>NC_046156.1:29807514-30407514 GCF_011064425.1 Rattus rattus | reverse complement strand
CTTTCTTGTCCCACATTGCTTTGTTTTCTTTATTTGAACACCTACCAAAGAGTAGATACGGGCATCCTTCTGGATGTGTGTTATGGGGACAGGTGATGGGAAAGTGAATGGGAGAGACTCGTGTCCACCTATGCCAGTAGTGCAGAAGAGAGGCAAGGTCTCAAACACTGGCCATGAGAGAGACACAAACAAAGGGAAAACTTCTGAGTTCAATCGATGCTAAACTTCTGTTGCAAAAAAGTTGATTCAATATTTATTTACCTTTCTTATTTATTTATTGTGGGGCATGAATCAGAGGACGACCTACTGGAATCAGTTCTCATCACATAGATCCTGGCAATTGAAGCCATTGGACTCTGCCACATGCTTTCTTGCCCATTGAGTCATTTTATAGACTAAGGATTTTTTTTTTATTAACTTGAGTTTTTTAAAATTCCCTTTCCTGTTACATTTCCTCCCCTTATTTATTTACCTTCTTATTTATTTATTGTGGGGCAGAGTCCAGGGTCAGTCCATGTATGAATCATTGTTGTACATATGGGGTCTCAAGCCCTTCAAGCTCTTCCAGTTCATTCTCTGATTCCTCCAACGGGGGTCCTACTGGAATTTGCAGTCGGTCTTCTCATCCATCTTGTCTAATAGATCCACATGTGGGGCAAATGGGTGTTCCTTTCAGTCTCTGCCAATTGCCAAGGTATTCTTGTTCCCTTTAAAGAAGGACTCTTCACCATCATCCGTCTTGAGTTTCTTTGTTCAGGCAACTAGGGTTCTTTGCCCTTATCAGTGAGAGTGCATACCATGAGTCATTTTATAGACTAAGGATTTTTTTCCAAACTCTTATTTCCATAAAAATTTTCTGTATCCATTTAAAAAATATCAGGGTTCTTTCCAGCCTTAAAATAAGGTCATGAACATTTTTTTTTTAGTTCTTGAATATGATTAGCATCCTCAGGCAGTTCAATGTCTTTTTTCTGAAAACCTCCAGAATGCTCTTGTAGGACCAACAATGGGAAGGAGGTTCTCTTTCTCCGTGATCCTCGCCAGCATTTGCTGGAGTTTTTGATCCCATTCTCACTGGTCTGGGTGTACATTTCCCCTGATGACTAAAGATGTCAAGGTGTTTCTCAGCATTCGATTCCTCAGCTGTGAATTTTTTGTTTAGCTCTGAACCCCATTTTTTAAAAGGGTTATTTGTCTCCCTGCGGTCTAACTTTTGGAGTCCTTTGTATATTTGGATATAAGGCCCTATCTGTAGGATTGGTAAAAGCTTTTCCCATCCCTGTTTGAATTGTCCTGACCAGAATTGCCCCCCTGTTGATAATTCCATCCAAACATTACTGTGTTTCCAAGATACAGTGATTTCTCATTTATATGATTGTTTTACTTAACAGGGGGAGGGATCAGCATTTGTATGAAACCATCACATGTCTTCAATTAAATAAGATTTAAAAATGGTTATGAAGGGAAAAAATTTAGAGCCATATGTGGTATCAGTGTGCAACTACTCAGATATCAACTAGGGACTGTCCTCAAAAGGATAGTCATTTCTATCCATCCATAGTCAGTTGACCACTGAAGATAATGTAGACTGGCTTCTTAAGAAGGGGTAAAGTGGGACATCTTTTGGGTATATTCCCAAGAGTGGTAGAGATGGGTCTTCAGATAGGTCTATTTCCAATTTTCTGAGGAACCTCCAAATTGATTTCCAGAGTGTTGTAACAGTTTGCAATCCCACCAGCAATGGAGGAGTGTTCCTCTTTCCCCACATCCTTGCCAACACGTGCTGTCACCTGAGATTTTGATCTTAGCTATTCTGACCAGCGTAGGTAGAATCTCAGGGTCCTTTGATTTGCATTTCTCTGATCACTAAGGACTTTGATCATTTCTTTAGGTGCTTCTTAGCCATTCGAGGTTCCTCTGTTGTGAATTCTCAGTTTAGTTTTATACCCCATTTTTTGATTGAGATGTTTGGTTTTTTGATAGTTAGTGTCTTGAGTTCTTTACATCTTTTGGATATTAGCCCTCTATGGGATGTGGGGTTAGTGAAGGTTCTTCTCCCACTCCGTAAGATGCTGATTTGTCTTATTGACTATGTCCTTTGCCTTACAGAAGCTTTCTAGGTTCATGAGGGCCAGGGGCACATATTCCATTATGTTCATAGGGGCCTTATTTGTGATAGCCAGAAGCTGGAAACAACCCAGATGTCCCACAACAGAAGAACGAATACAGAAAATATGGTTCATTTACACAATGGAATACTACTCAGCTATTAAGAACGAGGATATCCTAAGTTTTGCAGGCAAATGGATGGAACTAGAAAATATCATCCTGAGTAAAGTAACTCAGACTCAAAAGGACATGCAGAGTATGTTCTCACTAATAAGTAAATATTAGCCAAAAAAAAGTACAAAATACCCAAGATACAGTCCACAGAACTCAAAAAGGTCAACAAGCTGAAGGGTCCAAGTGAGCACACCTCAGTCCCACTTGGGAGGGAGAAGAAAGCAACCACAAGGGGGGTAGGGAGGGAGGGAGAAGGGAGGGGAAGGGGATGGGGGCGGGGGAAGAGAGGAATATGATCTGGTATTGGGTGGGGGCAAAGTACTGAAGCCCTCAGGCCAGCAGAAAGAATGGAAACAGGCAACCTCAGGAGGAAGGAGTTTAGGAGGATGCTCTAGAATGTACCAGAGACCTAGGAAGTGAGAGATCCTCAGGAATCAAAGGGGGGGGGCTAAATGAAATGCCCTACAGTGTGGAGAGAGAACTTGTAAAGCCCACCTCCAGCAGAAAGACAGGGCATCAAGTGAGGGATGAGGTTGCTATCCCACAGTCAAAGCTCTGATCCATAATTCTTCCTGTCTGAAAGAAATGCAGGGATGGAAATGGAGAAGAGCCCGAGGAAAGGAAGGTCCAGCAACAGGACCAAACTGGGATCTAGCTCAAGGGGAGTCCCCAAGACCAGACACATTACTGAGGCTATGGGGAGTTCACAAAAAGGGACCTATCTTGACTGCTCTCCAAAAGACCCAACAAGCAGCTGAAAGAGTCAGATGCAGATATGTGCACCCAACCAGTGAATAGAAGCTGCTGGCCCCTCTGGTTGAATTAGGGAGAAGCTGGAGGAAGCTGAGGAGGGCAATTCTGTAGGAAGACCAGCAGTCTCAATTCCTGGACCCCTGAGAGCTCTCAGACACTGGATCACCAACCAGGCAGCATACACCAGCTGAGATGAGGTCTCCAACACATATGCAGCAGAGGACTGCTGGTTCTGTGTTCAGTCAGAGAAGATGCACTTAACCCTCAAGAGACTGGAGGGAGGCCCCAGGGAGTTTAGATGTTTGGTGGGGTGGTTGAGATGGGGACATACTTGTGGAAACGAGGGGGGGGGTTGTGGGGAGGAAGTATGGGATGGGGAACAGTCAGGGAGGATGAATCTGGAAGGGGAATAAAATCTGGAGTGTAAAATTAATTATTTAATTAATTAATCAATTAATTAATTAGAAAGAAGGGGGGAAAGTGTAAGAAAATACATCAAAGGTGGTAATACCTGATCAGACTTAAACTAAAATTTTCTGTATGTCATCAAGACAGAGTGGAGGAAAGAAAAATCGAACAATATAGCTGTTCCTTTATTTTCCAGTACACATGGAAGCAAAGCTGTCTGAAGTGATTCTGAAAAGTAGGGTTGAGCTAGTTATGCTACAGGGGCAGAAACACACGGTAGCTGCGGTCCCTGAACCACCAAGAGCTTGCAGAACCAGGGTCTACACAGTGCAGTGAGAACAAGAAATTAAACCCAAGTATTGTAGTGCTCACTTAATCTATGGTGGAAGAAACTAGGTCCAGGAGCCTGAGTCCTAGGGGTTGCAAGGTGGGCAGAGAACAGGTTCGAAGAGAATCTCCTGAATTTCTCTCCATTAAGTGCCGTTTAAAACAGTCCAGACTATATACCCTGCGCTTTTGCTGTTCATGAAGGATTTATCTTGGGCTCTTATCTGCAGGTATAAGAAGGAAGACCAAAATATATATATTGAGACCAAGTGTGCAATGTGTGTGTGTGTGTGTGTGTGTGTGTGTGTGTAGTCACATATAACTTATAAATGTCACCATACTTTTCAGGGAAATGACAATAAAATCCTGTACTGCAGCAAACTGTGGACAACTACACGTGAGCGACAAAGATGAACCCCTTGTCATTAATAAAAACGATCAAAACAAAACAACCAGGAAGCAAGCGCTGAGTGCACGTGATCTTGGTTCTATAGAGAAGTAGATTATTCAGCGCATGCAAACTCTGCTAGAGACGGTGTGGAGGCTGGAACCTTCCACGAGGTTCGATTTTGCTAGTGCCAATGGCCTATTGAAGACTTAACAGAACGGAGGCTGCTTCAACATACCAGCCATCTGTATGTAGGTTTAAGAAACTTCTTTATGTAATGTCTGAATATTCTGCACTTATGCATCACCTTTTAAGTTCATCAATATTGAGACATGCCTGATCTTATAAACTAAATTCATGCCAAGAACAAGGCATTCGGAGAGCCTCTTTACAGACGGGGCAGACAAAGCCATGAGACCCTCCCACCGCAGCAGCAGCCAATGGTCTGTGTGCTGCAGCCCCTCAAACAGACCTCCCGAAAGCAGCAGCCATACGGTTTCCTAGCCTGCCATCTGAGGTGCAGAAAATGAGTTATTGTCAGCTCCCTAACAGCTAATTCCTCACTTCGAAGCTAGCGTTCTAGTTCTCCTCTGGGGTTTCCCCAGCCTGACCCCACCCCTGCCTTCAGCCACGTTCTGGCTGCGACTCAGGAATGGCATGCCCCGAAGACGCCCATGTTGCTGACAAATGTCAATCAGACTGTCTCAGCTGCCCCCCCCCCAAGTGTCAGCCATCATTTGAACCACACATTCCCAGGAACGCCTCAGCCTGGCATCTCTGCTCTGTTTTCAGATAAACAGATCCAATTCCTCAACAAACAGACGGTTACAATCCTTTTGATAACAGTGTAATAATTCAAAACAAATGATTCTCAGCTTTGATGATAGCACTTTTATGGGTCACGAAGAAATCCTCCCACCAACATCTGTTTGATTTTATCTACTTGAACTTTATCCTCCAGTTGAAGATTTATAAGCTGAAATCATCCCAGCCTATTAAAGTCAAGCGAATGTTCGAGTAGTAAGCAGAGACTGAAAGTGCTTTTTCTTAGGCAGCTACCTCTGGAAAAGCAGCTATGGGGGATTGGGGGTGGGGGAGAAGAAGAAAGAAAGAAAGAAAGAAATATCAAAAGCTTACAAGAGTTCGTATTTGATTGCGAATCAGCCACGGCTCCTGTGACAAAGACTTGAGAAAATTAATGTGTGTGTTTACACAATTATTATATTAAAAGACAACATGAAAAATGCAGGGATTGTTTTTATTAAAGGCCGTGTTCATAGTGAGGCCTTATCGGAGGCCAAGGAAATGCAAGGCAGTGTTTTCTTTTCCTCGCCTTTAATTTTCTCATGGAAGGAAGTGTTTTAAATCAAAGCTCAATGATAGTTAAATATAATTTATCGGTAATTTTAGCTCATTACCCTTAAACACAAAAGATACAGAGATATTTTAACCTGATAGGAAAAACAATGTGTAGTAGATAGGGAACCAAGCATCCTGAGTTCGGGTCAGATGAGGTGGTGGTGGTGTCTGCCTATCAACCCTCCGCTTGGGAAGCTGATGCAGGAAGATTGAGATGAGGGCAGCCTAGGCCTTAGCCAGACACTGAGACCCTAACAACACAGAAACAGACAATAATAAGAACCCCTGCTTTCGGTTCACAAATTTCCTATTCCTTCACCTATTTGGAGTCGGGTGAGCTACTCATTAGCTTTCCACGTGTTTATATATGTATACTCTGGTGTGAGTGTGGAATTGTGCTTACACGTGTGTGTGTGTGTGTGTGTGTGTGTGTGTGTGTGTGTGTGACACAGAAGCAGCTCACCTGGCAGAAGTTCAGCCTTTTTGTCTCATGCTCTTCACCAGGTGTCACAAACAGCAGCACCCTTCTGCCCTCTCCTCATCCACTTTTGATCCATCCTTTCGTTTTCCTTCAAGGTACATGTACTTCTCTCCTCGTCCCCCTTCCCTCTCTTCTCCAGAACCCGCCCCACATCCCCTCTCTGCTTTGATAGGTTAGAGTAACGAGTCACCACTGAACAGGTTTCTCTAAGTCATACTCAAGGTCAAATTGGGCATCCTTTGGATGCTCTTAGGAAAAAAAAACTGAAATGAAACCATTAAAAGTGTATGTTCTTCCTTATCATTCATCAGGGTATTGTGGAACAAACTCATAAAAAGTCATACCTCAATCATGAACTGGGCTGTTCTTTCAATAAGTATTTATCAAGTGACAACCAACCCAGCAATGCACTCAATGCCAGAAACATAAGAGAAGAGAACATGGATATCGCTGCTGGTCTTATCAAATCTATAGCACAGAGACCAAAGAAGTGGAGAGGGACTACTGGTACTGCTACAATCAGTGACACCATCAAAATACAGAAATGCTACCCAAAAGGGTACTACAGGGCTGAATACACACCTACAGGTAAGAAATGTGGCTTAGCAATGTTGGGAGCAATTTATTCCAGGCAGAGAGAAGCCGATGCTAAGGCCCGGTGTCATAGTCAAAACGTCCTAGAGGAAGAGTTATTCCTACTCTGCTACATAGAGATGCCAATGGAGAATGTGAATGTGCAGGATAAGCGTAATAAGACTACACAGTGCTTGGGAGTTGCGATTAAGGCTCCTCCCCAATACCTTAGTATTTAGATAAGATAAACTGAAGGGTTTGATACAACAAGGAGATTTGATTAGAGACAAGCTTGACCAGGTCACTGCCATACAGTTGGTGGTAAGTGACTCACGCATTGGTCAGAGGCAGGAAGTAGACCCGAGTCAATAGCTGGGACAAGGATGGAGGTCTCAGACATAGAGAGCATTGGGAAGATCTGAGATCTTCACAGGGATAAAAATCAGGACCTTGTGATGGATTAAAGGGAGGGCTGAGAGGTAGGAGGTAAGAAGAATGACTCTTGCATTTCTGAGCCACAAAACGGGTGGATGCCAGTGCCAAGGCCTGAGATAGGAAGTGCTGAAGGATGGCCAGGTCGGAGGGAAGATCAGGAGTTCACTCTTGCCCAGGCTGATTCTGAGGTGTCTCTGAGACATCCAAGGAAGGGTGTCGACCAGTACAAGAACCAGATCTGGGCTGGTGACGGAGCCTCGGACAGCCAGCACACTTTGTTCCCTGGCAAAATACACGTGTTCCTTGATCATTTTTTTGTTCTGGTTTTTTGACAGCAACACTCAGATAGCTAAAGAGACTAGTGGTGAACTTTGGGACATAAATAAGGTGCGTATTGCTTAGGCCTGAAATTACTGCAAAATATTATTTTAAAGACTTTACCTTTTTATATACTATAAATTAGCTTAACTTTCTGCAGAATTTAAGTGAACTAAAAGTAAATGTCAAAAATCTTTAATTATCATATTTTATCATTCAATGTCTAGGAGATATATATACATATACATATATATATATACATATATATATATATATCCCGTTATGCCTGTAAACATCTTTTCAACAAATAAACTACAGAAGCAGTGGTCATCTATCCAGTCAACACTGAAATGGTGAGACAGTAGACTCCTGGGACTTCCAGGAAAATAATCCATACTTGAACCTAAACTTCCACTTGTGTTTTTACCCTGGATTCCTGGACATAAATTTGTTTTCAGAGACATGGCATAAACATAACCATGAGCCACAGATCATGCTGTGGGAGGCAGACTCACCTGAGACACCCTCTGCTCTTGACATTGTGTCAGGGACCAACCCCACACACCACTAATCACCTCCCTTGGCATGGGCTGCTATCTCCTGTTTATCGGCAAGATCTGGACGTGGGCTGTACTTAAGATTTTAGCTCACCTTACTTAGTTGAAGAAAGACCACGGCATTTGTCATCAGTGTGGTTTGTCAAGAGGCTCAGAGAGACTATGTAGGACTCAGTATTTGGTTCTGTGATTTCGGTCTAAGCAGTGATGGAGGTCTTTGTGTGCTTCAGGGAGGAGGTGTCCGTAAATGACTTATGATTATATGTTCACATCACTATCACTGCTCCTAGCCCTTTCCTGAGGACCTCAGAGGTTTTAATAAATTGTAAATATGCTCATGTACAATTCTATAGCAGAAAACCCTCTGAGGTCAAACAAAGATTTATGATGATGCAGAATACACAAAAATTGAGGAGTTCTCCAGAAAGAAAGAAAAAGGGCGACATATAGAACAGTTCCCCCAAGAATAAAAGAATCGGACTCTTAAGAGCTCTTAATGCTGATTTATTTTTCTCACGCATTGCTACCTGGGTGCGATTTATTTAAGTTCAGTGGCTTTCCAGTTTCCAGATCTCTAAAAAGCAAGAGACGGTGTGGTCATCAATACAGCTACTATTGGTATTGCATTTGTCTTCTTGTTTAAGACTTTACCCTTTTGTTTTATTTATGTGTATGTCTGTGTAATTATGTGTCCTACATGACCACAGAGCCAGAAGGGAGCATTAAATCCTAGGGATCTGGAGTTGCAAGAGACTGTGAACCATGCAGCATTGACGCTAAGAACTGAACTCAAGCCCAAGAGCAAGAAGCACCCAACCCCTGACCTATGACCTATCTTTGCAAAGATCCCTTATATTTATACTCAATATTCCTTGCTCAGGAATCTTCATGCAAAGACAGGAACCTTTCCCATGAACAGCCAGTCAAGAACAATGAGAAGCAACCACCATCATGGCAAGACGCCTCGCACATTCAGCATCTTTAGGATACTAGAGAGGAGAGCATTGAGCTTTCGATTATTTTGCTTAACACTTGAAATAAACTTTTGAAGATTTGATCAGCCCTGACCCCTAATCCCTTTGAACAGGAATCTCCTAGGTTCAGTGCAGGGGCTTCTCCATCACACGTTTAACACAGCCTCTGATTGGCCTGAACAATAACTTCGGTAAGATACAGAACATTGGTCCATTTTAAACTTTGAACTTAATATCCCATCTCAGTTTGATATGCAGGACATACTATCAGCTTATTAATGGAATAACCTGAAATGGCAGTAAAGAAGCTAATTAATGAAGAGATGAGGATTTCAGGTTTTCAGTGGTAATTTCACACCCTTGAAAGTTTGACTGCCTACCCAACATTAAACTGAGGGGGGAAAGACTCCGGAAAAGGAGCCCGTTGATGTATGTGGGTCTAAAGAACGTCCCCTTGAAATCCTTTTATACATCAAAGGTTTCACATCCTTTTTCTTATGAGTCCAGGATAGACCATTCACCAAGAGAATATGCTTAAATAGCTCACTTGATTATTGGATCTGCTCTTACCCACTCTGAAGAATATTTTAGAAAGCTAAGTTCAGAAGCCAGAATAGAGTCTTGTATAGTGACTCCAACCATGTTCATCAGGAGGCAAAGGAAGATCTACCATGGATCTTTCTGAGTTTGAGGCCACTCTGATCCATGTAGTAAGCTCCAAGAGAGTGGATAGGTAAAGAGACTTTTCTCGTAAATGAGTGAATGAATGATTGACTGAATGAGTGAGTGAATGAATGAATAAATAATTTATGTTCTATTTACTTGCATTTGGTTCACTTAGATGCTCATTAGCATTTACTGTGTGCTCCAAAGCATCCTGCCAAGCTCCTACATCCTTACTTCATTTATACTTCATTAGTTTTGAGGCTTCAAGTTTATATGAAGTTTTACTAAATCTTCTGTTATGAAATGAAAACATACTTGACTCTGGAAGATGGAGACGTGAACCAAAAGATTTAGGAAGAGAAGGGTTCTTTAGGATAAACACAGATGATAACGTTCAAGATGGTGATTCTTTTTTTGTTTTAATTTTATTTATTTAATCTTCTTTAACAGTCCAGATTTCATCCCCATCCCTGTCCACCCTCTGACTGTTCTACATCCCATATCTCCTTCCCAACCCTGTCCCCATGAGGATGTCTGTACACCCCAACCCCCTCTACCAGACCTCCGCATTCCCTGGGGAGTCTCTTGAGGCTTAGGTCATGACTCTTTTTTTAATTGGATATTTTTTATTTACATTTCAAATGTTATTCTCTTTTTTGTTTCCCACTCATAAGCCCCCTATCCCATCCCCATCCCCCTTCTTCTATAAGGGTCCCCAACGACCCCCCTTCCCACCTTCCCACCCTGACATTCCCCTACATTATGTGTCCAGCGTTGGCAGGACCAAGGGCTTCTCCTCCCATTGGTGCCCAACGAGGTTATCCTCTGTTTCATATGTAGCTGGAGCCATGAGTCTGTCCATGTATAGTCTTTGGGTAGTGGTTTAGTCCCTGGGAGCTCTGGTTGGTTGGTATTGTTGTTCTTAAGGAGTTGCAAGCCCCTTCAGCTCCTTCAATCCTTTCTCTAACTCCTCTGATGGGGACCCAGTTCTCAGTTCAGTGGTTTGCTGCTAGCATTCACCTTTGTATTTTTCATGCTCTGGCAGAGCCTCTCAGGAGACAATTTTATCAGGCTCCTGTCAGCATGCACTTCTTGGCATCAGCAATATTGTCTGGGTTTGGTGGCTGTATATCTATGGACTGGATCTCCAGGTGGGACAGTCTCTGAATGGTCATCCCTTCAGTCTCTGCTCCAAACTTTATCTCCATATCTCCTCCTATAAATACTTTTGTTCCCCGCTTTAAGGACTGAAGCATCTGTAGTTTGGTTGTCCTTCTTGAGCTTCATGTGGTCTATGGATTTTATCTTGGGTAATCTGAGCTTTTGGGCTAATATCCACTTACCAGTGAGTGCATACTATGTGTACGGTTTTTTTTTCCCTGATTGAGTTACCTCACTCAAGATGATATTTCTATGTCATGATACTTAATGCTCCTTTTGGCCCTGTTCATTATAGAACTCTAGAGTTCATCTCAGAGTAAATTCCCCAAACCAGCATCTAAGTTGCTAGACACAAAGTAGGCATTAGTTTCTGTTTTTTCACTTTGCTTCAACAAATGAAGCAGTGCAAATCATCAGAAGTGCCAAGCCTCGCTGCATGCTACGAGACTGCCAGAAGGTGCCAAACACTCGCTCTGATGGGCACCAGTATACATACTAGGAGGTGGGCAAGGACTGAAGAACAACCCATGGCTTCAGAGCATGGCCTTTTCTGTGAGACTGTGCTGTCCAACAGGCATTTGAACTCATGACCTTGACCTCAAGAAAAGCATTGTTCAACCTACTGAGCAGCTCAGATGACACAATTATAATATCTACGTGCTACCATGCACTATGTGTGCATGTGTGTAAATAAAGGTGCTGAAAATGCTTATATTGCAAAGGGACAGTGTTCTTCTGTTTGATACTCTTTAAGGCAGAAACCATTGGGGAAAAAAGTCGTAAAAAGGAGCAGCAAAATTGTTCTTCTGAGATAATTACTGCTTGCTTCATGCTCTCTCATGCCTTGTGGATTTGCCTTAATTCTACTAGTCTAGTGAGGTCTAATGTCCAGATGAGATGTGTAGAAAACAAAGACACACAGTCACATATTACACAGTCTGCCACTGTCTTCAGATCTCTGACAAAGGGCTAGTCCAAGTAAGGTTTCCTTCCTTTTTTTCCTTCTTAAAGGTATAATTAATTTAGAAGCCAAATTCTACAGGCAAGGAATTCATTCTTAAGTAGGTAATGTCATGAATACGTCTTCAGCCAAGAGAATAAATGAGTATTAATTGCAAAGTCAATAAGCATAGAAATCAAAAGACATGGTCTGTAATGGTATGTTGTTTCATATATAATAAAAAAAACATTAAGAAGCTTTAGACTCAAATCTGAAATAGTATCTTTTGTCATCTGAACTAATAATATGGTTTCTGAGAGATTTTCATGGATGTAAAAAAAAAGTGCACAATGACAGCAATAAGTAACACAAATGCCTGTGGTTAATACATTATATGATCAGCATGAAACTCTGCTATCATTTGGAGATTGCCAGTCTTATTAAGCATTCTATCATAGTTCATATTGTCAACCCAGAGCAGGCCATTTCCTGTAGATGTCTCCTACCCAAATGCATATTGCCTAGGTGCACTATGTATGGTGTGTGCACCAAATCTCACATTTAATTAAAAGGGTGTTGTTGTAAAATATAAAAAATAAAAAAAGTATAGTTATCTTTTATCCCCACCAGGTCTGGCATCACAGGGCCCCAAGATATCTGCTAGATATCTTGGCAGAAACACATCCCAATTCTGTAGCAGCAGTCCAGTGTCTCCAGACACCACACATCTTCCTACACTCAAACATCACATGAAAGAACACACAACACAGGACGGCTGCCTAGTTTTGTACTTAGGACTCAGGTGACTTCAACAGAACCTTCTCCCCATTTAAATTGTAAAATACAGGTGAGGGCAGGTACAGGATAGAAGGAGGCCTGTCATTGGATGAGAAGGAGGGATGGGCGGGAGAGAAGTTTGAAGGAAGAGGAAGATGCTGGAACAGAGAGGGGAGAGACAGGAAGAACATGGAGAGAAGCGGTGGCAGGACAATATGACAGGTGACGTTAAGATCCTGCTCTGTGTATTTACAGGTTATTATTAATGTTCTTAAGGAATGGATGGTACTGGGCTTTGTATGTTTAAGTGGCAATTATATCTTATCAATTGGATCTAAGGTTCTTGTGTTGTGTGTTCTTTCATGTGATGCTTTGAGTGTAGGAAGATGTGTGGTGTCTGGAGACACTGGGCTGCTGCTGCAGAATTGTGATGTGTTTCTGCCAAGATATCTAGCAGATATCTTGGGGCCCTGTGGTGCCAGACCTGGTGGGGATAAAAGATAACCATCCTTTTTTATTTTTTATATTTTTACAACAACAAAAGGGCTACTCTTCTACTGTTCAGAGTCCGTGTGTACCAATGTCATTTTTCTTATTATATATCTTATATTACATTTTTATCATTTTCCAGAAGTTTCCCATAATAAAATATTTGAATCTGGGCTAGGAAGATGGCTCATCAGATAAAAGGCACTTGCCACCAAAGCCCAGTGATCTGAACTGAATCCCCAGAATCCACATGGTGGGAGGAGACAAAGGATTCTCCTGTTCACTGACTCACACAATGTTCTGCCTTCTCGCACGCGTGGAAAAAATTGAATTAGTGTTAGATCGTTGTGTATGTCTAAGGCTATTTCTGTCGTGGTAAGATTAAAAAGGTGGCGGAACTGGTTTCCACGTGTTCTCACAAGGCTGTTTCTCTGCCAACTGACTTCACACACTGTCCCCTTGGCGGGAAAAAAATCTATGTTCCAGAAACTTGCATTTTACCAATTAGATTTATATGTTAAATACTCAATACACAATATATTCACAGAATAAATTCACTGCCGATTAATAAAGATAGAAACCACCTACCTAGACAAGATGAAATTGACCTAGACCACCCGGGTCGGAATCGTACTTCTGTGTCTCCATCTTGACTTTTTTGCTTCCCCCTCCTCCTTCCTTCCTAGACTTTTCCCCGCCTACCCTTCCTTCTCATCCAATGATAGGTTTCACCTTATCCTGGACCTGCCTTGCTGCATAGCGGCATCATCCTACATACTTCTTTACTGTGGACATACACTAGAGCTCACACTGGATTTCAAATCAAGAGAGCTGACCCCAAGAAATGGTTCAGTCATTAGCTTCTTGCCTCATTCACTAAGTTTAGATAAAATCTGATAAACGATGTCTCCATACTCTTTATGAATTCTGATCCTATTGAAAAACAGCTTTAGGGCTAGGGAGATGACTCAACGAATAAAATGCTCGCTGCACAAGCCCGAGGATGAGAGTTAAGAGCCAGGGAGGCCTGGTGACCAACTGTAATCCCACTGTGTGAGAGTCAGAGACAGAAAATCCCCAGGTAAGATGGCTAAATATATTACCTGGAATTGGCTAGCCCTGGGTTCAATTATGAAACATGACTCAATTAATTAGGAAGGCACCTAATGTCATCTTTGGGTTTACACACAGAAGGAGGGTAAGAGTAAGGGAAGAGGGAGCATTTTAGGTTCCAGAGAGAAGGAAATGTGACTTACATTACATAGAGACCTCCAAAGAAGATAATCCATGTCCTCACTGATAGCACTGGGCAACTCCAAGTTTCTCAAAAGCACAGACTTTTTGGAAAAGCCATGGCATGAAGACAAAAAGCATCATGCATGCTCTCTGTAGGCATGCAGACTCCTAAAGCCTTCCCATCTCCATACTCAGGTGATCTCTACTGATCTGTGATTAGCTAAAGGCATCCGAGTGGCTTGAGGGTGAAGTCGTTTGATTTCTGAATCTCATCCTTCCCCTGTATTGCATTTCCACTTTTGTCATCTTCTCATTCCACTCTTACACATTGGTCTGGTTCATAAAGTGATATAAATGAAATATTAATTCATGTGGGAAGTAGGAAGGCTACCATAACCAATCAAAAATAGATAAAACACATGATACCACCAACTCTGAAATTGAGTGAGAGAAGGGAAAGCAAGAAGAGACTCTTAGTGGAGGATAGAAAAGTAGGAAATAAAACACTAGGATACTTAGAAGAATGCAGTGGACAGCCAGCAGTAACAACAAAGAACCATCGGCAAACGCGTAGGCTGCAATGGCTTGGGAGATAGAGAGCATTGGCCTGTAGAAGGTAGAGTGGGGATCCATGTGCCAAACTGCAGGAGCTGTGCATGTGACTGCATTTGGAGTGTTCTGCAGAAGAGAGAGCATTTAGGGTCTCAAGGTGATTACAGAGGACAAAGGACAATGGAGGTCACTCCAACGACAAGGTTACTTTTGTGAGAAATTAGAGGAAGACAGAGAGTAGAAGAAAGCATGATGTCAGAGGCTGAGTGTGCAGTTATGCGGCTACAGCCAAAGAATGCCCAGAGCCTCCAAAGGCTGAAAGACCGTGACCATGCCTTAATGTTGGACTTCAGGCCTCCAGAGCTGTAAAAGAACGAATTCCTACTGCAAACCACCAAGTCTGTGGTAATTTGTCACCACAAATTGGGTTCCCTAGGAATTCAATTCAAATCCCACTCATTCAATTTGGCAGATAGAACAAAACCACAAGAAATGCCCAGTAGGAGGGTCTCCAATATAAAGGAATGCCACGGACATGGTCTTAGCAATGCTTCCCATGCCCACAATATAGTGACATGAGGCTTCTGGGCGTTTGCTCTGATATCATTAATATTATGTATTTGAATTGTGCTCCCTAGATCCCTGTGGCTGCTTTTAAAGTTCTCTGGCCTTAAACGTTAAATTGATCATCTTGGTATTTTTTTATATTATCTTCACATTTAACTGTACATTCTAAAGCATACTGTACTGTGTGTGTGTGTGTGTATATATATATATATGTGTGTATGTATGTATATATGTGTGTATGTGTATGTGCATGTGCATCCATGTGTGTATGTGTGTATATGTGAGTGTGAATATGTGTGTATATATGTGTATGTGTGTGTATAAATGTGTATGTATATATAAATGTGTACGTGTAGTTATGTGTGTAGTGTGTGTGTATCTGTACTATTTTTATACATTTTAGACAGAATATTAAACTATATTGGAATATGAGTAGTTTTAATGAGTCAGTATTACTTCTTCTGCTCCAACCCACCTATTGAATGTCAGGATTTTACTTCCTTGCCACACTCAGTAATACTGGGAAATGGTGGCGTTTTATGGCTGTGAGTTCACTGCCAAGGAGTGTAACCACGTATTCAAGTCTTATTTTGCACTTTGACACACCTGCCCCAAATAAAATATGGTCAATTATATTTGTAGTGGATAAGGCTATGATTTTAGCACTTTCAGTAAAGGTTTGTGACATGTGCGAGCCTTCGGGGTTCCTGTTGCCACAGCAGCCTGATTAGGCAAGTAGTTTCTATTACCACACCCATCTTACAAAGTGGTTAACTAAGTCCCTGTGTTTCACAGAGAACAGGTGGTGGAGCTGGCATCCAAGTCAGGGTGTCAAGTTCAAAAGCTTCCTTCCTTAGCTGTTCCACTCTGCTATTTTTTTCTTTCTGTCAATACACAAGAGTTTGTAAAACTGTAAAAGCATAAAGGTACCAGAGATCTCGAAACTTTCCTATTTCCCTCTGCCTCCTAATCCATTTTTATTCCCTTTGGTGAGAATAAATACTGTTATATATATGGCTGAAGGCTCTGGTCCAGGTGGCTGCACAGGACAGCCATGCACCCATGGCAAACTGGTGTTTCCCTTTCGATTCCCTGATTGCCCGAAATCACTTTGTATGGTTCTGAGGTTCAAGCAAATAACTTAGAGCAAATTGTTTCTGCCCCTTAAATAATTAGGAAAAGTCTTCACTAGGTTGCAATTAACGTGTAGATGAATTCACAGCATTGCTACTAGGGTCCTGCACGAGGAAGAAGTGAATGAAAGGCCTCTATCACTGCTCACTCATGCCGCACCTTCGGTGTGCTCCATCTTGCTTAGAGGCTCCATGTGTCCCAACCCTTGCAAACCCACCACTAACGTCTTACTGTATGGAGTCAGTCACAAATCAGTGCATGTTTTAAGAAAATTAAATCATGAAGTTCAACTTTCAAGACTCTAATTTCAAAAATCCTTCTTGTTTCTAACATGTCCATTTTGACAACTGCTTGGTGGACACCTCTGTGGCCATCAGCCTGTTTTATTTTTATTTAATGGCTTTTAAGGCATTGTTAAAACAGTAGGGGAACTGGATATCCAAAAGGAAACAGTTTTACAACACTCATAACAACCCCACTAATTGACTAGCAGCATGGTGCACAAGAAACCCTCAGGACCAGAGACTGGGGTGGAGACAGGACTCTGCCACTCGCCGTACTAGACATCCACTTCCTCACTGGAGAGAGAAAGGACTTCACAACTTCATCTCTGCCTTCTCAATCAGACATTCTACCTTACCTAGGCATGGCACTGAATGACTGGGATACAGACACTCAGGAGGCTGACACTGGCTACCCCCAACTTTCCAGGACAGCTTGGCAGGATATGCTAAATTTTTTAAGATATGATGTCTATCTAAGCATCTGCCTTCAAAGCAAAGAGCATCTGCTTCATCTTCTGGGTCAACTCATTTTTATCTTCAGATTTCGCGTGGTTATGATTGTCTAAGCTACCCTGTCTGAGCTGGGAACTGAGCCGGGGTCCTCTGTGAGAGCAGTGGATAATCTTAGGTGAGCCATCTCTCCATCCCCTCACACTTCTCATCGAACCTGAACTTCAATACCGTTTATCAACTCAGGGCATTTCAACATGCCTCACTTGCAACTCACTTCTTAACCCTTTAGTCACATTATTAAAGTGCTAAGGAAGGATCTTCTTTTCCAGGATGGCTGAGCACATCCACTTTCACTGTAGTAGGTAGACTTTAAGCTCGTTCTAGATCACAGTGAATCAGGAGGGCGAAGGTAAGTACTAAGGCAATGATTATGAATATGGCCAATAACAGTTTGTGCCTCAAAACTGAATCCGATCCACCGAACACTGTGTACTATGCCGTCTTTGGAAGCTGCCCCGTGAAGCTCTTCCAGTGTCCTCAGGACACTTTGCTTCAGCTTGCAAAGTCCTCTTGTTGCAATGTTTGTTCCTTAGTAGTCCATTTGCAGTGACGAGATCAAAGTGTCTTTCAATAATGCTCATCAGACCACATCACTTTCCCAGAAGGCCCCTAATTTAAAACCAGATGCTATAATTCTAACCAAGAGCAGAGGACCTAGAGTCAGGCCCCTTCTGACTGCTGCTCTCCCCTTTACCTCTACCCCTTTTCCTGGTTTCATTAGAGCCCCTAGGTTGGTAGCCCTGGGCAACTCTCCCTTCTTAGGAGATGTATGGTCCTTGCTACCTCTAGCTGTAGTATTCTTCCTTGAAACATCCTTCCTTCAAGTTCTTCACCAAACTCAACTACCTCCTTTGGAACACACTGCTGCTGCAGGCAATCTGAAAAGCCACGCCCACACCCACACCCACGCCCACGCCCACGTTGTACTCCTCACCTTGCCATCCTGCCCTATTCCTTCTTTTGTTCTATAATACTTTTCATCCTCCAACAAATCTTATGAATGATTCATCGCATCTGGTGCTGATTTTTCTGGCCCCACTTTTGTTCTTTACTTGAACAGGGATCAAGTGATCCCTTCTCTAGAGATCAGGAACCCTGTCTGACCTGGTCTCTGATAGCATCCCATGTTCCGAAAACGGTGCTGAGAACAAAGTAAATGTTCTGAGTGATGGTAGCCATATGCCATGTCTCTGCTCTGCTCTGAGTCTCTCGACTCAGTGCTATGGAGCTGTCTGGACTGGTTCCACCCTGATTGCTCTTGTAGGTTCAGTGGAGGAAACCACACTTCCTTTACCAAAGGAAAAAATTTTCACCCATACTAGTTAATGTGCCACAATTTACAACATTCTGAAGGTAACCGAAGAGAATTCCAATGAATAGAGTCAGGATGCATTGCATTTGATGGGCCTGTGTCTAGTACAAAGGAAAATCACCAAAAATACATAGTTCATCCATGGGCTGACAAGTGTCATGTGATGAGGTATCTTCTCCTGCCTCAGAGGCAACTTTTCATAACTTCCTTTCAGGCAACTTCCATTCCTTTTTCCGGATCTTTCTCTAGCAGCTTTCCTCCTAGGTAATATGCGTGCGTGCGTGTGTGCTACTATGAGTACATTTCCCCAAGACTGATTGTGGTTACAAGAAACTGAACCATGCACACCCACTTCACAGAGCCTGCTGCCATTTTCTTGATAATCGCCCACATTGGATGAGGCATAGAACAAAGGTGACACCAGTGAGTGTGCAGACACAAGTTCGCCTGTGTCACTCAATGCAGGACGTGCACGCTCAGTGATGCACATTAAAGGAGAACAACAAGTTTCTAAATGCAATTTTAAAAATACTCAAAGTTCGTTCCTTAGATTACGAGGTAGATATGAGGCTATTTCCCAAGTTTGATCAACTCCATGTCTACACAGGCTTGTCATACATGTGAATACGCTACAGCCGCTTTACAAAGAAGTACCCAGCTTCAAACATCTCTGCATATATAGGGCAAGCAATGTGAGCATTTATGAGTTCTCAAAGAGAATGAAGTCCATAGGCTCAGAACACAGTAACAAAGAACTGTATTTACCAACCACATATGTCATCTTTTGCCTTAGGGACAGAGGCTTGGCAAATCGTAACTTCTGTGATTTAAGAGAAGCCTTCATATGAAAGAGGTTTCCAGGAAGTCAGTGAGCTCTGACTAGAGTGAAGTGGAACACAGTTGCAGATAGAAAAGTACCTCCTGGCTGGCTCGAAGTAAGAGAGAATGTAACCTTGGGTGACCTCAAGAGTCAAGTAAGTTTCAAATTTAAAATCCATGCTATGTGAATGATTTTCAGAAGCAAATTACATTACAGAGCCATCTGAGGTTGTCATCACTAATACTGATGCCCGTACTCCAATTTAAAAGACTGAAACCAGACTTTGTGTACAGGGCAGTTTTCCATGATCATAGAGCACATGCTTAAATAATTAGGAAATAAAGGCAAACGGTACCTAAGCATGGAGAAAGAGCTGCCACTAATTCAGATGACTGACTCCATTAGCTGCAAAGGCCTAAGCAGAAAAAGAAAAATACAATGCAGAAAAGTAATTGGCTCCTATTAGCCATACTTATAAAATTACAAATACTAACTGCATACATACCAAGACTCACGCGCACGCACACACACACACACACACACACACACACACACACACATGCTTCGACTCCAACACACAGGCATTCAGCTGTTGCTTTGCTATATTAGAATACAATGGAAAACATCACAAATTTACAATCTAGGGTCCTCCTCACAAGCTCCTTTTGCCGCTTTGTGCCAAGTCAAGTCAACTGGGTAAAGGTAGGTTGCTAGTGATCACACATCCTTAAGATTCTGGGCTCATGGATTATGTTTTGTAAATCGGTTAACTTACTACTAAGAGATTAAGGTAAATTCTGCTAAGGACTAAAAGTTGACTTAGAGCATTAAGAGGGATTAATGTTTAGCTGTGGAGGAGCAGAAGCACAGTGATAGCATGTTTACGCAAGGCTGTAGATCACAATTAATCCAAAATTAGGATAAAAGATCAACAGCCGTCCCTTCGCATGCCAGATCGGCTTAGCCTTAAAATTCATGACTTATTTTGAGGTCAACGTGCGAGTAAGGTTGCCCTCTTGCCTGTTCTGATAGGTCTCAGACTTTCAGAGGAACTCACGCGTTGGAAATGCTCAGCTATGGGCTTACCCGTTGTCTTCAAAAGGTACGCGTGGCATTCATCCCTCTGGCTCCTTCCACATGCTATCACTTTTGTCACAGATGCACATGTTGTCACCTCCCCCTGTATTCTTCCATACCTTTTCATATGCCATCCAGTCAGAGTGATAAATGTTTAAACTGACTTTATAGAAGAGATAACAAGCACTAACACGTAAGAGAAAAATATTTAGCCAAAAACTTGCAAATGGTTTACCAGTTTTTAATCAAAGAATATATGTAAAAGTTTACACTAGCATTTTTCCTTTTTAGGAAATGTGTCATAAAATTCCTTAACTTACAATGAGTGGGACTTATTGCCAGATGCCTGTTTGTGAAAATGGCCAGGCAGTATTATTGGCAATGATTGTTACCGATGTCAAACCTTCCATCCCTTATCTGAACCTTAGAGCTTGTCTATGGGTCTGATCGTCATTGAGTCTCTCTCTGTGTTCTGAGAAGGACCTTGAATATGGAAAAGCTACAAACAAACAGAAATCCTACATAAAAGACTTGAAACTTGCAAGTAATATGGCTCAAATAATAACCCATTGTTTTCACCTAAATCCAGTTTTCTAGTTATCAATACATTGCTCCCAAGGTCAAGGTACATTATCAAAATTCCTAAAACCATTTGAGAGGTTTGAAAAGCAGAGCAATGAACATTTGTTATAAAATGTATGAAAAACAACATAAGTAAAACTGAAAGAGTCAAAAGGATGGGATTACTTTGTAATTTTGTCTTGAACTTTATGGGTTAAGAAGAGTTTAGCTTTGGGATGCATTTTAGGTTCTTTTTTTCTGTCTAGAATTTCAGATCACCTTCATGATTATAGAGGTTGTAGAATTTAGTTTACTGTGCTTAGTTTTACTTTCAGATTTACGACTTTCCAATGACAGTAAATGGGAAAACAAGATAAAACTTTGTCACCCTAGGGGACAACTCACTAGTAACTTTGGGGGAGAAATATCACATCATCCTTCACGAACAAACCAACTTCAAATGAGATGGAGCAGATATTTCTTTCGGAAATAGAATCAAATCAGCACAGTATAATACTTACTGAGACCGTCAATGAATTAATCTTCAGCATTACAACAGCTGTCCTGAGAGTTTAATACATGAGACCTGCGGGGGTCGTCCCTCTCCTCCCTTAAGAGAGTAAAGGATGTGGGGATGTGGACTTGCAGGACCGAGATAGACTAAAAACATGAAAAAACAAACCAACCAAACAAACAGAAGCCACAAAAATCAAATCAAAACAAGACAAACACAACTTGCAAGATGCGTTCTGTTGGAGCAAGAACCAAACCACCCATGTTTTCCTCGGAGTGCCAGTGAGCCAGGGTGACACGCCACGCGATGGCTTCTTCAGTGATCTCCAGTCATGCCCAGTGTCAATCATCCCATGTTGCTGCTTTTGTAACTGCTGAACCAGTGAGAAAAGGCAACTGGCATTTTAATGTTATTATGAAAACCTAGTTAACCCCGCCGACCTTCTGAAAGGGTCTTGAGGCCAAACACAAGGATAAGACTATTTTTTCTCTTAAGAAAAGCAAATAGCTCACAGAGTGCACTACTGCTGTGTTATTCGTGGAGTGCCCTTTCTTCTTAAGAGCAACAAGCGTGCTATGGTTATACAGAGTGGGGATTTTGGAACTCATTATCTTGAGGGAGGTGAACAAATTGACCCTGTTACCTCAAGGAAAACAGCCATTAGCTCATGCTGCCAATGACCCGGTTCAAGCTTCCAGGTGAAAACTGGAATCTTTAAAAACGTGCGTTCACAGATGTGAGTGTGCTACCTTCCCAGTGCTTTAACGCTGCTCTGGTGAGATAGACCATCCATCAGGGGGTGTGATTTGCCTTTCCAATTGGGATAATAAAGTTTGTCAAAGATCGGAGCCCAGGATATGCCCACCAGGAGGTAAAGGCCTCCTGCTGGTTGGGAGGAAGGGAGCCATTTTGTTCTGTGTTCCATCTGTAAGTGAGGTGAAGACAGCCTCTAGCTGGGAGACCAACAGCCTGCACCAAGAAGAAAAGAGGCAATTCTTCCAGACTGCAACAAGACAGAGGTGCACCGTGTGCTACGGGGGTTAAGAATTTTTTCAACCCTAGATGTGAACACAGCCTTGGCCTAACTGTTATTTAGCCTGGAAAGAGCCCACATTGAGAGCCTTGCTACTCCACACCCAGACTCTTGACAGTGAAAGCAGAAAGTTTAATAATGGCTGCCCAAGAAATTTTGCAAAGTGGGTTCTCCCTGGTGACGTTGATAAGTTGTGATCTTAAGTTAGTAGGTTCCTGAGCAATGATTCAGCAACCTTCTAGCCAATTCCATTTTCAAGATAATGAGGCTGGAAATAGAATTGTGTTATTTTAGATAAATCACAATGATGTATAATTTCCCATTTCCTAATTTATATATGAAAAACCAATTGATCAAAGGGAACTAAAATGGATTGCTCCCAAGATATCTTTTTGTTCGTCCTTTTTTGATACAGGGTTTCTCTCTGTAGCCCTGTCTGCCCTGAAACTCACTCAGTAAACCAGGATGGCCTGGAACTCAGAGAATTTGGATGTACTTTTTTTTTTTTTTTTTTTTTTTGCTGATTTCTACATTTTAAGTACTGAAGACTGGGAGTGACTAGAGTTGCCTCACTGGCCACCTTCCTTCTGTCACAAAGGCATCAGTTAGGTTAATGCTCTCAGCCTGCCCTGTGTGACCTGCTCACAAACAACAATTTACAACGATTTGTTGGAATTACCATATAGGAATATCTGCAGGGTCCTTTGTTGTATTCAAGAATGAATGGAAAAATACGAAAGTACATGTTTCTTGTTTTGTTCTCATTTAGTATGCTTCAGTTTGTTCTGGTTGTTGTGGTATTGCTGTCGCTGTTACTGTTGTGTGTGATGGCAGTGGTGGTGTGTGTACATGTGTGCATGCATGCGTGACTGAGTTCATGAGTGTATGGGGGGAGAGAGAAAGAGAGAGAGAGAGAGAGAGAGAGAGAGAGAGAGAGAGAGAGAGATTTGAGTGTTTATTTTTTTAAGACTGTCTCATACTATAGCACAGGCTGACCTAGAAATCATTATTTAGCTCCGGCTGACTTTAAACAAGCAGGAATCCCCCTACCTCAGCCTTCTAAGGGTTGGGTTAAGGGGAGTGAACCACGCCAGCTTATGGGTTTTTTTCCAATGCAATTTCGGTAGCAGCCTTGTACTTCCGCACAAGTGCCAGCGTGTGATCCCATTTGCCCTGCCGTGATGACCAGGGCAGAGAGTCACGGCCATGGAATTTTACACAAGAGATGAGGAAAGCACATTGGATCACAGGGGGAGACAGAGAATCCCGGTCCACACAGCTTAATGGGAATCCAGGCTCTTAACTGACGTCTCAAACGGCCTCTGTGGGATCAAAAGGCTGCATGAATTTTAAAGTACTGTCTTCTCCACTTTAACAGATGGGTCTTATTTGATTAAAAAAAAAAAAAACAAAGTACATACTTTTATAATTGCCTATATATTCCACATGTTAATGACACAGGTTTTATAAATATTATGCCTGGTTACTAGTCTGACTTAACTTTTAGAACAAGAAAGAGATGCTAGGCTGGCATTTTATATTAGTGTTAACCCAGAAAGATGGGTAACAAAAACAAAAATAGCAAAAATTCGTAAAGCTGATAAAAATAAAAAATTAGGTTGTTATTTTTTCTCTCCTGCCCATCTCTGGCAGCCCACACTCTCTTGTCCCTTTCATCATTTGTTCTCATATCTGTGTCTGTAACAGAGCTTTCTCATTGGTGTTGAAATGGTCCAGATCCCCCCTCCCAATATTGTTCTGATTTCTATAAAATTGCATTATCTTTCTCCTTCCTCTGAGTCAAGCGTCTTGAGGCACTTTCCACACTCATTACTTTTTCTCCTCTTTGCTCAAGCCTTAGTAGTCTGCCTCCCCGCACAGAGACCAATGACATCCCCATAGTCACTAATGACCTCCCCACAGTCATCAATGACCTCTGCTACAATCACCAGTGACTGTCCCACAGTCACCAATACCTGTCCCACAGTCACTTATGACCTCCCCACAGTCATCAATGACCCACAATCACCAATAACCTCTGTCACAGTCAGCAATGACCACTCCACAGTAGTCACCAATGACATCCCCACAGTTACCAGTGACCTCTGCCACAGTCACTAGTGACCTCTCCACAGTCACCAGTGACCTCCCCATAGTCACCAGTGACCTCTCCACAGTCACCAGTGACATCCCCACAGTCACTAGTGACCTCCCCACAGTCACCAGTGACCTCTCCACAGTCACTAGTGACCTCCCCATAGTCACCAGTGACCTCTCCACAGTCACCAGTGACCTCCTACACTAAGGACTAGGGGCAGGCACTTGGATAATGTGCTTCTCACAGGTACCTCTAGCAGCACGTGAGCTACTGAACAAATTCCCCGTTCTAGAAACTTCCTCTCCATTGCACTCCATTGACACACATTCTCATTATTGCTATTCAGGGAACTATCGTCCTCTGCTCCTTGAGGGAGGGTCTATGCATGTCTGTAAACAGGCTGGCAAATGTGAGTACATGATGAAGCCGTGGGTCAAATCCCCTTCCTACTCTTCCTTAACCAGTTTTTTTGAGACAGAGTCTCTCACTTCTACAAGCCCCCAGTCAACCAACTGGCTATTAATATAAAAAAAAAAAGTGAACTACTTGGATGAAGTTATTCACTTTAGTGGTATAAATTGGAAAAAGTAAATACTATCTTCTCTACTTTAAATTTGATATACCTGAATCCCAGAAAAGCAAAAGTTCCCAAAAGAAAATACCTGGAAGTTGTAAAGTCCAGAAGACAAACAAACAAACAAACAAACAAACCAATGTCTTTTTATATCTACCTTCTTTTTAATACTGGCCTCTGCTTTAAAAAAAAAAATGAAAACATAGAACTCCTGGTATCCATGAGAGAAAGCCAGTTTCTATATTTGCCCTACTGGTATAACATTTCTGTATTAACAGATATATTAGATTACAATAGTAGCCTTAGATCAACAAAGATCAAGTCTTAGATCAACAAAGATCTAAGACTTCAAGATGGAAACGACAATGAGAGCCCTGCTTGGGTCAAACAGGCCAAGAGTCTCAGCACAGCCATCTGAGTGGCTGCAAAGAAATTTGAGTTGCTGCCCCTGCTGCTGCTGTTACTCCTGCTGCTGCCCCTGCTGCTGCTGCTGCTGCTGCTGCTGCTGCTGCTGCTGCTGCTGCTACTGCTGCTGCTGCTCCTGCTGCTACCTGCTCCTGCTGCTGCTGCTCCTGCTGCTCCTGCTCCTGCTGCTCCTGCTGCTCCTGCTGCTCCTGCTGCTGCTGGAGGAGCCAGCAGTAATGGCGGTAGTAGTAGAGGATGTGGTATTAATGCTGAGACAATGTATCCAATTCCAGGCTGTTCTGAGGATGCCACAAACCTAAGAGCAAGAAGACAGAAGGAAAGCAAATGCATTGAAAGATTGTAAGAAATGATTCTCCATTACTCAAGGTAAACCGAGACCAAGTCACTCTCCCAAGATTAGCCCTCTAGACTATATTTCTGCTGCACTTATGCTCTTATAGACATCATAGCAGGAATCCCAAATTTTCTTTCCTAGGGAAGAAAAAAAATCCATGAAGCGATGACATTCATAGTTTTGTTTTGTTGTTTTTTGGGAATCTGGAAAACCTCAAAATTCTACCCAAGCAAGTATCAAAGCAGCATATAACCAATTCAGTTCCTACAGTTTTCCTGAGGCATCATTCTACATGTCCTTTTGCCTAAAGATGATGTTTTGCTACTGGGGGAACAAATCTCTAATTTTGGAAGTAACTGTCATTCATGAAGCCTATTTTTCCAGGGGATGGAAATACGCTTTGTGCTATCTGAGTGAAACGCTGGGCCCTAGTCAAGCCTCTCGGGCCTGCCTCCTTACTATTGCCGAGTTCCTCAAAACTGACTTGATTCCACAATGGGCATGTGCTCTTTGCCAATTGGGACAAAACCATTGGCTAACCACTTCCCGTTTTTTCCAACACAATACACAATATACACAATTCTCCAAGAAATGTCCAGGGGGGAGCATATGCCAGCTCTTAAAATTCCCTCCCATGGAATCTAATACTGAAATGCTGGACTTTCCCCACAATTTCTTCCTCCAAGATTATTAACACACAGGCAGAAAAATAAAATCCGTCTGACAGTTAAAAGTGCTGTTGCAAGAAAGCTCTAGAGAAGGATGGTGTCATCATGATACTCAACCCTCCTCAGATCTCAGCTCTGATTTCTACAAAAGAGAGATGATGCGTAATAGCAACAGCAAGGTGCGTCCAGCTTCATCAGTTTGTTCTAAGGATTAAGTGTGTCAAGATACACGGAGCGCTTAGAACACTGACCACACAGTGAAGCCATTAGAGGTGATATTTGGCAGCAGGACAGCAGTAATAGTCACCGGCACATGAAGTGAGGACTTTGGAGTGAGGTGACTCCCAGATTCTCAGCTCTGTCAACTTATTAGCTTTATGACCTTTGCCAAGTTACACTCTCTCTACCTGACTGTTTTATTATCTTTAAACCTGAGATACGAGTATTGTAATAAGCTTATTAGAAAGATTAAATTGATGTATGTAATGTTAACACAACACCGGCCATACTATACCTTTCATATAAATAATAATGCTTATTAGTGATGATTACCAAGAAAAGATCAAGAAAATTCATCTTTTTCTATTTATTCACTTTACCCTACTCACCGCCCCTCCTCTCAGTCAACCTCACCCACAATTTTTCTCTCCTCCCTCCCCTTCTCCCCTGAGAGAGTGGGTATCCCCCACCCCAGCACATCAAGTCTTTGCAGGGCTAGGTATATCTTCTCCCACTGAGGCCAGGCAAGGAAGCCCAGCTAGAAGAACATATCTCACAGAAAGACAGGCAACAGCTTTTGGGATAGCCCCAGCTCCCATTGTTCAGAACCCGTATGAAGACCAAGCTGCACATCTGCGGACCGGGGGTAAGTCCAGCCTGTGTATGCTCTTCAGCTGGTGACTCAGTCTCTGACAGCCCCCAAGACTCTGGTGGTCTTCCTGTAGACTTCCCCCAACTCTTCCATAAGAGTCCCCAAACTCCATCCACCATTGGACTATGGGTCTCTGCATCTGTCTGCGTCAGCTGTTGAGTGGAGCCTCTCAGAGGACAGCCATGCTAAACTCCAATCTCCAAGCTGAACAGAATACCATTGACAGTGTCAGGCATTAGTGCTTGACTATGGAATGCATCTCAAGTTGGTCTAGTTATTGGTTGGCCGTTCCCTCAGTCTCTGCCCTATCCCCTGTCCCTTGTAAGCAGGATAGATTTTGGGTCAAAAGTTTTGTGGATGGATTGATGTTCCTATCACTCCAGTGGGGTTGCTGCCCGGATCCAGGAGGTAGGTGGCTTCTTCAGGTTTCATATCCCCAACACTGTGAGTCACAGCTAAGGTCACCCCCATTGATTCTGGGAACTCCCCTTTCTCAGGTCTCGGTCGTGTCCTTGAGATGACACTCAACTCTCCACCCATGTCAGTCGCAGACTGGGCTATCTGGCCATCTCTCCTGTCCCCCTCAACACTTGATCCTGAATTCCCCCATTCCCCTTCCCCATACCCTCTCCCTACCAGTTCCCTCCTTCTATCTGCCTCCTATGAATATTTTATTATGCCTTCTAAGTGAGAATCAAGCATTCTCTCTTGGTCCTTCCTTCTGTTTGGCTTCTTTAGGTCTATGAAGCATAGCATGGGTATACTGAATTTTATGGCTAATATCCGCTTTAAGTGAGTACATACTATGCATGTCTTTTGGGGTCTGTGTTACCTCACTCAGGATAATATTCTCAGGTTCCATCCATTTGCTTGCAAATTCCATGATGTATTTGTTTTTAATACTGAATAGTATTGCACTGTATAGATATAGCACATTTCCTTTATCCATTCTTCAGTTGAGGGACATATAGGTTGTTTCCAGTTTCTGGGTATTATGAATAAAACTGCTATGAACATAGTTGAGCAGGTGTCTTGTGGGATCTTTTGGCTGTATATGCATATATGCCCAGGAGTGATATAATGCTGATCTAACTGGATGTCTGCATGTAGAAAAAATGCAATTAGATCCATATTTATCTTCCTGCACAAAACTCAGATCCAAGTAGATCAAAGATCTCAACATAAAACTGAATACACTAAGTCTAGTAGATTAGAAGTGGGGAATAGCCTTGAACTCCTTGGCACAGTAGACAATGTCCTGAGCAGAGCACCATTGGCTCTGGCTCTAAGATCAACAACTGATAACCCATACCTCATGAAACTGAAAAGCTTCTGTGAGAAAAAGAAACACTGTCAATAGGACAAAACAGCAGCCCACAGGTTGGGAAATGATCTTCACCAACTCTATATCTGACAGAGGACTAATATCCAATATTTATAAAGAACTCAAGAAGCTAGACACCAAGAACCCAAATAACCCAGTTAAAAATGAGGTACACGGCTAAACAGAGTATTCTCCACAGAATGGGAGTGGCTGATAAGCACTTAACAAAATGATCAATATCCTTAGTCATCAGGGAACTTCAAATCAAAGCAACTCTGAAGTTCATTTTACACCAATCAGAATTGTCAGGATCAAAAACTCAAGCGACAGCACAGGCTGATGAGGATGTGAAGCAAAAGGACCACTCCTCCCGTGCTGGTGGGAGTGCAAACTTGAACAGCCACTCACAGTATCTCACAAAGCTGGGAATAGTTCTATCTCAAGGAAACTCATCTGAATTAAAAAAAAACTCATTTCTACGATTGTCTAGTACTTTGTGTGATGCTCCATTCTCTCTCTCTCTGAGTATCTAATGCTAGCATCTGTGGTACACTACTTCTGTTCCTCACTGAATTCCTTCTGCACACTATTCAATTTCTCTTCACATCTTACCTCCTTTCTACTATTCATCCATTCAGCTTTAATTCATTTTTCAAATATTACCCAACTCACAACTTCATGTGAGTTTCTTAAACTCATGGAGACCTGGGATTTACCTTGACCGTATCCTGAATGAGGTCAGTAACCCCCCATGAACCCCCTCCTCGCACCACCCCTTCCCTCCTCGCAGCACCCTCTATGCCCAGTTGCTGCTCATTCCACTGCCGTTGCTTCTCAGCCCCTGTATGGTCTGCCAGACCAATAACTGTAGAAAGGATTTTTTAAAAATCTGAATTGTTCACTATTGCAAACTGCAAGTATAAAAAGTGAGGTGTCAGAGGACTCAAAATTATAAAGTGGAGAAGTAAAAGAGGAGGACTGAGATAGGTGTTACTTAAAGAGACAATCTCTAATAGAAGGGATGGCTAAAGGAAAGGCAGGTTCCATCCACCTATATCTGTCATCAAAGGAAAAAGTAAGGGCCCCTGAGAAAGTCTGCGTGTTCAATGGGGTTGGGTAGGCGAATGAAGGAGGAGGAGATGCTATTAGAAAGGAATGGCACTAGAAAGAACAGCGTTCTTGGAATCTCAGAGCCATCAATCAATGACATGGCATCCCTCACCTATCTAGCTTCTCAACAACGTAAGAAGTAAAATGAAGAATAAACATGGAAGCCAAAAGGTAGAGTCTTGGATTGTAGGCATGGGAGCACCTGCCAAGAGTCCCACCAATCCAGAGGCCGAGCTGGAAGGACAATAAGCATGAGACTAAGGACAACTTAAGTTACATAATAAACTTGGACTACATAATGAGACCCCGTCTCAAAGTAAAAAAACAATCAAACAAACAAAACAAGACAAAACTCCACCACCACCACAACAACAACTAATAATAATAACAATAATAATAAAAATAAATAATAATAATAATGGTAGTGGTAGTGATGGTGATGGTGGTAATGGTGGTGGTGGTGGTGGTGGTGGTGGTGGTGGTGGTGGTGGTGGTGGTGGTGGTGGTGGTGGTGCCCAATTTGAACTTCACTACAGAATGCTAAATTGTAGGATACAACTCAATTTAAGAGCTATATGTGTCAGCTAATGGAATCCCAGAGGTTGCCAGCAAATGAGACCTCTCCATTGGCACAGCTGACTGGCAATTCACCAGAGAAGTCCCAAAGGAAAACAGTAGAGGAGATCTGGCAACTTCCCAGTCATCCTTCCCAAAGGTATTGCTCAGAAAATTACTCTGTTCTTCAAGAATGGGGCAAGCATAGGAGAGAGAGGGACCAATAACATGCTGTGAGGAAAAGCTTTTCTACATGAAAACCAGGAGAGAGAGAGAGAAGACCTCTCTCCCAATAATAACAATAGTCAAAAGACAGGTTGGGAGCATGTATGAAGTTCCTACATTAGGTTGGGACGTTTAAAAGGAGAGACTCACAAGAGGCTAAAATGATAAGCTGGGGCCTTGGGGTACTCTCAGTAAAATCATGAGATGTCTCCAGGCAATTTATTCGATAAGGTATAGCCTCTGAGGACTCTCTAGGAAGAGCATTATATGACGATCCAAGCTTCTCTGAGTGTCATCATATTTGCTGTATTAGAATTGGCTCTGAGTTAGAAAGCATGGGCTTCTAACCTTTCTCCTTCATTTGTTTTATCTACTGCTTTTCAGTCAGCCAGCACAGAAGGAAGAACAGTAGCTTTGCTGCCGGCAGATCTTCTTTTCTCCATTTGATTATTTAATTCTGCAACCTCGAACTCAGTATTTCTGCCGTCATCCCTACTTCACTAGCGCATTCCAGGGGGTAGATAGGTGAGATATGTAAAGGGATTGAGGATCCGTAGACGCCATGTTACTGGTCTTCATCTGTTTTATAATTACCATGTATTCTTACACATTAGAAAACATAACCCCAAAGTTATGTACAGCCCTCTCATCCTGTACACAATTGTTTCAGAACACAAAGTAGCACTAGACCACAAAAGTGAGGCCGTGAAGGAAACAATTTAAAACTGAGGAGAGGGAGATGTATCAAAAGAAGGCCTGCCACAAGTTTTCAAGATGGCTGATTAAGTTTCCAAGCCTTCTGCAATATCACCACACATGCATGTTACCTTCGTGTTTCTTCTAAGCAGTATCACCGATGTCATCATTCTAAGAAATATATGTGCATTTCTTGGAATATATATCATTCCAAGAATACATACGTGTATTTGACACCAGACAACCCTGCATGCTTTGCTCACATAGAAAGTTCTTGTGTAGCAGAGAGAGGATTTCTTCTCTCTTGAAAAAATATATGAAGATGAACTAAAGTTTTTCACAAGGGTTATCACCTGGCACAACAGGAGGCTTTATAGAAAATCTCTATCACTTTATAATTTGATATAAACCCAAGGAGATGTCACACAAGGAGAGAACTCGGCCACTTGATCCCTCTTCAGACAAAGCTGAACACATCTCTCCAGCCGTGGCGAACAGCAGCACAACCAAACCCACTCTAATCGCATACAGATGATGAGAATTTGTCTAATGTTTTATGGTGAATCATTGATGAGGCCAGCAGGAGGAAAATTTGTAGAAATAAAATCACCTTGACAGTGGAGTACCAGGGTCAAAAAGCAAAGTGAAGTCAGTGTTCTTGGCTTTAATAAAAACAGTATGATCTGTCATCGGTGGGGTTTCTACACTCGGGAAAGGGGCACTCTGAGATCCCCTGCTGGCTTTCATTTGCTTTTTACCCAAACCGTCAAAGGACAACATAGAGCCTGTGATTCATTGTGACAGCAGAAAGCCGTAAAGATGCGCATGTTCAGACCCTTGTAAATAAACAGTCTCCAGGGCAATTTTTCAACACAAGAGACGTTATCTGGGCTCTACCTGAACAACTACTGGGCTGTTTTAATGTTATGAATCTGTGTTTAAGGATCAAGAGGGGGGAAAAAACCATCCTGCAAGTCATGGCCACATATCACAAGCTGTTCTTCAAAATGGGCAGGATGTGGTCTTTAAAATCAAATAACAGCAAAGCCCCCTAAGAAAAGGAATAGTACCCTGAAGCCTTCCAAGGACCCTGCCAGAGAGCAACTGACACAGACAGAATATTAGATAATTAAACAGAAGAGATTGCCCAGCGAGATTGTCCCCAGAACACACCCTAGAAAGTATTTCAGACCTTGCGACCAAACACTCACATTCCTCATCTCACAATCTTCGTTCCTACACAAAGGAGACTAAAGAGCCAGAAGAAACCAGATTTTTCAAAAATTATTAACTGAACCTAGTAAAAGCCGCTAGCATATTGCTTCCTGGTAATCACTGTCTTGTCATATCAATGTTGTTATCATTTAGAATGTGTGTCCATCCATTTTTGCAACTGCGTGTTAAAAATTTCTAAAATTTAGACTTACTTATACCATTAGATATACACTTCATGAAATATTTGCTATCTATGAAATAATCTACACACAAGGTCTCCCATTGTCTGCTGCCCGTGCCAGAGTAGCTGGCCTATGAGCTTCCTAGGTGATTCTGTCTTTGCCTCTCATGGAACCGTGTGTGCGCTGGGAATGCGTACCTCGTCCAGTTGCATTTGTGCTCGGGGACATCAAACATCCTCACACTTACAGGGCAAGTGCCTTACACTGTGCCCTCTCCCCGGCCCTTAAGCCTCCTTCCTTGAAAACATTGTACAGAGTAAAATGTAGGGGATAAAATGCATTTCCATAAAGTACAGTGAAAAGGAAGATTTCGAGAAAGCTTACAGGGCAGCAATACCTCTTGATCGTGACTGGATTCTTTTTCCCTTGACACTTCCTTTATGTCACTTTTCACAGGCAGATCCATTGTTCCTGAGACCATGCCCTCTTTAGAAATTACTAGATGTTATCTTCCGAACTAGAATCTGATCCTAACATCACAGTTAAAAGCCCCGAGTCTCCTCAGAAGGAGATGCCCCAAATGAACACTACTTAGCCACCGAGACAGCAGCATTTCACAAACCTGGGAAGCGAGAAATGACGAGATAATAAAATAGACAATTTTAAAAGCAAGCTGATGCTACTTCATCTGGTTAATGTGAGAGGACTGCCTCCACCCCCAGCACATCAGAAAGTAATTTACTTAACGGAGAGATAGTTGCGATAAAACTCAATTTAAACAATGTGGTTTAAGACTTGATAAGATTTAGGAGACCTCATTATTTATATTAAGCCCTAAATTCTCAGCTTAGTTAAGCTTTTATATTCCCTTCCTATCTTACGAGAACTACGGGACAATGCTGCTCTAAAGTAGTTCCTGCAACATTTTGGAATAATCACTGTGCACATGTGTGTGTGAGCATGTGCTTATATGTGTGCATGCATATATGTGCACATGTGTGCACAGGTCTATGTGAATAGGCATACATGTGTGTGAGCATGTGTGTATGTGCAGGCATGTGTGTGCACATATGTACATGCATGTATATGCATGTGCACACGTAAACATGTGTGTGTGTGGACAGAAGTTCGATGTGGATGTCTGCCTCTGTCACCTCCCACCTTACTCTTTTGGAACAGTTGCTAACTGAACTTGGAGCCTGCCAATCCAGCTAAGCTGGCTGACCAGTGAGAGCCAGGGTTCTGCCTTTCTCCTTGCTCTTAGAGCTGGGGTTACAGGCCAGCTCCATTGCACCAGACTTTTCTGTGAGTTCTGGGGTTCCTTCAGATCCTTATTATTGCACCGTAAGCACTTTACAGGGATGTGCCATCCCTCCCGCCCATAGTAATCACTTTTAGTTTTTAGAATGCCTGGATTTTTATTTACGATCAGGTAACATGTTGAGTTTTCTGACATATTCACTGGTCTGTACTCCAAGCCACGTTTTTGAGTTCTTCAGGTTCCGAGTCATTTCCACAGCTTCCACAGTTGTCTGACAAGATGTCCATTTAAACAGCTTTTGTCACCGTACAAGTCCTTCCCCTTTCCATCTATCCCAACCCCATGGGGTCAAGTCTTCCTCAAATACCATTTTCATCTTTCCCAATAATTTCCTCAAGAATCACTTAATTCCCAGGCACCTAGGCTCACCCAAAGGGGTAGATGAGCCTGGCACATCCCAGTGGTAGATCCCCTAGTACTGAAAGGCCCAGTCCTAGCTTCCATCGGCCTCTCATCCAGGGGCCAGCTCCTTATGTGTCTGCACAGAAGATGCAATTATGTCCTTCAATAGGCCTTGGTCATGTGATTTCTCCTCTATAAATGGCTCTTGCTTTCCCTTGATAAAAGTTTCCTTGAAGGCTCCAACCATATTGTTATATGTGTCCCTTGGTGTTTCTTCCATAATTAAATACCACTAATTGAGTTCTCTTATGTAAGGGCACCAGGTTAAGCATTTTTATACTAAATATTAAATTATATAATTCTCACAAAACTGCTTAGATGGTACTCGGCAAATGTGTCTGACTCCGAAACCATACATCCTTAAAAGAAATAAAATAAAAACATCAAATATTGTTTTCATCTTCTTTTTTGTTATATCACAAGACTCTATACTCCTTACAGATAAAAAAATATTGGAAGTCTCCAATGAAGATCCTACCAGTTGCTAAACTCTAAATGCAGATTCATTGCAAGACATTTGGAGAGTGTGTGACCCACCTTTGCCGCTCATAGCCTTCAGGACATCTTTTTACCTCTACTGTTAGCAGTTAGCTAGAACACTGTGATCAAAAGCATAACGGGCCCAAATTCTGAAATGACGTTTATTACTGTGGCCTTGGCCCAGATGAATATGAAACAGGGAGAAGAGAATAGGTGAGCATTAAAGAGATAGGATGTATTCACTAATCTGAACCAGGTCTCTGTGGTTATAACTATGCCATGGGGGCAGGATAATGAATGATGTAACTAGCATTCAGTGGTTGGTTTGTTGGTTTCTTTATTTCTTCCTTCCTTCCTTTCTTTCTTTCTTTTACACGTTTCACCAAAGTGGAAGATTTAAGCAATCATGCCTATGTGCTATTAAACTTTATGGAGAATTATTTTAAGCTTATAACTAGTGTCAAGTGCAATGTTGTGATGTACTGTCAGACCAGTGTAGACCTGAAGACACTCTACCTAAGCCTCCAGATGTCATTCAGTCACCACATACCTCTTTGGAACTAAGTCCAGTGCTCAGTGCCAGAGGAAGTCTAAGGACTAGACTGCCCCACCGTGCTGCTAAGACAATGTAGGTTTTCAGTCTCTGTAGTCACTGAAGGACATGCAAGGCCTACCATAGCAATCCCAGCTAGAAGTGATACATATCTTTGGCCCCTGAAATACAGAATTTTCTTCAACCTTACTTCAGTTGTGTTTTAAAGCAGATCTTGGAGCTAGTTCCTCCCTTTGAATCCAGTTGTATTATTTCTACACTCTGAGTGTTTGGGCCAAATGCTTGCCTCTCTGTGGCTTCTGAGGTCAATAGGTTTGCCGTGAGGATTTAGTGAGTATGGACATGTAAAGTATCTGAAAATCTCACGTATCTCTTACAAGCCTAACTATTACTGGTTTTTCCTAGTCCATGCTCACTGCCACCAGTGACAGTGACAGTGTCCAGTGGACGCCTACTGAATTCACCCTTGTATGTGAGTTTTATTTACGGATTTAAAGAATGTTTACATTCTTTTCCCCCACCCACCCACCCACTCCCTCCTGCCTCCCTGCCCTGGCATTCCCCTACACTGGGGCATCTAGCCTTCACAAGACCAAGAGCTTCTCCTCCCATTGACGACTAACAAAGCCATTCTTTGCTACACATGAGGCTGGAGTCATGGGTTGCTCCATGTGTACTCTATGGATGGTGGTTCAGTCTCCGGGAACTCTAGGGTGTCTGGTTGGTTGATACTGTTGTTCTTCCTATGGGGTTGCCAACCCCTTCAGCTACCTCAGACCTTTCTCTAACTCCTCCATTGAGGTCTTTTTTCTGTCTTTGTACCAGGACTGCCATTGTTTCTTTTATGGTTAACATTTTTCAATGTGGTCATGCATAAATGCATCACCCTATGGTCAAAGACCTGAAAATCAATCACACCCCTTTCTTCTTCATTTCTTGCAAAGACAGCAATGAGGTATTTTTTTCCTTCCACTTTCTCAATGGAGAACTCTGAGGTAAGTCTCAGGGTACTATTTCTTTCCCATCAAACTTGTAGTATGGTGTCCATTAACTCTGCTGACAATTTGACCGATAAATTCTAAAAGATCATATCCTGAGATGGACTCAATTTTTGAGAAACGGGCCCAGACCCTGACAAGTACAATGCTACCAGTAAAAACTCAAAAAATAGTCACTATAAACATTAAGGCAAGATATGAGCGGAAGGATCTTAGATAAATCATTTCAAATACAGAGTCAACTGCTTTACTTTCAACCCCCTTGAAAGGAAAAGCGTTTATGCTTTTTAGCTGTCAGAAGAAAACCCTGGGGTAATTCATAAGGCATTATATTAACACATATAAAACAAAATGAAAAACAGCTTCACAGGTTGACCTTACACTTGAACAAAACCTACAGCAAGTGTATTGGAGGCCAGATTAATACCCGGTTTACCGGGCAAATAAATTCCACAGTGAGTTACCCGCCAACTCTTTCTTCCATATATGAAAAAGTTGTAGCTCTGATTTTAAGTAGAATATAACCTTTTAAAACAAACTAGAGGGCAACTATTCAAAGCAGACTCGAAATATTTGGGCAATGCTTAAAAGACTTTAAAAATAAATACACTAACAAAAGATCATCGACTATGAAGAGAGTTGAAATTGCCATTAACGGGAAAGAATATGAAATACCCTGAGACCATTTACACTACCTGCATGTATTTTAAGTACAGTACATTGGACACTGTCGTACACAAAGAGGAAGTGTATTTACTGCAGAGGAGACAGTCGGCTGGGACTCCTCAGAAGCAGATATTTCAAAGTTTACGTTCACATGGCTTTTCACTTTTTGACCTGCTCTTGACCTGGGTAATTCTTGCAGACCTGCGAGTTTAACAAGGCCTGGGATCTATTAAAAGAGTAGTAGCCTGCCTTTTACTGAGTAGCACGCTGATGGTTTAAAGTAAATGTTATGGTTTGTCAAAGGAACCAATTTGGTTACCGTTTGTTCTTCCTGCCCCTGCCGGCTGATATTTTTGCAAGTGTTTTCCATTCTTTAAATTCTATAAAGAAATCTGCATGCTGTTATTTTAAACTTCAGCATCACTTTTTCCCCCCAGCCATTCTCATCTTAAAAATAGGATGTGCGGTCACGATTTCCTTTTGAAGTCCTTGGTAGAACTTGAACTCACACGTTACATGAAGCCCGTTGTCTTTTGAGTACCAAATAAGCATTAAGCCACTCTCCAACCTGACTCGATTTTAAAATCCTGTTAATATAATCTTCGGTTTGTTTGGGGAAGGAAATAAAAACAACCTCAGATACGGATCAATTCCTGAGTAAAGGGGAAAAATGTTTCCATTTATCTATCTCATGGTATTAATGACCAGTGTACATTTCTTGATAGATAGCACTTACAGGCCAATTAAACGTAAAGCTTAAATTATTTTTACTAATTTTTACTAATATAAAGTAACCCAGGACTAGTCTGAGAGGTGAAATTAATAAGATAACCGGTGTGTGGTAAAACAGAAATTATTTTTAAAAAAAAAATGTTTTCTCAAGTTTGTCAGAGAATATAAGCTGTCTTTGACTTGATCGTGGAGTCAGATTAAACTGAGCAATGAATGGAGTCTTCTTCCCCCTCCAGAGCTTTAGGGACAAAGATTCTAGGCATTGTGTAAATCCTCTGACTTATGACTACTGGGATGTTTTCTTTTTCATTCTTTTCAAAACAACAATAACAAAACGTCAATGTGAATCTATGCGTTTTCAACGGAATTCCTGAGACCTCTTCTGCACATTAACAGTGCCTTTGAATGGTATAAACTTTCACCCTCGGAATGTGAAATAGGCTTTTTTTGTGATAATACCGCCCCAAAAAATGGAGATGAGAAACACACGGTGTAGAGATCACATGTTGCTAATATGTGTTAAACTTCCAACGCAGATGTTATAACAAATTGTAATCACTTTTTTTTTTTAAATCAAAGTGAAGTATTTAATTTATAGAGTGCCTGGGACTTGCACTTCTGAAAAACAGAAAGTACATGGTGGTGTTATTTCTCATGTCAGTCTTTCAAGGAAGAAATTTTCAATTTTAGAAGAATTATTCCAAAGAACTGAGAGGTTAAGAGACTTGGCCATGTTGTAGAGCTAGTGGAAAGTGCTTACAGCGTTTTCTACAGTGCTTGAGAAGTGACTGACAGTTAAACACAGTCCCAAAGACACCATTTAGAAATGTGACCCAAGACTGACCTGAATAACTTTTTATACCTCACATGTAAAATTATGTTTATCAGCGATTATTTCTTTTAAAAAATTACGAATGAGTAAACAATGTCAAACTTGACATTAAGAGATACGAATTTAAAACTCATTGAGAGAATGTGATTTAAGTAGCACTAATCAATTAGTACTATGGATCCCTTAATAGGAAAAATAATAATGTTTCAGGAAGAAATAGGACTGATCTCAATGGCTCAGCACACATAGCTACATGAACACGATCCTGAAAACAGAACAGTGCCACGTGACAAATAGTCGCCAGCTGAGGTGAGAAGAGTTCTAAGGGAAACGGAAAGGGACAAAAGGGAAAGGAGTGTGTGGGAGGAAGTTAGCCAAGGAGGTGCTGGCGCATGCACCGTTGATACTTCCTCTCCTAGCCAACCTGGAATCTGCCTGCAAGTCTAGAGACCGCTGAGGCGAGCTCAGGCGATGCAGCGAGCCAATCACAAAGAGATGATAGCACTACGTCTGTCTATTTGAGAGCCAATGAGAGGCTGGAAGTGCCGAGGACTGTACACGGACTGACCCAGGGCTCCAACTGCATATGTAGCAGAGAATAGCCTTGTTGGGGCACCAGTGGAAGGCAAAGCCCTTGGCCCTGCCAAGGTTGGACCCCCCAGTGCAGGGGAATGTCAGAAGGGGGTGGTAAGGGGAGTGGATGGGGGGAACATCCTAATGGGGAAGGAGGAGGGAATAGGGGGCTTATGGACAGGAAACCAGGAGAGGAAATAACATTTGAAATATAAATAAAGAAATATATCCAATAAAAAATAAATTAAAAAAAAAAAAAAGGTTTGCCCAGTTCCTGCACTAACTGACTCTGCTTTGGCTGCTTACCTGACTCTCAGAGTCTGTGTTGTTGACTCTGTGCCTTTTTGCCCCGCCCCCGAGGGTCTTAGTCGTAAGCAACAGTGGTGGGCATGGGAAACATGATGGTCTGAGTTTGAATGTGAGATGGAAAAAGCCATTGTTTGACATGCGTGCTAAACCGATGGGAAACAGAAGGCGCCAGAGAACCTGGAGAAAGCAAAAGAGAAGAAGGAAGAGGGAGGAAAGAATGGGGGATAGAAAGGGAGAAGAGGGAGGCGGGAATGAAAATACAAAAGCTAAGGGAAGTGACTGTGTCTGTTTAAAACCATGCAAGTATGTCAGAGAGAAGAACAAAGGTGCTGGGGGACACATGCATGATCTGGGCAGGAGACAGAAGCAGGGTCACAGAGTTAGAGGGGGGACTGACACACTGAAGGAACAGAAGGAAATCATAAGACCCCAGAGTAAACTAAAATAATAATAATAATTTTTAAAAACATCAGGAGAACGTTTGAAGCTCTAAAGGACTAGCCTTACCCAAACACAATTATCTTGGAAGCTGGGAGAAACATACAGAGATTTTAAAGTACATTGAGACACAAGAAAACAGCTAAAATTTAGTTAGGAAAAAAAATCAGGTATCCTTAGCAGAAACAAAATATGAACATGGCCATATACAAGAACTGAGAGAATGCTTGAAATGTTCCATATTTTTATGTAGACATGCATTTTTGTAACTTGTGTCTGTTTCAAAAAATAGCCTTTTTAGAACTTAGTTGTCTGATGTCATAATTGTTCTTTTATTTGAAAATTTCTGAGATGATTTTAAACCCTGTTATATCCCCAATACCATTACAGCAATGAGCGGATCTGCTCTACAGGCGGCCAATAAACTGAAATTATAAATTTTCGCCTTTAATAGTATTATAAAACTAAAAAATTAATAGATGTTTCTTTAGAGATTAAAAACAAAAAAGCACGTAGCCGTCGCTTACAAGTGTCACCCAGAAGAGGCTAGTGCCTCTGGATTTTTTCGTCTTTACTGTTTCAATCTCATCCGGTATAAAATGTAAATTAAGTGAAAACAATTCAGATAGTTGTGTCTCAAGGCAGTCTCCCAAAGAATTTCCCAGAAATCCAACAATGATCTAGAAAGTGGATTGACAACAAGGTTATCAAAATGGCATCGGTTTGTGTCAACTTGGCATAAAACGTCTGGAAACAACAAAAGCCAAACCTGTGTTTCCCTGGAAGAACTTAGTTTCTTGTAGCAAGGAGGAAACTGAAAAGACATTAAACATATTCATACACAGTACAAGAAACTGTAGTCACAGAGTTAAAACATGAGATCGTAGCAAGCATACAAAATAAGGCTTATAAATACAACTGGGAACTAACATCGTTATGCTTCGAACATCACCGAGATGGGAAGACAGCGCTCTCCTGGGCATCAAGCAGGAAGCGTGGAGCACCAACACTGTAGATTCTGCAGTAACATGGACGTACACCGGAACGACCATTCTCCCCAGACACTTCCAGAAAGACAATGCTGAAATGTGTGGCAGTGAGCAGTGTTCTTTCTAATCTGAAGGAGAAACAATCAGGGCTAATACTTAAGGACATGTGTGCAAAGTGAAACTGTGTCCTTCTCTCAGCAGTCAGATCAGATCTTGCGAAACTCTTGACCGTAAGAAGAACAGTTGGTATGTGAATGCTTATGTAAAACCCTCACTGCAGAGCCCTGTCACTGGGCCCTGTACCCTTACATTACACAATCTACAGTTCTCACAGAGGAGATTTTCCTCTCTTGACCCTGTCAAAACACAATAGAAATTGCCAATCTGAAACCCAGCAGAGGACCCACTCCAGAAACTGATCATGCTGACACTTAGGTCTTCTCTAGAAGTTCTACTGGCCTCTAGCCAGTCTCCAAATAATAAAAGCTAAATTTCTGTTGCTTATAAGCCCTCTGTTTCCAGAGTATCTGGAACTGGCAAGACAGATGTTCATAGACATTTTATGTGTTAGTCTTATCATCTATAAAGTAAAGACGGTTAGAAGCAAGTGTCTTTAAGATCTATTTAATAAGAGCGTTTTTCAGACTGCGTGAAACAGAATCCTCTTTATCAATACATCTCAGAAGGGGCTGGACCACATTGGCATGGATGCCCTGGATAAACTCACATAAATAAAGCTATCCAAGTTGGAGAAGACCAATGAACAAACCGCTGTTGTCCTCAGATGGCGCCACACCAAGTATCCAATCATACACTAACAGAAGCCACAAGGTCTCTGTGGAACTCATCGGCATCACCAGAACATGCTTGTCAACGCTACCCATGAGTATTGATGCATCTGTGTATGTGTGCAAGTACTGCCCATCCCACACACACAGTCTTGTCTCATCTATCCTTACATGAGTCAACGAAGTTAGCTGCCAGTCTCCCTTTGCAACATGGATGGCAAATAGCAAAGAGAGTATCTATTCTGGTGCACTGATACAATCTAAGAGATTAGACAATGCTACAGAGAGGATCTGAAGAACCCTCCTGACATCTCCCAATAGCATCTTTGAGAACACAGAAGTTTCCCCCATCAATTCCCCCTGAATTTTCTCTGTTCCAGCCTTCACTGTTGTTCTTACGAATCACAGTGGGCCACAGCATTTGTTCCCTGGTTAGCCGGATTACTTGAAATACTGTTTTATAACTCTAATTCTTCTGCAATGTATGCTTATAGAATATATATAATTCTTTATTGTGCAGCTACTAAGTTTGAGAAGAAATAGTTGGACTTGAAGCATATCTATGTAAGTGCCCTAAGTTATGAATCATAGAAAGAAATGCTGATATTTTAATTCAGGGACTTAAATTCTAATTAGAATTAAATAGGGCACATTGCTTCACATAATCACAATATCCCCAATTATAAGTCCCACCGAATAGTGTTATTTTTATGTACTGATCATTTAGAAAATTACCTAGTTCAGCTAAAATTGTCATTATATTTTAATGTGTTATTTTTATTATTATCTGTGAAGTGTTTTGAAGTGGGTTCATATTATAAACCCATTTTTCTGCTGAAAGAATTGATGCACAAAGATGCCGGGTAACTCCCCAAGAATCATACATCTGGGACTAAATTAAATTATCAAAAGTAACTTTCAAAGAATGAAAGGTTACATCAACAAATCAGCATTAGCAGACGATAAAGAACAAAAGATAGCATAAAAAGAGTATTACCTCATCACCCTAATGGTCTCATTTTTTAAAATCTCAAAAAGAAAAAAACACCATGAAAAATAATGGGGCAGATGGGGGAAAGATTGTAGAAAGAGGTGATGTAAAGTGAATAAATAAAAAATAAAATAAAATTTGAAAAAAAAATAAAAGAAAATATAACACTGAAGGTTATAGTCACCAAGGTTTAATATGTAACTATAAATTAGAATGTCTTGTAGAAATATAAAGGGATACAGAAAGTAGAAAAAAATAGAACTAACTACCATTTTGTTGAACATTTCGAATGCTTCTTGGACTACTTTGCCCTTAAAGGAAAAATGAAATAAAAACTAATGTTTATATTACTCTGGCTAGGTAAGTGCCCATCTTGAGGGGTACTTTTGCATTTACTGGGGAGGCAGCTGCTTGGGAAAACAGCTCTTTGGGAAAACATGGACTGAAGACTGACTTCATCCAAAGTCTGGCAGGATGCTCTCCAGCTATGCAGATGCTTCGTGGTATCCTTCTCATTGTAGAGAGCTGAGTCTCATCTCCTACATCCTGTTATCTAATGGGCAGCATCAGGGAGCAACTGTGTCACAACTGCCGAGAGAGTTTTGCAGCAATACAAGTTTGCAAATGCAGATTGCTCACAGAGCTAAGGAACACAGTGGAAGCTACTTAGTAGCTGGCAGCTTCTCTAACAGGCATGCTCAACTCTCTCCCCCCACAGAAGAGACCACCCCTCTTAAATGTTTCCTTTTCTGCTGTTGTTTGATTTATTTTCCTGATTAGTACAATAAAGCACCAGTTTACCACAATACATCTGCTTTTTGTACCTACCACTCTCTTGAATCCCCCATAAAACTGAGTGTCCTTGCATAGCGAGCTAATGACATTCTTCTTCCAAGAGTTCCAGTCGCCATCCACCATTCTCCCCTTTCCATCAACTGTCCCGTCTTGCCTTGCAATCTCTGTTTCTGTGACCCCACTTATCATTTACCTTCCCCCTCCCTCTGCATGGTTTTCTTCTCTCCTATTGACTCTGTTCAGTCTGCATCAATAACATGGATACAAACCCAAGGACAGAAGTTGCAAACTTGGCCATGCATTAACACACTGTGGAAAACTTACTAAATAAATATATAAATATTTTTAATTAAAAAAAAAGCATTGCTGTGCTTTAAATCCAAAACTAGTTCAGTGGACCTGGAGTGAGGCTGAAAAATCCGTATTTCTAGTAAATTTCCATCGATGCAGAAGTTGCCTGTTGGCCTGGATGCACACTTGGTAAAGAATTGCCCCAAGCCTCACCATTTACGTTGTGTTGTTTATTCTACTCTCTGACAGACTCTTCAGAGCGCTCACTTACTCTGATGATTTTAACTAGTCTCTCAGCAGCAGCAGCCCTTAAGGAATTATCTACAGCCCTCCACCCTCACTAAAGCCCATCCTCACATGTTAATTTTCAACTTCTTGGGGTCACTCCTCCATCACCTTGCAGTTAGTATATCAAACCTATGATCTCTCTCCATAAGAACAAGCTCTCCCTCTGGCTTTTCTCTTGCCTGCCTCCTGAGGGGGACTCATCGTTTTCCCCTCACCCAGGCTCACCATCAGAATACCATTTGTCTTCATTTCCCACAGATTCTGTGTCCCTTGACTGCCTGGCGTTGTCTTATTGGAAGTATTCATTACTTCACACCTGGACTCGCATAATCACTTTTTATCCTTCTGCCCCAAACACTCTCTCCACACACATACTACTGTCAGCTTAATCTCCCTCAAATGCAGCTTTGTAAACTTGGACAGATTCCCATTGTCTATGCCAAAGCTTTGCATTAATATGGGCCGTGAATGGATTACAGGTGTGCTAGTATATCCATTTCCTAAGCCATCAGGACAACAGGCTGGGCTGGAGACAGCCGAGCCTAAACAGCCGGAGCCGGAGGCAGCCACAGCACAGCTGCCCATTTCTTTCCTCCTGAACACAGAAGTGTAGGTAGATATTGTAGAACATGAGAAGCCATATGCCGCGATCAGATTTTTAGAGCATTAATAGCGTACAAGTACTAGGGAAGATATATAGCTATAAATGTACGGATGATGGTGTCGAATTAAGGAAGGGACAAACAGCTTGATGCCCCATGGCCCCTGGCTAACCACTGTCCCTATAATTGCTTGATTTCTTTAATACTGGTTGTTAAAATATCTTTCCCACTGGAGCCAAGATAGAGCAAAACTTAAGTTTTTCAAATAGGCAGAACAGGTCACAGGATAGACTTTCAATGCAATGAGTGCTGTCGGAGTGGGCCTCTCTGTTGGCTTTTGAAGAGATAGTACACAACTCTGTGGGTTGTATTTAGCTTATAGGAAACAAACAGCTCACTGAGAGGAGCAAAGAATTGCTGCCAACTGAGATGCAGACCTGTGTCTGCCCATTGCATGTGACAATTGCCATGTGACTATAGACTGTTTGTGCACGTTCACAAATACATCCTTAATTATGAATGTCACTTTTATTTCAATTTTAGTCTTGCTGATTAATTATCAACTAAAATAAACTTCTTGGTGCATATTCATCTTATAACATGCAAAAACTGCATGTTATCCTTTTAAAATAATTATTTAAATTTGCTCTTCGATGATTTTATGTATGCACATAGTGCATCCCCATTACTCTCACCTTCCCCTCTTTAATCTTCTGCTTTCCTCCATTAACTCTCCTCTTCCCTACAAGCACCTTTCTCACATTTATGTCTTTCTTTTGTTTTATGACCCACTGGGTCCAACCTGGGCAAGTCTATGTGACTGTGGGTTTGGAACCTGGTGGGTCTCCAAGAAGGCACACAACTCAGATGATGAATAGTCATGCCAGATAAAGCAGCAGTCAATGGTTGGGAGGAGTCCCAGTGGGCCCCTCCTCATCCCTGATTGACTGCTGATAGATTCAATCTTGCAGGGGGGCCCAATAAAGGCAGTTAAATCTGCTGGGAGATCAAGATTGCCATGTATGCACTGAAGATGGCATTTAATAATGCTTCTCTTCATTGTCTGCTTCCTACATCCTTCTGACTCCCTCTTCAGCACCTCCCTCCTCCTTCCTGAACTTTATGGGGGAGGGGACATAAATGTCTTCTTTAGAGCTGAGCAATCATTTGTCACTTTTTTTTTTTTTTAAGTACTTTGGGCAGCCATGAATCTCAGCTTGCACCACAGTTCCCTGCAAAGAGACACTACTCTGATTAAAGCCAAGGGTAGCATTTGTCTGTGAATTTAAAAAGAGATGTTTATAAGACCATTTAGCTAAACAACAGTGGTAAGTTACCCCCCTAAGGCCTCTCCCAGGAGTGGGTATTTTGACCGGGTTTACAGTCTCAGACATAACTTCTTCTTACTGATTGTCTTCTCAACCGACCCCTCCTTCTCTTCCACCACAACTTCCCCTTGACAGTTCTTTAGTCCCCTTTAGTCATATAAAATGTTGAGGAGCCAAAGGGTGATGCTCAATCAACCTTCTATAACTTCTTGGATGCTTATGAGGGACCACAGTCCCTGTCGGGGAGGGAACACAAAACTCTCTCCTCTTTATATACTGGTAGGAGCAGAGGCTTTAGGGCTCGATTTCCTGTGGTAGGAAGTGGTCAGAATCCCTGAATCCTAAGGAGTTCCATTTGAACTTAGCATGTATCCTAGAAGATATAAATTTTACATGATAAAAATAAAGCGCAAGATTAATCAGTGGCCACATAAACGTTAAGACAAAAATCATACAAAAATCCTCTCCTCTCAGAGCATTTTCTTTTGACTTTTACTGAAATTCGATTTTGTATCTATAAATTCTTAATCTCCTTTCTTATTTAATGGTTTTTGCTTGTCATTACTGTTGTTGTTCTTATTTTAAAATGTTAGTTATACTATGAAGGGAGAAGAGTTTGGGCACAGTTATCAATTGTCTTCATGTGGCCATTACTTAAAGACAATTTGGTACCCTGTAAACAGTACAAAAACGGGAGTGCATGCAGACAATGTGCACATGGATCTTCATATATAAAGTCAGAGTTTAAAAAAGGAGATTTCTTGCCACTTGTCAGCCCTAAATTCAAATGCTGACTGCATTCCTATTTTGTGTAACATTTAGCAATATTTAATTAAAATTTGTCCTTTGAAAGGCATGGATTCTTTTTGACCAAGGCAGAAGACTTCTATGCCTGATTTATCATTAAGCAAGCTTAGCATGTTTCAACAGTGCTCTTAAAATCATTCCCCAAATGTCACAACTGCAAGTGAAAGTTTGTCTTAAAAATGCAAGGAAACAGTTATAATAACTAAAACTTAATAGCAGCCATTTGGTAAATGAAATAGTAAGCTTACCTAGAATATAATGCTACTGCTAGTTGGGATTGTATTTCTTGTGATTTTTTATTTTATTTCATTTTGTTAATATATTTCTTATATTTGCCAATTATCAATTGAGGATATTTTTGAAGGTGGGTTGTTCTGGGGCACACTCACGAGGTATGCTCAAGAGGTGAAGGCAGATTGACCAGGAAATGAAGACCAACCTAAGGTTGTTAGAGGAAAAGTCATCTGAAACAACTAGTTAATAAAGGGATCTTAATGTCACTACTTAGAGGAACTTCGATTAACATAAAGTCTCTGTATTTCCTACCATTTTGTTACTCATGAGCATTTTTGTTACTTTTGTGATTACTTTTATGTTTTTTATTTTGTTATTGTTTATTTATGTATAAAGCATTTGTTTATTTGTTTGTTTATGTATATAACATTTCAAGTGTTATCCCCGTTCCTGGTTCCCCCCTCTCCCATCCCCTCTGCCCAGGCATCTGTGAGGATGCTCCCCCTCCCACCCACTTGTTCCCACCTCAACACCCTGGCATTCCCCTACACTGGGGCATTGAGCCTTCACAGGACCAAGGGCTTCTCCACTTATTGATGCCAGACAATGCCATCCTCTGCTACATATCCAGCTGGAGCCATGGGTCCCACCATGTGTACTTTTTGGTTGGTGGTTTAGTCCCTGGGAGCTCTGGGGGGGAAGGGTCTGGTTGGTTAATATTGTTGTTCTCTCTATGGGGTTGCAAACCCCCTCAGCTACCTCAGTCCTTTCTCTAACTCTTCCTTGGGGTCCCCTTGCTCAGTCCAGTGGTTAACTGCAAGCATCCTCATCTATATCAGTAAGACTCTGGCAGAGCCTCTCAGGAAAAATCCTTATCAGTCTCTCAGCAAACATTCCTTGGCATCAGCAACAATGAATGGGTTTGGTGTCTGTATTTGGAATGGATTCCCAGGTGGGGCAGTCTCTGAATGGCCTTTTCTTCAGTCACTGTGCCACTTTTTGTCTCTATATTTCCTCCTAAGAGTATTTCATTCCCCTGTCTAAGAAGGAATGAAGCATCCACATTTTGGTCTTCCTTCCTGAGCTTCATATGGTCTGTGAATATTATCTTGGATATTCCAAGCTTTGGGGCTAATATCCACTTATCAGTGAGTACATACAATGTGTGCTCTTTTATGACTGGGTTACCTCACTCAGGATGATATTTTCTAGTTCCATCCATTTGTCTAACATTTCAAGAAGTCACTGTTTTTAATAGCTGAGTAGTACTCCATTGTGTAGATGTACCACATTTTCTGTATCCATTCCTCTGTTGAAGGACATCTGGGTTCTTTCCAGCTTCTGGCTATTATAACTAAGGCTGTTATGAACATAGTGGAGCATGTGTCTCTGTTATATGTTGGAGCATTGTTTGGGTATATGCCCAGGATCCTCAGGTAGTGCAATGTCCAATTTCCTGAGGAACCACCAGACTGATTTCCAGAGTGGTTGTACTTCTTGCAATCCCACGAACAATGGAGGAGTGTTCCTCTTTCTCCACATCCTCACCAGCATCTGCTGTCACCTGAGTTTTTGATCTTAGCCATTCTGACTGGTGTGAGGTGGAATCTCAGGGTTGTTTTGCTTTGCATTTCCTTGATGACTAAGGATGTTGAACACTTTTTTAGGTGCTTTTTCGCCATTTGATAATCCTCTGCTGATAATGTTTTGTTTAGTTCTGTGCCCCACTTTTTAATAGGGTTATTTGGCTCTCTGGAATCTAACTTCTTGAGTTCTTTGTATATTTTGGATATTAGCCCTCTATCAGATGTAGAATTGGTAAAGATCTTTTCCCAATCTGTTGGTGCTGTTTCGTCCTAACCACAGTGTCTTTTGCCTTACAGAAACTTTGCAGTTTTATGAGGTCACATTTGTCAATTCTTGATCTTAGAGCATAAGCCATTGGTGTTTTGTTCAGGAAATTTTCCCCAGTGCCCATGTGTTCAAGACTCTTCCCCACTTTTTCTTCTATTAGTTTGAGTGTATCTGGTTTGATGTGGAGGTCCTTGATCCACTTGGACTTAAGATAAGAATGTGATAAGAATGGATTGATCTGCATTCTTCTACATGCTGACCTCCAATTGAACCAGCACCATTTGTTGAAAATGCTATCTTTCTTCCACTGGATGGTTTCAGCTCCTTTGTCAAAAATCAAGAGACCATAGGTGTGTGGGTTCATTTCTGGGTCTTCAATTCTGTTCCACTGATCTATCTGCCTGTCTCTGTCTGTACCCCATCTTTAATAGGGTTGTTTGGTTCTCTGGAATCTAATTTCTTGAGTTCTCTGTATATATTGAATATTAGCCCTCTAACATGTAAGATTGGTAAAGATATTTTCCCAATCTGTTGGTTGCCGTTTTGTCCTATTGACAGTGTCCTTTGCCTTACAGAAGCTTTGCAATTTTATGAGATCCCATTTGTCAATTGTTGATCTTCGAGCATAAGCCATGGGTGTTCTATTCAGGAAATTTTCCCCTGTGCCTTATGTATTCAAGGCTCTTCCCCACTTGCTCTTCAATTAGTTTGAATGTCTGATTTTATGTAGAGGTCCTTGATCCACTTGGACTTGAGCTTTGTACAAGGAGATAAGAATGCATTGATTTGCACTCTTCTACATGCTGACTGCCAGTGGAACCACCACCATTTGTTGAAAAAATGCTGTCTTTTTTCCATTGGATGGTTTTAGCTCTTTTGTCAAAGATCAAGTGACCATAGGTGAGTGGGTTCATTTCTGGGCCTTCAATTCTATTCCATTGATCTACCTGCCTGTCTCTTTACTAATACCATGTAGTTTTTTTTTCACTATTTCTCTGTAAAACATCTTGAGGTCAGGGATTGTAAGTTCCCCAGAAATCCTTTTATTGTTAAGAATAGTTTTCACTATCCTGGGTTTTTTGTTATTTCTATTCATGAATGTTTTCAAAAATTAAATAAAGTTTTAGTTTAATTTTAGAAGTTGTTTTGGGAGAAAATCATTATCAAAATGTAAATATATAGAACATTAAACTTCACAGATAAATGACATTTTTATATTATAACTTATGAATGGTGTCTTATATAAAAAAAGAAGCTTTTTAATTTTTATAAACACTTAATAGACCAAAAATACCATTTCATAGGTCCTAAGAAATTAAGAATATTACCATTTATAAGAAGTATGCCATTATTGAACCTCTTAGTATAACATCAAAATACTCACTTACATATAATTATTACAGCCATGGCAAAAATAAAAAATAGAAATGAAAATCCTGAGACAAATTCAGCTCATTGTACAGCTTGTTTTGATTCAGACATAGAAAAATAATAGTCACCTTTTCTTCATTTTATCAGAATCAGCCTTATTCTAATTCTTCAAGCTACATCATAGCATGGAATCCAAAACAACAACCCTCTGTGAAGGGATAAGTACTGGAGTCCCTGAAGTGGACAGAGGCCACCCTCTTCTTGTCCACTCCAAGTTCTCAAGGATATGTGATGGGTTAGAGCGTGCATCCTCGTCAGTGTAACCCACATGTCCTTGGGCACATCTGTGTCTGAGCAAAACCCCAGGAGAATCAAAGGCACTGCTTTGAATGCCCAACTCTTCTACACGTACTTTCTCTTACTAGGCTTCAAACTTGTGCCCAGTTATCTGATCCAAGGTCAAATCCTCCAGTCATGCAATGTTAATCCCTGCCATGAGAAACTCTACAATGGTTTCTTTAATCTTATTTTGCTGTAGTTGCCCAGTGATTCCCAAAATTCCAAGCTATTACCAATGTTCTTTGTTCCCCATCAGAACTTTACAGTAAGACCCTGTTGTTGAAGGTACTACATACTTGAGTCATAGAACGTGGCATAATTTAGCTGATACTCACATGGAAGCTTCATCTCTACAGGCTGAGTTCCCACATACTAAAAGATGTTGTGCTACCCCTGTAGGTGAAAGGTAGTCGTCAATCTTAGTCATGAACATCACGAGTAACACTAATTACTCACTCAGCAAGACATACCTGCTGGTTTTGCAGTAGTGTCATGAGTATCATGTGAGTAAACAACCACTTTCTGACTATACTTAAGGCCTACTATGCATGATGAAAGCTGTACCTGGCACTGATATTGGGTCAAGAACATGTAGCTGGCAGATCCCCCAGGGAAAAACCTATTTTACTTCCTAGTGCACATAGGAATCAAATGAGTTCAAATGACACGTCATTACACAGAGTTTTTGAATCTTTCAATCCTCATCAAAGAAGCTTCTTTTTTTTTTTCCTTTCTTTTTTCGGAGCTGGGGACCGAACCCAGGACCTTGCGCTTCCTAGGCAAGCGCTCTACCACTGAGCCAAATCCCCAACCCCTAAGAAGCTTCTATATACGGTATACAGCGATCATCACAAAGACCTGTAACTGGACAAGGTCCAGAGAATAAGAGACTTTGGAAGGAGCAGAACTAAGGGGGATGAGTGCAGGTAAACAGTGATTTCCACAACAGGGAAGCTGCACACATGTGTTCACAGCAGATGTGATAGCATGTGCACGATCTGCTCAGGCCATATGAAATATCATCATGGAAGAGGAGGTAAGTACAAAGGCGCATGCCTAGCTGGGGAGCTGTAGACAATGGATAACCACTGGGAAAGGGAAAGTAACTCTTCTCTAAGAAGTGAGGCCCCTGGTAGGTCACACTCTAGTGGGAGGCCATAGAACAACCAAAGGTTGGTTCGCAGCATGAGTTGGACTCATTGGCCTTTAAGAGAGAGGGGGGTGTTGGGTGGGAAGACAAGGGCAATTGGTCTGTGTAGAACTGCAGGAGGTTGGTGAGTGTGACCGAAAGGCACTGTGCACTATTCTCAAAGAACTCATCTTACAAAGGAAAAAAATAAATGAAATAAAATAAAATCAGGAATTCTTAAGTTATTAGGTACAGAAAAAAATGTTTGCTTATATGAATGTATGTCTTTGCTTTTTCGGTGTTGACTTAAATCACTCTCTAGGATAAAAATATAAATGGGCCGAGTGCTGTTGTTGCTTTTGTTGTTGTAGTTGCTGTTTTATCTAATGCTCATAATGAATGTCTTTCTACCTGGGTAATTATTTCTGTGCCATGAAGGTAAAATTGCCTACAGTAAATGAACAAAATGGGGCGTGGAGAGGGGTTAGGCCATAATTAAGCAGTAAATAAAGCATAGTGATAGAAAAGTAGGGAGCAAAGTTAGCCTGGAGCTGTCAGGCAGGGTCAGCATGGGATGCTAGCAGGTGTTAGGCCTTGGTGGGTTGACACGTTTGAAACCCAGAGCATCTGCATGGACCCCTGTCTGAGACTACTCTTTCCTGTCATGCCACCAGGCATGAGAAAAGGTGCAATGGGAAGCACAGAAAGGAAGATTTGAGGTGCACAAACTAATGCCAGCCAGTGGGGCTACAAAAGCTGGGGTATGACGTTGCTGGAGACCCAGAGACTTGTAGTAAGGCTCCAGAGCAGTAGGGCAGGCATCTCGTATCTTTACTAGCACCAACAACCAACATGGCCACAACCTTGGGGTGGGGGGTAAGAAGGGAGTAAAACCTGAATGAATGAATGAATTTTGCTGGGCCATGGCAAGGGACCCATGAGAAGTTGGCAAACCATCCCTCAGGCCCAAGAACCAGTGATTACCAGCAATTGACCAGTGTGTGCAAAAATTAGCAACTGCAGCTTCCTCTCCCCTTAGGCCATTTACAGCCTAATACTACTCTCCTGTAGACACCTTCAGTCAAGGTAGCCCGTCCCCGAGTGCTGTACATAATAAACACACTGAGGTTAACATGGTAGTAGGTGTCACTGTGGAAGTAGTAGATGTCACTGTGATGGTAGCATGCGTCACCTCTTCACAGTGCGTGCACCCACCTGACCCCAGCTTTTCTGTACTTGTGTCTGTCAGTCTGTCCTTTGTCCATGTCCTTGCCACCTTAGTCAAGTTTCCAAGCAGCCCAGATTGCGGTACCCCCATATTCATCACCCATATGGCCAGCAAGAGGCTCCACAAGGGGTGGGCCCAAAATCATTCAAATTATCAGAACATTAGCCTCTGGCAGGGATTTAGACCAGAGTTCTGCATCTCTCACCTTTGACCTGTATCATTGTGGATCTGTACAAGCATGCGAATTTAAAGGTAAACCTCCCCGGACAGTTCCACTCTGTTCAAAGTGAAGATTTTTGTGGCTGCCTGCTGAGGTACAAGCTTGTTAGCTTCTCCATGGAGTATTAGTTAGCAGCTGCCTAAGCAAAGGAGTCTTTTAAATTAAAAGGGCATATTCAGATTCAACTCAAATAAGCATTCATAGAGAGATATAGAAAAAGTCAAACGCTTAACAAAGCACCAGACGCAGTTTTGAAAATGAAAAAGCAAAGTACAACTTGGGTTTTTCTGACCCTAGTGTACGATTTTTGGATTTGCAGGCAGAATCTTATTTTCTAAGCTCCGCTGTTCTTTTTGTCTACAGTTACGACCAAGAAGTAGGTACTCTCACATTTGACTGAATTAAGTCTCTATTAAAATGGACATATTTTGCAATACATATGACCTACCACTGTCTGACTGGGGAAGGAAATTGCTCTCTATAACTCAGAGAAGGTGTGGCCCCCTCCTTGAGGATCCTAGCATTTCTTCAGACTGTTTCTGCTTTAAGCTGGGAAACAATTCCTGTATTTTAAACCGGAGTAGAAGAAGAAAAAAGCCTCCCTTGTCACTCTCTCCAGACTTTAAGAAAGACATAATCATACACCTGTGACAACCACGTCACCCAATATCTTCTTGCAACACAAAGTACATGTCTTCTCCTCTGGGTGTTCCCATCTGGGTTGAGTCATCTGGCAGATGTAACAGCTTACGGATGCCAACAGGTTGACATAGCAAAGCACAGGCTGGGCTGACAGCACAGAACCTTTCATCGGGTCCAATCCACAACACATGCAGAGACACGGTGCCAGGAGTGGATCAGTGGGTGTCGCTGTGAAAAACAAGAAAAGAGTAGCTTCCAGTTCTGGGTGCTCCTTGGCACAGAAGGTGTGACTGCTGAGTACCATTCTACTGAAAAAGTAGAAAGGTCAATCTCCATTGGACATAGATTTCTTGTTGTTCTCCGAGCAGAAGCCACTGAAAGTAGGAACATCAATTTACTTGAGCAAGCATGTCTCAAGCAACTGGCTGAGAAAGCAAAACCAAAGCAAAACAAAACAGACAAGCAGAAACCTAGAGAAAATCTGGCTGTGCAAATACTTCATATGCATAGCCCAAGATATGTATATATGCATTGCCCAAGGTAATTTTTCTCTTTCAAATATTTTATGTTATGTATTTGGGTGTTTTGCCTGCTTGCAAGTCTGGGAAACACATGCATGCAGTGCCCATGGAGGTCTGAAGAGAACACTGGATCCCTGGGAAGTTTGTGAGCCACCATGTGGGTACTGGAAATCAAGCCCAGTTCCTCTGGGAGAGAAGCCAGTGTTTTTAACCACTGAACCATCTCTCCAGCCCCTACCCTGCCACTGTTAATCGTACACTAACACTCTACAAAGAATTCAATAGAGTTCAGAAGTATCAGCTTGCAAGAACATACTGCTATGTTTGAAAGGTAGTTTGACCTTCGACTCAGTTTCATGTGAAATGTGACAAAGATATTTTTAAGTAATAATTTAGCATTCATGGTAAGAAACATTATGTTACACGCATATACACGTTATATCTCAGAGAAGTTTATACATATTATAAAATCACATTTATTCACTCTATTCAGAAAGCCAAGGGTCTAGAAACCATGCAATAAAGGACAGAATGTGAGCTGTACAGCAATGCTTAGCTTGCTACTAGGTCAAGGAAGACTAGGAATGACAGGCTTTTGGATATTATCTATTCTATTGATGTAAAGGGGCACCATGACCAAAGCAACTCTTATAAAGGAAAGCATTTAATTGGGGCCTTGCTTACAGTTTCAGAAGGTTAGTCCATCATCATCATGGTGGGAAGCATGGTGTCAGATAGGCAGGCATGGTGCTGGAGAAGTACTCAGAGCCACATCCTGATCTGCAAGCAGCAGGCAGAGAGAGGGACCCTAGGCACGGGGGTGCACTTTTGAAACCCCAAAGCACACCCCTTTGTAATATACCTCTTCCAACTAAGGTCATACCTCCTGATCCTTCCCAACAGTCCATGAACTGGGAACCAAGCTTTCAAGTACATGAGTCTACGGGGGCCATTCTTATCTAAACCAACACAGATGTGAAGAGTTAGTCCATGGAGGTCCTGCCGATGAATTAACGTGGGTAAGATACAGAAAGGGAAATGTTCTTGAATAAAAATAAAACCTGTCCACCAATTACAATCGAGAGTCAACCTGGCCGCCTCACACTGAAAGGAGCACTCGCTCATTAGACCTGTGTCCAGAGTAGCTGGAGAGTCATGTGACAGCCGTTCTGAGGTCTCCCAGAGACAGTGTCTCATATCCAGAGGATTTGAGTGGCTTACAACCGTGCAGTTTTGTTGTGTCACGCAATAGCTTATTGGCAAGAGGTTTTTGTTGTTGGTATTGCTGTTTTTGTTCATTTTCTATTCCTGGGTCTGATTTTACCTCCCATTGAGCAGCCCTAAGTCTATTTGTACAGCACTTACCAGAGGCACACTGCAATATCTCTTTGGAACACTATCCTCCACAATGTTCTGAAGTTACGCCAGCCAGGACTGTGGGCACCACTGCCACTTCCTGTCAGTCCTTTCATTCTATCTCTGCTCTGGGAGCAGTCCCAGTGGTGGCACAGGCGACTCCTTTTACAAACAGAGTCAACATCATGCCCTCTCTTGATCCAGCAGAACAAAACAGGAGGTAGCTCAGACTCCAGAGCTACTGTTTCCAAAATGTCTGTGTTGGTCAAGGACATTTCCTTTCTAGTTCCTCTGAAAGGGCCAAGCTGGTCCGCCATCTTCTTAGGACGATGGGTCGTTCTCTACACAGCAAACCTTGTTTTCTGCCATGTCTGCCAGAGGAGATGGGAGGCAGGAAAGAAAACAGAGTTGTGTTTCAGCCGGGATCACAGTTAAATAGTAATCCCCGTGGCTCATTTATTTGCTCGGGCAGAAAAGAACGATGGGAGAATTAGACTAGAGATGGACCCACTCACTAGACTAGAAGTCAATAAGTCACAGGAAGTGATTGTGTAGTCACCTTCTTTTAGTCGCCATCTACTCTCTGTAGGACAAACATGCCTTGTGTGGGTGTCACATTGGTACTGGGTGTCTACCTAATTGAAGCACGTGAAACAAAAGCATGTTTGCATAGTAACGGCCATGATGACACTCGATGAAAAATACCGTTTTTGATCTTCTAGAGGTCCCTCTGACTTTCTAACCTCAGACAGCTTAGTCCTCGGGTTTCTAGCCTAAGTGCCCTTAGCATTACTCGGCAGGTCTTCTGCCGACTGCCGACTGCGCTAGGTGTTCTGTGTCTTCTTACGTTGCAGCAGGACAACACAGAGCTACCAGAGAACATTCGAGTACGTGCACTTAAATAATCCAGAGTCGTCTGCATGTTTTCCAAAGTGTGTGTTTCTTCCGTTTTCAAAGATCTCATCTTCACCACAGAAAGGAATAATTTAAAACCCATTAATGTGGAAATCATACTTCCTAAGGATCCCTGAATCTATGGGCTAAAAGTGTACAGTTCTGTCCAGAGGCCATGTGTGACTCCGGGCAGAGATGAGACTGGCTGAACATGCCAGAACTCATATTCATACTGTACGCAGTGATTAATGGGATCGTCAAACTGCCACTCAAAAGTCTGAACTGGGCTCCTTCAGAAGAGTGTCTCGGGATGAAAAACCTATTTGCAGTTTGACTGCCGAGAAGGTGTGAGCTTTCGCTCTGCAAATCAAGCACTCAGTGCAGAAGCGGCTCACATTGTCCCTTAGAAACAATTAAGCAAAAGCACAGGTATCCACTTCCCACTAAAAACATCCTCACTGCTGCTGTTGCTACCAACAAAGCTAAAAGCAGAGAACACTGGGTGAAGCCTCATGTCAGTTAAGAGAGGACAGCAAGAAACACCCGGCAGTCAGGAGATATTCAACCACACTACATAATGGACCCGTGTTCCTCAGAATACACCCACTTCTGAGATGGGATTCCAAAGAGTACCATTAACCCTGCTCGTTCCTCTGGCCACAAGAGTCGAATGCTGTCCCTCTGCGTTTGTCGATTGATCGGTCGTACTTCTGTGTGTGCGATAAGCATGCCCTGTGATTGCGCAGGCATTAATGCCTTATTCTCAAGGCTAATGCTACAGTTGTAACTAAGATTTTAAGACGTTCCTTAGAATTGGGAAGATGGATCAGCTCGGCGGTTAAGAGTCCTTGCTGCTCTTCCAGAAGACATTAGTTCAATATTCATATGAGGCAGTAACTCTAGCATCCGAAGACCTAACACTCTTTTGGACCCCCATATGCACACACATGCACAAGGGCCCATGCACAAAAGAGGTGAGGGAGAGCAGGAGAGGGAGGTAAAATTTTTAAAAAATAGTTTTCCTTAAGAAGTATCATTTTATCAAAAGAGATAAACATTGAACCATAAATGACTTGACTAATTATTTAACTTCACACAAGAATGCTTTGTATCTGTAAAAATAAAAGCCCCAAACTCAATGACCAACATCATTTGGAAAGGTTTTCTGCTCAGATAATAGTTTATCTGAAATCTGTGGTCGGAGTCTGGAATTTGTTGCAGCTCCTGGTGCAAAATACAATGAAGAACAACTTATTCTTACTAGAGTCTTTAATTTCTGAGTCAACGAGATGGCTTGGCAGAGAAAACTGCCTGACAAACAAGCTTGATGATCTGAATTTGGTCTCAGGACCAACAGAGAAAAAAAGAATGAACCCCACAAGTTGTTCTTCAACTTTCATGCATCTTTTATAATACGTGTGCCCTCACTCAAAACAAAACAAATATCCCGCATGTACACACACACAGTAACATTTTAAAATTATTTTCTTTTTCTAAGATAGCTAAAAATTATCTCAGATTCTTTTTAAATAATTGATTTATTTTTATTTTATGTATTTTATTAGTATTCTGCCTGCCTATACGTCTGTATGAGGGTGTCAGACCCCATGGAACCAACGTTACAAAGAGTCGTGAGCTGCCATGTGGGTGCTTGGAATTGAACTCGGGTCCTCTGGAGGAGCAGCCAGTGCTCTTAACTGCTGAGCTATCTGGCCAGCCCCTCTCGGATTCTCCTCAATACCTTCATCTGATACCCTAACTTGAAATTCCTCTCTTTTTTTCTCATAATGATGGGAAGACAGAAAAAGAAACGAAGACAGAAAGTTATTTCAATTCCCTGTTTTGAAGTCTATGAACTAATAGCTATATCTGAATCTAGTTAAACAGATAAAACATGTTGGTTTTAGCAGATAGGTCAGAATGGCCATTCAGACACTGGCACATTCCACAGGAGTCAGTATGAAGTAACACAATGATTACACCAGCCAAAATCTAAGCTGGGACACAGACAAGTCTGGGCTTATCTGTGACCCCAGGAGAAAAACATGAGAAGACTGTTCTGGGTTTTACACTTGAACTGGAAATGACCAGAAATAAACAAGGAAGACTTAAGGAAGGTGCTTAACAGCCTTCTGCAGCAAGTAAGAATGGTCACAGCAACTTTGAGAACTTGGGCATCAGTGGGCCCATGAATACCTAACAGGAGGTCATACTCCGCCATCACATTGCTTACATCTGTCCCCTTAATACTCTTGGGACCTAAGTCAAGTTCATTAACTTCCTCAAACCTGTTTTCTCTGTGAATAATAATAATTATTATTAATGTAATAATGACTCATCATTGTTCAGAGACTAGAGAGAAAATGTACTTTAATATATAAAGTGCTGGCATTTTGTTTTATTTATTACTATTGTTGTTGTTAGTTTTCTTTGTGTGTGTGCATGTGTCCACATGTGTGTTGTAGTGTAGTGTGCGTATGTGTTCCTGAGCGTGAGCGTGCATGCACGCACGCATGCACATCCTCCCATGCATATGGCTTTGAAAGCCAGAAGTCAGTATCAGTGTCTCCATCTTATTTCACAACAGTCTCTCCCTGAACCCAGAGTTCACTGATTGGTTAGATTAGGTAGGCACTAAGCCCCAGGGGCCCTCTACCTCCATCTCCTAGCAGAGGGATCATGGGAATACACTCCCATGGTAGGCTTTCATGTATGTACGTGAGAACCAAACAAGGTCCTAGTTCTTACACAGCACAGCACGCATTTGCCCACTGAGCTCTCTCTCCAGTCGCTAAATTGTTTCTTTATTAGCAGTTTTGTCTGGTTTTAATGGAGTGGTTTTTTTTTTAGAAAGAAAACAGGAGGGAGGAATAAAGATAGGGAAGAGAAGAGAATGAGGTGTTTTATGCCAGCCTTATTACTTTTGACCAAAAAAAGCACAAAATTCTTTTCTAAATTGAATAAATTGTGAGGTCACATTTCCTGCTCAAAACTCATCAGAATTTCCCATCTCTTCCCTTGCACGAAAGGTCTCTTAAATGCCAGTTTCAACTGTCTTGCTTATTCCGGTTTGGAATCCATGATCTAGCCATATCTCTATTCCAAAACCAATATATGTTCTAGCAAATTTGCAGTCTCCCAGTTTTAATCTGAGGCTTCTGTGCTTGGAATGTGTCCTTGCTCCTGCAAACAAGGATCTGTTTTGGTCTGTTTTCCAGATGCTGTAGTCAGCCCAATTCACCAGACCTGTGCTTCTCCTCAGTTGTTTGCTCAGGCAGGACACCTGTGTGGCTACCTCTGACTCTGCTAAGTATAATTAATCCTTCTTTGATATTTTGTACCTTCTAGCACCTACTTCTTCCATGTGTTGGTCTTTTTTCGACATATGTCTGCCACCTTACTACACTGAGATTCTAGCATTAGTGTTCAATGTGTATGTTCTGAAGTAAATGTTTCAAGACACTGGTTGTGGTCTTGGGAGGCCATTTCATTCAAAGTTGCCATGCGAGACCTACAGCCACAGCTGCATTCAACACAATGAAAACATCTTGTTGTGACTAGTTCTGAATTCACAAAAGTGCCTTCTTCTCACTTAGGGAGGACTGCTTCCTCACTCGAAGGTGGTGACAAAGCAGAAAGGGAGAGCAGGAAAGGAAAAGAGAGATCTTTGGATGGAGGCAGCACTTTTGCCTTCGAACTGAAAAGAGTAACACTGGTGGATGTTGTTTCTCTCTCCCCTGCTCACAGAAGCAGATGAAACTCTCCAACAGGGAAAGGACTATCACCAGGGAATAGAGAGAAACAAGTCAGTAAGGCCCGAAAGCCAAAGACAGACTCAGGCTCTCTTCACACCGGGTCCTATGTGTTCCTAACAGAAGAGAACTGCTCCCCTCACCCAGTTGGATGCAATCAGGGCTCCATTTCTTCTGTCTGCAAGTATTTCTTGGGTACTACCTGTGTGCCGGCCCCAGTTTGTAAGTACTATAGATGGGTCAGTAAACTGACAAAGTACGAAAGCTGACACTGTCGTCATTTTTTTTTATGACGGGGCAGCATTGAGATTTGGACATAGTTTTCCTATAAGGCAATTTCTCTACCCACAGAGAAAAACAAGCCACTGTATGACCCTTCTTATCTTTACCAACACTCAGTTTCAATGTAATCAGATCGTAAAGTGCCAGACGTTAAGAAGCTGCCAAAGTAATACAATAGAAAATAAAAGTGTGCCAAAGGGCTGAAGGAAATCCCGCCTTCGAATCGCTATACTCTTCTGTGTATTAATTATACCGTTCCATCTTCTTCCTCATTCTCCAGATGATTTATGGATACACAATCTGGAGCAAGGGATTTAACCCAAGGAGCTGGAGAGATGGATCAGTAGGGAAGAATGAGTACTCCTCTTCCAGAAGAGCAGTTTGGTTCACGCCATGACGCTCATAAACCCCTGTAATATCAGATTCAAGGGTCAGGATGCAGGAAAGATTGGTGGGATGGTGGGTGGATCCTTCTTCCTTTCCTGAGAGCCTCTGAGGACAGGCAGGGTCAGAATCCATGAAAGGGAACCATTAGGACCCATTGCATTAAACTGTAAAGGTGAGACCCATCATGGAGTAGAGACCCTAAGATGTTGGAGGTGCCAGAATTATGACACATTCTCCAAGTAGAGACGCGCACGGGAAGGCGAGAGAGTGGTGTGTGTTGCAGGCGGCAAAGCTATAGGGGCAGACCAGTCTCCGTGCTTTGAAACTAAACACCAGATGGCAGACATGTTTGTGCTGGTGACTTTCAATCATTCTTTGGCCCAATTTTTTCCTTTGGAAATGGGAATGTATATTCTGGGTATTTAAATGTATGTAATTGGCTTTTCTTTTGATTTGGTTTGGTTTTACAGTGGGTTGAGTGATTGCTTTTGAGTCTCCGAAGAGCCCTTTGGCTTTGAATTTTGAACAGTGTTTGGAGACATCTGAGTAGACTACATGCATTTCACATTGTGAGGTGACCATGAGCCTGTCTCACTATTTGAATACTTGGTCCCCAGTTACTGATTCTGTTTGAGGTTGTTGAACTTTCAGAAAGTAGAGCCTGTCAGAAGAATTGCATCACTCGGGACAGGCTTTGAGAGTTTATAACCTGTTCTTCCCTTCCTGGGAGTTCATGACAATGTGACCACTTCCCTGTTCCTTCCTGTCTCTGGTACGATGTCTTCCCTGTCTGTTGCGGTGTCTTCCCCACCAAATAGTCTCTATTCCTCTAGAACGCTAAGCTTGTAAGCTACAATAAACCGTTCTAGCTTCTTAAAATATTATTTCTTATGGTTTGCTTCTCTTGCTGCAAGAAAACATGATGACCAAAAACAAGCTGGAGTGGAAAGGGTTTATTTGGCTTGTTCTTCCACATCATCATCCATCACTGAAGGAAGTCAGGACAGGAACTCAAACAAGGCACAAACTTGGAGGCAGCCTGCTTTCTTATAGAACTGAGGACCACACCAGCCCAGGAGAAGTCCTACCCATAATGGGCTGGGCCTCCCACATCAATCACTAATTAATCCTTATAGCTGGATCTTATTGAAGCATTTTCCAGTTGAGGATCCCTTCTCTGTGATGACTCTAGCTTGGGTCAAGTTGACATAAAGCTAACCTGTATATCATCATCATCATCACCCGCAATGCTACTCTTTTATTTATGTCAAAGAAAGTAGTTATCCTGAAGAGTTAAGTTTTTAAGTAGCAGTCAAAATCACTATAATTGTTCCTATTAATTTCCTTTGTCTGTAAATGTTTTCTATTCTTAATGAAGCATGGGCCTTAAGTAAGAGTTTAAGATTATATTTGTCTTTTTCCTTACAGTTGCTTTAAATTTTCTGATATTTCAGTGCTACTGTAGTGTAGAAGCTTCTTAAGGTCCAGTTAAATTCGAACCTTTTCATTTTCTTTAGTTTGTCATTAAAAATATATTCACCTAGGCAGTGACAGCATAAACTTCATAGAGCCCTTGACTTTGGAGGTTAATGGGGAATTGACAGGGAATCGAACTGGGATTGTGTGAAATCATAAAACATGCATCTTGTTTGGATTATAAAAATGAAGTCCACAATATTATTGGGATATAAAACACAGGTCTAAATTTCATTTCTAATTAGACCTATTATCTTTTCCTATACAATTTAATCCAGAAATGCATAATGGTGGCCATGTTTCCATCATAGTTTGATGTAGAGTAGCCACAACCCCTAAACGGTAATAGAGGAGTGGAAGCAGCTTAGCTTAGATAATTCTACACATTCAGGAAAACCAAGAGGGTAATTTATCAGGCATGTGAAAGAAGTGTTTACGTTTGTCCGAATATCAGAGATATTTGGTTCTGTCCTAATTTAATTACTATGTTACCTGAGGGCGGGAGAGACGGTTCTAGAAAGTGAACGGAAATTAAAAGGGCACAGGGCAGGCGGGCAGCATGGTCATCAAGAGTGCTTTCATTTTTTCCAAAGGGGGGAAAAAACCCACTGAGATGTTGTGGAAGATCTGCTGAGAGTTCTAAATTATAAAGGAGCGAAAATTCAAGTGGCAAAGATTATTGAAGCTAGTAAAAGTTTAAAAACAAAATTCTTCTAATGTTATTTTAGAGTCCCAACATCAATAAAGTCAAGAAATGCTATCACATAATCTATTTCCCTCTGCTGCACGGAATTTCTTGCATTCGTGTACTCTACCTGCATACACTTAAATAATTATGGCACACAAATGCATTTCTCATCACAATTCATTGAGTATTTAATTGGCCATCTATTTTCAATAAATTTCTGAGGACCCATAATTTTGTTTCAGATAAGCTTAAACTTAAACCATATAAAACTGAACTTCTGATTTACCCAATTTTCATTATTTCTTTTACTTTTTGATACTCAATTTTTATCATTTTCCCCTGCCTATTTCTCTATCTAAACCCTCCCATATACCCCTCCACCCTACTCTCTTTCAAATTCATGGCTTCTATCTTCATTAGTTGCCACATACATTTATGTACATACAAATATATCCGTAAATACGTAAGTACAGCCTGCTCAGTCTATACCATTTTTTTCTTGCCTGTGTATGTCTTCAGAGTTGACTACTAGGTATTGGATCACCTATTGGCATTCTCTTCCCTAAGGAAGACCGTTTTACCCGCTCCCAGCATTCCTTGGTTGCCTGTAGTTCTTGGTGTCATCTGTGCTTTCACGGAGTAAGAACCATAGAATCTGTGATTCTGTTTGTAGAGCTGAGAGATCTAAGGAAGATTTATCTTACAAATAGATATGAAGACACTTGCATTGATAGCAGTGTGCTTGCACGTTATGTGCTTGTACATTAGTAAATAACATTGCTTGACGATAACAATTCCATGACTTTATGTTTTTCTCCTGGAAATGTACTTGTATATAGACTGTTTCATATTCCATCTCAGTAGTAACTATTTAGTACAGGAACTTTAGTAAGTATATTATGAATTCATCTCAAGATACAAGCATAGCATACCAATAGAAAAATAATCCAAGTGTGGAATCTAGAAAAACTTACAGGTTTTTTGTGGTGTTGTTGTTGTTGTTGTTGTTGCTGTTATTGTTGTTGTTCTGACAATCTGTTAAAACTATCATGTAGTCAACAATGCATGGGCCGCCTGGAATTTAATTGATTTTTTTCTCATTCTGTTCATTGCTGGCTCCTGGTACCATGATAGTCAGGTTAAAAATCATACTATTTATATATTTCAGACATGGGCCTGTTTAATGTTCCTTTAGCTTATATCCCACAATGCTTTTATTTCATGATTTATTTTAGCCTTATATTTTTATACATAATTACGTATACACTCATCGTATGCATATATGTGGGTGTGGGTGTGTTTGTATACACACACAGAGTATAACCTTACTGTTCTAAGAAAACTGATCAATTACTGATTGTGAAGAAAATATATCTATGTCAAAGAAAACAGAACTGAAATTTAGATTAGAAAACAGTGCTAAGATTTACATATTTCACAAATAAAAGTGCAGGGTGCTCGATTACATTTTAATTCTATATTAAAATCAGTACATTTTAGCACACAGAGACCCCATGCAACATCTGGAATCTACTTGGAGCAAACCTTCCATTTATAATGCACTGGTATCCTATATTTACCTGACAAGCCTACAAGAGGGAATATGCAGATACCATGGACATCTACCTCATGCATTCATCAAAGTGTTTCTAGGGGCCAAGGACAGTTTCACCTCCATAACTATATCTCAGATGCTCTCAGAACGTCTCATTTTTCCAGATCGTCATCTCCATGTGTCCCTTCCCTCATTTAGGGGTGAAGTTCCATGGATGTCTTAGCCAGTAAAAGAACTCAGACATTTCTAGAGCAGGGGGAACATTTACTAGGTGGTTTAAGAGCTTAACTATGAATCAGGTGCTGAGGAAAGTGCTTATGACTCACTACCTCCTTCATACCCATTTCACAGAGGAGTAAAGTGAGATAGAAAAGGTCAAGCTCACACAGCAGATCACTGAGAAAATTGAATCTGAAACTCAGCCCTGACTGATGGTGTCCTGCCCCACCAGTGTGGCACTGCCCTGATATAACCATGCTTGTTCCTATTGGCATATCCCCACCATCAATACTCATACTCTCTTAAAGATATGGCATGTGGGGATGGCCAGATCACATTTACCATGTTATATGTCCCTACATTCTTACAAACAAAGGCCATATGGCAACAATCTGGTGTTTCTGGGCACCCTTGGGATGGTAACCATGACATATGAGTAACAGGAAAAATGGGGGAAGGAGTGTCCAATGTGTTCCCTATCTAGAAAAATCACCAAATAGACTGCTAACTGGGGTTTTAACGCCAGCCTTTGTGAATTTTTTCAATGTTTTGAGGTTATGTTTTTTTAATTTATTTATATTAGTGTGAGTGGGTGTAATGTATTGGGGAACATATATATGTGAAGGTCTCAAGACAACTTTGTGGAATAGATTCTCTTCTACATTTATGCAAGTTCTGGGGCTTGACCTTGAGTGGTCAGGCTTGAACTATGTCAGTGAGTGCCTGTAGCCACTGAATTAATTACCTTGCTGACCCAAGTTTTGAACTTATTTTTTAATTTCTTTTCTAAATTGAATAAAAAAAAACCTGTATTCTTGGGAAATGATAATGATATACCCAAATTCTACGAGTCTGAATATTAATGACTAATCAATATCACATTTTTAATTTTTAAAAATGAGATTTAGATGTGTTTTGTTTCCTTATCTGTTGGCTTTGAAATCTAACTGGCCACCTTCGCAGAAGCAGTGGGCTATTTATGTACGTGATCTGAATTATCTTCACTAGTCCCAAGTCAACTCCATTTGTCATGTGTATTTTATAGATAAGAAAGCTAAAGTAGGGGGTTGGGGATTTAGCTCAGTGGTAGAGTGTTTGCCTAGCAAGCACAAGGCTCTGGGTTCAGTCCTCAGCTCCAGGAAAAAAAAAAAAAAGCTAAAGTAGGGAGAAATTCCGTAAATGTTGAAGCCACGCAGATAACAAACTGAAGAACCAAGCTTCAATCTAACAAGTTTGCCTTGCTGACTTACTCAGTAAAGTCTTACTTTAGAATCTTTTCTTCATAATCATGGTGCTAGTCCTTGTCCATATTTCTGATGCACTTGAGAACTCCATGTCTAGAATATTCTCCTTCGCCAAGTCATTAAGGCCAAAGACAGTATTTTTGAAGCTCGAAACAATTGAGCTTGGAAGGACCCATAAGCATCACCTCGTCTGGGCAATCTCCACCATTTGTTGTACCTCAAAAATTTACCAGTGCACAATAAAGGGCCAATGGCCATGGCCAGAGCTGGCTCAAGTGGCATAAGGTTGGAGTAAGGACACACCAGCTTCCTAAGTACTTCACACAAGCTGCCAGAGGATTAGCCGACTCCTGTGCCAGCGTCACTTAACAGCAGCATGGCGACTTGTGGACACTAATTGGTTCTCACAAGTATTCTGGGTGATATAAAAATACAACCGCAGGAGAGGCCATTGCCCCTCAGCTTGTGACCTGCTACTGGGGCCTCAGTACATTTTACAGATTAGATTTCAGGTACCTTTCCTCATTATTGGTAGGAAATTTTAAAGGGTGCGTGTACCACTTTCCCTTTCAGATTACTACATCCACAACTTGACATTAAGCACATAAACAGGATGTTTAATATTACATAATACTAAACTCTAGTCTCTTTCTCCATCTGGTAAAATGCATGGTTTTTGTCTCATAGCCCCTAGCCTACTCATCCCACACATTTTATTTGTGTGTGTGTGTGTGTGTGTGTGTGTGTGTGTGTGTGTGTGTGTGTGTGTGTGTGGTGTGTACATATATGTATTATATGCCCATAAGCCAAGAGAATAAATTTCTTTTTTTCAGTTTACATCACAACATTGGGGTCGACTGTCTATCTAAAACTTCTTTTTTTTTTAGAGCTATTTTTTTTTATCTTTATTAACTTGAGTATTTCTTATTTACATTTCGATTGTTATTCCCCTTCCCAGTTTCCGGGCCAACATCCCCCTAACCCCTCCACCTCCCCTTCTATATGGGCTTCCCCTCCCCATCCTCCCCCCCTTACCCCCCTCCCCCCAACAATCACGTTCACCGGGGGTTCAGTCTTGGCAGGACCCAGGGCTTCCCCTTCCACTGGTGCTCTTACTAGGATATTCATTGCTACCTATGAGGTTGGAGCCCAGGGTCAGTCCATGTATAGTCTTTAGGTAGTGGCTTAGTCCCTGGAAGCTCTGGTTGGTTGGCATTGTTAACCAAAACTTTCTAACACTTCTATCCTCCAACCTGAGAGAAACACATAATTGAAGCACGGCACACAGACCTTATCACCAAAGGTAGACAGCAAGCCTCAGTCTGAAGGAGAGACTGGGGGAATGAAAGATAGAAAGAGAAATGAGTTTTTTAAAAGAGAAGATGGGAGCACATTCCACAGCCCAATGTACATCTGAACATTTGTTCTGACCATTACCATAACCAGCTAATAAAAAAGTAGACAGAAAAACATGTGTTGCTATGTAACTAACCTAGTACAGCCTTTAGCTCTGTGAAGCACCTTCCTAAACCACTGCAAATGCTAACACATGGGTCTTCACAGCAAACTAGAGATAAGTGGGGTCACAGAAACAGAGATTGCAAGGCAAGACGGGACAGTTGATGGAAAGGGGAGAATGGTGGTTGGCGGCTGGAACTCTTGGAAGAAGAATGTCATTAGCTTGTTATGCAAGGACACTCATTTTTTTTTCTGAAAAATCATGACTCTTAGCTAATTTAAGGAAATGCCTTATTTTCCTTTACTTATTTTCAGAGCAAAGATTATAAAATACCAACTTCAAATAGTTTGGGGGGGCACTATAAAGATAAACATAATGTCTTAAAATCCCTTTATTAAAGGAGTCATAGAGAGGCTGTGGGACTTACCTGTTTCTGAAGACCCTAGGTATGGCGTGAATGTCTTCTGCCAAAGTGCAAACCTAGGGACTAGAGGAGATACTCACCCTTTGTTAAAAGGAAAATACAAGGAATTAAGAATGGCAAGCATTTGGAATTAACGACTATGAGAGAGAAATGAAATAGTCCTTGTGAATTGCGATGGTGCAGAACGGACCTCCAGCGTGGCTACTTCAATGTTTGACAAAGTGATTTAATACTGACCAGTATAGGAACCATATGGAAAACAGTAACGTACATACACATTACGTGATCACTCTGATTTCTGCCACAGGGCAGTAAACACCAAGAACTGAAACCAATTACAATATTTTGCTGGCTAATAGTATGTCACCTCAGGTCATCGCTTTAACTGTCAATGTGTCCTTTAGATTTACCTCCTGTGACCATTAACACATTGCCTTGGTGTTTAAGGTTCCTTTGTGAGCTACAAGTTAGACTTTGAGACCTTTCAACACAAGTAATTATTACGATTCACAAGTGCTGTCAACACAGGTCAATTGTTCCCCTGCTATGCAACACAGCCTTGCATCAGAATAAAAAGCCATTTGGGAAAACTACATAGATGATAGTAAAAGTCTGTGTTTTATAAATATTATTATGTCAGTCATTTGTCCTCTTTTCTTTCAACACATGTTTATTCTATTTGATGAGCTACTCTGCATAATGTGTTGCCCTGTGGGTCTCACATTCTATTTTAAGGCCTGGCATCATGAATAATACTAAATTCAAAACACCTAATTGCAGGTGACACTGAATAAAATATGGTATTAGCAGAAATCCAATGGCACGTAATGCCTGGCCAACATGAATCCTTTTGGGTAGGTAATGTTCGTGGAGACTCATAAACTGATATTTATGTGGTCTAAGAGAAAAATAGGTAAGTCTTTCTAAGTAGTCTTCAAAGCATAGTATACGTGACAAATTATTTGATCCTTATGACACCACGATGAAGTCACTATGTCCCCATATTACAGATGAAGACATCAGTGCAGACAATAGTAACAATCAGAAGATTCAGACCCAAGGTCCCATGCTATGAACTTCCTTTCTCCACCTCATAAATGTTTGTCATAACCTTGGTGTCCATCCAAGAAAACACTGCTGCTGGAAAATGTAGATTAGCTAGCATGTATTCACTCCATGTTATGAATATATGTTTAAATGTGGGAAGACCTTTTAACACAGAGATATGGGATATGATCGATTGCATAAGCACTTAGGTATTGAGGAGTATTCAAAAGGAAACGTGATGCTCTATGGGTAAGCCAATGAAAGCCAATGTCACGGTTATTCTTGATTGAGTTGAGTAACACCAAGAGATGAATACAGCCTGCTCCTAGATGTGTCTGTGGGGGCCTTTGCTAGGACAACGGTCTTGTGGCATAGTCAACTGAGAGAAAACACCCACCCTGAATGGGAGCATCACCATCCAATAGGCTGTGAGCCTGGACAAGCATTTAGAAGAGGAGGAAACTACCCAGTGTGCTCAGCTCAGCTCCACTCTTCCTGACAGAGTGCATACATTCATGCTGTATTCAACTTGCACATCAGTTCCCACTCATTTCAGATGTGTGTGTGTGTGTGTGTGTGTGTGTGTGTGTGTGTGTGTGTGTGTGTGTGTGTGCGCGCGCGCGCGCGCGCGCTCTTGATTCTGGTCCCTTGGAGAACCTCAAAGCACTACAAAGAAGTGAGGTTGTTGCTATGAACACTGCAAGTGAGCAGTGAAATGAAACACCTTTTGAAGAACGAGATAAAGGCTTATGGCTTCCTTCTGAAACAGTGTTAATCAGGGTCATCAGGATCATGATGCACTAAATAAGAGAAACTCGCAGAAGGCAGGTGGAGAAGGATGCTGGCAAATTCAACAAGGATACACACTCACTAACATCAACTCCTTGTTGGATTCCCTGTATTCTTCTTACTGAGATATTCCATACAAGAATTTGAGTGGCAACTGGGTTAGAAGTAGGAAAAGGGAAAAGGATAAACCCAAATGCGCCCAGATAATTCCAATATGCAGTGATTAACTCACTCAATTGTTTGTTCAAAGGTGCCAGTAGGTTTTAGGTTTTGAAGACAGCAAAAGTTCCGTGGTCTCTGAGGATCCACCATGATGATAGACTGGCTAGCTTGTGTCAGAATCTCCCAACTGCTTGTCAACACCTATCTTGCTGGACTCTGCACACAGTTTCTGATTCAGCCCGTCTTTAGGCTTGTCTAGACTTTGTCTTCTAAGGCTTCCCAAGTAATGAGGATGATTCTGATCCAAGGACAAAACTCTGTGAAGCACCAAGCCAAGAACAGTGAGCTCAACATTTTAAAGGGTCCAGCGTCTACAAATCAGAAAGGGACATAAATGGGTGAAGTATTACCTACATAAAGAAAGAGTGTCGATAGACCCAATGGCTTCTAGAAGAAAGGAGGGGAAACAGGGGATGATGAGGTTGGGAAGGGACTGAGGGCTGCTCCAGGAAGAGTTGCAGGCAGTGTTGTATCAATACATTAAATATGTGTATGAAACTCCAGGAGGTTGATAAGACGAAGAAGGAAATAAAGGAAACCGAATCTAATTCAGCTGTCGATTTTTTAAAGCTAGGAAGAACATCTGGGCCTGGTGACAAATGTCTCTAGTCCCACTGCTCAGGAGATGGAAGCAAAACGATGACAATTCTAAGCCAGCCTGGAGATACAGAGCATCTCCAAACATAAAAAGAGGTAAGACAACGTGAATAGCACACACACACACACACACACAGAGAGAGAGAGAGAGAGAGAGAGAGAGAGAGAGAGAGAGAGAGAGAGAGAGAAATAAAAACAAATCCAAAATTAATAACTAAAAATAAGATGAGTAAGCAAAATCAGGATTAAACAGAAGTCTGGGATGGGGTATGGGGGGCAGCATCTCTGGCACTGTGTTTATAGTGGTCTAAGCTGCTACCTCTTTACCAGCTAGGTGCAGTCCCCAAGGAAGGAGTCAGCACTTGTCAGCTAGGCCAGTCCCTCAAGTGATGGGGTTAGCAAGTGCTGGTTGCCTTGGTCCAGGACTGGGATACGGCAGGGCAGGGTTCAAGTGGGCCACACGGTGCTGGCAGCATTGCCAACATGAACTCTTAGATACATCTAGAATGCACGGTTACCCTGCTAACCACGAAAGCCCAGTCTACTGGCGGCCTCCCTCCCCTCTATGGGACACTCATGTTGTGCCCCAAAGTCGGCTCACCTTTGCCACTGCTCCTCATTCTCCTGAATAGAAAGGCAAAGCCTTCTGTAGCAGCAGAGTGGGAGGACAGGAGCCTTTATGGCATTACATCCACACACTGGCAGGTTCCCGACTGTGCTGGAAGCACTGTGGCATCCTGGAAGATAGTCTTTTTGAAAAAAAAAAAAAAAAAAAAAAAAAACACATGTAAATTACCCAGGTTTTGACCTTAAGAAACCCATCAACTCATGGAAATGGCTATCACGTGTAAGTAGTTTGCCCAGAAGCAGAGCCCCTACAATAAGCAGAGAACACTGAGACTGTTAAGCCTGGAAACCTGCCACAGATGCCTCCAACCTCGAAGAGGCTATTTACAGGGTCCATGATGTTTCAACTCCAAAGTAGATCCCAAGTACACATACTGGCCCCTGGCGCTTGAAGGGATTCAGCATATACCGGTCTCCGATCTAACTTGGTACAGCCTGTCTACAGAGGAGGGATAGGACCATAATGCCTGGACAAATGTGCCTTTGATCTAAAAGCAAAACAAAACATAAATAAACAAGAACTGTGGCATGTAATCAGCTGAGCCCAGACGCTACAAGATTTCTGGGTAAAGATTATTGGGTAATCTTTCAGGGGAAACTACACGGGTTCTTGAAGGAAAAAAGGAGCTTTTAGGAGAGCTTAATGTATATGCTGACCAATTATAATTGTAGGCCACATGATGTGACTAGGTACCCATCTGGGCAGAGTGAGGACCGGAGGCAGGGACAGCCAGCCAGAAAGTCACAAAGGGCTCTGGGTGAACCAGTGACTTCTTCCTTCCTCCTTCCTTTTTGGAACACCGCCTGCAAAGATACAGCTCGTTCTGCCTCACTTCAGTGTTGTAGGGATAACCAGTGGGATGTGCTGAGGTAAAGAAAAAAATATCATCTCCGTGAAGTATAACAATAAAAGTGGCCTTTACTCAGCCCAAACCATGCACGCCTTTGCCAGGAGAACATTGGATAACCTTTCACGATTTTGTGACACAGAATGCATAGCACCTTGAAACAGAGACAAATGTGACCTTGCTGTCCCAACACTCAGGAGACCTAGACAGAAGAAAGATGCCATGTTTGGCCCCACAGGAAGGGACTTAGCCTGTCAGCTAAAAAGCACTTTCCTAAGCTACATAAAAAGGCTTCAGTAATGGTTGCTATGTCCCACAGAGTCTTAGTGTCATTGAAATATGTGAAATAATACCTGTTTGGTAGCAGGGATTGCACTAGTCAACGTTAAAGACATGGATTCTCCTACATACAAGAGACGTTTTTTGAGTACTTGCTACACATGACACAGTAAATGATTCTAATTTGATCCTCATAAAAGCTCTATTGTGCAAATATTAACATCGGGCCTATTTTACACATAGGAAGCTGAGGCACACAGATACTAATTTATCTAAGGTCACACAGGTGGTAAAGGTAGGCCTGGCACAAGAAGAGAAAATAAACAGGAACCATAAAATCGGCGGCGTGGTAAGCTTGACCCTGCACTGTGCAAAAGGAGAATCTTTTATGCTAAAGGATATAAACAACTACCAATACCATTAGTGCAAGAATGAACATGGACGGGCAGGGAAAATGGCCATGCTTGGCCACGTGTACTCAGCTAGGAAAACAAGCTTCCTCTCGACATCACAAGGCTCACCCTCATGAGGTCTCTTTAGCTCCTGCCCGTGCATTGGCTGCTCCTCATGTTGACTGGGTATAAAGGTGAGAGCAATACATCCTTGGCCACGTCCACAGTGGATCACAAAACTGAAGGCTCGCTTCCAAGAAAACACTGGTGGTTGTTCTCCAAGAGGTTAGAGCTTAGAAACAAGCCGATGAGCATGAGCGATGGGCATGCTCTATCAGTGGGCAGAAGTGCTGGCCACAGAGTTCTAAGGACCTGAGTATGATCCCTAGAACCTATGTAAAACTCTGGGTGAGGTGGCATTCATCGAAATCGCAGCGCTCCCATAATGAGTGAGAAGTGAAAACAGCTAAGCACTCAGCCTACGAAAATCAGGAGTCCTGCCCCTACAAGGTGGAAAAAGAGACTCCAACTCTGAAATGTGCCCCATCTTCCACATGCAAACAGATACTCACACTCACACACACACACACAATAATTATAATAACAATAGCTAATCAATAAAATAGGTTGTATAAGGAAGCAATAACTTTTCTAAATCCTTTTTAACACCATTTGTTCTGTTCTTTTTTTGTACCCTCCATTTAGACTAAAGTCCCCGCATGTGGGTCCAGTTTGGTATACTCCAGCTGTGAATAGCCTGTCTCTATGTTCTTACTCTAAGAGGTAATTTCTCTTTTGTCAAGACTGAAAAGAAGAGGCCAAATAAAAGCTACCTAAATTAAGAGGTGGTTTTGGTGCTTTTAAATATTACATACATTATGAGAGTTAGAAGCATTTTCATCCATGGTACATTTTTATGAATATGCTATCGTAGTCCTAACCATCAGACTTTACTAGGATGCTGTGAGCTGCAGAATGTAGAATCAATACCGAGTTTGGCCTGTTAAAGTCTCAATCATGGATCTGGAGCTAAATTAAAACCACAGGTTTATCTTCCTCCTCTCACCATAACAACCACTCATATTTCCCCCAAAGACATGCACAAGAACACAGGGCCTCTCGGCATGAGTACCAGTTACAACTGTCACACAGTTACAACCTGAAACTCAAGCCTGCGTTTAGGCCATGTATTTATTGTAAAGGTCAACAATGAAACACATTGGCACTGAAAGCAGCTCTTGTCTACTTCCCATAGTGGACAACGTCCAAATCTTGGCTCCATTCTAAGAAAATCTAAGAGAAGTTTAGTTTCCCAGTTGTTGAAAACATTGTCCTTATTAAACCTTGCTCTGATCTGAGAAAAAAAATGGAGTTAAGAAATTCTAAACCAAACACCACATACAATTATTTCGACTTTGTACCATGACTAGAATTACACCTATCTTACTACACCTATGCTATTCTCAAAGATCAAGAACCAATCAAGGCAGTAGTGCTGGGTGTAGTCCTGTGTGCTCACTTCCCAGCATACAGCAAGGACATCTGTGGGAAACAGCCCAGCCTATAGGCATGCTGCAATTGTGAAAGCTATATTCAAGCAAATACCTTAAATGCAAGCTGTTCTTGTTTGATTGTATCGAAATAAAATGGAACTGCGGGCAATTATAAGAGGTTATAAAACTGCCCTGACTACTGTTTAAGAACGCAATAACTCAGTACTTCTCCCTGTGCTTTTAGAGCATGATTTATTTTGGTGTCTGTGTGTGCATTCAGATGTTTTCAGTGTGTCTCATGGACCTTATCTGATATTTCATCTAAGGCACAGTGGTGAGTATGTTATTAACTCCATCTTTTTTAGAAGCGTTCTCCTTTTGTGAGGCTGTCCTGCTTTTAAATATATCTCGTTTTAGCATAGGGAGTCAAATCTCATAAAAGTAAGAATATCTGACTTGATAAATCTGCTCAAAGCCTTTTACTGAAGTGGGAATTCTGTTTCTGAGAAATTGAAAGATTTAATGAATATATTCTTGCCATATTATGGCATCTCATTTTCCCCCCTCTCATAAATACTTGCCGGGTTTAGGATTTCCTACCCATTGGCCAGGGATGGCACTGCACTCTCTGCGATTGTGAGTTCTCATACCAAGTTTAATTTCTCTCACAAGGAGAGTTGACAAAAGATCACTGCCACTAAGCCCTGGAATTACCCTAGATATTGCCCTCTGTGCTCTGCAAATGAAATCCTACAGAAGACCCTTTGGAAAAAAGAACATGCTGGTTAACACTAGGAAATCCATTTTGCACAGGGCAGCATGCGTACACACAGCAGTGCAGAATGGCAGGCGGGGTTTCCAGGTTCTGGATGAGAAAAGTCAGTCTTAGCAATACAGAGACCAACAGAGACAGAGACGCAGAGAGAGAGAGACACAGAGAGAGACAGAGAAACAGAGACAGAGAGACAGAAACTGAGAGACAGAGAGACAGAGACAAAGACAGAGACAGAGAGGCACACATGCACTGTCCCTCACAGACATAGGTACCCTCCCCTGCAGCTTCTTGCTCCCAAACTTCTCCTCTCCCACTCATCCATCTTGCCTTCAGTCCCTTCTCTCACGCCCTTGATTGACTACCAGGTCAGATAAGAAACTAAGCACAGTGAAATCGGACCCATGGCGGCACCTGTCCCTCCTGCCTCCAGAAGAGAACTGAAATGAAGTACTTATGAAACTGCTGTGATCATAACCTTCAAAACACAGAGCTTCGCCCAGCTGTCAGCTCTCCCAACCAAAGGTTCCACAATAGAGACACTGGCACCAAGGCCTTCACCGTCTATTTGTAACAGAATACTGTCATTTTGGGACAGGGCTAAGTGTTCCACACTGTAACGGTCCCATTATAGCTACAAAGATTCTGAAAATAGATGTTGCTTTACTGATTTAGACTTGCTAATAGGAGGATCAGTTTGCTTCTATTTAAAATGATTCATTCGCTCTGAAGGAAGAATGAAAAGTCCACGATGATAAACAACGCGGCATGTGAGCGGCGCTTGCTATCTCCTTTCGTTTCACAGACACTGGTATTTCTTTTTTCTCTGTTTCTCACAAACTAACCCTCGGCATCTGTAAACAGCTATGGAATCATGTCACAAAGTTGAGGTCCTATCCAGAGACTCCGGTTGCTCATTATCAGCAGCAAGCGAATGAGGAAGGGGGCTTCCACTTGCACGACGACCAGGTAGATGCCCAAGCATATAGTGCTAGCTATGTTTACTGAGAAAAATGTTTGAGTCATTTAATTCAATGCTAAAGATTTAAGTTTTCGAACCAAACTACTTCTACCTGGCCTTGCAGTAACAGACTGCTAATTTGTGTCAAGGAAAGTTCTCTATTCCGAGAATGACATACTGAGAACTCCAAAAATATGAATAAGTTTATAACTGCATTCTTTCATTAATATAAGTGTTGTCATTCTTCATCACCTATTTTATGCCCAGACAATCACCTGCAACATTTAATAGGAATAACATAATTAAATATAAGGAGGCTTGACAATGATACACATCCTAGGTATTCATAACACCTATCCGTATCTTAGCTTTATGGAGGTCACGCTGTCTACATATGGAACGATACAAAGGGAAAGGCTTTGAAAACAAAACAAAATGCAAAGCATAGTCTCAAGCTAGTTTAGCCAGATGTTAAATACTCCTATGTTTGTGTGTGATGTTACAAATATCCATACATATATACAAGACTAAAGCCAAGAAAGTAGAAAAACATCGTAAATATTTATACACGGGATATATTCTGTATTTATGTATATAGGACCCCTGATCTCCTTCTTCTAATGATTTCTTTTATACTGTCTCAATAGGCATGATTTTTCAACTGTGTTATTTTTCTTTTGAAACAGTAGACTGTTTACATGAATGCTTCAAAGATATTTATGTAATTAAGGTTCTATTTCGACGCTGGCTTTTAAAGCTAAGTTCTTCTTGTTTGGGAATGTCATGTGCCCACAAGTAAGCATACCAGTGCCACACTGGGAATCCAGGGTGGGGGTGTTGGGGAGGCATGCAGTCGGTCAAGCCAAATTCCTATGTCTCCCAGGTTTGTGGCTTTACACGCCAACCTCGGTCTCTCTTTTGCCTCTTTAACTTATCCTAAATAAGGGCAACTCCTTTTTAATCCTCTGAGGAGACACACAGATTATTAGCTATAAAGTGGTTAAAAACAGAGACTGTTACTAACTAGATGTTGCACAGTCGTGCAAAATAAAATGAAATCGGCCTTTTCATGTGAATGCTGATCTAGATCTAAGACCTCTTCAGAAGTGTTTGCCCATCATTTACTTCCTCCTCCCAATAACTTCAGATTAATGATAATAATAATTTAAAATGATATTTTCGTTATTATTTATTGTGTGCTACGGGCAGGCACAGTGCTTAGTGCTGTTATAGAATTCACCCCCACCTTTCGGAGATGAACACTACGGTTACTCCCATTTTACAGGTGAGCAGAGCGAACTTCGGAGAACTTACATCGTTTTTCCTGCTCCTAAAGCTTGTAGCCAGCAAACTCAACATGAAATAGTACCAAGAGCAGGGCCTGAGCAGGTGAGGACCTCTGGCTCTCTCAGACATCATTTCTCTATCGCTTCTTGAGTCAATTGATGAGCCCAAGACTGTCTTGGTTGTACTGAGAGAAAGAAACCAAATGTGTTTGGAAAAGAGAATCCGAGTAGCCAGTGGCTGCTGGGCACCTGGATTCATTGCTTTGGACACAGCACCGTCAGATGAACTTTCCACTTAAACCCACTGGGATTCTCCAGATATAAATCAGCAGAGTGGGCTGAGGACAAGAGACATTCCAGAACCCTCTGTTTCCTTACCACAGATGAGAATGGAACAAACTGAGACCAGAGGAGCTTAAGCCACTGGGGCGTGTCCAAGGCTGCCCAGGGCTGTTGACTTGGCACTCCCTCTCTGTAGATTGTACTCCGCTTTAAAATACCTTTAGCAAAATATTTTATATTAAAAATAACAGATGATGATGAGAATTCACTGAGAGACTTGTAAGAACACGGCCTGGTTCAGGAAAGACAAAGTCAGCCAGAGAAAGAGAGCTATCTAAACACATTATTTGAATGTATCTATCAGCAACCATGCAGTTCCTGCTGTTTTCAGGCAGTGACTGGGGAAAGGCTAAAGGATCATATCGGTATTCTTTATTAATCTCTATTCTGGGGACAAGTTGTTCAAATTGTTGTACAATGCAGAGAGTGCCCATTACTAATACATTTAATACCCCCATTCATATAAAAACCAAGCACCATGTATGTTTACCAAACACATCTGGGAGGTAAAAGTCTCAAGCCCCCAAAAGTGCACCCTGAAAATATTTATTGGCTAGAAAGTACAGATTTTCACAAAATTTAAAATATTCTTTAACGCCATAAATGTTCTTATTGATCTTCGCAAAGCACTGCATCAGGGACCATGGCTTTGCCTTACAAACTGTGAGTGAGGAGTTGATATTCCATCACGTTAGACCCTTAAGGCTTAAAAGAAAGATTTGGGTCAACAGCAAATGCTAACTGGTATCCAGATTCAGCTTCAGATATTTGAAAACTGCTTTCTAGATTAGGAAACTCTCTCACAAAACATAATAGCTATTTTGAGGTTAAGGACACTTCAAAATTCTTAAATCTCTATATAAAATAGTAATTCTCTACAATAGATGGTTTTCTTTTCTACCGAAAAAAAATCTGACACAAAATACAATAAAACTTGGTTTATAAACCACTTCAGTAACAGGTAGCTCAAAGCATTATTCCCTACATTGATAGCTACAATAATGCCATTTTCCATTGACATTCTTTATAAATACTGAAATTCAACTAAAAAGGAAAGCACAATATTTAGTATAAATTTCTATTTTGCATTTCCATGTGTAAACTTTTTATTTTGGATAAACATGAAAGTAAAAAAATCTTTTAACAGCCCTTTCTTCCACTAACCACATACTGCTAGGACCCTTAATCCAAACCCTATAGCGGTCTTCTCATGTGATTTGGTTTGTAAATATTCATAAATGTGTGTTTTTAATATTAAACACACATTTACTTTTTGGTAAAATTCCTATTGTTCATAGAACACATAACCAAATAAGTGTGTATTTAAACATGTAATAGTTTGTACTCTGATAAACACGTTCTTTACAGCAAACATTTTAGAGCTCCAAAATTGATTATATGAAAAAAATGACCATTTCTGTCTTTGCAACCTAAAGAACCTCACATCCCTTGTGCCTGCCTCACCGGTACATTGATAGGAGCTCCACATGGGATCTGAGAAAAGAATCTTGCCCTGTAAGTGTAATCCATTTATTGGTTTATGGACCAAAGAACCTCTCGGGAGTGTTACAAACTCATGAGCTTTCAGGAGTGATGGGTTTTGCACTTGGATTTCTTATTTAATTGAAAGATGTGTAAAAAACTTATGTATAAATAGAGTCCCCTGTTGGTTACACATTTCAAGAGTATCTCAAGAGTATAAATTATTCCATCAAGGGGTTGGAATAAATTATACTCAATAATTGGAATCAATTTTCCCTAGAGTAAGCACACACAAAAAAATTCCCATTAACATGGATAGAGGTTGCATACGAAGCATGAGATGAAACTATAATGTCACCTACAAATTAGCTTTGTGTTCCTGGGTAGCCAGAGAAGCAGTGCAGTGGGATAAGCCCACTCATATCCTTTCTGAGTAAAGTCCCCATTGCCTTTTGGATAGGACACAATGTCAGCAGATCAATGGCAGAAAAGGGAATACAGCGGGTCCGCGTGTAATCAGTTCTTTCTGGCTGCTGCCTCTTAGGTGACACTAGGCTGGCCTGATTCATGTACACTTCAGAGGAATTCTGGAAATTGCAGAGTTAGTTATGAAAACACAGCTCTTTCCCTTGAAGAAAGAAAAGGCGAAGGTAGCCAATCGAAGTACTGCTAATGTCAGTAACCAGCCAGCAGGAACAATATGGCTAAGTACTATACCATCCTATTTACACAAGAACACAGCAAAATAGCTAAGCATGGAGACTTGCACCCAGATTTTCCAGGGTTTAAATATTAGTGGTGCCACCTTCAAGGTGAATAACTACATAGCTTTGTGGTAAGAATGCTGGTAAGAATTCCACCTACTTCACAGTCTTGCACGGATTCAATATGGCGGTTCGTATGTGGCACCCAGTGCATGTACAGTGCACGACAATGTCTGCTGCCAGCATTAACATTACGAAATGGGAAGCAGGCACATTGTGTAGACCCATTTGCTCTGGGAGCACAGAAAAGGGAAACTCCCTGCATTTCCACTTGTTCATATAATGGAGGCATCCTTCCTGCCTCCATTTTGAATAATGTATAATCCGCAGTGTTTTCTATGATAGCCACTACATTTAATCTAAATCATTTTGTGGACCAAGCAAATAAGCCTCTTTCTGCAAAAAGCAAAAAAAAAAAAAAAAAAAAAAAAAAAAGCACATATTTATAACAAGAGTTTCAAAAAAAAAGGAAGTAACTATGATCATATTGAAGCCAAAAGTGAACAATTAGGGGATTCTGGTGTATATATAGTCATCTTATAATGTTTCTATTATAACGGATGACTCACTTTTTTTTTACTGAGATTCTTGACCACAAAGTACAGAATTTTTTTTAAAGAGGAGGGGGAATATAGCCCCATTCAGCTTCTATGGCACAGTGCAGGTCTCCTTACCAACCCCAATGGGGATCTACTCATGTTGAAAGCATGTCTAAGCATCTGATTTGCACTGGAAAACGAAATGTCAGAAGTCATACAGTGTCGCTTCTGAACTGGAGTTTCATGATGCAGAGTGTGCTATGCCATGTTATGTCTCTCCTTCTCCCAGAGTTCTAGATAAAGTTCTCGGTGTGGAAAAAGGAAAATGATGTTGGAAGAGGAGTTCCTCAGACTCCTCAGTGACAATGACAGTGACAGTGACAGCAACTCTTATTCTCTAGTATGTAATCCAGACCTTTCCTGTGTAGAATGGTTTTGGGTTGTGATTGTAGCCACTCTTTTGCATAAACAGAAGGAGAAATCTCAGCAAACTATCCAGGAAACAAGTGTGAACACAGCATCTAATGAATACAGGGAATTGTGAGAGTGTCTGTGGAAAATGAAATAAAGTAAACTAAAATGAAAACTAAAATCTATCCCCTTCTTCAGTGGCTACTGAAATTATTGATAGTCTCCCATGCACTAGCCATTTTGATGGCTACCTCACATGACTAATTACCTAAGACCTCAAAACAACTGAGGGGGGTACTGTCATCCATACCTTAGTTAGGTATGAAAAAGTTAGACTTGGAGCAAATGGACTTCCTTTTCTAAGGTCCTACAGTAAGAAAAGTAAGGTAGTTACCTATCTGCTATGAGAAATGTCTGGGATAATCAACTTCAAAAAATGAAAGATTTGTTTTGGCTCAGTTTCAGCAGTTTCAATTAATGTTCAACTGGTTCTATTCAACTGATTTGGTGGGTCTATGGTAAGACAGAATGCTGTGGTGGTAAATGTATGGTTGATTAAAGCTATTTAGAGCTGGAGAGATGGCTGAGCCAAGAAAGTGTTTGCAGAGTGGACATGAGGACCTGGGTTAAGGCCACAGAGACTACACAGAAAGCTGGTGTGGCAGCTCATACCTCTAATCCCAACAGGGATACAGAGACAGGTGGATCCCTAGAGTTTACTGCCTAGTCAGTGAACCTGGCAAGAGCCAGTTTTAGTAACATACCCTTTCTTAAAAGGTGAGGCAGGGGAGGGAGAAGCAGGAATTACTGACTGAGGAAGATAGCCATTATCAGCTTCTGACCTCTACAAACACATGAGCACACGTGGACGCAAGCGCACATAGTATAAGAACTTTAAAGCTATTAGTGGCATGGTGGCACAGAAAGGAGAAATGAGGTGAGGGAAAGGAGAAAGAGGAGATATATGGAGTTCCAATGTACCTTTCAAGGTCCCCACGACTCTGTATCAACTAGGCCTCCCCTACTACTTGGAGGTATCTACCACCTCCAAGGCATTACCAATTAAAGACGGAAGATTCAACATGTGAAATGTGTTATTAGAATATATTTATTCATTAAATTTTCTATACATCTTCACAAAGTGTCATGATCATATATGCCCAAACTCCCTTTTCTCTTCTCCCTGGGCTCCTTCAGTACTTCTCTAGCATGCCTTCATGTCTTATTCTTTTTTTTTATGGTGACCGAATCCAATTGGTACTGTTTACACACACGTTGGTGTGAATCCGTCCACTGCAGCTACAACACTGAAGGAAGAGTTACTCTTTTGTTGTCTGTCGCAGACTGACAGCAGCTCCTCGGCTAGTGCTGGCGTCTGTAAACCTTTTCTCTATCTGCTTTAGCGTGTTAACTGGCTTAATCTTGTGCAGATCTTATACAGAGGACCTCAACTACCATGAACTCATGAGTCTAGCAGCTACATCGTGTCTAGAAAACAACTTTTCATAACATCCCTCCAAATCCAGTGAGTTTTACCTTCTTTCCAATCCTCTTATACAATATTCCCTGGGCCTTGAGGGAGTCCAGAAGGGTAGGTTTGATGTGTGTCCTATTTAGAGACGAGCACTGAACAGAATTTCTCCTCAGCCCTTGACCACTAGGAGTGTCTACATTGACTGCTGCTCATGATAAGTAACACTAAGATAGGTTTAAACATAAACATTTAGAAGGCAGTTTGACATGATGTTCATTTAGTAGAATAACAGTAGCAGGTAGCAGGTTACCTCCTAGGATCTCTACAGCCATGGACTTTTGACCGGGCTCACAGTGTCAAGCATGGATTCTCTCCTGTGGAGCAAATCTAAATCCAAGCAGAAATCAGTGACTGGTTACCTCTATACCGTCCATGCCACTATTGTACCGGTAGCACATCATTTTGCCTCGAAGGATTATTTTGTATCACACACTATAGGATAAGACCAATGATGACTTTGTCCTCCGGCATCCTACATAGCATTTTCGAGCACCACAAAAGCTTACAAAGAGAATGCTGCCAGTTCGGTTCCCTCGTGATTTCTCTGTGTCCTACAACCAAAGTGTGTGGTGTCTTCAGCAACAGAGTCTTGTCCTGTAGTCACGAGAGCGATAACAATACCCTGCCTGCCAAAGCATGAGCTTTAAGATCCAAATCAGAATACACAAGACCTGATTTAAACCCTGAAATTTTGACTACAGAAGCTAAAGTCATAAATGTTTCCTGGCACTCCTACAAAGAATCTTCCTTTTGGTTGAAAAATAAATGCATAAAGAAAGACAAATACCATGTGCATTAATAGTCATCGATTGAAATAAAATTAATTTTAGAAGGATTGTCAAATAATAATAATAATAATAATAGATTTTCAATCACTACTACGAGCTGAAATGAGCTCGTGTGAGTGACAGGCATTGTATAATAAATACAATAAATATAGTAAATATTTATCTGAGCAAGACATAAATAGTACCACTAAGAGGACTGTGAGCAGAGAGGAGATGGAGTAGAGGCCACTCAGAATCCAAGCAACCAACCTTAGCAACTATGTCCCACTGAGAGAAAAGGACCAAACACCACTACTCATCAAAAGCAGGGCAAATGTTTTCATCTTGGCTTCAACGTCAGTACCATTGCTGGCATCCCTCAAATAGTGCTTGATTCTAAAGCTAGAAAAATAGAACAGCAACTTCAAAAGGGCCTTTTGACATTTATTTCCTTGCTCTAAACACAGCTATAATGCTGTCAAGATTTCATTCTTACAGAAACTAATCTCGGGCAGGGTCAGCACTCGCTGGGTCAGCAAATCTGCTCTCCTGTTTATCTTCTCCTTGAACAGGCGGCTCTGCCCTTTTAGAAATCCTTTCTTGGAGATACTTCCAGCTCAGCTCATTCTCTGCCCTGACGAGGAGGCTGGGGTTCCTGAACAGCTAACTCAGCCTCTCAAGGACCGCACAACTTCTGCAACCCAGAGTGGTCTGTGGCTGTCTCTGAGACCACTAAGGACGATGGAAAAGGCAGAAAGTAAAAGGGACACGGAGGGTCTGGAAAGCAGGTCTACTTGCACATACCTGGGATATCAGCTGTCAGGTGAGCTCCCCATTGACCTTAGCAATTTTCTGATTTCCCCCCAAACTTCTAATTTACACATTACGTGAAATTCCACTGCCTATATGGCTTAGAGTAGTTTACTCCAGGTCAGAAGAGAATACGAGATACTCCTCAAGACTAATAAAAGCCGAGAAGTCTTCTTAAGATCTCAAGGTTTTGAAATAATATTAATCTTTTTCCTCACCATATCTATGGATCACTTAATGCTGCACACAGTGCAACTTCATATTATTCAACTTGGTTAATTTGAAACACAAAAGTGTACGCAATGCCAAGTGCAAATGAAACTTCTTCATCGTGTTTGTTATTGTGGGCAGGGACAGGACACCTAGGCTTTTGTTTCGAGACAACTGCACACAGCAGCAAATGCCATTCTAGAGACACGAGCTCTGACCACAGGTCCTTCCTGAAGAACTCGGAAGACATTGGAGTCTTCACCACGTGGGCAAACCCAGCTTGAGCTCTCTTGTGGATGACAGCTGTTTGGAAAAAATGCCAAAACAGAAACTATTGATTAAGCTATGAATTCTGTCATTGTTGTTGTTGTTATTGTTGCTTGGTGTTTGTTGCTGTTGTTGTTTGGTGTTTGTTTGTGTTTGTTGGTGGTGTTGATGTTGATGTTGTTGTTTGGTGTTTGTTTGTGTTTGTTGGTGTTGGTGTTGTTGCTGTTGTTGTTTGGTGTTTGTTTGTGTTTGTTGGTGTTGTTTGGTGTTTGTTATTGGTTGTGGCGGTGGTGGTGGTGTTGCTGTTGTTGTTTGGTGTTTGTTGGTGGTGTTGTCGTTGATGCTGTTGTTATTTGGTGTTTGTTGGTGGTGTTGTTTGGTGTTTGTTGTTGTTGTTGTTGCTGTTGTTGTTTGGTGTTTGTTGGTGGTGTTTGTTGGTGTTTGTTGGTGGTGTTGTCGTTGATGCTGTTGTTATTTGGTGTTTGTTGGTGGTGTTTGTTGGTGTTTGTTGGTGGTGTTGTTTGGTGTTTGTTGGTGGTGTTGTTTGGTGTTTGTTGTTGTTGTTGTTGCTGTTGTTGTTTGGTGTTTGTTGGTGTTTGTTGGTGGTGTTGTTTGGTGTTTGTTGGTGGTGTTGTTTGGTGTTTGTTGTTGTGGTGTTGTTTTTTTTTGTTTGTTGGTGTTTGGTGGTGTTGTTTGGTGTTTGTTGGTGGTGTTGTTTGGTGTTTGTTGTTGTTGTTGTTGCTGTTGTTGTTTGGTGTTTGGTGGTGGTGTTTGTTGGTGTTTGTTAGTGGTGTTGTTTGGTGTTTGTTGGTGTTTGTTAGTGGTGTTGTTTGGTGTTTGTTGATGTTGTTTGGTGTTTGTTTTTGTTGTTGTTTGGTGTTTGTTGGTGGTTGTTGGTTGTGTTGTTTGGTGTTTGTTGGTGGTGTTGTTTGGTGTGTTTTGTTGTTGTTGTTGTTGCTGTTGTTGTTTGGTGTTTGTTGGTGTTTGGTGGTGGTGGTGTTTGGTGTTTGTTGGTGGTGGTGTTTGGTGTTTGTTGGTGGTGTTGTTGCTGTTGTTGTTTGGTGTTTATTGGTGGTGTTTGTTGGTGTTTGTTAGTGGTGTTGTTTGGTGTTTGTTGGTGTTTGTTAGTGGTGTTGTTTGGTGTTTGTTGGTGTTGTTTGGTGTTTGTTTTTGTTGTTGTTGCTGTTGTTGTTTGGTGTTTGTTGGTGTTTGTTGGTAGTGTTGTTTGGTGTTTGTTGGTGGTGTTGTTTGGTGTTTATTGTTGTTGTTGTTGTTGCTGTTGTTGTTTGGTGTTTGTTGGTGTTTGGTGGTGGTGGTGTTTGGTGTTTGTTGGTGGTGTTGTTTGGTGTTTGTTGGTGGTGTTGTTGTTGCTGTTTCTGTTATTTCATCACTCCTTTCAACCTACAAAGGAATGGTGGCAAATCCCTGTGAAATGCAATGGTCCTTTGAGTTTGGGTGATTTACATTGCCGTACTGGTTCTTAGTGAATGCCTGCTAAAAATAGCAAAAATAATGTCCCCCTTTATAACCAGAATCCAAGTACCTTTTAGCTACCTATTTTTAACCAAAGTCTTCGATGGCGAACCTAGGATAGGCAAGGAAAGACTTACAGAAAAAAATAATTTCAAATTATGTTTATGCAATCTCATATCCAGTTTGGGTTCTAACATCAGAAGCCAAATCAAATGAAACCATTAGAAAAAGAAATCGCTTATCACATGGGAGCGGTTCTCTGCATCACAAAACACATTCACAATTTATGATCCACGAAGCCCTACTAGACCATCCTAATCACTACGACCTATTTAAATATAACAATTATTGAAGTATCCCAGCACAAAAATGATGCCATTAAAAACATGCGAGGATTATCCAGCAAGCCTGCCAGCCATAGGGAACTCCCTGCTTATAAACACTGCGGCTTCCTAAAAGACTACAAATGATTCAAAACATTTTTATTGAATGGTTAACCATAAAATCTATTTCGAATCTGAAGCTAAAAAGAAGGATATAAATCCCATGTTTTTCTTTGAGTTTTGCAAATTTTATAGCATCGGTCAAAAAATGTGACTGGGGTAGTAAAACGTGACTACAGCTCACTGGGATGGTATGTGTTTGAAATACAACCCATTTGCCCTTCACTCATTTCTCCTTAATGGTTGGCAACATTACAACGTTTTTTTTTTCTATAAAATATTCTTTGTTGTCCTGTTATCATAGTCGCAGAATTTCTCAATTTTATCTCTCTTGATAAAATATTTTTCCACTCACGTCTGCTTTTTATCACTTCACAACTTACAGTCCCTTGCCCTTTTCTCTTGGCAAGGTTTATGAAGCGTCTTGACTAAGAAAATGCTTGAACCAGCTTATCAACTGGGAACTGTCGCCTAGCACTTGAGAGACCATTATCTTGAGGTCTGTACCGGACTGGGCTCCTCTCTTCAGCATCACGCTATGCGATCACGCTGGGAAAGCCAACCAGGTTGCATTCTGCCCGAAGTCGTCGTAAAACAGCTGGCAGGCAGGGTGCCCTGGTAGGTTTTTTTTTTTTCCTGCCTAGTCCTCATGTACAGTTTCTATAAATCACACACGTGGGGCGGGCGCGTTGTTCGTATTCCCGTGCCGCTGCATCTGTGTGGAAGGAGGACTCTGTGGCAGCTGAACAAGCTGGGCATTTAAATACCGCACTCATCCCTGGTTTTGGCTTCCTTGCATTCATCTAGCTGTTTATGGGTACCCGAAAGCCCCAAAAGCTGTTTGCCTTGGCTGCGAATTGGACTCTATAAAGTGCGTCTTAGTAAGAGTATTGTATTCCTGCCCTGTAAAAGCCAGCCAGGTACTTTTCAGCTTTGGCAGCCTTGCGGTTGCCTGCATCAGCGTGGCTTTATTCCTTTACAATGACTGACAGCACTCAGCTCCTCCTAGTCTCTCCGACTGGGTGTCATCCCTGCACTTTGTCACAAGACTTCAGAGCTCAATGGCTGTGCACCACCACTACCCCCAAACAGCAGCTCACATTCCCTCAGCATTGACACGCAGCAGGTCATGTCCCCTGTTGAGGAAATACTAAGATGTGAGCCTCTTCTTCATTTAGAAAAAAAGCAGAAAGGCCCTCATTAGAATTTCATAAAAGTAAGCTACTGAACCTAATGAGCTCACAGTAGGCTCTACTCTGGATAACTTATTGAACACAGAAAAGGAATTGTACATCCCTACCACAGAACAGCGCTTTTGGAAAGAAAAGAGGAAAAAAAAACATATTCTTCTGAAGTAAGTGGGGAATCTTTATGATAAAGGCCAAGCAATACATTGTCACTTGAATTTTGCAGAATTCACAGCGTCACTTCCTGTTAGAGAAAAGGAATGGCCCCCTTTAAATATTGTTTAGATTGACTCTATTGTATGTATATGAGTCTTTTGCCTGCGTGTGTGTCTGTTCACCAGTTTGTTCCTGGTGCTGGTGAACGTCAGCAAAGTGAGGTGAGTCCCCTAGCACCAGACAGCGCTATGGTTGTAGCCCCCACATGGGTGCTTGGAACCAGAGCCAGGTCCTGTATAGGAGCTCAACCGCTGAGCCATCTCTCCAGTTGGGCATGTGCCCTCTGAATGGAGAGAATATTTCAGAAGGAAGACCTTAGTGCCTATCCGATCACATTGGAAGAGCCCCCATGTGTCAGCAGATACAAATAAGAAGTTAGCTTCAGGTTTGGTTTCCAAACGACTTTCTTCAGTTAAAGAACATTCCTGACTGGTATGAGTCCTAAAAGACAGGGCCTTCACTTTATATCTCTAAATGCAGATCTGGGAGTGGACCAAAAACAAGGAAGTGTTTTATTCACGAACTTCATCCCGACCCCTCATGGATGAGCCAGTGTATAAATAGAAACACGGTAATTCTCAGGTAGGATATGCCAAGGAGACTCCCTGAATCGCCCGGCTGGCTGGAGCTCCTCTTGGTATCTCAGGACAGTAGCTCATGCAGACGTACACATGGCATTCCATGCAGACAGTTCATTTTGCAGGAAGGACATTCCACTTGAGACACTTACAGGCAGACACTCTTGGCTGCCGTGGCATGTCTAGAGGACCATGACCATGATGCGGAAAGTTTCTGACTTGCTATAGCTAAAAATACCACACATTCAACTGTGAGTTATCGTTGTTAAGATATCACTGAAAGTTTCCTATCAGACATAAACTTCACCCAAGTCTCTATAGCATTAGTTAAGGACACTTATGTGAGATTCCATTGTCTCTTGAGAGTGATATGGAGTCTGGGAAAGGAAAATTATCCAGCTCAGACAAATTCTGCCTATAGCCATTTTTTTAATATTGGCACTCATTAACAAATTAGCTTTGCATTCTAATATCCACAATAAACAGAAGCCAGTCGCTGAATTAAGCACCTTCTGTTCCGTCAGAAAGCAGAGCCCAGGGAAAGGTTTAGAAGCTGCTGTTTTATTAAGGAGTGCAATCCCAGGATCAACAGTGAGGGACAAAGAAAATTGGGAAGTAAAGAGAGAAAAGCCAAGCACGGGCTGATCGCTGTGAAGTATAACCCGTGACCTCAGCTCTCAGGTTTATCCAGCCGAAAGCTCTGAACCTTGCTTCTGAGCACACAGTCTGTCCACAAAGACAGAACAGAGTGGTTCTCGTCTTGCTCACATCTTCTAACTGTGAGAGCATTTTCTTCCCCACCAGCATGTCTGGGCTGAGCACAGGGATGCCCTGAGCAGTGTCCCTCGGCATCCCCTCCAGCATCAGGAGCGAAGACTCCAGCTAGTACAGCCCATGGGATGGAGCACTGTGGGTCTGTAGGCGCTCAGTTGTTTCCCTACCGCTCTACCCAATTATGCAGCATACGGCTGTTCACAGGTAGACAGGAAGATGGGGTACTGGGGTGTGGGACACTATTTCAAGTAGTCTGACCACACTTGTCACACCACTTGTTCCTCCTGGCAATCACGTGTTGAGGACACTTATGCCCCATTTGACACATGGAGAAATGCGGATTCAGCACGGTCACAAAGCTCGACCAGAAAGCACTGAGCTGTTAGCAACCTCCACCCATCCTACCGTCAAAATATAAACGTCAAAAGTATTCATACACAACCACATTTTTTAAAAAGCTAATTTCTTGGCTTGATCTTCCCAAATCTCACTCAGGCAGGAGTGACTTTTGATGTTTACTCTGCTCCTTGTAATGTCAGAAAAGAACAGCGAAAGCCAACGTCATACTCTCGAGACGGAAGTGAGGATCCTCTGTTTCCGTTTGTCGTCATCCAAAAGGATATCACTGCAGGCCCCGGAGAAAAGCAGTACACTAAAGTGAACCAGTGACCCTAGAGGCTGGGAAGACCTGACTGGCAGTGATCTGGGCACTGAGAGCTTGAAAAACACTATTCTTTCCCAAGGGAAGCATCAGAACAAGGTCAAGAAGCTGAACTGTGGAGTTGAGAGTACAGCAGTTAGGAACAGAGGTGCACATCCATTATCTTCAGTCCAGCCAGCTAAGAGGAACGTAATCGTGATGCAAGTTAAACTGGACTGGAAGCTGGAACTATGCGTGCCTGGTCCTCGAAGCTCCTCCCCTCACCCCACCCCCCGAGTACCAAGTACCCAGATGCTGCCCATCCATTTATTCTTTTATTCAGAACTCACTAAGCATCCCTGTGTGCTGGGCATCGTGCTGTGGGCAGAAGGATGTACAGCGTTAAGCAGAGATGACAATCTCTTGTCTTCCTGGAGTTTATGTTTAAATGAAAGTCCAGTTAAAAGAGGAGGAAGTGTTAGAGGTAGAAAGAAGGAAGCTTAAAAGACTAACTAGTGTGAATGTTTTGAGATGTAAACAGGAAACAAATTGTTCAACTTTACTGGGCTATGGCTTCGTTATTTATAAAATGGAGATAAAACCGAACTCAGGAGGTCACTAGAGATGATAGATATGTTATATATGACATAGTTTTCTAAAAAGCAAAAATACTCAATCTCTTCACTAGTTTATTGTCATCTTGACACAAGTTAAGAGTTATCTGAAAAGAGGAAGCTACCATTTAGAAAATGACTACGTAAGATTGGCCTGTAGGCAAGCTTATGGGACATTTTCTTAATTAGTATTGATGTGAAAAGGCCCAGCCCATTGTGGGTGGTAACATTACTCAGTAGGCACATCCTGGGGTCTATAAGAAGGCTGGCTAAGGGAACTGGAGCGAGCAAGCCAGTAAGCAGCATCTCTCCATGACCTCTGCGTGAGTTTCTGCTTCTAGGTTTCTGCCTGAGTTCTGCTGACTTCACTCCGTGGTGGACTGTTGCCTGGAACTGTAAACCGAAATAAACTCTTTCCTCCTCGAGGTGTCTTTGGTCATGGTCTTTTATCACAGCAATAAAAAAAAAATAGCACTATCCAACAAACATCATCTGTTGTGATGGTCCTGTATCCATCTTTCATTCTGCAAACACTACCGCATCCTTTTTCAGATCTTCAAGTGATGTCACAGAATGTGCAATTACATACGTGTGCACACGTTCATCCATTTAACACATTCAAAACTAAACAGCATATCTGCAAAATACATCCTGAAATGAGCATAATCAGCTGGCAAGTGAAGATAAGTTGGTTACGTTCTATCTATACAGAGTTTATTAAAGTGAGCCCGCCCTACTCAAGTGTCAGAGCTATTTGGAGGGCAAAATTCAATGCTGTACAGACAATACCTTCTGAGAGCCTAGAACCTGGTGAAAGTTTTCAGCCATTCAAACCTCTAGTAGGTATTCCTGTAAACAGTGCCTGCAAGGAACAAATTTTGCATTTACTCTCTATAAGAGTTCACACAGAGACAGAGATGGACAGATATTTAACAGAACAGTAAAATATGGAGCATGCAAGCTTAACACTTTGCTTGCCGTGGTTCTTCCAATATAGAAGTCACTGAATGAATATTCAAAGTTTAGCAACCTCTGCTGTCTGTCGGTATAGTTTCCAGTTTATAATCAAGATTTCTTGGGCAAAGCAGAATGCATTCTGTGTGGGATTTCACAGCGTGAAACTTGCTGGTAATGGACCCTCTCAATCTACAGCTCTTAATGTTTCGTGCTGTGCTTTTATTAGCAGAGGTAATTAAGTACAGAATGCTCCCTGCATTCACAACGTGGTTACTAAAAGAGTCTCTAAAACTGAAAGTTACACGTTGAGGGATGGCACCAACATGATCGTCCACGTTCGCAACTTTAAAATGCCACACATATTTGCCATAGTACACACTTAGCAGTGCAACAAAGTATCCTCCCTCTCCTTCACTTTCTAGACCCAGTTCAAACAAAAATAGGAAATCTGACCTGCGCTTAATGACCAAATCTGTTAACAGTTTTGTCATGGTACCTAGCTTGGCCCAAATGGAATATTTCACCAACAGCAGATGTCACCGGCTTAGTTTCAGAAGCATGAAAATGCATGCACGATCATTTTTAGCAGAGGCGTTTAAGTAACTGTGTTTGTGGAGCCTTTATATTTTCTGTATATTACTCCACGAAATATTTGAAGAGGAGCTAATAAAAGTCATATCAGCTGAACTATTCAACCTATATGAAAGGTTCTCCCTCCCAAGTGTGCTCAATATAAAATGCCTTGCACCGCACAGCACTAGTAGCTTTCAAAAAACTATAATTAGACGAATTTGCTTCTCTTTTACGCTCTGTATTTTTCCTACTTGATCTCACACAAACTTAAGCTCTTACGTTAACATTTTATTTAAAGAATCTCCATATGCACTTGTCAACATTGTCTATGCATAGTAAACAAGATCATTTCTTCCACCACTACCGCCATCACCCATTCCAAGAACCTGAAAGAAAATCTGTAGCCTGAGAAGGTGAAACCTAACACTTGTGAGTCGGATGAGAAAATTCCAGAAGACTGGACTATAACCCAGCAGGCGTGTTCATATGAAATAGGCAGGAACTGGTTACTCAACTAGGAGTCACTCTAGCGATAGGAGAATTTTAAAAGTTAGAGAAACAGAAGAGCATGCACGCGCACGCGCACGCGTACACACACACACACACACACACACACACACACACACACACACCCTCTTCCTCTTTCCCAGCATTTTTATTTTCTTCCTTCCCTCTCCCTTCCTTTTCCTCCCTCCCTCTCCTTGTTCCTCACTCCCTCTTTCCCTACCCTGCCTCTCTTCATGCATACAGGTCCATGTGTGTGGGTATATTTTGAAATAACTCTAAAATAACTGGACACGTGTGTGTGTGTGCTTGCATGCATGGTTTTATGAGTGAGTGGCTCTGTGTGTGTGTGTGTGTGTGTGTGTGTGTGTGTGTGTGTGTGTGTGTGTGTGTTGGAAGAAGAAGCTGTCTTCCTGCAATAACTATAAATTAAACGGACACAGAGAGAAATGGTTATGAGTAAAAACTTAGTGATGAGTACTCCAGTCGACCTTTATTTATTGACAATGACATCCCAGTAGCCACTGCTTATATATTAAAATGAAACGTTCCTCGCGTTAGTCTTCTCTGCGTCCATGGGTATAAAACAAGGTCAGAGAACTTGACCTGCTCTTCGTCAGTGATGTTTCCAAGGTGTCCAGGAAGGAAGTGGCTCAAGACCCCATCTCTTCGCTGGGGTCTTAGGGGGCAGCTCTTCGTTTTTCATGGAAATGGTATTTCATCCCTTATCTTATCATACAAATGTCTATAATTAATTTTTAAAGAAGCAATTCACTTTACTTTCTATTACTAATCCCAGATTGTGTCCTGTAAATTTTGAGCCGTTCCTCAAATTTCCTGAGATTTGGGGATAGAAACACGACAGCAGGGGCCTTTACAATGACAACTGGTGTCTATTGTTAGTCTCCAGCACATTGACTGTGATCATGGGTCAAGAATAAAGAGTAAATCTTGGATTTCTGTTACAGCAAACCACATCTCCTCGAAGATCTTCTCTCCCTATATTGTGTGTGCATGTCTGATAATAATAGAAACAGTAATATCGTCAACATAAAATAGCACACTAATGTACAAGATACAATTCCTCTTTAACTTAAAATTACCCTTCTTCAAAAACTCTGTTTTCAAAACTTGGAAAATATAGCCTTCACATGTCTTCATATGCAAATCATTTCCCCTTTTTGTTCAAAAGTGAAAGAACTTTGTTATTGAGTTGCACTAATGGCAGGCTCCTCTCAACTACTACTGAATTCTTGCTAATATGGGGATTCTATAACAAAATAAAAATGTCTTCTTTGAGGCTGGTAGCTTTGTCTTCATGGCACTCAAAGGGAGAGGTCTCCATGGCAAAGAGGAATATTCCTTTGGAAACTATTAAAATCCCCAGGAGAAGATGTCCATCACGCCTGCTCAACTTTGACATTCCATGAGTTATGTTCTCTAATATTGTGTATGCATATGTATGTGTGTGAATATGTACATATATGTGCATGTGTGTGGAGGCCAGAGGATAATCCTGGGTGTCATAATGCAGGTGACGTCTACCTTTCTTGGGAGGAAGACTCTCTTCTGGCTTGAAACTCACTGAGGAGGCGAGATTGTCTGGCCAGGGAACCCTCTGTCCCCCCCTCCACAGTGGTAAGACAGTAAGTGTGCATGTCACCTCTGGCTTTCTTTATGTGAGTACTGGGGATCAAACTCAGGATCTTGAGCTTTCAAGGCAAGCACTTTACTGACTGAGCTGTCTCTCCAGCCCCATAATTTATCTTGATGCTGCTCAGTATATGCCAAGCTAAAAAGCCCAGTGCTTGCTCTCTTTAAATATTTTAATTACTGCTACACATTACTGAATAAATTTGATCAGAAAACTATGATGGTTTCTAAATTATTAACTGCCTGCAGCTTAAATAATAAAGCTGATATCAATTACACAGAACAATTATTCTTCTATTTGCATCTGCTTGAGTAGCCCTGCAGATAAGAACCATGTTTTCCTTGGTACAATCTGTCAATCATTTGTGCCAGGATTATTCTATAGCTTCACACTCACTAATGATAATACAGGACAATAAAAAACAAAGCACTGTCCTCGTCTCAAAGGGATCAAGGAATTTGATAAGGAAGATGTTTTAAAATGGCATGCCCTGGGAGATATTTCCAAAAAGAAAAATTTATACAAGGTTCTCCAAGAGCCCAGAAGATAGAACAGGATCTTCCTACCAACCCATGTGATATTGATATTGTCAATTTGGCAGGATCTAGAATTACCAAGCAGCATGCCGGAGATAAAACATCTACATTAGGTTGGTTGAATTCAGAAATTCATCCTAAATGTAGGTTGTACCATTCTATGGTCTGGATCCTAGACAGCGTGCACACAGGGAGAGAGAGAGAGAGAGAGAGAGAGAGAGAGAGAGAGAGAGAGAGAGAGAGAGAGAGAGAGAGACCGAGCACCAGCAGTCATATTTCTCTCCCTGCTTCCTGACTGTGGATGCAATGTGACCAACCTGCCTCATGCTCCTGCTGCCTTGATTTCTGCACTGTCCATCAAACTCAGTCAAAATTGGCTTTTCCTTCTTTAAATTGTTTCTGTTGGGTATTTGTCTCAGCAACGAGAAGATAGGTGATAGAATCTATATCTCAGAAAAGTAATTATTAGAAAATAAAGCCAGTGATTGAGTGTATGGAGGAGCACCCTCATAGAGGCAAAGAGGAAGGGGGTGGGATGCGGGTTTTGTGGAGGGGAAACTGGGAAGGAGAACAACATTTGAAATGTAAATAAATAAGATAACAATAAAAAAGAAAGAAAACAATGAAGCAGTTAAGTGTAATTGCTTTCCCTTCCTTTTGCAACTCTAGTCTGTTTCTGTTTCTTTTACCATAGATCAAGTCTTATCTTGCCCCATGTAAGGATAATATGATTATGAATAATATTTGCATGCTTTAGATTGTTTTTCATTTTCCAAGCAATGAATCATTAAATTTATTTTTATACTGAATTTAGAAATCTTTGTGATTTTCATTTTACAAAAAACAAAGAAAAGAAAACTAACTTCTCTATTCCTTGTACCTGACGCCCCATCTTTAAATTGATCATTGGCTTTTAAAAGGCTTTAGCAGGGTTTTGGTCCCCTCATTTTTGTGGACTTATATTGTTGTTTGGCCTTTGCATTTTTTTACATATATTTTGTGTGTGGTGAGGGAGATCAGCACTCATGGCACAACCTGAGTGTAGAGGTCAGAGGAACACTTTCTAAGAGTCAGTTCTGAATTTCTGCTTTGGGGGTTCAGGCTTACAGGTAAATGGCTTTATTTACTGAGCCATCTTGCCAACCTGGGTTTTAAACTTTTCCTCCTTACTTTTGACAAGTCAAGAGGTGAAGGTTAATGGGTCAGGGTACAACTCAGTCAAGGGTCTAACTGGCAACCACGAAACAGTTGCAAACTGACCTTCAACCACAAAACCAATGTGTTTTAACCAACAATGCTGACAGGAGTCAAGGGCACGTAAAATCATAATGAACAATTCCATTTGATTGGTTGATTGATTGATTGATTGACTGACTGATTTAATATCCTAACCTCAGTTTCCTCTCCTTCCTCTTCTCCTAGTCCCCCACCCACCTCTTCCAACCGCCCTCTAATCTGTTCCTCCTCCATTTCCCTTCAGGAAAGAGCAAGTCTCCCCTGGATCTCAACCAACCTTGACATACCTAGTTGTAGTAAGATTAGGTATCTCCACATCGATTACAGTTGGACAAGGCAGCCCACTAAGTAGGAAAGGCTCCTAAAGGCAGGCAACAGAGTTAGACATAGTTTCTGCTCCACCAGAAGAAGAAAGGCCCAGAAGAAGACCAAGCTACATAACTATAATGTATTGCAGAGGGCATAGGTCAGTCTTTCTGGTTAGTAGATCACTTTCTGTGAGCCCCTATGAGCTCATATTAATTGATTCTGTAGGTTTTATTGGGGGTCCTGACCCCTATGACTTGTACAATTCTTTCTCTCTCCTCTTCCATGGGAATTGCCAAGCTCCACCTACTGTTTTGCTGTAGGTATCTGCATCTGTTCCCTTCACTTGCTAGGTAAAGCCTCTCTGAGCTAGGAACAAACCTATAAGAATAGCAGAATATAATTAGAAATCATATCATTGACATTTTTAACTAGTCATGTCTGGTTCTACCCTAGGTCTCTGGGCTATATAGAATCTGGTTCCTGGTCCTCCAGGCCCTGCAGAGAAATTGTGGGAATGGCCAACCAATGACTGGCCCAGCTTGAGTATTTCCATTTTTTCAGGCCAAAGAACAGCATTCTCTGATAATCTAAACCTATCCAATGATAATCAAACACAACAGAGTAGAAAAATAATACCCAACTGAACAGAAATGACCCAACAGCTCCCTGCACCCAAATCCCATGGGGGAGAGAGCTGAACACCCAGAAGTCCGGACAATCCTGAGACTGCAGGACAGACTGCCACTTCTGCTTACCTCTCCCACATCCCTGGCCCAAGAGGAAACTGCATTGTGCCGCTGGACACAATATTATAGGAGCAGTCAGCCACAAGAACCTGCTGGGTCCTGCCTATGCCTGGAACTGAACTGAATGCTACTACAAAAGCTTATATCCAACAAAACTGGAAAATCTGGAGGAAATGGACAATTTTCTAGACAAATACCAGGTATCAAAGTTAAATATGGAAGAAATAAACCATCTAAGCAAACCCATAACTCCTAAAGAAATAGAAGCAGTTATGAAAAGACTCCCAACCAAAAAGAGCCCAGGTCCAGACTGGTTCAGTGCAGAATTCTATCAGACCTTCATAGAAGACCTCATACCAATACTATCCAAATTAGTCCACAAAATTGAAACAGATGGAGCACTACCGAATTCCTTCTATGAAGTCACAATTACACTTAGACCTAAACCACACAGAGACCAAAAATAAAGAGAACTTCAGACCAATTTCCCTTATGAATATAGATGCAAAAATACTCAATGAAATTCTCACAAATCAAATCCAAGAACACATCAAAATGAACATCCATCATGATCAAGGAGGCTTCATCCCAGGGATGCAGGGATGGTTCAATATATGGAAATACATCAATGTAATCCACAAACTCAAAGAAAATAAAACTACATGATCATTTCATTAGGTGCTGAGAAAGTATTTGACAAAATTCAACAGCCCTTCATGATAAAAGTCCTAGAAAGATCGGAAATTTAAGGCCCATACCTAAACATAGTAAAAGCAATATACAGGAAACCAGTAGCTAACATTAAAATAAATGGAGAGAAACTTGAAGCAATCCCACTAAACTCAGGGACTAGACAAGGCTGCCCACTCTCTCCCTACTTATTCAATATAATACTCGAAGTTCTGCCCAGAGCAATCAGACAACAAAAGGATGTCAAAGAGATATAAATTGGAAAGGGAGAAGTCAAAATATCACTATTTGCAGAAGATATGATAGTATACTTAAGTGACTCCAAAAGTTCCACCAGAGAACTATTAAGTCTGATAAACAACTTCAGCAAATGATAGGGTATAAAATTAACTCAAACAAATCAGTAGCCTTTCTCTACTCAAAGGATAAACAGGCTAAGAAAGAAATTAGGGAAATGACACCCTTCATAATAGTCACAAATAATATAAAATACCTTGGTGTGACTCTAACCAAGCAGTGAAAGATCTGTATGACAAGAACTTCAAGTCTCTGAAGAAAGAAATCAAAGATTTCAGAAGATGGAGAGATCTCCCATGCTCATGGATTGGCAGGATTAATATAGTAAAAATGGCCATTTTGCCAAAAGCAATCTACAGATTCAATGCAATCCCAATCAAAATTCCAACTCAATTCTTCATAGAGTTAGAAAGAGCAATTTGCAAATTCATTTGGAATAACAAAAAACCCAGGATAGCTAAAACTATTCTCAACAATGAAACAACTTCTGGGGGAATCACCATCCCCGACATCAAGCATATTACAGAGCAATAGTGTTAAAAACTGTATGGTATTAGTACAGAGACAGGCAGGTAGATCAGTAGAATAGAATTGAAGACCCAGAAATGAACCCACACACCTATGGTCACTTGATCTTTGACAAAGGAGCTAAACCCATCCAATGGAAAAATGATTGCATTTTCAACAAATGGTACTGGTTCAACTGGAGATCAGCATGTAGAAGAATGCAAATCAATCCATTCTTAACTCCCTGTAGAAAGCTTAAGTACAAGTGGATCAAGGACCTCCACATCAAACCAGATACACTCAAATTAATAGAAGAAAAAGTAGGCACTGTGGAAAAATTCCTGAACAAAACACCAATAGCTTATGCTCGAAGATCAAGAATTGACAAATGGGACTACATAAAACTGCAAAGCTTCTGTAAGACAAAGGACATTAGGACAAAATGGCAACTAACAGATTGGAGAAAGAGCTTTAACAATCCTACATCTGATAAAGAGCTAATATCTAAAATTTACAAGGAACTCAAGAAGTTAGACTCCAGAGAGCTAAATAGCCCTACGAAAAATGGGGTACAGAGCTAAACAAAGAATTCTCAACTGAGGAATAGCGAATGACTGAGAAGTACCTAAAGAAATGTTCAACATCCTCAGTCAACAGGGAGATGCAAATCAAAACAAACCTCACACCAGACAGAAAGGCTAAGACAAAACTCGTATGACAGGTAATGCTGGCAAGGATGTGGAGAAAGAGGAACACTCCTCCATTGTTGATGGGATTGCAAACTGGTAAAACTATTTTGGAAATCAGTCTGAAGATTCCTCAGAAAATTGGACATTCCACTACCTGAGGACCCAGCTATACCTCTCCTGGGCATATACCCAAAAGATGCTCCAACACACAATAAAGATACATGTTCTGCTATGTTCACAGTAGCCTTATTTATAATAACCAAAATCTGGAAAGAACCTAGATGCCCTTCAACAGAGAAATGGGTACAGAAAATGTGGTATATTTACACAACAGAGTAGTACTCAGCTATCAATAACAATGACTTCATGAAATTCTTAGGCAAATGGATTGAACTAGAAAATATCATCCTGAGTGGGGTAAAACACACATGGTATGCACTCACTGATAAGTGTATATTAGCCCAAAAGCTCGAATTACCCAAGATACAATCCACAGACCACATGAAGCTCAAGAAGAAGGACGACCAAAGTGTGGATGCTTTTATTCCTTCTTAAAAGGGGGAACAAAAATATCCATAGGAGGGGATATGGAGGCAAAGTTGGAGCAGAGACTGAACGAATGGCCATTCAAAGCCTGCCCCACATGTGCCCCATATATATACAGCCACCAAAACTAGACAAGATTGATGAAGCTAAGAAGTGCATGCTGACAGGAACCAGGTGTAGATGTTTCCTGAGAGACACATCCAGAGCATGTCTAATACAGAGGTCAATGCTAGCAGCAAACCACCAAACTGAGAATAGAACCCCCTTGAGGAGATCAGAGGAAGTATTGAAAGAGTTGAAAGAGCTTGCAACCCCATAAGAACAATTCCAACCAACCAGAGCTCCCAGGGACTAAACCACTACCCAAAGACTATACATGGACTGACCCATGACTCCAACTGCATATGTAGCAGAGGATGGCCACCAATGGAAGGAGAAGCCCTTGGTCCTGCCAAGGTTGGACCCCCCAGTGTAGGGGAATGTGGGGGAGGGGGGAAGCGGGATCAAGGGTGTGGATGGGAAGGGGAACACCCTTATAGAAGAAGGGGAAGGGGATGCGATAGGGGGCTTATGTCCAGAAAACTGGGAAAGAGAATAACATTTGAAATGTAAATAAAAAAATCCAATAAGAAAAAGAATGAAAAATAATACTCTTTTGACTATTGTTATTATGGCTCCCCTAAAGACACAGAATAAATAAATCATGAAAGAGGCCCAGGAAATCTTTTAAACAAAAACCTGAAAGAATCTGAGCACCAGGAAAATTGAAGACATCTTTACATATCAGAAGTCATTGTCATCAAGAATGTATTTAAAGAACTTGTCAACTTTATGATGTAATGCACTAAAGCTGTCGCCTTATCCGTTGTTCTTTGTGGTGGTAAACACTCAGTGTACAGAAGGCATTCCAACACAAAGTACCTTCCTACATTTTCCTATTTCAGGAAGAAAAAGTCACTGGATCACATAAACAAGGACGAGTTATTTACATGGTATATACAAATCTGAAGAACAAAATGGAAACACAGAGAAGATGAAATGAAATCATAAATGTGAACCAACCACAGACTTGCAGCCCCCTGCCAATTAGAATACTCAAAGAATCATGCACTTCCCTGATGCACAATCATAGTTTGTTTTTGTAGCGACAGAAGTTCAGCTGCTTTTGGCCATGGTGCACATAAACACTCAAGTTTTCAACATATATTCATTCCATGTATGGAGGATGTCTCTTGCTCAGATCAGCAGTCCTCTGCTTCTATACCAACTGAGACACTTCACACTGTTGGGGCCTCTACTGCACATTAACCATGTTAAGATGGTGTCTCTGTCTATCACAGGAGAGCTAACCTTGCCTCCCCCGGGCGTGGTAATGGCTGGCCTATCGGAGCAGTGTTGGAGAGTTTGCCCTAGTAGTGTAGATAAGGACAAGGTGGAATCTGATGAGTGCATCTTCCACCAGGCCCAGATCCAGGGCTCTGAATTGGCCCACCCCAAAATCTATATCATCTGTGAAGGCTGGGGTTCACGAAAAGTCAGTCTTGCTGCTCTAAAGCTTCAAGATCTCCAAGACACAGGGAAGGATATCTTCCAGATAACCTGGAAGAGCCCAGTGAAAATCCAATATTGATAGTGTCAGGAAAGCTAGAGATCTTGAACCAGACGAATGACTCATTGCAATAAACACTTGCAAGTGAAGATGTGGGCAGAGGGATACTCTGTGGGTCACACTACACCTTCCTCAATGAGGCATTTTCCATGCTTTGTTTTCTAGTGGTGGTGGTGGTGGTGGTGGTGGTGGTGGTTGTGTGTGTGTGTGTGTGTGTGAGAGAGAGAGAGAGAGAGAGAGAGAGAGAGAGAGAGAGAGACAGAGAGAGAGAGAGACAGAGACAGAGACAGAGACAGAGACAGAGAAAGTATATAGGTAGATATGAGGGGATGGGAAGATCAGTGGAATTGGGGTGCATAATGTAAAACTCAAAAAAAAATCAATAAATTTTAAAAATACCTTGTCTTTGTCAGATTAAATGTAATTTCCTGCTAAAAATTGTTAGAATTTGCCTTTTATTTATAATTTGATTTTAATTTGACCATAAAGGGCTCTTTTCCCTGAGGTTATCATGAGTTAATCTTTATTTGGTAGTCTTCTCTAGGTAGACTTGAATGGAGGCTCTGACAATAACTTCTCAATGGGCCTCTGAAAAGAGTAGAGGGCCTCCATGTTGCTCTGATAGTCCCTAACAGCCATGCCAACGTCACACCTCTTTGGAATAAATAGACTCATCTCTGTGCAATGCATTTCTCTACTTGGAAAGTCACTCCCAAGCATCTGCACCCTGGGAGCAAGCTCTGCGAAGGAACTCCATTTAAATGACAACCAGAGAAAATCTGCACTATAATCCAAGAGTCATTTTTTAACTTGCTAACATCCTTTCTCCAAAGCCTGGGGATCGGGAATTTTTTAGACCTCAGCTTTACGTGTATGACTAACACGTTTCCAAAAAAAAAAAAATTGGCCATTCCTCAATCATAAATCTGAGGATGATAATAATTCATCATCTGTGTGAATGGAAACAACTATCATCTTGTGAGATTGGGACATCTTCGTTCTTACATTGGGTAAAGAATTTTGCTTAGGGCCATTTTTAGCTTCATGGTAACTGGATCTAGAAATGGCAGAGCATGCTGGCAAAAGGGTTCTTTCTCAATATTTGTGTCTGAGTTAACTACACGAAAGCAGCCAGTCTCACAAGCAATCCAGCTCTGCTAACGTCTGAAGACTTAACTGTGTTTAGGCAGTTGAGATAAGCCTTACATAAGCAGCTGAATTTCTGGGTGCTTATGGAAAATGAACCAAATTCCTCTCCTTTCGAGATTCACTTACGTCTGATTCTAATGCATTCATGCAGGAATATAGGAGGCCTTGCTTTACATACCTAAGCTTACCATTAATATTAAACAATGAGTTGAATGTAGGTAGCCACGTGGTATTCCATTCAACACCATGAGCAGGGATCTTTTGTGTTTGTTTTACTTCCAGCCAGTGAAATATGTTATTTGCCTTTTGCTAAAACAACCGCTGTGTCTCTCTGAGGGGCTGAGGCATTCTGTGGAAAAGTGCATTCACAATTTCAAAAGACTGCATGTACAAAAACAATAAAAGTCTCCTTGGTGTCGAGATGTAGCAACAGAACAGCAGAGGAAGGTGGTGGTGACAGACTGTTTGGCTGGTATCATTATATCAATTACTATGTCAATCTGTCAATCCATTGGATTCCCATGGACCTAGATCATAAGCTATTGCTGTTGTCTACCAAACTGAACTTGCAAGTTAGAAGTCGAGTACTACATGACAAAATGACTTCTAAGGATATGTTCATAGATCAGGACCTTGTTCAGCCATCATCATCACTTCCACCTGTAGAGGATGGGAACAAATACAGAGACTCACAGTCAGACATTATGCAGAGAGTGAGAGACCTTGAAACACTTGGCCCTAAATGAGATGTCTCCATCAAATTCCTCTCCTCAGAGCTCAGAGGATATGGAGAAAGCAGAACACTCCTCCATTGTTGGTGGGATTGCAAACTGGTACAACCACTCTGGAAATCAGTCTGAAGGTTCCTCAGAAAATTGGACATTCCACTACCTGAGGACCCAGCTATACCTCTCCTAGACATATTCCCAAAAGATGCTCCAACATATAACAAAGACACATGCTCCACTATGCTCATAGCAGCCTTATTTATAATAGCCAGAAGCTAGAAAGAACCCAGATGCACTTCAACAGAGGAATGGGTACAGAAAATGTGGTACATCTACACAATGGAGTACTACTCAGCTATCAAAAACAATGACTTCATGAAATTCATAGGCAAATGGATGGAACTGGAAAATATCATCTTGAGTGAGGTAACCCAATCACAGAAAAACACATATGGTAGGCACTCACTGATAAGTGGATATTAGCCCAAAAGCTCAAATTACCCAAGATACAATCCACAGACCACATGAAGCTCAAGAAGAAGGATGACCAAAGTTTGGATGCTTTTGTTCCTTCTTAAAAGGGCGAACAAAAATACTCACAGGAGGAAATATGGAGACAAAATGTATAGCCATCCAAAGACTGCCCCACCTGGGTATCTATCCCATATAGAGTCACCAAACCCAGACAATATAGCATCTGCCAAGAGTGCATGCTAATAGGAGCCTTATATACCTGTCTCCTGAGAGGCTGTGCCAAAGCATGACAAATACAGAGGCGGATACTCTTGCAGTCAACCACTGAACTGAGAGTGGGGTTCCCAGTGGAGGAGTTAGAGAAAGGACTGAAGGAGCTGAAGGAGCCGAAGGGATGCAACCCCATAAGAACAACAACACCAACCAACCAGACCCCCCAGAGCTCCCAGGGACTAAACCACCATCCCAGGAGTACACAGGGACAAATCTATGGCTCCAGCTGCATATGTAGCAGAGGATGGTCGATGGTCTTGTTGGGTATCAATTGGAGGAGAGGCCCTTGGTCCTGACAAGGTTCAATGCCCCAGAGTAGGGGAATGTCAGGGTGGGGAGGTGGGAGGAGATGGTGGGTGGGTGCGGGAGCACCCTCATAGAAGCAGGGGGAGATAGTGGGTTTCTGGAGGGGAAACTGTGAAAGGGGATAACATTTGAAATGTAAATAAAAAAATCTAATAAAAGAAAAAAATGTAAAAAAAATAAAAAAGAGCTCTTTCCTAAAAATTCAAATAATAAAGCTAAATAGCTAAATAGCTTTAAAAATTTTTTAGATATTTTGAACTTTCAAAACAACTCCATCACTAATAAGGAAAAACAGATAGCAAATAATATCAATCATTTTAAAACAAACAAAAACAACCTCCTAATATCCTCCAGGCGCTGAGACACAGCTTTCCATCTATACTGCCCTATGATGTTCCCCCAACAGCTCTTTGAAGGAGGTAGTATGACCTCTTTTTATAGGCAGGGAAATCCAAGTACAGAGATTAAGAGGTCTGTCCAGTGTCGCATATGTCTTAAATAATTAATGCAGCATTGGAATTGGGTGAGGCTATTAGCATGTTCCTCATTTGTTAAGATGAAATCAACATAAGATTATAATGAGAAATACATAAATAAATGATTGGCAGAAAGATGCGTAAACAATTGATAAATGATGATACATACATAAATACATACATGCATGCATAAATACAAACATACATACATAGAAAGGAAGGAAGAAAGGAAGGAAGGAAGGAAGGAAGGAAGGAAGGAAGGAAGGAAGGAAGAAAGAAAGGAAGAGACAGTGGATGAACAGATAAGATGATGGATTAGATAGATAGATAGATAGATAGATAGATAGATAGATAGATAGATAGATAGATAGATAGATAGATAGAATAAGGTAGATAGATAGATAATAGATAGATGAGTGATACATAAATGATTGGTAGATGTATGATTAATAGGTGATATAGATGGTAGACAAATAGACAGAGAGATAATATATTATCACAACAACCAAGAGAATTCATGACAAACACTCCGTGTTGGATACGCTAAAGGCTGAACTTCATCAGCCTTCTAGTAAGTTCTGCCTTACTTGGTGCTTCAAGGCTCAAACATGTCCCATGCAAGTTTGCGGCTTCTCTGTCTTGGCTAATACAGTGAAAGATTGGTCTGCTTTGAGCCTTCCCCTGTCCTACCCTGACACCTCTCTGTTGTGTTCATCTACCTATGTTGAGTAAATGAATCCAAAGTATCTATCATTCAACACCTTGTTCCAGTGCTCCAGTGTTTGCCGTGCAGACAGACTCAAAACACAAGTCCAAGAGCAGCTTTTTCACAGCTTGTACAAGGCTTGTGGAGCAACCATGAAAATGGAAGGCCCATCTGTTATATCCACAAACATTTAAGTTATAAATCAAACTGCCAAACTGTTATATAGGATACATTCTCTCTATCTGCCTTAAGAAACGTATCTTCTAGATAGACGAGTTTAGAGATCAAATTCCTGAGCCCATTGTCCTAAGCCCAAACTAGATGAATTAGACCCTCCCTTAGCTCCAAGACTGTGTCACCTCCCTTCTAAATGAATTATCCTCCTTTCTTTATTCTTCACCATTATAGCCTCCTATATGCACATGTGGACATCCTAACACTGTCCATTTTCCATTTGCTGTATGTATAGACAGCTATGCTCAGGTCATTCTTTTGCACAGATATGTGCACTCTTGCCAGAGTCCAAGTGACAGAGCTGCCAGGAATCTTATTCCTTGAAGGGGATGCAAACTCTAATAGACTATGACCCATTGACTTTCCAGTTCTCCACCACAAAGTTAGGGTCATAGTCACATGAGAGGCAAGATGAGGCTTTCTAAAGCACACAGACCAGAGCAGGAGGCCCTCTTATTTACGACAAATATGAATTGCATGGGGTCTCCCCATCAGGCAGTGAACTCCAGTGAGAGAGGTGATTTTTTTTTAGGTCATTTCTTATTCTTATTCCTCACTTTATTTTATTTTTGTATTTATTTTTTTATTAACTTGAGTATTTCTTATTTACATTTTGATTGTTATTCCCTTTCCTGGTTTCCGGGCCAACATCCCCCTAGCCCCTCTCTCTCCCCTTCTATATGGGTGTTCCTCCCCATCCTCCCCCATTACCGCCTCCCCCAACAATCACGTTCACTGGGGGTTCAGTCTTAGCAGGACCAAGGGCTTCCTTCCACTGGTGCTCTTACTAGGCTATTCATTGCTACCTATGAGGTTGGAGCCCAGGGTCAGTCCATGTATAGTCTTTTAGGTAGTGGCTTAGTCCCTGGAAGCTCTGGTTGCTTGGCATTGTTGTTCATAAGGGTCTCGAGCCCTTCAAGCTCTTCCAGTTCTTTCTCTGATTCCTTCAACGGGGTCCTATTCTCAATTCAGTGGTTTGCTGCTGGCATACGCCTCTGTGTTTGCTGTACTCTGGCTGTGTCTCTCAGGAGAGATCTACATCCGGTTCCTGTCAGCCTCCACTTCTTTGCTTCATCTATCTTGTCTAATTGGGTGGCTGTATATGTATGGGACACATGTGGGGCAGGCTCTGAATGGGTGTTCCTTCTGCCTCTGTTTTAATCTTTGCCTCCCTATTCCCTGCCAAGGGTATTCTTGTTCACCTTTTAAAGAAGGAGTGAAGCATTCGCATTTTGATCATCCGTCTTGAGTTTCATGTGTTCTGTGCATCTAGGGTAATTCAAGCATTTGGGCTAATAGCCACTTATCAATGAGTGCATACCATGTGTGTTTTTCTGTGATTGGGTTACCTCACTCAGGATGATATTTTCCAGTTCCTCCATTTGCCTATGAATTTCATAAAGTCATTGTTTTTTGATAGCTGAGTAATATTCCATTGTGTAGATGTACCACGTTTTCTGTTTTCATTCCTCTGTTGAAGGGCATCTGGGTTCTTTCCAGCTTCTGGCTATTATAAATAAGGCTGCTATGAACATAGTGGAGCATGTGTCTTTTTTATATGTTGGGGCATCTTTTGGGTATATGCCCAAGAGAGGTATAGCTGGGTCCTCAGTTAGTGGAATGTCCAATCCACACTGATTTCCAGAATGGTTGTACCAGTCTGCAATCCCACCAACAATGGGGGAGTGTTCCTCTTTCTCCACATCCTCGCCAGCATTTGCTGTCACCTGAATTTTTGATCTTAGCCATTCTCACTGGTCACTGGTGTGAGGTGAAATCTCAGGGTTGTTTTGATTTGCATTTCCCTTATGACTAAAGATGTTGAACATTTCTTTAGATGTTTCAGAGAGGTGATTTTTAAAAGGTGAAAAAAGGGAGCTTGTAATGTTATCATGTTTTTTTTTTAAATGAATGTGTAGCACTTAATACATTGGCCAACACAAAGTAACCTCTTAATATTGGTAGATTAAGTTTAGAAAATAACTCTCTGAAGCTCTCTGCTCTGTGTCCAGCTGGCCCTGTTTCTCTTCAGTTGAGTGAAGACAAACAGAAAGCACGCAGTGAGGTATTTTAGTCACTCACAGCTGCAGTAGCTGTTCTCACACTTTCAAAACTCAAGGAGACTTTTCAAACATTGTATTGTCATGAAATTATTTTATTTCCCAGAGAATTCACTAGCCCAAAGAACTTTGTTAGGAATGTGTATTCTGAATGAGCTTGGAGCAAAGTCTGTGATGTTTCCTTCACTGAATGTACAGGAAAGAGAGTTTTCAACGAGTCTGTGACCCACCAGAAACCAAAGACACTGTTATCCAAATTCTGGCTTTGTGTACAATTTTGGGACCTAGGAAGAATTATTGAGCTTGTCTACGGCTAATGTGCTCACCACTAAGTGCTGTGGATAACAAAACTGTCTGCTTCAGATTGTTGCCTTTGAGGTTTAAATTTAGTGAGGTTTAAATTTATTCAGGGAGTTCACAATGCCTCTGCATGAGGATGCTTCACCAACTCCTGATGAGCCTCTCCACTCTATCTGAGATGAAGGAGTCATATGCACAACACATCATGCAGGGTAGAAATACATTAAAACCAGTCAAAGCCAAGTTGATTGTCTGGTGATCAGGCTACTGGGAAATGTTTTCTCACAATGTACACTTATTTAACTGTGCTACTTTGTTTTTTACTAGTAAATTTTGCTCTTTCAACAAAATTTCATGCATGTACTCTGCATATTTTGATCCCTCTCTTCCCTCTTCTTTCCCACCCCTACCAGCTACCCCCATTCCCATAATTCTTTCCCCTAGTTACTAGGTTTGGTTTAATTTAGTGTTCCACAGAGTGTAATCAGGCCTTTCCATATGATCCTGAGTTTGAAGTTAATCATCAGAGACTGTTGGGCTCAATGGTGGGCTCATATTTGAATACCATGAATACCATGATACCCAGAATCCCTCAGATGCCAATCTGTCATTCTTGACTCTAATTTTGTGAATCCATAAGAGCCAACATCATCACACTAATGTGGATCTGTTGCAAGGTTCTAATAGAGCAGACCACTTCAGTAAAGTGGCATGTAATCACATTTAATTGTACTTACTGAAGGCAATAATTATTTGCTTTAATTAAAACTAATTTAGGATCTACCTTTGATTTACTTTACTTAATTCATTAATGTTATATGTTCCTATTAAGTATAAAAACGTTCCTATTCTTTTGGGTTCACAAGTTGCATAAAAATAATAATTGTGGCGATTTAAATAGCAATTCATTCATTGAAATGTTGTGTTCTTTCAAAATAATTCTGAGGCTCAAAACAAAAATACTATGCCTGAAAAAACTTCACACATCTATATTTTAAATCTTGACTGAGGTTTTATTATTTCTCGTCATCGATTAAAATGTTTATAATGCTGGATGCTGACCTCAATGAATATGGCCTCAGATACTTGTTTGCCCTTTTTTTCAATCCTTTTTTATATTCTTGTCAACACTTTATATAATGATTCCTAATTTCTTCAGATGCAGAATCATTTTTTGTTGATGTTATAAAGTATACTTAATGACAGAATGAGCTAGAAATTTAGATGCTCAGATTGACCCTTGAGCTACCACTGTCTTATTCACATTTTTCCTCACTGTGAAATATATTAGACAGAAATGGTTCTTAAAAAGATGCTATTTCATTTGCCTCTTGGTTTCAGAATGATCAGTCCGTGGTCCTCTTGCTCAATTGCAGTATGCCTGAGGTAAGAATGATCCTCAAGTGATGATGGAGAGGTAAGGATGAGCATCATGTGATGGAGAGGTAAAATTAACCATCAATGGATGGAGAGGTAAGGATGAGCCTCAAGTAGTGGAAAGGTGGGCCTGAGCAACAAAGGATGGAGAGGTAAGGCTGAGTATTGTGGGATGTAAAGGTAAGGCTGAGAATCATAAAATGGACAGTTAAGGCTATGCATCAAGTGAAGAAGTGAGACTGAACATCAAAATATGCAAAGATAAGACCGATTGATCACATTAAGGGCTGGCTTCTTCACACAGGTTATGTCTCCCAAAGTTACTAGAATCTCCCAAAATAGCAAAGCAAGCTGGAGCTCTAAGTTTCAACATCAGAGGCTAATGGGGAATTTCATATTCAATTGCAACACCTACTAATTCTAAACATTCCATCTAATAACAACTTTTTAAATAATATACTAAAATTTCAATTGTTTGGGCTGGAGAGGTGGCTCGCTGGGTGTGGTGGTTTGGATGTGCTTGGGCAGGGAGTGGGACGATTTGGAGGTGTGGCTATGTTGGAGTAGGTGGAGCCTCGTTGGAGGAAGTGTATCACTATGGGGGTGAGCTGTGAAGCTCCGCCCAGTGTGGAACAGTCAGTCTTCTCCTAGCAGCCTTCAGATGAAGATGTAGAACTCTCAGCTCCTTCTACACCACGCCTGCCTGGACTCTGTCAGGTTCCCGCCTTGATGACAATGAACTGAACCCAGCCCCGATTAAATGTTGTCCTTATAAGAGTTGCCTTGGTCATGGTGTCTGTCTACAACAGTAAAACTCTCAGGTACAAATTGGTACCTGGAGTGCTTCTAGAAGAACAGAAGTATAAGAGCACAGACTGTGCAAACCTGAAGACCTGAATTTGATCCTGAGAACCTATGTGAAAAACCACACGCACTGACCCACAGGTGTAACCTCCACACTCCTAAGGCACAATGGGAAACAGAGGAATGAAAACTGCTCCGAAGCTCATAAGCCAGCTAGCCTGGAGAAAGCAGTGCATGGGCAGAAAATAAATAAATAAATAAATAAATAAATAAATAAATAAATAAATAAATAATAAAAAAGAGGGAGTCTTCCTTTGCAAAGTAGAAGGAAAGAACAGACATCCAAAAATTGTGATCTGATGGCCACACATGTACTGTGGTACACATGTGCCAACAGTCCCTCATACATGCACACCATAACACATACAAAATTATTAAAATACATATTTTTTAGTTCCATTGATATAAAAATATAAGCACTTGAATTTGTATGAATGTGCTTTCACAATATTTTTACAGTTAAAACACATCTCTCTCAAAGCACAGTTAAGCAAACAAAAAGTCAGAAGACGGGCAATGAGACCTTCTGACCCTGCTTTCAAGAGACAACAACAGCTACTTACCAAGCTAAGTGCTAGGCTCATCCAGGTGGCCTGGGACTCCATTTCCTAGTCCTGGATGGCTAACCTGGAAAAGTAGAGCCTGCGTGTATGCTTGGGTGAACCCAAGACAAACAACATATTCAATGTTGCTCTCAGAAGACTTGCATGGTATTTTGAGAATCATTGACGTAAGTCATGTTTACACACATTCGGGGTATTTAGAAAATGAGTTCTGTATCTATAGAAAACAATATTCACTTCCATCATTTTAGAAGACATTCTTTATAGACGAAAATGATCATTGTTTCCCACTATACTCCTCTCAAAGACTAACAAATGGGCCCAGTTAAACATGTCCCACGCTCCTGCCCTCTTTCATACCATGACTCTGTCAACAGTGACAAAAACTAAGACAATAATTCCTTATTGTCTACATTGCTGTGTCTGGATAAGAACTATAATTTGTGGTCTTTCAATAATTTTTTTTCTTTTTTCTGTGGTGGTTGTTGCTGTTTTAAATATATAAAAGTTCTATCTCTAATGAACACATAACATCTTCATGACATGAATCAAGGAATCTTAACCAAAGAGTGTCAGGAAAGTGCTGGGTTGGAGTATCCTGGTCCATCGGTGTTTCTGCAACACAGGAGATACATCTTGGTGATGGGCTACACTCACCACACGGTTACCTCCATCATGATACTCCCTCCCCTCCCATCCCAGGGCTTCATGAACAAGACTGAAAAGGCAGACAAAAAGCTAAGAACACTCACATATAATCATCTTCAATTCCTTCTGGAAAACAAAACATTATTATCTGAGTTATATGAGCTCCACTAATTTGCTTTCAATCATTTGAAATCCTTGTAGCACACAACCTCAAGTTTCAGGGTTTCGCAAAATCAGGAGTATACAGCTTTCCTCTGACGATGGGAGAAGCCCAAATGGTGTTCTGGTGATAGAACGAACGGTCAATTGTTTCTACCTAGATGATGGCGCTGTGGCTGTAAATAATATAAAAGAGCTCCTTGCCAAACAACCAGAGCTTCCAGGGACTAAGCCACTACCTAAAGACTATACATGGACTGACCCTGGACTCTGACCTCATAGGTAGCAATGAATATCCTAGTAAGAGCACCAGTGGAAGGGAAGCCCTGGGTCCTGCTAAGACTGAACCCCAGTGAACTAGATTGTTGGGGGAGGGCGGCAAGGTGGGGAGGTGGGGAGGGGAACACCCATAAGGAAGGGGAGGGGGAGGGGATGTTTGCCGGAAACCGGAAAGGGAATAACACTCGAAATGTATATAAGAAATACTCAAGTTAATAATAATAAAAAAAAAGTTCACTTTTTATCAAGATCCATTTGATTAACCAATCAGAAAAATATCAATATCATTGTGTGCTTTGAAAAAAAAATAAAAAATAAAAGAGCTCCTACATCCTATGAAACTAATTTATTCAGAAGGTTAAATTACAGTCCAGGAATCCTTAACCAAGTAAGTATACATTCTTGAAACAGAGCTCTAAGGGACATAATGTTTATTTTATAATATTCTCTTTTTCAAAGTCCTGTATTGAATTAGCATTGATTTGTGAAGTTTCAAGTCAGTGCGGGTAACAAATATCTCACAATGGAGAACCACTAGGACGACCCAGTAGGTAAAGACACTGGTTATCAATCCTGAATATCTAAGTTTAATACCCAGAGCCTACAAGATGGAAGGAGAGAAGTAATTCCTGAAAACTATCCTCCGACTCCTACATATGCGAGTAGAATGTGCACATGTGTGTGAACAAACATGCAAATGCACGCAATATATTAATGAATAAAATCAGTGTAAAAAATCGAATATGTCACAATAAAAATGCAAAGATAAAGGCTCTTTAAACCTGGCCAAAAACTGCAAAAACCTAGATAACAACTGAGTAAGTTTCCTCTAATTTCATTTAAACTGTCTTCGCATATAGACATTGGCAGAATAAGCTACTCAAAAAGAAGCTGTGTCCATCATGACCTGGCATCCATCTATGAAATGAAGCTCCAGTTATTGACTATCGGCCCCAAACTTTCATGTTCTTGAACATAATGCTGTGCTAATTGCGTACATGAAAACAAGTCAACTGCATATGCTTTGTTTTGTGGAGAACAGAAATATTTTTAAAGCTCTAACACAAAATGCCATCAATGCCATTGTCGCTGCTCCAGCTCCGTCCTTTCATGTCCAGAGCTGTTCGTTGGCTTTCACCGTGTTTTTGTGAAGATTGTGAAATGTGAGCTGCACCAGAGCTTTTCATTTAAAGTTTTGGAAATCTCTGGTTTCTTTCTTTATCGGCAAATAAAGATAAGAACAGCATGCTAAAAATGCCCACTTTGCCTTTTGACTTCAAAGCTGATAACACGCACACTTTCCAAAGCAAATTTTCTTTTCTAAATCCAGAGACTCGGTAATATCACCTTAATAATCTTTTCATCTCCAATGGCACGATTCTTTGAAAATATTAATTACTGGGCCATTCGCGATATCATTTTGAAATGATGTTATACCACTTGGAACACTTTAGCAAATTCAAAATGTTGTAGGAAGAGAAATCAATATTATTAGAGGGCTATTGACCAAGGAAGGGTTTTCAGAATCACCACTGTTCTTAGCTTGAGTGCATACAACAAGCCTGAGCATTAATTAGGTTCTGAAAACAAGCTTTATTTGGGTGGAGAGACGTGTCATTAGTCATAGGTCCTAGGAGTGGAAAAAATTTTTAAGATACTTGAATCATGATATTTAAAAATAAATGCGGCGTCTAAAATAGGTCTGCCGTTCTAATCAGCTTTGTGGTACACTTAATTGATGCATTCATGTGACAAGTAACTGTAACTGGGGGACGTTATGAAAGGGGGGCGGTCACATGCCTATTCTGAAACTCAGAAATTTCTACTGAGGTAAGAGAAAGAACAAATGCTAACTCCTACATGTTGCACTGTAAATAAAACAAAGTTTTTGACTTTTCATTAATGCTTTGGGATCCTAACCACATTGTCTCACTTATGTGCAGCCCATCAGCCCAGGTGACAAATAGTCTTCTATATTTACCCACTCAGAATATACAAGAAGCATACTGTATTAACAGCTGAAACTACAAACGCTGCTGTCAATCACACGGTCTGGCAGCGTACCATATTTCTTGTCACCAAGAGGCTTAAAGCAAAGAATCTGTGCCTAATTCTTTTAAACCTTATAGGTCAAAAGGTTTTAAAATTATTTTTGACACCATTTCTTTGCTTTGTCAACAGGCCTGAGTACTTTTTAGCTTGTAAAGGATATCGAAAACGGCTCATTTGAACATAACAAATTTATGGGGTTTAAGACATCACTTTTCACAGTAACATAATTCTTCAGACAGATTATATGATTGCTATGCCCCAGAAAGATGTTGATCTGATTTGAAAAACTATGTCCTAAAAGCTTGACTGCATTATATGTCGAATGGGGCCAAACAGCCAAGAAGTGGGTTCCACACAACGAATTTGGGGCCCTGGGGGAAGTAGGCCTTATTCAGTTAATTGAACAACAGCCTCTAGGGATATCATCAGTTCCCTACAGCCTACACTGAATTGCAAGGGCAGAACTTCTAAAAATCGTTTACAGTTTCATACGCAAATGACATGTAAATATTTCACGCATCCTCCCTGGCTCCTCCCTCCCCACTACTACACCGCTGCCTTCCCTCCCTGCCTTTCCACCTCCTTGCATGTTTTTAATTTCTCTCTATCTCTACTTTAGCATCACTTCCTCTCACAGTCCCCCTTATTTTTTCATAACACACACACACACACACACAAACACATACTCAGAGAGAGACAAGCACATACCACAGAAATCACATGACCATCTCAGATGATCTTTAGAAGAAAAGAACTTTAACAAAATTAACTCTTTCTGATCTGAACCTTGAAGAAAGCTGTCTCAGCATAATCAAGACTGTATATGATAATCTCTAGCTCATACAAAAGTGGGGGGAGGGGAAGAATCCTTTCCTCTAAAATTGGGAGTGAGGCAAGGGTAGCCATTTCCACCACTCTTTTTTTCAATGCAGTGCTCAAAGTCTTAGCTAGAATAATAAGATAAGATAAGGGATACAAAGGCCCATCTCTAGATGAAGAATTACAGGTAAAGAATTTGTCTAGAGAGAACAAATGCGTTTTCTCCAGGGACCAGCCTCCTGATGCTTTATCTAATCCTAACTGTTCAGTCTTAAACAGGTACACCAGTGAGCAACCCAAATAGACTCATATGGAAACAATAATAATTAAAGAAGAGATCATGAATTTTAGAGGGATCAAGTCATTGGGCAAAATAAGAGGTGATTAATAGAGTGAAAGAAATGATATATAGTACTCAAATATGATATTCTCAAAACAAATTTTAAAATTTAAATTAAAAATAAATATTGCACTCTTCCTCCCAAGACTCAGGATGCCAGGAGTATAAGACCCAGAAATGGTGGGTGACTATAAGGAAATGGTGTCTTCTAGACACAACAGGGAAGCTATAAACTCAGGGGCAGAGACAGCATGCACAAAACCTGTGCAAGCCTGCAGACCTAATCCCAGGGAGGGATGACTGGGGGTCCACAATCCCACCCCTAGAGGTGGGACAATTGGCATTCTGAGAGAGGGTCAGTTTTGTTGAAGAGTGTAGTTCATGGTACGTTTGCCACTTTTCAGCACAATACCACAGATCCAAGACTATTTGAGCAGCACAAGTTGGTCTTGACAGATTTTTCAAAAGTAGGACACAGAGTTGGGTGGGGAAAAGAGGGATGGATCTAGGAATAGCTGGAAGAGAGACGATAAATATGATCAAAACATGAGAGTCTCAAGCAACTCATAAAATAGTAAATCAATACTTCATATAATGCCCTTTTATGTTACACAATATTTAACATCTTTTTTTTTTAATTAACTTGAGTATTTCTTATGTACATTTCGAGTGTTATTCCCTTTCCCGATTTCCGGGCAAAACATCCCCTTCCCTCACCCCCTTCCTTATGGGTGTTCCCCTCCCCACCCTCCCCCCATTGCCGCCTTCCCCCCGACAGTCTAGTTCACTGGGGGTTCAGTCTTAGCAGGACCCAGGGCTTCCCCTTCCACTGGTGCTCTTACTAGGATATTCATTGCCACCTATGAGGTCAGAGTCCAGGGTCAGTCCATGTATAGTCTTTTAGGTAGTGGCTTAGTCCCTGGAAGCTCTGGTTGCTTGGCATTGTTGTACATATGGGGTCTCAAGCCCCTTCAAGCTCTTCCAGTTCTTTCTCTGATTCCTTCAACGGGGTCCCGTTCTCAGTTCAGTGGTTTGCTGCTGGCATTCGCCTCTGTATTTGCTGTATTCTGGCTGTGTCTCTCAGGAGAGATCTACATCTGGCTCCTGTCGGTCTGCACTTCTTTGCTTCATCCATCTTGTCTAATTGGGTGGCTGTATAGGTATGGGCCACATGTGGGGCAGGCTCTGAATGGGTGTTCCTTCAGTCTCTGTTTTAATCTTTGCCTCTCTCTACCCTGCCAAGGGTATTCTTGTTCCCCTTTTAAAGAAGGAGGAAGCATTCACATTTTGATCATCCGTCTTGAGTTTCATTTGTTCTAGGCATCTAGGGTAATTCAAGCATTTGGGCTAATAGCCACTTATCAATGAGTGCATACCATGTATGTCTTTCTGTGATTAGGGTTAGCTCACTCAGGATGATATTTTCCAGTTCCAACCATTTGCCTACAATTTCATAAACTCGTTGTTTTTGATAGCTGAGTAATATTCCATTGTGTAGATGTACCACATTTTCTGTATCCATTCCTCTGTTGAAGGGCATCTGGGTTCTTTCCAGCTTCTGGCTATTATAAATAAGGCTGCGATGAACATAGTGGAGCACGTGTCTTTTTTATATGTTAGGGCATCTTTTGGGTATATGCCCAAGAGAGGTATAGCTGGATTAACATCTTTTAATATACAGAAATAGTTTTCTTTTATTGAAAATGGATTTTTTTTCAACACAATATATCCTGGTTAGGGTTTCTCCTCCCTCCAATCCTCCCAGTTCTTCCCCTTCTCATCCAGATCCACACCCTTTCTGTCTCTCATGAGAAAACAAACAGAATCTTAGAAATAATAACAAAATTAAATAAGATAAAGCAAAGCAAACAGATCAGAACAGGACAAAACAAACAGAAGGAAAAGAGACCAAGAAAAGGCACAAGAAACAGAATAAAACACAAAACTGGAAGCCGTATTATTTGACACTTTTTGAGACCAGGTGCTCCTGAGTTCACTTTCTTCTGGCCAGTTACTGTTGATCATGCAGCCTACACTTAAGAGTAGTTTGTTCCCCCAGTGAGATTCCCACAGAAGGTATTAACTGTTCATTTGCAGGTGGTTGTCAATTAGAGAGAGTCCGTTGGTTGGGGTGAGGGCATGTGTCCATTTCTCCCTTCAGCTCTAGGACCCCATCTGGTGCAGACCCATGAGTTCCTGGGCATACTGCCTCAGTCTCGGGGAGTTCATACGCGTGTTAACCATGCTGATTTAGAGGGCCTTGGTTGGTGTTCTCCATCCCCTCTGGCTACACTCTTTCTGCCTCCTCTTTCTCAGGGTTGCTTGAGCCCTGAGAAGAAAGGATTTGATGAAGACTTCCAGTGTAGGGCTGAGTATTCTGAAGCCTCTCACTCTGTATATGAGTCTTTGTTTCTTTCTCCTGCAGGAAGAAGCTTCTGATGATGGCTGAGCAAGGCACTGATTTATGGTTGTAGCAGAGTGTCATTAGGAGTCATTTTATTGCTATCTTCTTGTAGTAGAACAGTAGTATTTGGTTTTACCCGAGAGCCCCGGGCTATTTAGTTTCAGGTTCTTGGTCACCCAAGCAGTACTGGCATGGGTTCCATTTGTGGAGCAGGTCTTCAGTCAAATCTACTCCCCCACAAGCTTTATCCCACTATGCACTAGCATATCTTGCAGGCAGGATACCACTGTAGATCAAAGGATTTGCAATTGGGTTCGTGTTTACACTTCTCCTTTGGCAGTGTGCAGGGTATCTTCCAGTACCAAAAACACTAGCACATAGAGGTAAAGGCATCAGCTTCTCCATGTTCAATGAGTTGCATAGGTATTGTTCCTCAGCAATTGGATCTTGCCATCATTTGTGGAGAGCAAACTATAGCTTTGACAAGAACCTGAGTGGTTCAGTGGCTCCCAACCTTGGGCCAACAACTCAATTAGATGTAACCCATTCCAGGTACTGAAAGCTTCATTTGGTGACGATGACCAACTGGGGCTCTGTCTTCCCCATTATTTGACAATTGTGCCGACCTCATCTACATACATGTATATTTTAGGAAGCTTCTACTGTATAGGCTTGCATGGTCTGTCTCAAATGGCCCTTAATTTTAACCATCTCTCTCCACATTCCCTCCCTTATCCTCCTCTTTCCTCTCCCTCTTCACTTAATGCTCCTGTTTCAGCCTCTCCCATCTATCTATAACTATATTTTCTATGGCCCCTTCCTATGGAATATATCTGTCCTTCCCCAGTTTCTTATTCTGTCTATACCTAACCGCTTTAATTCTATGAGTTGTAGCTTGGTTATCTTTGACTTCACAACTACAATCCACATAGAAGCAAATATAGACCACGTGTGTCTTTCTAGGTCTGGATAACTCAGGATGATTGGTTTTTTATTTTCTAATCCCACTGATTTACCTACACATTTCCTGATTTCATTTCTTTTCAATGGCTTAGTAATAGTCCATTGTGTAAATGGACCATGCTTTCTTTACCTGTGCATCTGTTAGGCTATTTCCAATACAGAAATATATTTTGAAGCACTAGGTTGTGGAGTGTGTGTGTGTGTGTGTGTGTGTGTGTGTGTGTGTGTGTGTGTGTTTGAATCCATAGTGAGTGGTGCTTGCCTGTGCATAGGCCAGTACAGTACATTGTTGTCTTTCTGTGTCACTCACCACTTTGAGACAGGTTTCTCGCTGAACCAGAAATGGGCCAATCTAGCTGGGTTGGTTGACCAGGAACTCTCTGTATCTGCCTGTCTCTACACAGAAATGCTGGGGTTCTGCCTAGAAGAATTTTAATCCAGCAACATGGCTGCCCTGGCAAGGAATCACACCCAAGGATATGATCCAGTTGAAATGTAGGCAGGCCATGGATAACAGTATGATCTGGCTGGACTACAGACATAGCCTTAGTACACAATTGCAATCCCTAAAAATGAAGGTAAGGTTAGTTTGTAGGAGGAAGTAGCAATGTTTGAAAGTAACATGTAATTAACGAGCAAAGTTATAAATCAGAGGAAGATTTGACAGAGTGAGTCAGAGATAGGATACACCCAACTCTCATGAGAACAATACATGAAAGAGAGGCAACTTAAGAGAGAGAGAACTGCAGAGAGAAAGGAAGAAAGAGAAAGAAGGAGAGGGGAAGAGGGAGGGAAGAAGGAGAGACAGAGATAGACAGAGACAGAGAGAGACAGAGAGAGACAGAGAAAGAGAGATTTATTGGGACAGTTTTTCAGAGAAAGGTTGCAGGTAAAGACAGAACTAGGCTGAGAATGAGAAGAAGCCAGAAGATTAGAACACAATGCCAAAGTTAGAATGAGGCAAAGCAGAGCAATTCAGTCAGAAACCAAAAGAAGCCAGTTTGAATCAGTTATCTTGGAGAGGAGTTTGGGCCAGAACAGCTGAGTTGAACCAGCCAGCCAGAGTTCAGAAAGAACTAGAAAAGGTAAGCTTATTCAGCTGTAAGCCTCTGAGATGACAATGACATCTGATGAATAAAAGTTATTTTTATAGTTCTGTCTATCTCTACCTCACTCCTATGCTGTGGTTATAGGCAACTGTGGACAGGCCTGGCTTTTTATATGGATTCTGGGGATTTTAAATCACATCCTCAGACTTGCACTGCAAGCACTCTTACCCATTTATTGAGCCGTCTCCCCAGCCTCTAGTAATATTCATTTTATTAAAAAGCCACAGTTAGATTTGTCTTAAGAGGCTGTCATAGTTTTACCCTGATTCTCTTGATTAAAAGTTCATATTTAAGTTCCTCTAGCCTTGAAAACACTAAAAATTTAAAAGAGACTGTATATTCTCACTGTCTCAAGAAAATCTCTCAATCTTGATAATGTGGAAATGTCCTCCAAGTATGTGTGGGCTTGCTTATATTTTAAAATATAACATATATTCTTATGCAAATAAATATATGTTCTTTAAAAGGAAGAATCCCATAATCCTCTTTGTGTGTATGAGGATCTGTATATACATCATCTTCCATTGAGCTATGGCTCCTGAATCCTCCATTAGGTATTCAAGATGCCTCAGTTCCCTTCTGGTACTTTGAGTGCCTATCCTATCCTGCTTTGGGTTTAAAGATCTCCTCCTCGGGCTGGAGAGATGGCTCAGTGGTTAAGAGCACTGACTGCTCTTCCAGAGGTCCTGAGTTCAACTCCCAGCAACCACATGGTGACACACAACCATCTGTAATGAGATCTGATGCCCTCTTCTGGTGTGTCTGAAGACAGCTACAGTGTAGCAACATGAAATAAATAAAATAAATTAAATAAATAAATTAAAAAAAATCTCCTCCTTTTGCCTCTTACAAACAGCCCTGTGTCTACATAATCATTCTTCTCTTCATTTGATTCTTGATGCCTTTGCTGAAACCATTTTTCTGAACTCCTTTTGCATGTGGAAGAAGTTTTACTCTATTAGCACGAACCTCCTAAGAGGCAAACCAGTACTTCACTTTCACTGTTTAATACTCTTACCCTCACGTCAGTAAGTGAAACACATACCTCATACCTGATACATTTTCTCAGCACACTTAGGGAATCCACTGCCTTCATAGCATTCTCTCTATATCTGGCTTTGCTTGACATATCTGAAAGGCAGAGACAAGCCCCTCCTAGTCTCCCCTTGTATACGCATGAAAGCACTTCTCACAGTAATCATCCAACAGTAATGACCAGTGGTGTCATGCCAGTTGTCAAGCAACTTCTTTCATTTTCTGGCTATCCTCTTACTATAAGGAGGATCTTTATGTCAGCCTGCATAGATGTGGATGGTGAGTAAGCACAGGGTCCTAGAGGTTATGCATGTTGCAATAACGCCTTATATGTGACAGCTGAATGGCAGAATCTTTCCGATGAATGCTTAGAACTCTGTCTCCCTCTGACTCCACTCTTTCTTAGTATGTATTTCTTCGTCTATCATTGCTTAGAAAGAAGCCCCTGGGTCCCTGCAGTCAGTAAAGATGGAGTGACTGAGAAAAAAGGGATTACATTATCTATTCGTGCCTAAGAAAGAAAACCGCACAATTACACAGTAACAAAGTGCACTATTATGAAAATATGCAATTATGTAATTTTTAATCCAGCACTAAACGCCATCCCCAAGAGGCTGGAGTGATGGTTCAGTGTGTAAAAGCATTTACTGCTTTTGCAGAGAACCCAGGATAGGGCCCCAGCATCCACATGGCAGCTCACACTTGTCCAAAATTCTAGTTCCAGAGAACCCAGTGTCCTCTTTTGACTTCCTCAGGCACTACATGCTTAATACATACACATGCACACAGACAAAATATTCATGCACATTCAATGAATGAATGAATGAATGAATGAATGAATGAATGAATGAATATTTAGTAAAACTAAAACACCATCTCCTAGATGTTTGAAAACATCTTATGGTTATCTTCAGCATCTCTCTGCTAACTCAAACTCTCAACATTTAAAAACATAATCTACCGTGCTAATGGTTACCTTACTATTAACTGTTTATACCATCTTTAATAAAAGTTGGGCCAACTGAAATAAAAGTTGAGCCAAGTGAACCCATTGCATGAAAATTTTTCAAAGTCAGTGACAGTGTATACTAAGCCACAGCTTTGGGTTTTAGTTGTTGAGAATATGCTTTAATCTAAGGATTTTTTTTTTGATGTCTGAGAGCCACCGTATTACATCCAAATGGCATTTTTACAAGCTACACAATTATAAATTTAGGTTCTAATTGCTATTGTAAGTGAGTAAAAAATACCCGACATATCGTCTTGAAATGGTTTTTCAATTACAATAACTCCTCCAAGTGTCTGATCTGTTTTAATTTATTGAACAAAATGTTACAATTAATAATATGTGTAGTGTGTTCTGATCATGGGGCACAGAATTGGAAATCTCAGCTGAGTTTGCCAGTAAGCTACTTTTAATTTTCTTTGAGTAGTTTTGTCTTCAAAGCCTAAAATCTTAATTGGTCTTTCTGGTTTTCCAAGCATTTGTCTCCTTATTTACTTTCTTAGACTTTTTTTTTAATCAGTGTATGCTAAAAAATGTAAAGTAAGCTACTTTCCTAGTTCACTAGCATAAAATGCATGACTTTAACATTTGCAAATCATTTTATAACACACCCTTCTATCACAGAACAACTTGAGCCAAACAAAATTATGTTAGCAGAGGACATCTGTGATCACATCACACACACACACACACACACACACACACACACACACACACACACACACTGTTATTCTGCTCTACCAAAATTACTTGAGTTACAAATGTTTCATATACAATACAGTGTAATGACTCCAATGGATGTAATTTAAAAGGTTGAAAACTCAAATTTAGAATTAATAGCTCTGACAAGGCTTACTTTGCTTCAGGGAATATTCTTTAGGACTCAGTGATCAGTGATGTACAGCCTCTGTTCTTTTGTAAAGATTTTTTCATTTATTTATTCATTCAGTGTGTGTGTGTGTGTGTGTGTGTGTGTGTGTGTGTGTGTGTGTGTGTGTAATGTATACTGTTGCCTGCAGAAGCCGTCAGATCCTTGGAGCTGTCGGGAGTTACAGGCATTTGGGACACACCTGGTTTGGGTGCTAGGGACTAAACTTAGGCCCTATGGAATAGCAGCAAGTACTCACGATGGCTGAGCCATGTCTCCAGCTCTAACAGTGACAATTTGATATAGCTTTAGTGGAAGCTTTTAAAGACCATGGCTTGTATTAAACTGCACTGATAGTAGTATAGTGATAAAGACTTATGTGCCGTTTATCTATTACCTTGGAACCAAATAGTTCATCTAGCCTACAAGTCAAGCCAACAGAAACCTCGGTGCCGGGAAAAAGTGGCACTGTGTGTGAGCCACAAAACTGCAGTGGTCCTGCCTTCCTCTTGATTTCCAGCTTTTAACCGCCTTCTTTAGAGTCAAACAAGCCAAATGTGTTGGTGCATGCCTTTAATCCAAGCATTCAGGAGGCTGAAACAGGAGGATCACAAGTTTTAGGCTAGCCTGAGATACATCACAAGACTGCGTCACTAACAAAGTAAACAAACAAACAAAAAAATAACAGAAGCAAACAGTTTGTGTGAAGATACGACTGGCATTAATCATACTATCTACAATAAATATTTAAGGCTTGCTTATTTGGGTAGTTTATTACATAGCATTCAAATAATATAATTTCACAATAATATAATTTAGATTATAGACAATATGCAAATAGACACTAGTATTTTAGGGCCAAGTAAGTGTGAAGTTTAGAGGAAAAGAGAGAAGGAGGAGGAAGAAGGGGAAGAGGAACAACTTACTGTAAAGGATAACAATAAATAAAATTAAATGATAACTTATTATGATTAAGTTTGCTAATACACATGAACAACTATTACTGGTCAGACATTTGCTACAAGAGGCACAGCTTGGTGGTAGAATGTTTGCCTAAAAGGCATTTGCCATTTTTCCTTGGCCCAGTGTCAAGTTTGACTCATTTCATTTATAAGTATGTGATGAAGTCTCATGAGACAGTCTAAAACCATTGATATCTTCTTGTGAAATGTTCAAAACAGAAGCTTGGTTAGTGAGTCAACTGGTTGCTTGGTTGGTTGGTTGGTTGGTTGGTTGGCTGATTGGTTGGTTGATTGGTTGGTTGGTTGGTTGGTTGGTTGGTTGATTGGTTGGTTGGTTGGTTGATTGGTTGGTTGATTGGTTGGTTCATTGGTTGGGTTGGTTGGCTGGTTGGCTTGTTGGTTGGTTGGTTGGTTGATTGGTTGGTTGATTGGTTGGTTGGTTGGTTGGTTGGTTGGTTGGTTGGTTTGGTTTGGAAAAGGGTCTTATGTACTAAGACTTGGTCTTAAACTGGCTATGTAGTTGAAATGATCTAATTCTCCTTCTGCATGATAGGATTTCAGGTGTGCCCCCATACTCTGTTGATTTGGTAAAAAGGACCAAATTCATTGGTTTTATGTATTCAGCCACTCTACTCAATCCCCTACAACATATTTCTTTAATGACTCCTTTCCCACCAATTTCATTTCACTTCATTGTCCTTTGGTTATAGGATTATCAAGCAAATATAAATATAGAACCTTCTCATAAACAGAAATTGCATCTTTTAGTGTTGAGTCCTCTCTACCTGCCTTGTCACACACTCTTGCCCAGAAGAGGCTGAACTACCCCGAGGTTCCCTTCCTTTCCATAGCCTACACTATGTTTATTCTGTGTTTTGATCCAGTGCCAAAACCATACATCTAGCAGCAACAAAGCAATGCTGCTAATTAAAGCAACATATGTGATTCCAAACATGTGCAGAAGGGAGTAAATATTTAAGCAAACATGGTTCTGATTTTTAAAACTGTCATGATTAAAATTATATAAAAGAAAATGAAGTCCTGAAAACAGTGGGTACTCTCCCCCAAATCTAGCAAGGTTCTAGCAAGGTTGGAAGAGCATCTAAGTCAAACAAATTAAACATGAAATAAAAAAATTTGAAATAAAAATTTTAAATTAATAATTCATAGAATGAAATGTTTCACAATGCTCATTGAAATTATGTTTTTAAACTTTCCTACGAATTTTAAATGCAAATTCATTTTTAATTATATTAAATTGTGCTTCAATTATCAAATTGTACTTCTGTAAAGTCTTCATTTATTCCAAAAAAATTTCCAACGCAACCATTAGATGCACTGTTTTAGGTGCTATTAATAAAAACATTTTTCTCTTTCTTTAGTAGACCTAACAGTCAGTAGAACAATGGTTCTCAACCCATGAGTTGTGACCACTCAAACCTCTACCTCCAAAAGTATATTTACATTACTATTCATATTTCCTTCACCTGTTCAATTGTATTTTCCTGTATTTCTTTGAGGGATTAATTTGTTTCCTATTTAAAGGCCTCAAAAGTGGGGAAGAATCTCAAACTCATGGGCACTGGAGAAAATTTCCTGAACAAAACACCAATGGCTTATGCTCTAAGATCAAGAATCAACAAATGAGATCTCATAAAATTACAAAGTTTCTGTAAGGCAAAGGACACTGTTGTTAGGACAAAATGGACACCAACAGATTGGGAAAAGATCTTTACCAATCCTACAACAGATAGAGGCCTTATATCCAAAATATACAAAGAACTCACGAAGTTAGACTGCAGGGATACAAATAATCCTATTAAAAAATGGAGTTCAGAGCTAACAAAGAATTCACAGCTGAGGAATGTCAAATGGCTGAGAAGCACCTAAAGAAATGTTCAACATCTTTAGTCATAAGGGAAATGCAAATCAAAACAACCCTGAGATTCCACCTCACACCAGTCAGAATGGCTAAGATCAAAAACTCCTGCAATAGCAAATGCTGGTGAGGATGTGGAGAAAGAGGAACACTGCTCCATTGTTGGTGGGATTGCAGACTGGTACAACCATTCTGGAAATCAGTCTGGAGGTTCCTCAGAAAATTGGACATTGCACAACCTGAGGACCCAGCTATACCTCTCTTGGGCATATACCCAAAAGATGCTCCAACAAATAACAAAAACACATGCTCCACTATGTTCATCGCAGCCTTATTTATAGTAGGCAGAAGCTGGAAAGAACCCAGATGCCCTTCAACAGAGGAATGGATACAGAAAATGTGGTACATCTACACAATGGAATATTACTCAGCTATCAAAAACAATGACTTTATGAAATTCATAGGCAAATGGATGGAACTTGAAAATATCATCCTGAGTGAGGTAACCCAATCACAGAAAAACACACATGGTATCCACTCATTGATAAGTGGATATTAGCCCAAATGCTCGAATTACCCTAGATGCACAGAACACATGAAACTCAAGAAGGATGACCAAAATGTGGATGCTTCACTCCTTCTTTAAAAGGGAAACAAGAATACCCTTGGGAGGGGATAGGAAGACAAAGTTTAGAACAGAGGCTGAAGGAACACCCATTCAGAGCCTGCCCCACATGTGGCCCATACATATACAGCCACCAAACTAGATAAGATGGATGAAGCAAAGAAGTGCAGGCCGACAGGAACTGGATGTAGATTTCTTTAAAAAAAAAAAAAAAAAAAAACCACCCTCTCTACCTGTTTGTATTTTTCTGTGTTTTTTTTTTAAGAGATGTATTCATTTCCTCTTTGAAGACCCCTATCATCTTTATCCAATTGGATTTGAGGTCATTTTCTTGTGCTTCATTTCCGTTTGTATATCCTGGGCTTGCTATAGTAGGGTAGTTGTGCCCAGAAGGTGTCATATATGCCCTGGCTTTTGTTGATGGTTTTCTTTCACAGGCCTTTAGCCATCTGGATGTCCCTGGATGTTCCTGTTGTAGCAGGTATTGGATATCGGCCTAATCTCGGTGATCCTGGTGTGGCAGACCTTGGGCTGGACAATGGGACTCAGAGACTGGTACAAGTCTCCCAGCAGTTAGGTATAACCCTGTATGGTCCCAGAACAGCAGATCTGATGAAGATGGACAGAGAAGTTCTGGAAAATGGAAGTAAGGTGAATGACAGACTGCCTGGATCAGCGGGGCATTCCCTGGGAGGACTGGGCCGGCAGGGAAGGTGGGTTCAGGAAGGGAATCTAACCTGTGTGGTTCCAGATCAGCAAGTATTATGAAGAGGAGAGGAGAAGACCCAAACAGAGATCCAGGGGAAAGGCAAGCAGTTCAGGGCAGCCGAACATACCCCAGAGGACCTACGTTACCATTCATAACAGTAGCCAAATTACAATTATGGAGTAGTAACAAAAATAAATTTATGATTGGGGGTCACCACAACATGGATAACTGTTCTAAGAGGTTACAGCATTAAGAAGGTTGAAAACCACTGCAGTAGAGTAATAAGGAGAAAAACAGTGGATGAAGAAAGTAATGTGGAGAATGGAGATGGTACCCAGGCAAGGACAGAGGAAAGAGATGGTGCCCAAAAGAATAGCCATGCAAAGGCCTTGCAACAGAAGGACTTGGATCTAGGACCAACACACACATCATCGTGGGGAAAAACATCTAAGAGTGCTTTAAGTAGGAATAGAGAAGAATTGGGAACGGGCTGAAAAGACAGGAAGAATTGCAGCTAGGGTGGCTGTGTAAGGACAATATGTAGCGAGAAGACTTATTTTCAAGGACCCATCAGACACGACTGTAGTACTGAAATAGCAGAGAGCTGAGAGGACAAAACCCAGAAGTGTTAAACTGGCATACAAGGTCACACAGATAGCGGCAGTGCCAGCACTAAATTTCAGATAGCCCATATCATAAACCTAAGTGTCTTATGTCAAACCTCTCATCATAGTTTCTCCTATCATGCTCCATACTTGGATTTATTATAATATTAACCCTGAGAAGGTAATCGAGATACAATTATGAATATATGTATGTGGATATTTGAATGGCTTGAATATAAAGTTTTAATCTCCATGAGCCATAAAATGTCTTATCTAAGAATTCAGAAGGAGATGGTTTTCTTTTATAGTCCCCTGATTAGAGTTAATGTTAAACTATAGTTGTAATATATTTCTCAACAAGGACTCAATGGTGAAACTAACTATTACTTATGCCCACCAAGAACATTCTCCAGGTACAGCCCAGGTGACCCTGGCAAATCATATTTCCCGGCCTTTCTCTCTTGCATTTATGAACAATCATGTATTAAGTTTTCAGCAGTAGAATAGAAAGGAAATGATCTTGACTACTTCTAGACTTGATCAGCAGGTTCATTCCTGGTGTTCAACATGCCTTATTCACATTCTTATTCCCTTGTTTACTGTCCTAAACACAGAGTGGAAAACCATCACAGACCAGGAAGATAATGACAACGTCCTGGAATATATTAGGTAAATGGCTCGGGGAAAGCTTAAGTCAAGGACTTCAAGCATTTGTGGTGGTTTGAATGTGAATGTCCCACATGAACTCGTACGTTTAAATACCTGATCCCTAGTTGGTGGTTGTTTGGGGAGGATTCGGTGGTGTATCACTTGTGTTGGGAGTGTGGGGGTCAAAAGACTTCCACCATTTCAAGTTAATCCTCACTGTTTCTTGTTTGTGGTTTAAGATAGGAGTTCTCGGCTGCTGCTCCAGTCAAAATGTCTGCTACTTGCTGTCCTGCTGCCCTTCCATGGTCGATTCTTATCCCTCTAGAAGCATAAATCCAAAGTAAATTTTATTTTCTATGAATTTCCTTGAACACTGCATCTCAGCAATAGAAAATTAACGAATCCAGAAGTTGGTGCCAGGAAGTGTGACAGATCGGGACATACTGGTTTTTGAAGAAAAACCTTGGGACTCTGAACCAAGAGAAATGTTTGAACGGTATAAGTAGAACTTAATGGGCTGCCTTAGCAGGAGCCTGGAGGACAGTTCTGAGAGCAATGGAGACTGTAGAGGCCTAGTTAAGTAGCTTCAGAGGAGAACCACATTAGCAAGTGGGATTAGAGACCATTTGGGGAAAGAAGAGGCTGCTTTCTGACCTCATCCTAAGAACATTTCTGAGGCTCAATGAAAAAGTATGAACTAATTCTTTGGCAGAGAGGGTTTCAAGACACAGGATTTTGACCCCCTGTCGGATGCGTGTTAACAATCGCTCGTGGGGTTTGGCGTTTTTCCCTGTTGGGTTTCAGCCTTGCTTTTGTCCAGTATCTCCTCACCGTACCTCACATCCTCTGTGCCGGCTGCTTTGATGTCAATTTGACACAAGCTAGAGTTATCTGAAAGGAGGAAACCTCATTTGAGAAGATGCCTCCGTAAGATCTGGCTGTCAGACTTTTTTTTTAAATTAGTGATTGATATGAGAGGTCCCAGCCCATTGTGGTTGGTGCCATCCCTGGGCTAGTGGTTCTGGGTTTTATAAGGAAGCAGGCTGAGCAAGCCATGGGGAGACAAGCCAAAAAATAGCACTCCACCATAGCCTCTGCATGAGCTCCTGCCTCCAGATCCCATCTCTGTGAGTTACTGTCCTTACTTCCTTCAGGGGTGAACAGCAGTGTGAAAGCATGAACCAAATAAACCCTTTCCTCTCCAACTTGCCTTTTGGTCACTGTGTTTTGTCACAGTACTAGAAATCGAAACTAAGACGTGCTCTCTTTTGGAAAACACACACACACACACACACACACATACACACACACACACATATATATATACATATATATACTGTGCCTTTATATATTGAAAGCAGGTACTTTTTTTTCTTATTGTACAAGGGGTTTACAGGTGAGAGATTGCCTTGAGACTCATAATAGACATTGAACTTTGGACTATAAAGTGTTAAAACTGTGAAACACTATGAGGACCTTTGAAGTTGGAGTACACGCATTTTTTTTATTATGATACGGCCATGAGCCTAGGAAAATCAAGGAGTGTAATGTAATATTTGAATGAGCATGGGCTCCATAGGGTCATATATTTGAATACTTGCTCCCCAGTTGGTGACTGTTGGGGAGGATTAAGAGCTACGGCCTCATTGGAGGAAGCATGAGACTAGGGCTAGGCTTTGGCATTTCCTGTCATTCACCTTAGCTCCCTCTGCCTTCTACTTGTGATTGAGATGTAAGCTCTCAGTGGCTCTTTCTGCGACCATGCCTTCATGTGGCCATGTAGACTCCAACGCTCTGGAACCGAAAGCCCAACTAAACACTTTCTTTAAGTAACTAATACAGAAAGCATTCCCGCCATGTGGAGATTCCTAAACGAGAAAGATACAAAAGTCTTTGTTTTGAAGCCACTTCATTAGAGGATTTCTGTATGTCAAGGACCCGGCTTGTCTTACGTAATGAATATTCATAAAGCTGTCAGTATAATTATATTTCCAGTGTTGGAATAACCTTGAAACTTAATAAGGAGGAATATGAAGTCATAGTTGAGTAGCTCACTAGTCTGTCCGTGTGGTATTTAAGGAATGTCTTGTTGGGACCGGGGATGCTGCCCACTCATTAATCTCCACCCCATCCCCCATGCATGGACAGCATTGAGACAGATTACTTTTTTTTTATTGGATATTTTTTATTTACATTTCAAATGTTATTCCCTTTCCCGATTTCCTGTCCATAAACTCCCCCCACCCCTTCTCTTATGAGGGTGTTCCCCCACCCATCCACCCACCCCTTCCCGCCTTCCTGCCCTGACATTCCCCTACACTGGGGTGTCCAGGACCAAGGGCTTCTCCTCCCATTGGTACCCAACAAGGCCATCCTCTGCTACTTATGCAGATGGAGCCATGGGTCAGTCCATGTGTAGTCTTTGAGTAGTGCTTTAGTCCTCAAAGCTCTGGTTGGTTGGTATTGTTTTTCTTCTGGGATTGCAAGCCCCTTCAGTTCCTTCGATCCTTTCTCTAACTCCTCCAATGGGGTCCCCATTCTCAGTCAGATTGCTTTTCTAAGGTGGTAGTTTTCAAATGGCAGGCAATATACTGAGTTTCAGTCTCTCACACATCTGCAGGTACCCGAAAGAATGTACCATCATAGTGATGCTTGAGAGGGGAGACAGATTTTTGTGCTACAGGGCTGGAATGTGGGGTCCACTGAGCTGCACTTACTAGAAGGAAGGTACAGATAAGCAGATGAGTTCCTCCAGTGTCACAAATATGTGAAACTCATAAGTAACTCATAAGTAGAGGGGTGAGATCCAAGTAAGAAAATCTGCATGGCCATGGGTTGTGTAGGTGACCTAGCCTTAAAGCTCTGTCCATGCACTGCTTTTGTCTTGGTTGACTAAAGTTCTATTCTAACGTCCATCAACAAGAAAACCATTCAGAGCTGTTGGCTCTTGGTCACCAATGCCCAGTCCAATTAGATGTGGTCAGGAAAGCCGAGCCACGAGGCATCTTTGGCAGCAGGTAACAGCTCTGACTGCATTCCTCAGATCTGGAATGTGGGTGATCTGGAAGTTGACAGTCACTTAGTAGTTCACACATTACTCAGTAGTGGTGAGACTAGAACAGTAGTCATTATCATGATGGTGACAGTAATGTTTACTGAGCATGTATTTAGTCCCAGGCACAATGCCCGATGCCTTGTCTATACTTTCTATTTAATTTTCATACAACCATAATATTCTCACTTTCCAGTAAAAGGAAACCAAAACTTAGAGAAGAGGAACTAGTCACCAAACTCAAGCAGAATCATTCCAAGGTCTCATGTTTAATCATGCTAGATTACTAAGAATTTATTTAGGCAGAGCCAATAATTTTCATATTTGGGTCCCCAGCACTTCTAGCCTAGAGTTACCTGTATGCGATAAGTAACCAGGATATACATGTGTGAGGCAGGGGGTTAACTAATCAACAATACACTCAGACTCAGCAAACCCAATGAACCCAGCACAGCATTCCAAAGATATTTGTAAATTAATATCTTATTCTCTAATTGCAACAAAGCTCAACTTACACGGCAAAACATGAATGCAAAGACGATTAGAGCCGTGCACATGGGATCATTAAAAATGTCCCCGTGTACATTTCAGCTTAAGCTCACAGAAGTAAAGCTTACTCCCTCCTTGCATGCGCATTACCATTGACAAGACCCTTTCTGATCTGTCTGCCCCTCTATACTCTTCTTCACTCCTATACCCAGAAGGATGCCTTCCCAGTCAATTAACAAGTCTCTTGCTTTCCTTGCTTTGCTAATGGACAGGACGACGGTGTCTCAAAAGCTAGAAAGACTTCCTGAAGTCAGGAGCAGATCTTCCTTGTTCTTGGTTTCTGAGTTAAGATGCAGGTTTATCTTGGCATTTATAGGCATGTACACTAAGAAGCCCTGCCTTCCTAGGTGTGTCGGTATGTAGCTACTCCGATGAGACAGAGGGATGTCTGCCTCCAGTCTTCCTCCAGCACCAGGCCCTTTGCAGGATGAATACAGTCTGTGTGATAGGCTACAAAGATCCAGGGACACCAAAGTAGATGGGTCCCAAGGTCATAACTTAAGGTGCCAAATGCGGCATTTCCAAAGAAGCTCTGGGCTGAGGTATATTATTTGGTGTCTGGTGCACTTCTTACATGGACTGCGTATGTGTGGACTCCAAAAGAAAGTATAGGAGTGTTGTACCAGTCTGATAACAAGAAAACAAGAGTGACACAGATATATAATTAATATGGTATTTGGGGGTATGTGATTATCAAGGAGGGGGACATATGAAGTTTTACGAGCTAAAACTCAGAAAATTTTCTGCAAACCTTTGCATGTTAATTTAGACCATTGGCTCATCCTTGAAATAAGTTCATGTTTTATTGAAAGTTCAATTAAGAAAAATACACGGGGGTGGGGATTTAGCTCAGGGGTAGAGCGCTTACCTAGGAAGCGCAAGGCCCTGGGTTGGGCCCCAGCTCAAAAAAAAAAAAAAAAAAAAAAAAAAAAAAGAACAATACACCTAATTTAGGTAAATGGCTGTAAATGTTATCATAGCATTATGACATTTGGGCTTTTGATCCATAATATAAAGATCTTGCCTTTCTCTCTCTCTCTCCCTTCCTCTCTCTCTCTCTCTCTCTCTCTCTCTCTCACACACACACACACACACACACACACACACACACATATATAGACACACACATATATATATATATATACATACACACATATATATACATACATATATATGCACACACACATATATCCAGACACAATACACACAAACACACACAAACACACACACACACACAAACACACACAAACACACACACACACACTCTTTCATCCTTTTCCTTATGTTATTGGGGATGGAAGGTAGGGCCTCAAGCACATTAGGCACAAATGTGCTTTGCATACAGAAATTCTTTAACACATTTGCTAAACATTGATGAATTAGCATCGTGTGGCATTTGACAATTGCTTAAGCTAAAGTAAGTAGTTCTGGATCAAACTTCTTCCCAACATTGACTTCTGCTTCTTGTGTCGGTACAATCACCACCAAGGTATGACAGCATGACTCTCCACTCACTCTTGCTAAGACAAACAGATGGAAACTCTCACAAAGGAACTGCTGAAGCCACAGGGCACAAGAAGGAGGTGAAGAAACAAGCAGGGGTTGGAAAGGGCAGTTGAATACAGGGAGTCAGTATTTTACATCTCAGACAATTCAAAATGGGCATAGGACAGGAAAATATAGTTTTCAGAATATTTATGATAAACATGAAAACTTTTTCTAAACACAAGTGAATTAAAACTACAATAATGTCATTGTCACCCAGACTAAAAAGAAAATGAACAAAGTGAACCTGTGACCCATGGAGTTCCTGGAAATATAAGCAGCAAAATTTGTACTGCAGAATAATTCAGCAGTGTGAAAGATTGAAATGTGTAATACTCACAAAAGAGCAGCCTCACTTTGAGTGTGTGTGTGTGTGTGTGTGTGTGTGTGTGTTGTGTGTGTGTGTTATGCATGGTGTATCACATTTGTGTATCTATGGGTGCACATGCCCATGGAAGTCAAAGAACATTTGTTTTTCCCTTTTATCTCTCTCTGCTTTGTTTATTTGAGGGTCTCTCCCCAAACCAGGAGGTCACTTTTCAGCTAGGCTAGTTGACACCCTGCTTTGGGGATCCTCCTGTCTCTGCTCCATCACTGGTATGACGGGGTTACTGGTGTGTAGCTGTGCTAAACTTTTTTTTCATCTTTATTAAATTGGGTATTTCTTTTTTCCCTCCATCTTTATTAAATTGGGTATTTCTTATTTACACTTCAATTGTTATTCCCTTTCGCAGTTTCCAGGCCAACATCCCCCTAAACCCTTTCCCTCCCCTTCTATATGGGTGTTCCCCTCCCCATCCTCCCCCCATTACTGCCCTCCCCCCAACAATCATGTTCACTGGGGGTTCAGTCTTGGCAGGACCAAGGGCTTCCCCTTCCACTGGTGCTCTTACTAGGCTATTCATTGCTACCTATGAGGTTGGAGCCCAGGGTCAGTCCATGTATAGTTTTGGCTTAGTCCCTGGAAGCTCTGGCATTGTTGTTCATATGGGGTTTCAAGCCCCTTCAAGCTCTTTCAGTCCTTTCTCTGAATCTTTCCACGGTGGTCCCATTCTCAGCTCTGTGGTTTGCTGCTGGCATTCACCTATGTATTTGCTGTACTCTGGCTGTGTCTCTCAGGAGAGATCTACATCCAGTTCCTGTCAGCCTGCACTTCTTTGCTTCATCCATCTTACCTAGTTTGGTGGCTGTATATGTATGAGCCACATGTGGGACAGGCTCTGAATGGGTGTTCCTTCAGCCTCTGTTCTAAACTTTGCCTCCCTAATCCCTCCCAAGGGTATTCTTGTTCTCCTTTTAAAGAAGGAATGAAGCATTCGCATTTTGGTCATCCTTCTTGAGTTTCATGTGTTCTATGCATCTAGGGTAATTCGAGCATTTGGGCTAATATCCACTTATCAATGAGTGGATACCATGTGTGTTTTTCTGTGATTGGGTTACCTCACTCAGGATGATATTTTCCAGTTCCATCCATTTGCCTATGAATTTCATGAAGTCATTGTTTTTGATAGCTGAGTAATATTCCATTGTGTAGATGTACCACATTTTCTGTATCCATTCCTCGGTTGAAGGGCATCTGGGTTCTTTCCAGCTTCTGCCTACTATAAATAAGGCTGCGATGAACATAGTGGAGCACGTGTCTTTTTTATATGTTGGGGCATCTTTTGGGTATATGCCCAAGGGAGGTATAGCTGGGTCCTCAGGTAGTGCAATGTCCAATTTTCTGAGGAACCTCCAGACTGATTTCCAGAATGGTTGTACCAGTCTGCAATCCCACCAACAATGGAGGAGTTTTCCTCTTTCTCCACATCCTCACCAATATCTGCTGTTGCAGGAGTTTTTGATCTTAGCCATTCTGACTGGTGTGAGGTGGAATCTCAGGGTTGTCTTGATTTGCATTTCCCTTATGACTAACGATGTTGAACATTTCTTTAGGTGCTTCTCTGCCATTCGGCATTCCTCAGCTGTGAATTCTTTGTTAGCTCTGAACTCCATTTTCTAATAGGATTATTTGTGTCCCTGCAGTCTATCTTCATGAGTTCTATGTATATTTTGGATATAAGGCCTCTATCAGTTGTAGGATTGGTAAAGTTCTTTTCCCAATCTGTTGTTTGCTGTTTTGTCCTAACCACAGTGTCCTTTGCCTTACAGAAGCTTTGCAGTTTTATGAGATCCCATTTGTAGATTCTTGATCTTAGAGCATAAGCCATTGGTGTTTTGTTCAGGAAATGTTCTCCAGTGCCCATGTATTCGAGATTCTTCCCCCACTTTTTCTTCTATTAGTTTGAGTGTATCTGGTTTGATGTGGAAGTCCTTGATCCACTTGGACTTAAGCTTTGTACAGGGTGATAAGCATGGATCGATCTGCATTCTTCTACATGCTGACCTCCAGTTGAACCAGCACCATTTGCTGAAAATGCTATCTTTTTTCCATTGGATGGTTTTGGCTCCTTTGTCTAAAAGCAAGTGACCTTAGGTGTGTGGGTTCATTTCTGGGTCTTCAATTCTATTCCACTGGTCTATCTGTCTGTCTCTGTACCAATACCATACAGTTTTTAGTCACTGTTTGTGCTAGACTTTTAAACTAGGTGCTGAGGGTCTGAATTCAAGTCCTCATGCTCACCCAGCAAGCACTCACACCACCTGTGCCTTCTCACCATCCGTTCTCACTCACAAAAGCAGAGACTAAAGAGCCTGCAAGTGATACTTAAATGTGGTCCGTACTGTATAATTCTCAATAGAGACAGAAAGTGGGAGAGCAGGGCTGACCTTAAGGTCCCAAATGAGAAGATGCCCAATAGCTGAAGACACAGCAGCACCGTGGAATATAATAGTAGATAAATGAGGATAGACACAAGCGTGGGGCCACATGTGAGTGGTTCTGACCACTGAGCAGCCCTGACAGTGGAGCTTATCCACCATACCAATAGAAACCAAGAAGTCCGCCACAAACTAGAATTCAATTCAATGGTTCAAACCAAAGCAAATTCATTGGCAGAACTTTTGCCCCCCAAGGGGCGGGGGGGATTGTGACACCTCATACAAAATTAAAGGTACTAGCCTAGAAGGACAGCCACAAATACAGCTAAAGGGGCAAAAGCAATTTGCAGCACCAATGAACATCACTTCCTGGTGGCTGTGGATGCATGAGACTGCTTGCTTATAGATATAGAAGGCAGACTGAGAAGCCAGATCCGGATATTGGCCTTCCTCTGCAGCACAGTGGGGAAGCTCTGGGACCCTCTCTTACAAAGGTGCGTTTCTTCACAAGTTGTTCTTTTGGGAAATTTTAGGGGTTTTGTAGGAAGTTGTTGTTGTTGTTGTTGTTGTTGTTGTTGTTGTTGTTGTTGTTGTTGTTGAAATAAAACTTTAAATGATTCCAGTAACTCACAGTTAAAATGCCACACACAAAAGAAAACTATGTTCCTTGAGGGTCATAACCTTGATCATATCTAATTTGAGACATGTCATACGATTCCGGGATGAGATTGTTTTTTCTGTGAGAAAACATTATTACTGGAATATATTATTAACATAAGCAATTAGACACTGGCTTGCACCAAATAAAGACATCAGAAGGAGAAAACTTGGAAACTCTCGGCAAGATTTTCTAAATGTTTAAGAAAAGGTTCATCCCAACTACCAAACGAAACCTAGCACACTTTCAGCTGTGTTACAACCCACAGAATTATGAAATACATTTCAAGGCCAGTTCCCTGATGCTGCAATGGACATTACAATAAGTTCAGTGCCTGGCTCGCCTTGTACTGGGTGTTACTGCAGTGAGCATTGTGAGTGACAGACATGTCAGACTTGGCAAGACTTATCAGAGTCTAAGGCAAATGACTTTTATCATATGGTGGTTTCAATGGACTTGAGAACCATGCTGTTCTATATTGTGTGTGTGTGTGTGTGTGTGTGTGTGTGTGTGTGTTTAAGAAAAAGTCACATACTATTAAATGCAGAAAGTTGTCTCAAAGAGAGAGTAGACAGGCTTGTTTTGTCAACTGCACTAAAATCTCCAGAGCCAAGCTGTCAACATCATTTGTTGATAGAGTATGATTGCAGCATCATGGATGATACTGAACATATTATTATCAGTTGTCACTAAGACAGGCTCCCAGATTCAAAAGTAAAGCCAGCATGTCCATGTGGGAATACAAGGCATATTACCCAAGGGTCTCCTAATACAACCTAAACTATAAAGCAAGGGAGAATATGTGCTTTATTTTCAACTGTTAAATTAGTAATAGTAACAAAAGCTGAAATACAAAATATCTGGGCTAGTCATGTTACATGCAGTTCTCAAAGGCATCCCTTCTTTTTCAGATAAAGGTTGAGATACATTGCAAATCATAACGTATGCAAAGGACTGCTACATGTTCTGGGCTGCACATCTGGGGTAGTAACTGCAGATCCAGATGCTGAAATAGCCTGAGCTCACACAGGATTCTGTAAAAGAAGACTGACTAGCATCAGCAAACAAGTTAACTGGACAGTGGAGAACGTCTTAATTTTGTACTGCTATTCAGCTATTTCTCAAATATACTAAAATGTAAAAAGAAATCTTTGTTTTCTCCTGCCTTAGTTTTCCTTGTGTTGTCTGTGGGTGTGTGTGTGTGTGTGTGTGTGTGTGTGTGTGTGTGTGTGTGTGTGTGTGTGTGTGTGTGGTGTGTGTTTGTATGTCTGTGTGTATATCTGTGTGTGGGGGGTATGTATCTGTGTGTATGTGTGTGTGTTTGTATGTCTATGTGTGTGTATGTCTATGTGTGTGTGTGTCAGGGTGTGTGACTGTGTGTAAGTGTGTGTCTTAGTACTTCTTCATTAAAAACAACTTACATTATGTTTCAGGTTAATGTTTTATATAACCATAGAAGAGTGTTCAAAGCCAGAAGATTAACATTGATAGAATATTATTGGCCACTTTTTAGACTTTCAAACTACATCATCTATTGTCCTTTTTTCCCTTAGACAAGACCCAATTAAGTCAGATTCCATGTAGCATTAAGCTATATGGCTTTTTGTATTTTTTAAAGGGTGTGTATATATCTGGGGTGTGTGTGTGTGTGTGTGTGTGTGTGTGTGTGTGTGGTGTAAGAGTCTAACTGGCCAAGATCTATCAGATCCTCCTAGAACTAGAGTTATAGGCAGTTATGATCCACCTGTCATGGTTGCTAGAAATCAAACTCCAGTCCTCTGAGAGAGCAGTATACATACACCCTTAACCACTGAGCCATCTCCAGCCCCTGTATGTGTCTTTGTTCTAGGATTCCTCCAGCTAAAAGTAACCTCACACTATCCTGTAAGATTCTATTTTGCATTTCCATTCTGCTTCCTTCCTAAATTAAATAGCACTTTGTGTATTTTTTTAAAGTTATGTCAAGTCATGCTTCTCCTTCTCCTCAAAAATCCCATGATGAGCAGGCACGGTGGCACACCATGCACAGTAGCCTGGGTTACAAAGTAACTGCTAACAAAGAAACAGAGGAAGAGAGGAAGAGAGGAAGAGGCTAGAACGAAAGCTTGCCTTGTAAAAATGAACAGGATCTGCGTTCGAATCCTCAGAATCTAGACTAAGAAAGAGAAAACTCAAGGATGGTGGTACACACTTGTAATCCCCACTCTAAGGAGACGAAGAGTTCTGAGACACTCATTAACTAGCCAGTCAAGCCTATTATTCCAGGCTAATGAGAGACTCTGCCTTTACAAAAATTAAGTAGAAGACAACCAGAGGAGTGGCAGCCAAAGTTAGGTTACCTTCTGACTACACTCACACACGCACGCACGCACACACACACGCACACACACACACACACACACACTCACGCACACATGGGTACTTGTGCACATGCACACACACAGTGTACTTGAATGCACACATGAACACAAAGAACAAAACAAAAATATGTGATTTCCCAGATGAAGGAAAAGCCACAGTCCCCAACTCACTCCCCAGGGTCATTTAAATGTAATGATCTTTCCCTCCCCGAACCTACAGGATTCATGCTGCTCAAGTTATAGAGGCCTCTGGCTGTTTCCCACACACTCTGGGCTTTTGCTTCAAACTCGGTTACTCTGGCACTATTGGACACAAATATATATATATATATATACATATATATGTATATATATATATATATGTATATATATGACATCAAAAGAACTTGTTTTCGGAGGAGACATCTTCTATTCGAACAGCAGAAGTCAGTTGTGTTTGCTTGTGGGAGAGTCTCATTATCTTCACCAAGAGCGATTCAGCAATAGCCTCCCAATACAGCATAGCAGACCCCACTCTAATAAACAAACTCGGTCAGTCGTAACAAACCCATTTTTAAATCCTTTTTTATACATTTAGTTTTTAATTCTAGCAAATTATTTCATGCAAAGTGTTACCACATTAAGACACAGAAGGCCTGTGTCATGCTCAGCCCTACCCACCCCCAGTCTGTAGGAGGCAGGGACAAAAGGACCACAAATTTAAGACTAATCTGAGTTATGTAGTGACTTGCACCTTGGATTGGGTTACCCACTAGTACTCTCTCTATAAATTAACTTAATCTTAAGGGTTATTTTTCATTATATGTCTGCTATGTGTCTGTACATGAATTGTGTGCACGTGAGTACAGGTGCTCTCAGAGGCCTAAAAATAGGAGGTTCCCCCAATCTGGAGTGACCAGGCAGGTGCTAACTGCCTGCAGTAGGCAGTGGGACCCCAACCCAGGTCCTCTACAAGAGTAGTACACATTCTTAATGACTGAGCCATCTACCTCTCCCGCCCATATCAGCTCAGCTTTTTAAACCCTTCTTCTACCGAATTTTACTTTAATGTACATCTCGACGTCATTAAGAACATACACATTATTGTTCAACTCATAACCACCACTCATACCTGGAACCTATGGTTCATCCCAAATCGAAATTGCGTATCCATCAGGTAACAAAAAACTCTCCTTACCTCCTTCAGTCAGCCTCCGACATGTTGGCCTTACGACTGTCTTTCCACTATGTGTAACCCTGTAACATGCATCACAGGGTGATCTAATAATTATTCTGCCTTTATTCTTCCTCCATGTACCCACCAGCAGACACCAGAGCTGCCCTCTTTGTGACTGTGACAAATAATGCCACTTTCAAGATGTTCATCCAGAGCAAATACTTTCACAAAATTTGTCTCTCCAGGCTTTTAGGGTAGCAGCCTGAGTTATGATCATTTCATTTTTATTGTTTTGAGGAACCACCGTGATGATTTCCACAACAGCTGGACCATTTCATGTTCCTACCAAGAGAGCACCGGGTTCCAATTCCTCCACATCCTTGCCAACACCTGTTATTTTCTATTTTCTTTGATAGTGGTGACCCTAGCAGATGGGAGGTGGTGGTAACAAATTAATTTGTATACTAGAAAAAGTGCGTAAGTGGATACCCTTTGCCATGGCCTGGGTACCCAACCTGACCGTGTCTCATAGCCTGGGAGAATGTGTTCCCTAAAGATGAAGTGGTTTAGCACGTACCTTACTATTTCGTTTCTATTCCTGTGGCTGGGAACAACCCACTGCTTAGTCTGAATAGTATCTAGAAAAGATGCTAAAGACAAACAGAAGAGAAGTGGAAAGGAGAACAGAAAATTAATATAGACGCCTTTAGGTGGTGCGTGAGTTGACGAAAAAAACTAGCCTTTCTTTAAGGTTCCGAATGTTTTGTCTTTTTGATGAGAGGAAGATGGAAAGTTATTAAATTCGTATCACATGTTTTGAGAATGGGGTATTGTGTTTCTGCTACATTTTTATGTTGCAACCAACAACGTGTCTACTATCAACTTGACAATTTTAGTGTCGCTGCTACTTTGGGGATCCTTGTTAATATTTTAGTACATGGTTATTTTCCTTTAAACGCGCATTGTCTAAAGCATCGCGTACTTGAGAGTGATCTTATTACATTCTAGGATCAGCCTTTTTTGTCCCCAAGAGTAATAGTCAATAATTGTATAATGCTAGTCAACAGAAAAACAGGATTCACTTAAGAGAATTTGTTTTTCTCCTAGCTTTGCGGGGACCTGGCTTATTCCACCGAGAAGGAGCTACCTGCCCTGACATCCACTCAGAGAAGTAATAACTTGGCAAATCCTACTTATCAACGTGTATCCTTTTCTCAATTAATTCAAGATTCTGAGCTTGTTTACTTTCATCTCCAAAATAGCAACAGCTTCCTTTAATATCTCCGACAGCCTGGCCTGTAAGTAACTGACTGATGAACGTTCAATTGCACTCAGAAGGCGACAGCAGTTCCCATCATCCGTAATTCATTAGCATATAATGGAAATGCCATGCCAATCAAATTAAAGTTGCATGTGATAAGAGCTCTTCCTTATTGATCGAGAAAAAAAATTTTTTTTCTTTGCCTCTGCAACTGTTGTAACCTCATTTGCCAGAGAGAGGGTCTCTGCCTGCATGCAAGCCGTCCCCCACTCCTTCTTGCCCCTCTCAAATGTCACATTCTTATTCTCCACAGTGGTGAGCAGCATTTCGCCCGCACTGGTCTTGCTCTCCGCTGTATGTGTCTGTTGTTCTGTCCTCTGTCTTTTCGCATTATTCAGCGCCGGGGCTGGGCTACAGAAAAATATTGGAATGTGTAGCAGATGGCAACAGAAAAGGAAGGCCGTCCCTCCTCTGAATTTATGTTGTATATGTTCAGATGCTTTCAGGGTTAAGGAGGCTGCCAGACCAAAATTAAAGCTATTTGCATGGACGCTACCCACTCTGTGCCCTATGGCCCTATGCCACTCCATAGAGGGTAATCACGAAGCATCTCTGCCAATGTTTTCGGAAAGGCATAAAAATATGATTTATATACATTTTTGTTGTGCTTTTTTAAACAAGGGTTAAGTAACCAAATAAAACATGTCACGTTTCGTTTATCCTTTCAGGCCTCACAGCCCAGCATGTCTTCAGTCTGCAAACATTTAAAATTTTTAACTTCAACATTTCACTACAGAAAACATCTGAAGGTTATCCTCTTCCCTCGGCTCTAATAAATTCTATAACTCAGAGCTTGATCAAAGCCCCTGCTCTCTTAACTCGAACAATGTAAAGAAAGAAAATTTTAAATTGAAGTCATTTAGAATTCCTCAGTAGTTAAAATGTTTTTCATAGACACAATCAAACCTTCTTTAAAGTTGCAATTAATTCTGAGTTAGGGGAAAAATTCCATATGGAATAAAATTCTCTTTGGAAATCACGTGTTTGCATTCCTGCTGTATGATTATCCTTACCACACCAGAAACTTCTTAATTAATTGCACTCTTCATGGCTACACTGAAACAGATGTAAATGAGTGCTTTTTATAACCATTAACTTTCACAGCAGGCTTTTTCACGAGCACCGTGCAGCCTAGGGTGTGGAAGGTTCAGGACAGAGAGGGTTCCCCCTCATCTTTCCCTAGGTAGCCACATCCACGGAAAAAAAAGATGCTCACAAACCAAAGGGCTCCAGGGTGGCCAATTGCATTGGCTTTTCCCTCGTGCTTACGGATTTAGTGCGGGTGGGGGTGGGACCAGCGTGGTGTTGGGGGTTAGAGGAACCACCCCTGCTTTCACTGGGTAATATTTGTCTTGAAATTGGTGAGGAAGCAAGAAGGCTACTGAGAGGTTTGACCAATGGGGGTGGGGGCTGAGAGAAAAGAGAGTGCTAAGAACGAATAAAAACAAGAACATGTCAGGGGTCCAAGACGGAGCAGCGCTGGCAAGACGCCAAGCCAGAGGATTCAAGGCTGGAACTGGTTAGAAGGAGCGAGCTGCTGTCTTCTAGGCACCCCCGGACAGCACAGCGCGGTGGCAGGACCAGAGCCCATCTGTGCACAGGCTAATAACCGGGGATTCTTCACAAGTAGTCGTGTTAACATGCTTTTTGAGGTTGGTTGGGGAAAGAGAAAAAAAAATAAAAGAATAGAAAACCAGAAAATGCTACAGCTAACAAACTCATTGTGCCTGGCTTTGTCTAATAACTAATGGTAGGCCTCTTTGCTTTGGGCCCTTTCAGTGTGAGCTGATTTGTCAATGATCAGATTACCTCGGATTCTGAAAGAATCTTCGACGGAGAGACACTCCCAGTAAGCAAGAGAGATTTTTCTCAAACAAGAAGGAAAACTGCATTTGAGGGTAACCGGGACTTGCATGCAAATCACGATCAAAACACGTGTTGTTTTGATCAAGCCAGGTAAATTATCTTCCAGAGGAGTGAATCTTCTGTGTGAAAAGGAACCACAACGGTCATCGACGTTCTCTGGGTGAGATTCGCCCAGACATTTTAATCTGTGACCTGTTAGATCGTATACTGATAAAAGTGTTCACTTACAGGAATGGACTGGGAACAAAAGCGGACTAGCAGGAGGGAGCCAGGGTGACAGCTAATAACAAAGCCTGCACAGAAATGCTATAATGGAGCCCATTACCATGCATGCCAACGTTTTTTTCTTTAATGAATTAAAAAAAGGAAAGGAACCTTTATCCATCACCGCTCTCACCAGCTTGAGGTAGTAACAGCTTCCTAGAATGGCAACCCACCTCTAGCTTGGTCAGGGAACCACCTGATTGTAGTTTCTGACACCTCAAACTTGTGCTCAGTTATATCAACAGCCAGAGCTGCCAATTATCCAATGCCAGGCACTATATCCTTTACCTAACGACCCCTAATTCTGAGAGCTCCAAGAGCGTTGCATATCCTTACCTCCAGTTTTGCAAATGAAACCCAGAGTCAGAGAAGTTAAACATGTGTCTAGTGTCACAGAGATAGTGAACAGGACAGCCAGAAAGACCACCTGTCCTCAGAGCCTAAGCTCTTTCTACTGCCCGTGCATGGCCAAGACACCTTCAACCTGCACCCTGGATAGCAAGAGCAAATGCAGGGTGTGTGGCCTGCATATGTGCCTGTGTGCGTGTGTGTTGGAGTAGGGGTGACATTGCCCTGGGCAGCCTTTCCCTACTCCTATTTTGCACAGGCCTCTCTTTTCCTTCCTTAAGAAAGCCAAAAGAGGGTCTTTCTCTTTACAACCTCCCATAAAATCAGGTTAATCCAGCCTCACAGATTTATAACTCTATTTAAGGGATGGGGACCAAAGTCCAAATACAGATGTGCCAATGATTATTCTCACACCTATTTTGTATGAAGAAACGTCGACATGATCCCACAGGTGCAGCTTCTCCCTGTCGCTGGAACCTAGTCGCCCCATATTTTACGAAAGTCTTCCTTGTTTACAAGCAGTTATTACGTCTAAGGCACATCACTTCCCAAACATGCCCAAACACACATGCGCACATGCGTGTGTACTTCTTAAGTTTATCTGCCCATGGGTCCTTTTTCCTTCCTACTGCATTGCTGGAAGTTTTTCAACAGCATTGGTCTCCAGTGAATATTACCGCTCACAACTAATAAAGGTGGCCTAATGAGAAAAGAGAAGCTTGAATTTTTAAAAATGATATATATGTATATATGTGTATGTTGTACACATATGTGTATTATATGTGTATATGTTATATATAGTTGTATATATAGCTAGATATACATAATTATATATATAGTTATATAGTTATATATATGGACTCATTGCCCAGATCTCCTTCTTAATTAGAGAGTTTGTCATTTGCATTCTCTACAAAACTACATTCTCGTAGCTCCTCATTCTTTATCCAAATTGATCCCTATGTAAAAGACAGGCAATTAGGAGAAATTAGTGTGAATTAGACTTAAACAGGAATTCCGCATATCTTATCAATTTCAATTTAATATTAATTAATATTAATTAATATTGGGACTGTTAGTTGGGGGCTTTTCGCCTTCGTCCCTTGTTTATGCAGTAATTTCTTGCCCAGCCTTTTAAGTCGCCATCTCCCACTTACTCAGGAACGTGTGGCCTGCAAAGGGCCGCTCTGGTATCCTGGGATTTGGATGCAGGAGATTCCCTTTCAGTACTTGATAGCCTCAGACCCGAACCGGCTGTTCTACACCACTCATCACCGATGGTGTCAGAAGCTGTGTCAGCGTCTTCAAAAGGAAAGTCAGGACACTTTCAGTTAAAATTAGCCTGCGTGTGCTGCACAACTTTGCTGTCTCTCACAACTATATTTGACATGTCCAGCAATGCCACGCAGGTGTAAAACTACCTTTGTTTTATCCTGAGGAATTAGCAGCCCCTCCAGTGGTGGTCAAAGCTTGAGAGGGCTCAATGACTTGGCTAGCATCCCCAACATATTAGTCTAACCCCCCCACAAAGATCCGTCATCAGGATGACATACAACAAGCTACCTTTTCTCTTAAGTTCGGTGGCCATTGGCTCAGTATATAAGCATAATGCTCTCGGTTATGTAATAAAAAACAGCCAGAGAAAAGACACAGCGCAGAGCAATTACAGTTAATGCAAGTCTGGGAAGTGTTCCGGTGCAGACGCTGAGGTCTCTTCTAGACCTATTGGGGAGGAGTGGGGATAGTATTGGTTTGTGATTTAGCTATGAAAATTATCTGTAATGCCTCTGAGGATTGACTTGATTTTTCAAAGATCTGAAGAGGAGGGGAAGACGTGATGATGGCTTTTTGTTTATAAAAGCCAACTTCCATCACTCTGTGACTGGGTGGAGGGGGGGTGGGGGTAGAGCGAAATATGGTTTCAATTCTACCCTGGATCAAACTGTACAGAGTGACACAGCTTCAGCAACATTGCCAACACATACTCTTCCGCTCGGATAGACCCCCAGGTCGGAACTGGGCAAGCTTGCTCAACAGGGTTCTGAGCAAGACGATGACGGTGAAATGCATCCCGTAGCTCAGCCGAGTTAAGAAGGGATTGCAGTCTGTCCAGAAGAGCGTACCTAAGATGTCTTTTCTTGCTAAGTTGACTTTCCTGCTCTCCTGATTTCTATATGCCTTGTTTCAATCAAGCATGCAGACTGACTGCAGGCTTGCACATGGAGCCTGAAAGTGGCATCCTGGAACCATTTACATATCCCACTGCTATGAAATAAATTTCACCTCCTCGGGACGTGGATTTTTTTTTCAAGAAATCCAGTATGTTGAGTCAACAGAGCCCAGCAACCAAAGACTATCATCATTCTGAGAGTCTTCGAGAGCGAACCTTTCAAGTGGATTTGGATGTCGTTGTTAACGAAGACTGAGGAAGGGGCTTTGTTTGGTAGGTTTTGCTTCCTGAGACACGGAAGTATGATCTGGATAAACCGACCGTGAATGGCTTCATCTCAGCCTTTAATAAGCAACACCAGAAAGTCACTTCCTGGGTGACACCATCGACACACTCCAGAATAGAAGAAAGCTCAGAAACAATACTAATAAACATAGAAGGTAGAAGAAGCTACTTAGAAGGGCATCCATATAAAAGGACTCAGGAGAAAGGGAAGGCACTCATCAGAGGGAATATCTAGTCACATTTGGGGACCAGACTTCCCGGGCCAGGTACCGCGTCCTCTTGGCTTTGTATCTCCCGGGAGGCATAGTCTACGATACTCTTGGCTGTTCACTTGGAGCTAACAAATAGTTGAATACAGTAAAGACACAGGTGGCAGTTTCTATCCCTCTGATGTCTATGATGCAAGAGATCGAGAAGGAAGCCTCAGAACTCCAAGACACAAAGAAAGAGGAAGGAGGCAACTTGCCCAATCACCCCAGTGCAATAAAAACAGCCAGGAGGCACCACCTGCTTAAGCTCTTCCTCAAGGTGAGTACAAGTTCATGGACTACTGTTTAAGACCAAGAGTATGCATGGTGGAAAAAGGAACACTAGCTCCTCCCTAATGCTTCACCCTATTACAACAGAACGACAAAGCCTAATGGTTAGACACAAACGAAATAAAGTGGCAAAACTTACAAAGAGGACATGATAAACACTCGGCCCTTGAAATCAGATGGGTGCAAATCAGATTGAGTGTTGTCCTAGACTGGGTGGATTTTAGGTAAAGAGAGAGCATGCACGCTTTATAGCACAAGTCCAATTAAATTATAGTACAAATGGACCAGAGTGAGAGGCTTCCAGAGATGCATGGACTCCTACGCCACACAACGGGGACTTGTTGGTACCTTATAAGCAAGGATTAGCAACATTTGTTGATGTTTTAAAGCACTGCCCTGTGGGGACCTTGAGTAAGCTATGTGGCTTATAGGCCTGGGTTGATCCTCCCCAAATTTGGGGGTTGTTTAATGTAAGTCTTCTTGGGTTTTAAGCTGGCTATTCCGGGACTATTCCCTTAACTAAAACAAGACGGCCCCCTACCTTCACTGAGAGACCTCAGAATCCCTGAAGTCTGGCAGCCTCCACTAAACCAGCTGCTGTTTGCAGGATTCTGATGATCTGGGACTTCCCAGGTGTCAGAAGCAAACAATAGATCACAGCTGGCATTTAATTGGCAGCACCCTGGATGGCAGCCTCAGCAGCGAGAGGCCAAACACTGAACAGGCCACAGAGAGAGGACTCCCCTCACTCAGCTAATATTAATTGAAATGTCTTCGTGGAATGCTGTTTTGCACATTGCAATGAAAACAGTTTGTTTTTAGGATTTAAACATCCCTCCGCTGTGTTTGCAATCTGAACACTACAGCATGTGTTAAAACGTAAGATCCAGGGAGACAAACTGACTATAAACACAGTGGTCTAGGAGCTTGGGGGGTGGGGGTGGGGGGGTGCCGTGTCTTTCTTCTGCAATTTCCAAGCTCACTGAAGTGTGCAGGGGCAATAGCACAGCGCAAGCAAGGAAAAAGAAAGATTTAAATGGCCGGGGTTTTTCGCTCGGACGTGTTGCTGGGAAGACTCCTTGAAAAGAAAGAGCGATTTAAATACATGCCTTGCCCCCCTCCCTGCCCCAGACTGCTGTCCTCTTAAAATGATAGGCCATTGTGCTGAATATTACCCTGGTTTTTTTTTTTTTTTCTGGGGCAATAGTCTCAATCCTTCTGGTTAAAAGATATCAAGAGATGTGGTTCTTGGCCAGTGTCGCAGATTAGTATGCAAGCCTCGTTCTGTGGGTAGCATTGTTAAATAAGCCGGCGATATCCCTGGAATAAAGCTGCATGCACTGCGCCAAGCGTGTGTATCTTTTAGGATTATGTGTGGACTGTTAAGAATACAGAACGATTGCTCCCGTAGTTCTCCACTTGGGTGCCATCTCCCTTTCAAATCTGAGAGCAGCACCCCCATATCTTGTCCTCCGCGGCTGACATTTGTCCTAAATTTCGACTGACCTTCTGCCAGAAGAGGAGCTCGGGGATGACTCTCTTCTTGTCTTTTCTCAGGCTTCAGCGTGTCTAATTTGAAGCCCAGCGCCATGCTGGAGAGGAGAGGAGATGTGCAGAAGAAGCAAGGGAATCAGTCCCTACTCGGGGAGTCAACCCGTGTTTTTACAGCACACCTAGACGCTCTGGAAGGAAACGATTGCTTGCTGTATAGACTGACTGATCAAGGCAAAAAAAAAGGGTGCAAATAAGCTATTTAGGTACGTAGTGTACCCATCAAAGGCTCCACGTAGACCAGGCCTTGAGAACTACAATCGGAACAAGGTGAGAATTATGTATGAGAAAAGTATTTCAGACTATTTTTTTAAGCAGAAGAGAGAAAAACGTGCTAAGTGGGCCACCAAATGGGAAACAAAGAAAGGCACAGGCACTGGAGTAAACTGCTTTCCGCAGCTCATTGGCTGTGCAGGGACAACACATTAAAACACTCCAGGTTTTACAAATAGCAGTGTTGTCATAGAACATTTGAATAATTCTCCAAGAAATTGGGAATCCTGCCAGTGCTGGTAGGTTGAAAGAATAGAATCAATTGAAACACTGAAAACCGGCCCTGAAATGCTTGCACATCCTTGTCCTGCTTAGTGTTTGCTGACGGAGGTTTAGAGATGGTGCTTAGAGGAGTGTGGCATGTCCTCATCCTTTCACATCTCCACATGGCCATTTTCCCTTTAGTCCACCTTAGCTACCTGTGGCCCTTCCTCGGTTCCTCTGCCCTGGCGTCTCTCACCTTTCTCTCTTCTTGTCTTCAAAGGGTGAGTGGAGGAGCTGTTGAGAACGTTTTCTCCTTTCTCAAAGCAATCCTACTGATGCCTGCCCCCTTGGGCTCAGTTTCCACACCAAAGAATGCCTTCCTTGAGGGTTCCTCAAAGAACAAATATTTGTAACTAGAAAATAGTTTGCTCAGCTTCAATATACAGAAATGCCACACAGAGAACAAAGCCAAAACACCTTTGTTGAGCACAAACCATGCCAAGGAGGGTGGAGTGTGGGACTCTGGTTGAAAGAGGAAGTCCCACTAAAATCAATCTCCAAGGCAGAAGTAAAACAGAATATTTATGACAGCACATTGTCTAGTCAGTCATCTGCCTAAGATAATACTCCCCACCTACTGACTTCATGACTGGTGAGGATCTGTCTTGAAAGTGTAGGAATTAAAGGGAGGTTTTTAAGTTAGGAGTGCAGATACAGAGCACACGGATCCTGGTATAAACAGAATCTGGGACTCAACTAACTGTTGTAGAGAGCAGAGGTCTCACTTACAGTATCTAGTCATTGAAGTCAAGTCATTCGTTAATCTGTTAATGAGCTGGGAGCCTGTCAATGTGGCTGATCACAAATGGGATGCAGAAGGAATAGATTCACTCATTCCATTTGCTTATCTATTAAAGGACAGATGTATGGAGACCAAACTATGTCACAGACGCCACACACTCTGCTCTCAGATGCTACAAGGGGAGAAGCCAGAAGCCTGGCTTTATTTTTTTTCACTCTGTCTATGGCTTTGATGAACCCAACTGCATGAACCCAGGCAGGTTCTTAAGCATTCAGAGCTCATTACTCATGACCTAGTAAACACTAAGGTGTGAGAACCAGAGTCAAAATCGGGGGCTTCAAGTGAATCTGAGAGATTTTGCTCAGGAATGGATCAGATTAAGGCAAGCCCTTACCAAACAAAGATAATACAGGAAGGAAATCATACAATTATAGAATTTTAAAGCCAGAAACAACCTCAGAGCTTATTGATTCCTATCTGCTCGTTGTGTAAATGATAGATTGGAGATCTAAAAAGAGCGAGTAAAATGCCCAAAGCCCCACAGCTAGACTATGCCGCTGTGAAGGGAACCTAAAAACCGAGGCAGTGCCCCAGCCAAAATGTCCAGAAACTGTTCTTCCTATAAATGTGTACGCATCGCGAAGGTTATTAGAAAATGACAGCCTCTGTTAAAACCTTCCTTCTCTCCTGCTCTCCTGTGTTTAACTATGTTACTGCCCCAAATAGTTCTTATTGTAGGACAAGACGAAGAAGGGTTGTCCTGCTGATATGAGAGCCCGCTGACCTCCTTGCTGGCCAGGAGGAAGGGAAAGAAACAAACCACAGGTATCCAAGAAAATCATCACAACTGTCAAGGTCACCCAGCTTAGAAGTAAATCCTATCCACCAGACTTTCTGAAATTGTTAAACCCGTTTCCTAAACGTAACTATTGGTGTCTTCTATCAGTTGGAAAAATAGGACAGAGGGAGGAGAAGGGAAGGGAGGTGTTTTAGTTAGGGTTTCTCTGGCTATGATAAAACAGCACAACCAAGGCAAGTTGGGGAGAAAGGGCTTACGGGGCTGATGCTTTGGCCTCAGTGTCTATCACTGAAGGAAGTCAGGACAGGAACTCAAACAGGGCAGGGACCCGCTGGCAGGAGCCGATGCAGAGTCCATGGAGGGGAGATGCTTACTGGTTCGTCCCCATGGCTTGCTCAGCCTGCTTCCTTATAGAACCCAAGACCTCCAGCCCAGGGGTGGCACCACCCACTATGGACTGGGCCCTTCCCCCAACAATCACTAATTAAGGAAGTGTCTTAGCCGGATCTTAAGGAGGCATTTTCCTGAATTGAGGTTCCCCGTTTTTAGATGACTCTAGCTTGTGTCCAGTTCATAAAACTTAAGCCAGCACTGCAGGGAAAGCATCTCTACTTGTCCAATTTAGTCAGCATGTTGCTGCTGTAATCATTTTCATACTGTGATTAATATTATCCATATTTTGAGCCCATAATAAGGAAAATATGCTGGCCAGGCGTGGTAAAGCAGAGACAAGAAGATTACTGCAAATTCGAGGATGACCTGGTCTACAAAGTGAGTTCCAGGCCAAGGAACCAAGGAACCTGTCTTAAAAAAAAAAAAAAAAAAAAAAAACCAGAAAAGTGGGAAGGAGGAGAGAGGAGAGAAGGATGGAGAAGAGAGGGAGGAGGTGATGGAGGGGTAGAAAGGAGAGGGAGGGAGGGAGGGAGGGAGGGAGGGTGGGGTGGAAAGGAAAGCAGACATTTTCTGTTGTCACAGTGGTGGGCAGAGAACAGACTTGTTGGCGACTGGCCCAGATAGAGGTCAAGAATGCCAGGGAGTACCCCCACAGCACACAAGACGGCCCTCTAAAATGAAGAGTTGATTACTTCTCAGCTTTTTGGCTAAGATCAAGTGCAAAATAAAGTGTTAACTGACTCTAAGCGTTGGCCCTGAGAGGAGTCGCTGCTTCTTCCCGTCTGTAATGTGAGGATACCCACAGCCCGGCACCTCTAAACTAAATCCCAGACCTACTTTAAACACCTCTCCCCTTCTTCCATCTCCAGTAATTATTCTTTGCTTCTAACCCCTCTCCCGAGTAAGAGGAGTTCATTCCCTCTGAGTGTGTGAGAAGCCCTGCTGGCTTTTCTACCCCTGGCTATCAGTGCGCGGCCTATTTGTTACCGGGTTCTATTTTGTTTTATAACCCAAGAAGCTCTGTGCTGAATGGCTAACTCACACTCCTCCATCCCACTCCACCTTTACGGCAGCCTCCTCCTCCTCCGTCCTACAGCCTGAGTTCATCTTGTCCCTGTTTTACATAGGAATCCTCAAAGGCTATCCAAACCTAGAGGATTCTTAACTGGAATCCAGGTCTGAGGAGAGAAAAATGGAGTGGGCCTAGAAGAGTTTCGATATACCCCCTAAACTTTTTCTGGGAAAAATAAAAGTAGCTTTCTTTCACGGCAATTGTTCTCCGACTTTAGAATGCACTGCATTCTCTTGATGAATAAACAGGTCGCTGAAATAGATAGCAGCCGTCGGTCATAAAAGTTTTGAATTAGTAGGTCTACACTTTGGGCTGAAATACCTGCCTCTCCAGACAGTACCAACACTCCTGGTCATGGAGACTGGAGTATGAGAATGGCTGCCTTACAGGGAGGCAGGTAGGGATCCTAGACAAGGACTAAGTCCTAAGTCTCATTCCCAGGGCTCTAAGGGAAATAGTCTGTGCTGCTTCTATTTCCCTGCACGGTTCTAACATTCAGTAAAAAAAGCAATGAATCCCTGCTCCCCAGCATCCGTGATCCCAACGATTTAAAGTGTTTAGGGAACAGAGGGGCATTGCTGAGAGTAGAACTTTCTCATCTGTCCTCCACCCAGCCCCTCGGTAGGTCCTTCTGCCTTTCACTCCCTCACCTCACTCTTGACCGGCTGAGTGGCCACACCCATTAAAATCTCTCCAAGGTACTGCCCCTCCTGCTTGGGGATTCTTCACCGCTCCCCTCTCTTGGGAATGCTCCTCCCTCACCTTTCCGAACAAGTCCACAGATCCTTCAAAGCTAACTGAGCTGTTGTCTGCTCTCACTTTCTCAAACTAATACCTAACCCACGAAAGGAGAAATATCTATCCATCAGCTGCTCCATGCTTCCTGTTCTCATAGCTAATGCTCGCCTCTTCATGTAAGGTAAAAGCAAGTTGCTTATACCGTTGCATATCATAAGACTGAGATCCCGGGAGGAGGAACTGCTATATAAGGAAGCATTTCAAAGAGGCAGGAAGCAATTTGATGTACACGTTCAGTCAGTCTTCTGTTGGTTCATTCAATTAGGCAAGGGAAATCTCCTTTATCCAAACTTTTTCTATCTAGAGATTTTTTTCCCTGTGCTTTAAATACTAAATAAGCCTCGACAACAAGGACTCTCCAGACAAGTTGGCATCTTCTCGCTGGTTTTGAAAGTCAGACTGGGAGCCTGACAGCCAAGGCAGACCTCAACAGCTTTCTTTACTTAGCTATCATAACCGAACACTTAACTGAACATATTCAAATACTTAGAGTTCTCACTGGCAAACCTGCAAATGAATGCTTGAAAGAGTGTGTGTGGCAGGAGAAATGACTATAAAACTGTCAAGTTAAGAAAGCATTGATCTGCTTCTCTGGGTCTAATTGCTGCCCTGTGTAACGCAATGGGGATTCTCAGAGTGGATTACACAGGCTGTGAATCCAGCCCAGATGTGGGCCCCAGGATAGCTCAGCTTGCTTGCCAGTAAACTCCTTTTTATGGCTTCTTTTCTGTACCCTTCTACCGTAGCCATAGATACACAAGTTATGTTCCACACTTTAAACTCTCAAAAACCTATAAATTAGGTCCTTAACTTTGGAGGAACTAGATATAAATTTCTCAATATTTCGAGTTCCCACTAACACCTAAACAAACTACCAAGTGATTTAGGTTTTAAAATGTGTATCAGCCCGGGAAGAGCTTGCAAAATGCAAAAACAGCACTGGGTAATGGATAGAATGCAGTCTCTTCTGCAGCCTGCTCTCCTTGTCAAGACCTCGACTAAAAATAGAAAGATTATTTGGGATTATAAATAGTTTGACTACTGTTACTTTCACTGTAAAGTTATTCCAAGAATGAGGCAAAGTATAGAAGAGAAATATAAAAAGTATTTCTAGATATTTTAGTTGAGAAACAGAAGAAAGAATTCACTTTCCTGACTGTAAAAATATTGCTAAACAATGAGCAAATGAGTCGTTAACAAGACATAATAGAGATAATTAAAAAATCACATGGGGGGGTGCAGAGGGGAGACCAGGAAAGGGGACATTTGAAATATAAATTAATTAATTAATTAATTTTTAAAAAATTACATAATACTGACTTCCTCTATTTTCATCATTAGATTTCTTTTTTTTAGTTTTAGAATGGAACGTACAATTTATTGCTCAGAATTAATACCAAAACCTGAAACAACAAATTTTGCCTTTCAGTTCTTGAGTTCCTTAACTCAATTATTAAAGTCGTTTTTGATGCGTAAGTGGTCCTCCCGTTTCTCAACTAAAGTCTAGAAATCTTTTTTATATTTCTCTTTTATACTTCTTCACCTCATTTTTAATTTTATGTGTACACTCTACTCAAAAATGTAAGAAGGCACTTCCGGTGTTTGGCCAGACTCCCGGACCAGCGGAGGATCCCTGCCTTCAGCAGCTCTCTGCTCCCAGGCCCCCCTGGAGGGTTCTTGCCGCCTGGTCAGGCCGGGCCTCCTGAGGCAGCAGGCGGAGAGACCACCAACGCTGCCCACCCCTGCCCACATCCCTGGCCCAGGAGGAAACTGTATCAGCCTCTGGGTACCCGTGAGGAGGGCCCAGGAGCAACAGATCCACTGCGTCTGAGACACCGCACCTGAAGGGACCCGACCGGATAAACAGTTCTCTGCACCCCAAATCCCGTGGGAGGAGAGCTAAACCTTCAGAGAGGCGGACACGCCTGGGAGCCCGTAAGAGTCTGAACGCTTCTCACACTAGTGGCCCAAGAGAAAAACAAAAGTGACGTGGAAGCCGTTCGCACGAATCCTCCCAGGAGCGGTGGCGCAGATCTTCCTGGCTGCTGAGGCCATGGAGAGCTCATAGGCAACACCCCGCGAGCAAACTTGAGCCTGGGGACCACAGGTAAGACAAACTTTTCTGCTACAAACGACTTGCCTGGTGAACTCAAGACACAGGCTCACAGGAACAACTGAAGACCTGTAGAGAAGAAAAACTACTGCGCCCGAAAAGCAGAACACTCTGTCCCCATAACTGGCTGAAAGAAAACAGGAAAACAGGTCTACAGCACTCCTGAAACACAGGCTTATAAGACAGTCTAGCCACTGTCAGAAATAGCAGAACAAAGTAACACTAGAGATAATCTGATGGCGAGAGGCAAGCGCAGGAACCCAAGCAACAGAAACCAAGACTACATGGCATCATCGGAGCCCAATTCTCCCACCAAAGCAAACACGGAATATCCAAACACACCAGAAAAGCAAGATCTAGTTTCAAAATCATATTTGATCATGATGTTGGAGGACTTCAAGAAAAGACATGAAGAACTCCCTTAGAAAACACAGGAAAACATAAACAAACAAGTAGAAGCCTACAGAGAGGAGTCACAAAAAACCCTGAAAGAATTCCAGGAAAACACAATCAAACAGTTGAAGGAATTAAAAATGGAAATAGAAGCAATCAAGAAAGAACACATGGAAACAACCCTGGATATAGAAAACCAAAAGAAGAGACAAGGAGCTGTAGATACAAGCATCACCAACAGAATAAAAGAGATGGAAGAGAGAATCTCAGGACAGAAGATTCCATAGAAATCATTGACTCAACTGTCAAAGATAATGTAAAAGCGGAAAAAGCTACTGGTCCAAAACATACAGGAAATCCAGGACTCAATGAGAAGATCAAACCTAAGGATAATAGGTATAGAAGAGAGTGAAGACTCCCAGCTCAAAGGACCAGTAAATATCTTCAACAAAATCATAGAAGAAAACTTCCCTAACCTAAAAAAAAAGATACCCATAGGCATACAAAGCCTACAGAACTCCAAATAGATTGGACCAGAAAAAAAACACCTCCGTCACATAATAGTCAAAACACAAACACAAAAATAAAGAAAAAGAATATTAAAAAGCAGTAAGGGAAAAAGGTCAAGTAACATATAAAGGCAGACCTATCAGAATCACACCAGACTTTTAAGCAGAAACTATGAAAACCAGAAAGATCCTGGACTGATGTCATACAACCCTAAGAAACACAAATGCCAGACCAGGTTACTGTATCCTGCAAAAACTCTCAATCAACATAGATGGAGAAACCAAGATATTCCATGACAAAACCAAATTTACACAATATCTTTCTACAAATCCAGCACTACAAAAGGATAATAAATGGTAAAAAGCCCAACATAAGGAGGCAAGCTATACCCTAGAAGAAGCAAAAAACTAATAATCCTTGCAACAAAACAAAGAGAAAAAAGCACACAAACATAACCTCATATCCAAATATGAATATAACAGAAAGCAATAATCACTATTCCTTAATATCTCTCAACATCAATGGCCTCAACTCCCCAATAAAAAGACATAGATTAACAAACTGGATACTCAACGAGAACCCTGCATTCTGCTGCCTACAGGAAACACACCTCAGAGACAAAGACAGACACTACCTCAGAGTGAAAGGCTCGAAAACAACTTTCCAAGCAAATGGTCAGAAGAAGCAAGCTGGAGTAGCCATTCTAATATCAGATAAAATCAATTTTCAACTAAAAGTCATCAAAAAAGATAAGGAAGGACACTTCATATTCATCAAAGGAAAAATCCACCAAGATGAACTCTCAATCCTAAATATCTATGCCCCAAATACAAGGGCACCTACATACGTAAAAGAAACCTTACTAAAGCTCAAAACACACATTACACCTCACACAATAATAGTAGGAGATTTCAACACCCCACTCTCATCAATGGACAGATCATGGAAACAGAAATTAAACAGAGGCGTTAGAAAGACTAAGAGAAGTCATGAGCCAAATGGACTTAACAGATATTTATAGAACATTCTATCCTAAAAGCAAAAGGATATACCTTCTTCTCAGCTCCTCATGGTACTTTCTCCAAAATTGACCATATAATTGGTCAAAAAATGGGCCTCAACAGGTACAGAAAGATAGAAATAATCCCATGCGTGCTATCAGACCACCCACGGCCTAAAACTGGTCTTCAATAACAATAAGGGAAGAATGCCCACATATACGTGGAAATTGAACAATGCTCTACTCAATGATAACCTGGTCAAGGAAGAAATAAAGAAAGAAATTAAAGACTTTTTTAGAATTTAATGAAAATGAAGATACAACATACCCAAACTTATGGGACACAATGAAAGCTGTGCTAAGAGGAAAACTCATAAGCGCTGAGTGCCTGCAGAAAAGAAACAGGAAAGAGCATATGTCAGCAGCTTGACAGCACACCTAAAAGCTCTAGAACAAAAAAAAAGCAAATACACCCAGGAGGAGTAGAAGGCAGGAAATAATCAAACTCAGGCAAAATCAACCAAGTAGAAACAAAAAGGACCATAGAAAGAATCAACAGAACCAAAAAGTTGGTTCTTTGAGAAAAATCAACAAGATAGATAAACCCTTAGCCAGACTAACGAGAGGACACAGAGTGTGTCCAAATTAACAAAATCAGAAATGAAAAGGGAGACATAACTACAGATTCAGAGGAAATTCAAAAAATCATCAGATCTTACTATAAAAGCCTATATTCAACAAAACTTGAAAATCTGCAGGAAATGGACAATTTCCTAGACAGATACCAGTACCGAAGTTAAATCAGGAACAGATAAACCAGTTAAACAACCCCATAACTCCTAAGGAAATAGAAGAAGTCATTAAAGGTCTCCCAACCAAAAAGAGCCCAGGTCCAGACGGGTTTAGTGCAGAATTCTATCAGACCTTCATAGAAGACCTCGTACCAATATTATCCAAACTATTCCACAAAATTGAAACAGATGGAGCACTACCGAATTCCTTCTATGAAGCCACAATTACTCTTATACCTAAACCACACAAAGACCCAACAAAGAAAGAGAACTTCAGACCAATTTCCCTTATGAATATCGATGCAAAAATACTCAATAAAATTCTGGCAAACCGAATCCAAGAGCACATCAAAACAATCATTCACCATGATCAAGTAGGCTTCATCCCAGGCATGCAGGGATGGTTTAATATACGGAAAACCATCAACGTGATCCATTATATAAACAAACTGAAAGAACAAAACCACATGATCATTTCATTAGATGCTGAAAAAGCATTTGACAAAATTCAACACCCCTTCATGATAAAAGTCCTGGAAAGAATAGGAATTCAAGGCCCATACCTAAACATAGTAAAAAGCCATATACAACAAACCAGTTGCTAACATTAAACTAAATGGAAGAAACTTGAAACAATCCCACTAAAATCAGGGACTAGACAAGGCTGCCCACTCTCTCCTACTTATTCAATATAGTTCTTGAAGTTCTAGCCAGAGCAATCAGACAACAAAAAAGAGGTCAAGGGATACAGATCGGAAAAAGAAGAAGTCAAAATATCACTATTTGCAGATGATATGATAGTATATTTAAGTGATCCCAAAAGTTCCACCAGAGAACTACTAAAGCTGATAAACAACTTCAGCAAAGTGGCTGGGTATAAAATTAACTCAAATAAATCAGTAGCCTTCCTCTACACAAAAGAAAACAGGCCGAGAAAGAAATTAGGAAATGACACCCTTCATAATAGATCCAAATAATATAAAGTACCTCGGTGTGACTTTAACCAAGCAAGTAAAAGATCTGTACATAAGAACTTCAAGACTCTGAAGAAAGAAATTGAAGAAGATCTCAGAAGATGGAAAGATCTCCCATGCTCATGGATTGGCAGGATTAATATAGTAAAAATGGCCATTCTACCAAAAGCGATCTACAGATTCAATGCAATCCCCATCAAAATACCAATCCAATTCTTCAAAGAGTTAGACAGAACAATTTGCAAATTCATCTGGAATAACAAAAAACCCAGGATAGCTAAAACTATCCTCAACAATAAAAGGACTTCATGGGGAATCACTATCCCAGATCTCAAGCAGTATTACAGAGCAATAGTGATAAAAACTGCATAGTATTAGTACAGAGACAGACAGATAGACCAATGGAACAGAATTGAAGACCCAGAAATGAACCCACACACCTATGGGCACTTGATTTTTGACAAAGGCCAAAACCATCCAATGGAAAAAGATAGCATTTTCAGCAAATGGTGCTGGTTCAACTGGAGTCAACATGTAAAGAATGCAGATCGATCCATGCTTATCACCCTGTACAAAGCTTAAGTCCAAGTGGATCAAGGACCTCCATCAAACCAGATACACTCAAACTAATAGAAGAAAAAACTAGGGAAGCATTTGGAACACATGGGCACTGGAAAAAATTTCCTGAACAAAACACCCATGGCTTATGCTCTAAGATCAAGAATCGACAAATGGGATCTCATAAAACTACAAAGCTTCTGTAAGGCAAAGGATACTGTGGTTAGGACAAAACGGCAACCAACAGATTGGGAAAAGATCTTTACCAATCCTACAACAGATAGAGGCCTTATATCCAAAATATACAAAGAACTGAAGAAGTTAGACAGCAGGGAGACAAATAACCCTATTAAAAAATGGGGTTCAGAGCTAAACAGAGAATTCACAGCTGAGGAATGCCGAATGGCTGAGAAACACCTAAAGAAATGTTCAACATCGTTAGTCATAAGGGAAATGCAAATCAAAACAACCCTGAGATTTCACCTCACACCAGTGAGAATGGCTAAGATCAAAAACTCAGGTGACAGCAAATGCTGGCGAGGATGTGGAGAAAGAGGAACACTCCTCCATTGTTGGTGGGGTTGCAGACTGCTACAACCATTCTGGAAATCAGTCTGGAGGTTCCTCAGAAAATTGGACATTGAACTGCCTGAGGATCCAGCTATACCTCTCCTGGGCATATACCCAAAAGATGCCCCAACATATAAAAACACGTGCTCCACTATGTTCATGCCTTATTTATAATAGCCAGAAGCTGGAAAGAACCCAGATGCCCTTCAACAGAGGAATGGATACAGAAAATGTGGTACATCTACACAATGGAATATTACTCAGCTATCAAAAACAATGACTTTGTGAAATTCATAGGCAAATGGTTGGAACTGGAAAATATCATCCTGAGTGAGCTAACCCAAGCACAGAAAGACATACATGGTATGTACTCATTGATAAGTGGCTATTAGCCCAAATGCTTGAATTACCCTAGATGCCTAGAACAAATGAAACTCAAGACGGATGATCAAAATGTGAATGCAGATCGCTCCTGAGAGACACAGCCAGAATACAGCAAATACAGAGGCGTATGCCAGCAGGAAACCACTGAACTGAGAACAGGACCCCTGTTGAAGGAATCAGAGAAAGAACTGGAAGAGCTTGAAGGAGCTCGAGACCCCATATGTACAGCAATGCCAACCAACCAGAGCTTCCAGGGACTAAGCCACTACCCAAGACTATACATGGACTGACCCTGGACTCTGACCTCATAATAATAAAAAAAAAATGTAAGAAGGCACAAAGAATTAAATTTAAAGCTTGTGGGCAGGCAAACTTTATATTGTGTGCCCACGTGCACATGCTCACATACATGCCTGTTCCTTACCATCTCCAAAACAATAGATTCTTGAAAACTGCCATAATTTTTTAGCAACACATAATCTTACTACAGACAACACATAGCATAGTTTTCCCAATGTTGCCTCCATAGGTAGAATTAAGGAACCTCCTCTTCTTGACAATTTTCCTGATTTGCAAAAGTACCTTAAATGACTAAGACAGTTAATGCAACATCAATCCAAAGTGAAAATAAACACCCAATTTACAAAGTTTTCCCCTCTCCATGCCCTGTCCTACTCCTTACTACCACAAAGCAGCATGAGAAATAAATCTAATTATTTAATTTAACAAATTAAATTACCTCACTGGAAGCTTGCTGTGACATTATCCTCAAGCATCCTGGCTACCAAGATACCATGCACAAACAGGTGAAAAGTTTTCAACTGAATTTCATCTCTGGAATTTATCCTACACAAATTTCACTGGACAGGGTCCAAAATGGACTCAGCTTACCCTGAATTCCTAGCAGGAGTACTTTAGTTTAATTTTGTAGCAGGGAATCCAACCCATATATGGGCATAACTCAGTGTAGATGAGTGGGCGAGCAGCAGTATGATATATTCTTTCAAGTCAAAAATAAATTATAGGAAAGGAAGTGTTTCGTTGATCTTTCTTATCTCTGACAGCTCTACAGATAAAAGATTTCTCCTCTGGTGTAACTTTTGAATGCTAAATAATACCACTCGGAATAATTTAGTTTCACAAGCACAAACAGGCATCTAAATTTAAGTCTAAGAATTATACAAATCAACTTCCCCGATTGCAAGAAGATACACTGCTAAAATGTTCTTGGCTTTGGAAAACCTTGAGTGAGTAAAAATTTGCAATGTTATTAAAAATTAGCAGTTTCATATATATATATAAGAATAGCTTGAAGTGAAAATGTTGAACAGAGATATTTAAATACCATTAATCCAATGTCATTACATAATTGGGTCCTGCAAATTATTTTAATAACAAAGGATTCATGAAATTTTCTGGTTCCAAGATCTAGGAACTTGATGTGACAAAACATGAATCTGCACTAGAAGTAGCTCTTCAATTCTTTTTTCCAAATATGAAATTAAATGAGCAAGAAGATGATGTTTCAAATATGGGGAAACCCTCAAAGTTTACAAGATATGGAAAGTTATTATTTATTTGTTTTATTGGCTCAAAGAAGACTATTTCCGGTTTAGTATAAAATTTAGACCCAGTAGTTAAAAATTTGTGTGCAAAATTCTTTGTCAAAAGAAGGCTACCTAATAAAAAATGTTATATTTTGTTTCTGTGAACCAAGTGTTAGTGACAAAGCAATTTATAATTCCTTAGGGAGCAGAGTGAACAAGACAAGTTCTAATGCACGCTTAGCAGGGGTTCCATTCAAACTAAGTTCCTAGTGACCACCAGAGCTCAAAATTACTAGCCTCGTGGTATTTCTCTCACTGGTGATCATGAAATTCTTAAAGTGTTCTTGTTGAGCCTGGAAACACAGAAAATTTTGCTGATAGGAACATAGTAGTCACATAGAGAACCGACATCATGGTATTCAGCAATAACCTCTCCCCTCTTTTGTCAGATGTGCCCCTCCCACAAGTAGAGCCCTTCAGACATCTATCGCCTTGATGATGACACTTCAGAAACAGAACAAAAAGGGCAAGGATGTAACTTTGAAGTATCAAAGACTGATGTCCAGGAATAGCAGGAGGTGGAAGGACTAGAATAATAAGTTCTCAGCCAAAATTACTTTCTTCTTCCTTTTAAAATCTTTCTCATACTTCATGCAGGATATTTTGATTGTTTCCCCTTCCCCAGCTCTTCCCAGCTCTTCCCCACATTCCTACCCATCTACCTTCATATTTGTACTCTCTCTTTCTCAAAACCAAACAAAAATGAAAATCAAAATAAAAACAATAAGACAAAACATGTCAAACGGAAACAAAAATACTATCTCTCTCTCTCTCTCTCTCTCTCTCTCTCACACACACACACACACACACACACACACACACACACAAACCTTGAAGCCCATTTTGTTTTGTATTAAATCAACTATTCTTGTACTAGAAAGTACTTTGCACACTACTGGAGAAAAAAGGTAATTATCACTGTCGCCCAGATACACACCGTACAACCTACAAAGTGGCTTGCCTGAAAGACAAACTGGTGCACCAATGGTACAAGTGTTATAGGTGTAACCAGCCACCCTCTGCTCTTGGAAGTTAAGGTCCACTCCGTGAGATATAACCTATGCTTAATACCAAAAAACTGAGCCTAGAGAAGTCACAGGCCTATGGGAAAATCTACTACTATCACTCTGGTAACAAACATATCAATAAAATGGTCCCTAATGAGTATGGCTCAGTACCTCACTCACCCCTCCTCAGAGAAGCTTCTTCTTGCAGAAGATGAGAACTAACACAGAGATCCACACCTGATGTTGTGCAAAGAACAGCTTTTGATTACTAATCCTAAATGTAATGGCTTCACCAAAATCGGTTTTTCCCATCCACCCACCCACTAAATACAAGAAGAATATTGCTAAGAAGAGGGTAGAGAGGGGAGCATGTAAAATAAAGCCATGGTAGGGCATTTAAATAGCCCTAACATCTGAACACAGAGGGCCAGCTATACTGTCTCTGGGAAGGGGTATTTATGGGTGGAAGTCATGGACTAGAAGTCCAAGTATATCTAGACCCCAGTGTAGCCCATGAAATGTAGTAACAAAGATGGCTGCATGTAAGTTCTGAGGGCTGTGAGAGCTGCAGAAAGTTTCCCTACAGACCCACCAATGTGTCCCTCTCAAAAGGAGGGGTTCAATGCAACACGACGAGCTGAGACTGTTTGAAAAGAATATGACAATTTAGGTTTGATAGATACCTGACCAGATAAACCACCAGAACCCAGCTATGTCAGTGGACACCATAATGAAGAGGGAACAACCCCAACCTGACACCATAGAACCCTCCAGTAAGTGTGCACGACCCTGGAGAACCAGGTAGAGATCATGAAGGCACTAAAGATACTGCGACACCTAGTGCTACCTAGGGCTACCTAGGATTCCAGGTAAGCAAGCCATTGTGGACCTCTGATGTCAATCACCTACTAAAAATAAGCAAAAGATGTTCTCACGAAGCTTTGTGTCTCGTTACGTAAGATACTAAAATGTGAGTCAATGAACCTTATCAGTGTAGCAGCGAAGAGTTAACATCACATTGAATGAGTAGTGTGACAACATCTGCCTCGCCATTTTTGAAAAGAAAGCCATTCCAGTGCCAAAGCCAGTTCCAGATGGATCAAAGACTTTTAAATTGCAAAATGAATCCATGAAAGTAATAAAATGTGAGAAAATATTTTTGCAATTGCATAATATGAAAGGTCTTCTTAAATATGATGCAAAAATCGCAAAACCATTAAAGAAAATGCCAAAAAATGTAAACAAAGCTAAATCTCCATGACAAACACAAGAAAATGGATTGGGTGCTGAGCATCAAGGAATCACTTTCCGCAGGGCAGTGGCAGTCCATGCCTTTATTGGCAGCACTCCAGAGGCAGAGACACATGGATCTCTGTGAGTTCTAGATTAGCCTGAGAGAATGCTAGTACATCCAGCAATATACTGAGAAACCCTATCTCATTTTAAAACAAACAAAACCCATAACTTATACATAAACTCTGAACAAATGATCAAAAAAATCCACACCACCTCCCCCAAAAGGGGAAAACTAATAGAGAAATAAACAATTAAGTGGCCAATTCAGCAAATGGAAATAAAATGAATAGCCAATGTTCTGCAGAAGATTATTCCACAGTTAAAACTGGGGCAGATGTGAGCTACAACATCCCAGACAGATAAACTTCTAAGTTTTATAGCATCCAATTGTTGGTGTGATTGTGAAGAAATAAACTGTGTAGAATTAAATACTTTTTAATAAGAGTATTTTATATAAATTTTGTTGGTAAAATTTAGAAACAATGACTAAAATCATCAATGAATAAGCATCTGCTAGCATAGCAATCCTATTGTTAAGAACTGACTGTGGTGGTTTGAGTATGCTTGGCCCAGGGAGTGGTACTATTTGAAGGTATGGCCTTGTTGGAGTACCTGTGGCCTTGTTGAAGGAAGTGTATCACTGTGGGTGTGGGCTTTAAGATCCTCATCCTAGCTAACTGGAAGCCCATCTTCTCCTGCTTACCTTCTGAACAAGGCAACAAGGCATTGAACTCTCAAATTCTCCTGTGCCATGCCTGCCTAGACACTGCCATACTTCCTGCCATGATGATAATGGACTGTACCTCTGAACCTGTCAGCCAGCCCCAATTAAATGTTGTCCTTTATAAGAGTTGCCTTGGTCATGATGTCTCTTCCCTAATGAAACCCTAAGACAACTGATGATGATTAAAAAAACAAGTTTCCACTCATTAACATGTTCTTTATAGAATTACAGTAATAATAGTAGGATGACAACTCAAATATTTATAAATAACAGTGTGGCAAAATACACTGCAACATTCTCATTGAACAAAACATCATACATCAATTCAAAGAAAATGGGGGTAGGAAGTCAGGGTAGGGAAATGGTTCCGTGGAAAAAGCACTTGCCAAACAAATTGGAAAGAGTTCAGGTCCTTAACATTCATGTACACATGGAGTGGGTGTGGTGTCTCACCTATAGCTCCAGTGCTTGGAAGCTAGAGTCAGGATCCAAAGAGTAAGCTGGCTGGTACTATACCCCATATTGAGAAGTTCTGGGTTCAACTGATAGACCTTGCCTCAGTACATAAGATGGCGATTGATTAAGAAAGATTCTCAACATCCTTCTCAGGTCTCTACATGCACAACACGCACCTGCACATGCACCCACAAATGTGTGAACACACATATAGCCATGCATGCATGCACACACACATGTGTGTATAATATATATGCAACTTATGTATAAATAAATATTTATAGTATATTATAATATAATTTTGTTTTATAATATGAAGTATATATGTAAATGCTCAGTAAGATGCACCTTCAGATTCCTAAACAGATGCAATCCCAGCATCTGATTTGATTGATATATTTGTAAGTTACTAGTTCCACTGTTTGAATTATCTGATATTGTTTTCATATCCCAAAGAAGGCATGTAAGTTCACATACCCTTATTCCAAGTAATTAAAAACTAAATAGAAGCCTGTACTTCAGAGGTCTTCACCATTTTATGGTTCGTTCCTAACTGAGTTGAGGGAAGGATATAGATTTCTGGGCCCCATTTCCTAGAATGTCTGAAAAGGGATCTGGTAAGTAAGAAAAGCAATTAGAGATACAACACCCACACATAGGCAGAGAAATACTACTTGCCCTCTTCCTCCACAGTCTGAAAGCTGACTGCCACAGTCACCCACTCCTCAGAAGAGGACCCCATCTGTGCCCACCTTACACTTTGCCTTGGCTACCTGTTTCTCATGGTGGTGTTAATTTATATTAGTTTGTGAATTAGTTTTGATTGTCTTTCTCATTTGACTGTGTCAGCCATAAGAGTAGGGTGAGAGTCAACTGTCTACCATTGTATTCCCAAAACTGATCTGCCATGATCCTAGCTGTGCTTTAGAAAAGTGTTTTCCACAGGCCCACATGGTAAAGTGGCCTTTGGGCTTATAGTAGAATCCTTAAGAGGTGGGGAAATCCTGACGCACTAGCTCTCCCTTTCCCACACTCTCTGATTCCCAGCTGCCATGAGACGCAGGCTCTGCTTCTTGCCTTGATACTCACCATGACAATGGAGTCAACTATGTGGACTGCACCCTCCCAAACTGTGGGTGAAGGTAATTCTTTCCCTGTGTAAGCTGATTATCTCTCGCCATTATAGTGACAGAAATCTGCCCAACATAATAGTAAAGGCTTATTGTTTTAATTGCAGCTTGAAATTTGAAACAAAATCATAAAGAAAAGAAAATGTTACCCGCAGTAAGTCACCAAATCGAAACATTCAATCCTATTTTTTTCTTTGACGGGAAGAAAGAAGCATGGCTCTTGCCAATGGTAAAGAGGACTTGTCTTATATTATTTTGCAAAAGTGTGTCAGTGTCTCCCCAGAGTATAAATTGCTTTACAGAGACTATACCTTTGTGTGGAAAATGAGGGTCTCCCGAGGCCCAAAGCAGCAGATACCCATTCTCCTCTAAGCACAGCATGATGGCGCTTCACTCTTCCTGTCTGGCAGGTGGTTATGTATTGCCGCCATTATCTTCAGCAGAAGCAACTGAAATAATTCTGAAGCATGGCTCCTGCTGTTCTCAAAGATGGTACAAAAACTAATTCCCTTTATGTTATGGATTTTTCAATAAAAGAAGGTAGTGTGGATAATAATATAAAAACATAGGACATTTTCTATGAAAACTCAATGAGAATTGATACAAAAGGATTAAAGCAAAAGAAAGATTAATTTGCCTTGACAACGAGTATCCTACAATTCATTGCTGAGTTCCCATCCCTAAAATCATTCTGTTGTCTTCAACACACTTGGGACAAGGCTTTGTGAGCGGATATGGAGCCTACACCAGACGCACCAACTCTAACAGTCCCTGTGTCATACTTTCTCATACTTTGTATCCATTCGCAGTGCCAGGCAAATCATCCCAGCAAACTTTTTAAGTAACCACAGTTTGGGTTACCATTGCTGTGGTGAAACACTATGACTAAGAGCACACTGGGAAAGGAACGGCTTTATAAGGCTTACACTTCCATATCATTAGTCTATCACTGAGGGGAGACGGGACAGGAGCTCAAGCCGGAACCTTGGAGGCAGGAGGTGTTGCAGAGGTCATAGAGGAGTGCTCCCCATGGCTTGTTCAACCTGCTTTCTAATAGAACACGTGACCACCAACCTAGGGATGGCCCCACCCACAATCAATCATTGATTAAAAGAATGCGCTATAGGGTTGTCTACAGGCCAATCTTATGGAGGAATTTTCTCAATCAGCGTTCCCGCCTCTCAGGTGATTCTAACCTGCGTGGAGTTCACATGAAATTAGCCAGCACACATACCAACCCCTCTTAATGGTGCCCTCCTTTATTGATAAATTACCCCATTATTATTGTAATTGTAAACATTATTTTGGGGGAAGGAGCCAGAGAGATGGCCTTAACAGAGAACACTTGCCCTTCCAGAGGACGTACACTGGGCAGCTCAGACCCACCTGATCCAGGAGATCCAATGCCCACTTCCGGGCTCTGCGAGCGCCCACATGTATGCGGCATAATCTCACACAGAGACCTGTAAACACGGACGAGTCTTTTAAAAGTAAGAATTAACTGGAATGTTTTCTGCCTTAGCTAGGGGTAGATTTAGTTGACATGAATCAACTCGCCGTGCACACTTCATCTAGAGCAGAGAAAATCCATTTTCTGAACTTGAGAGTTTAGAGGTTTTTCATTAAGTTTCTTATTAGCTTATGAAACTTACATAAAGCCATTAGTTTGATTGCAACATTTCATACATGTATATGACCTAATTAAAACATGCTCACCCACCACTACACTCTCAACAATGCTGTTCTTTCATTTTTCCCTCAGACTTAATGATCTTTCTAGAACTTTATTTTAGACTGAATTCAATAGTATCCTGATTAATTCAAATGTTTTATCTACCTATCATCTTCTTATTGAAAATACAATTTTTCTCACACAATATTTGGTGATTACAGTCCCCAACCCCTCTATTCCTCCTGGTATCTTACTACCTCCCCCTTCCATTTGGATCCATCCTGTTCTGCCTCTCATTAGAAAACAAACAGGTTTCTAAGGGATAATAATATATAATAAGATGAGACAAAAACTAACACCTCAGAATTAGACAAGAGAAGGCACAACAGAGGCCCACTCATTCACACACACAGGAATCTTGTAAAAACACAAAGCTGGAAGCCGTGCTATATGGAAAAAGAACCTGTAAGATAAAAATAGAAATATATACATAAATAAATAAGTTAAATTAAAAGGTAAGAGAAAAGAATTTTAAAAGCTCTCACATGGCACTCTGAAGCAAGGAATCTCAAAAGATGGAGGTGAGCCCACTTCCTGTGGCCACCTCTTGCTAAGCATGACGCCTACTTTAAAGAGTAGTTTGTTTCCTCGTTGAGACTCCCCTGAAGGAAACTATATAATGATTTTCAAGTGTTTAGCAATTGAAGACAGCTTCTGGGTTAAGAATGAGGTCATGTGTCCACTTCTCCTTTCAGAAAAGGACTGTTTAAGGGACACCAAAAGGAAAGAGAAATGTGCTTTGAAGGAGAAACCAAGAAGACTGCCAGGAGATAGGACTGGAAATGGACAGGATATATAGTATACAGAGTGTTTGACCACAGTGAGGATATAGGATGCTTTCCCTAGTGTGATAGATGGTTTTGAAAACACTAGTGATGTGTGTGTGTTTCTGAGTGTCTGTGTGTGTCAGTGTGTCTCTGTATGTGTGTCTGAGTGTCTGTGTGTCTGTGTGTGTCAGTATGTCTCTGTGTGTGTGTTCCTATGTCTGTGTATCTGTGTGTGTATGTGTGTATGTGTGTGTATGTGTGTGTATGTGTGTGTGTCTGTGTGTGTGTCTGTGTGAGTCAGTGTGTCTCTGTATGTGTGCTCCTATGTCTGTGTATCTGTGTGTGTATATGTGTGAGTGTGTGTGTGTGCGTGCGCATGTGTGTGTGTGTGTGTGTGTGTGTGTGCTTACAAAAAAGAAAAATGGAAACAGAGGCAGAGATACAATAGCAGTTTAAGGGAAAGATAAGGGTGGCTCGTGCCAAGATATGAGACACAGATGGGTATTTAAAGAAAGAAAAGCCAACATTGACTTGTATTAATGTTGTGGACAAGAGAACGGTAAGAATAAAGGATGTTCCTAAACTTCAGGTCACCTGAACAGAAGCTAGTGCTATGTACAAATGTGAAGATGTCTAGACAAAGGGTCAAGTCCCAAGGAGAAAATTGAAAGTCCTGCTTTGCTGTATCCAGGTTGAGGCGAGCTGGAGATCCATAACAGAGACAATGAGTAGAGTATGGTTATGGACAACAGTAAGTGCTGCTTAGAACAGAGATCTTTGCTGCTCTCACCTAAAAATCTCGAGGGACTTAGTCATTCTAGCTCTTTTCTCCATTGGCTCTGTCTTATAGCCAGAGACCAGATTCTCCAAGTATCCTTACAGAGGAAGGCAGGAGGGTTGACCAAGGATGTAACAAGCCTCCACATGACACACAGATGCTCTGTGTAGATGTCTAACCTTTATTCTAATCTTTTGTGGCAACTAAAAGTGACAATATCCTGGAATACGAGTGTGCATGGAAGGAGAGCTGAGAGCCTTTCTCATAGCATGTAATAGAAATCTCAAAAGGGACGTTCCAAATCCTGCCTAAAAGGCCAGGAGTGTGGTTTTGAATGTGTCAAGTATCAGTTACCTCTGTTCCAAGGGTGTGAAATGTAAAGCAGCAGCTCGCAAACCCCGTGGTAGCTCACAGAGTCCAGAGATGCCACGCCAGCATCCCCCGTTATATGCAACAGGATGTTACTATTCCTCCCTTAAGAGTCTAGATCCCTCGAGTCAATGAGGAGAGGTGATATAGCATGGTTTCCAAAGCCAGGTGAGGAAAGGAATTGCAGCTTCCTCACTGTAATTTAGACACTTCCACTTGGAGCCTCGGCCACCTAGAGGCCACCATGTTGTGAGAAAACCATGTCCTCTGGAGGCTTTTGCAACTTCCCTGAGAGAAAATGCACCATCAGAAGGGACACGCGTGTGCGCACGCACGCACACACACACACACACACACACTCTACACATACTCTCACACACACACACTCATACACATTCACACACACTCATACACACACTCACACACTCTACACACACTCTCACACACTCACACACACTCATATACATTCACACACACACTCACACACTCACACAAACACTCACACACTCACACACACATTCACTCACACACACTCACACACACTCACACACACATTCACACACACTCACACACACTCACACACACATTCACACACACACTCACACTCTCACACACTCACACACTCACACAAACACACACTCACTCACACAAACCCTCACACACTCACACAAACACACACACCAATGAGGAAAATTAGAGTACCACTTAATTCTCCACTATTATAGACAATTGCATGAAGGTACACTAGAAACACTCTGTGGATGGAGTATGAACGTATTAGCAGGTGCCTGGTCCTAAAAGTTCCCCTTCCCCTTCTCTGTGCCCCCAAATCAATTCTTTTCACTGCTAGCTCCCTCTGAGACTCTTCTTACAACATAAGGAAAAGTAAGATGTCTGAAAACAGCTCCCTCCTATAAGACCAGCACTCACCAAACTGAGAGGAATACTGTCACAGGCTTGCGTCCTGTCTGAGCAGTCTAGTAAGTTAAATCACCCTGGGCTCTGCCATGTCTGTCTTCAAAAGGTAGGAAAATAAATAGAAATTAAGTTATCGATTTTATCACCCCTTGCTTTCATTTTACCTAGTCAAAAAGCAATTTCCTCCAAGAGAGTATTAGAAAAGAGATTATATCAGAGGGATATTGTTAATCAGTGCCTCCTGTCATGAAATATTTTCCTTAGACGTATGAAGGTGTGTGGCACAGAATCGCATCATTGTGACAAAAAATAAAAAATAAAAAATTAATTTAAAAAAGCTAATTTGTTGAAAATATTTGTCCATGGGTCTTCTAATCACTTTCCAACACACCAAAAAGAAAACTGAGGAATTTGTACAAAAACAATTCTTGTCTTTAATAACTGTTTTCATTTCTCCATGATCTAATTTACAGCAAAAAAAACCCCATTAATTTATTGCAATGTATCACATACATATTAATACTTACATTTTTAAAACATTACCTTAGCCAGGGTAAAAAGAAAATACAATGTTCAGGACCTAGAAATGTGTATTTAATGAGAGACATTGTTTAATTTGTTATTATTGTATAAGTATATAGTATTGTAATAAATATATACTATGAAATGGTCTTGAGTGTTAAAACACCTTGTATGTTTTTATCACATGTAATAGCTGGGAATGCCTTTCACATGAGGCAAAATAGGACTTTAACTATTTTACTTCACTTTTCTAGATGAGGAAACTGGATGAAGCAAGAAACGTTGGCCCAGAAGATGTAACTCTGGTAACTGGCAAGAGAACTCGATGCTCAGAAAGGAAGCGGCAGTCTCTTGTCGCTGACCAACACAAGGAGACCCTTTGCTGGGCCAGAGGTCAAAGCATCAAAGTAGTCAGTGGTTAAACTCATGGAGCACAATTTAACAACTATAAATAACTAAAAACTCACCAAATGTTCAACTTGAAATAGACCACATTGAAAACCTTCTCTTTTCTGTTTCTCCAGAGAAACCTTTTTTGCCCCGTTGCTCCTGGAACATGGAGAGAAAGGAATGCAGGGCTCTCTCATGATTCTGACAAGGTTTTGACTGGGCCCGCAGGATAGAGCCATCACTGAACTGGAAACAGACAATGCCACGCAAATGATCAGGAGCTGCACAGCTTTCGAGCGGTTATCGTTGGCTCAGAGTCAACCAGGCAGGGAATGAATAGAAAATCCCCAATGTAAATTTGTTTAACATTTGCCATCAGTGACCTAGAGAAATAGAGAGCTTACTGAAGTTTGTAGCTGGATAAGATAAATGTTCATTTTGTCACATGAGAAAAAAATTCAAATGAGGACAGTTGTTTAACAGAATCAGAATTGCATATATGTTTTGATTAATTGAGGGGAAAATAGTTAACGAAATAATCAAGACCAATAGAACTGAGAATGAGATCTCTGAGAAATGCGCTAAGTATATAAAATGGTGTCAACCACTAGCCAAGTACACAGGGCGAGTGCACACTTGTATGTGCGTGTGCACGCACATGACATAACAAAAAGTGTAGAATTCACGATGAAAATTTTGTCATCAATGTCTAGTATTTTACACAGAAGTCTTATTTTCTTACAGTAAGAACTCAGAAACTTCTAGTTAGTGTTAGAATGTTTGTCCCTTAATTGTCGTTCTTATTGCAGACTCCCCAGTCCAGTGCAGGCCCTGGGCTTTATGAAGCCAACAGGAGAAAAGGACGGAGGTGGAGGGAAGCTGTACTGGCTGTTCTTTCTTCTTTTTAAAGAGAAAGATATGAGTGAATAGGCCAAGATTATCCAAGAAATAAACAATGTGACAATATATTAAAAATAAAATTATAAGGTTGGGCCACGCTGTGTGCACATTTCTCCACTGGCCAGCCCTACCTTTCCTGTTGAGCTTCATTCGAAGGCAGATCTTTGTGTTTCAACATGACAGCCCTAAACTATAAAATAAATCAGGGAGAAAAGTGATAACTTAATGGTGAACTTTTTCCTCTATAAACTGGGAAGAAATATTCTGCAATATTTCTAAGGAAGCATAAAATGGCATATCATATTGTACTGATTTCCTAGATATCTCATCAAATATAAGAATAAGAATTGTCACACATGCTAAAATATGATCTACTCATTCTCTTTCCAAAACAATCTTCATTGAGACCAGATTTGAATATTAAGTATATTATCTAATGTCCTCCTTCGTTTTTGTTAAAACTTTTCACCCGTGATTTTTCCAAGTACTTTTCAAAACCATTACTAACTCTACAAATAGCAAAACTTGGGGTGAAAGCTGTCTAATTAAATTGAACAAAATCATGCTTCCTTTTTGTTATCTTGCTCGGATTTGAAAGTGAGTCCTTCTTTCCATTATGTTAGTTTACAAAGAATGCTGCAACAGCTATCACATACTGACTGGCTTAAACAATGGAAATGTATAGTCTCAGCCAGGCAGTAATGGCACACAACTTTAATCCCAGAACTCAGGAGGCAGAGGCAGGTGGATCTCTGTGGGTTCAAGGCCAGCCTAGACTACAAAGCAAACTGCAGGTCAGCCAAGGCTACACGGAGAAATCTTGTCTCAAAAAAAAAGAAAAAAAAGAAAAAGAAAGAAAGAAAGAAGAGAAAGAAGGAAAAGAAAGAGAGAAAGAAAAGAAGAGAAAGAAGGAAAATAAAGAAAGAAAGAAAGAAAGAGAGAGAGAGAGAAAGAGAGAGAGAAAGAAAGAAAGAAAGAAAGAAAGAAAGAAAGAAAGAAAGAAAGAAAGAAAGAAAGAAAGAAAAGAAAGAAAACAAGAAAGAGCTGAAGAGCAAAAGGAGAAGGGAGAGGAAGAAGAGGAAAGTGTGGGCATGGGGAGGAAAGTTCAAGGCAATGACAAGGTTTACTGTCTTTCTGACAGCTGTGAGGAATTACATTTTCTAGGCCTTTCTTTCTTTCTGGCGGACATCTTCTTCCCTGGTCCCTTCAATGGCCTTCTCCCTGTCAGTCTGTCTGTGTTCAAGTTTATCTTTTTCTTAATAAAAATACAAGTTGTGTTCTATTAGAGCCCACTGGAGTGGAAGATTCCCCAAATACGAACAAATTGAGTTACTGGACATTGGGATGTCAGTCTATGATTTTAGAGGTCAGGAGTGGTGCACAATCCAGCTCATAGCACCATCATAGAGCTTTTCACTTTATAGAATTTTTTTTCAATGTGGCTGAGCATAGTGACACATGTCTGTGATCTCAGGACTCAGAAGATGGAGCCAGGAGGACCACCGTGAGTTCAAAGCCAGTATGGGATGTATATATAAAATGACTCTGTCTAGAGATGTGATATGAAGAGAGAGAAAGGGGAAAATGGGGAGTCTGGTGTTTCAGGTTATTTTTATGACAATTTGACACAAGCTAGAGCCATTTTGAAAGAAGGATCTTCAGTTGAGATAATATTTCTACTATATTGGCTTGTGGATATGCCTGTGGTATGCCAAGTAGTTAAAACTGGGGAGAGACAGGCTCCCATATCAGTATTAACCTCGTATTACCAGTGGTTCAATAAATAGACATGGGTATCCAAAAACCAGCTTCTCAAGTGGCAAACCTAGAAGTCGATGGATCAACTTGGGAATAGAGCTTTAATTTGTTGATGCTGCATAGCAAGAAAAGGTCAAGCTTGCACCACAGATAGGTAACAACCAAAAGAGGGAAAAAAAAAGTAGTAACTGGATGATATTTCCTCCTAGCTGGCCTATATTTCTGTACTAAACAGTAAAATCTGTCCTCTAACTACTTTCAAGAGAGAGAAAGCAATATTTTGTTTTCCAATCAAGGGGGAAAGGAGAAAACTTTTCAAATTTGTATTTGAAGTCCTAAGTTACCGACTAGGTAAAGAAGGTAAATCAATCCGAGAAAATGGTGTTTCAGAGTCTGACTCTGGAAGACTATGTAGAGGAGCTGTGATAATTAATGGTCACTGTCCTTCTCCTTTCAGCCTTCTTGTCCGTGTGCTTGTTGACTCATGTTAAGAGATCAGGAATATAATCAAGAACGGATGTAAAAAGGGGTTGGTGAGAGATGAACTACTTTTTCTAGAACATCTTGTAGCGTTGTTTCTTGATTCCTGATATTCTTCTTCCTTAAAATCAACTAAGTAGTCACTCCTGATGATCTACCTCAGCCTTTAGATTTGCTAGCAGCTTTATTCATCCTCTGATAATAGGCAGAAACTAAAGGATCTTGACCAATTTCATTATTTCTAAGGAAGATGTTTAATCTACTGTAGGGTGTGTGTCTCTCTCTGGGTGTGTGTGCATGTGTGCATGTGTGCGTGTGTGTGTGTGTGTGTGTGTGTGTGTGTGTGTGTGTGTGTGTGTGTGTTTGGAAGTTAAGCTCTTTCCACCTACCTGTTCTGTTTTAGGGAAGGTTCTATCTCTTAAGAGCTGTCCTTCTCCTTCCTCTATTTGCCTATCAAAGAACACTTGTCTGTCAAAGAAGAGAACAGAAGACAGGATCAAACCAGGCAAAAAGAACACTTTGGACTTCCCTTAATGTGAAATGAGTTCTAATTACCAAATGCACACCAAAGAACCAGCTGAAAGTGGTTAAGACGTGTCAGCGATTTTAAATGTGTTACTAATTATTTCTGTACCTCATCAACCACTCAGCGCTTTTATTCTTGGTAACCATGACTCATGCTCTTCCTTCATTCATCACCTCAGTCAACTCTTTCTGCTATGGTTACTGCATGGCTTCATCAGAAAACGTGGTGAAAGGGGGTGCGGTTATATGTCCTGGATGTCATTGAGAGTCACCTTCCAGCCATATCTCCCCAGAGCCATGGTCCACTACTTCTCCTTCTGTCTCTGACTTTAGTTGGAAGATGAAAAAACGGGTGGAGGTTGCAAATACTCTAGCTCCAGCTTCCGCCAGGCATTTTCTAATGTGTGCTACATGAACTTTCGTTCCAACAAAATAGTCCAGCACCTTTTAAACACTCCACTTATAAGAGCAGGTGTCTGACATCATATGTAGGCATGCTTTCATTTTTTTAAGGACTTACCCATGGATTCAGGAACTACCATTGTATACCTAAGGGCCTGGTACCTAAACCATAGACTGTGCTCGGTAGATAGTTGTTCAATAACCAAGTAAATGAAAGGATGGATGTTGTGAAACACACAGAACAAACATAAAGAATCATTTTATCGGGTGTGTAACAACAAAATATCTCTTGGGAAGACGAATTTTATTATTAAACCCTGGTTAATTGAACCCTTGGATGAATGTCTAGGATGAATCAGAAAACACCTGACTTCATAAATAAAACCAAAAAATAGGAAGAGAATGGCCTCAAGAGAGATACCCAGAAGCAAAGGACAGAAGAGCCTGGGTGGCAGCAGGTCCATAGAGGACCTGGCAGAACTCAAGTCATGATGTTGTGTTTTGTAATTCCTCAAAATAGAGTGTACCTACTATGAACCATTCTTCTGTCCCCTATAAAATATGAAGAAAGTCTTATATTTTTCACTCATATGGGATATTCTGGCACTTGAGAGCTCTGAAATTCCTTTTTCTGTTAGACGTGTAGCTGAGCAAAGACAGATAGTAAGGAAAAGTAATTAACTTTCTGGAGAGTGAAATTAAAGAAATCTTGGAAGGCCTGATGGCTTAGGTAGGTCATAAGACAGAGGACGCCATTCAATTCTATCCAGCTCAGATGATACTGAGAGAACAAGCTGTCATCTGAGCTCCAGGACACTCATTGGGTGCAAAGATGAAATTCCTGAGACATCTAGGACAAGGTCTCAAATGTTTCTTGTATGACTTTCAGTTCCCAGTAAACCAATCCCTTTCATCACCATCCTAATGTTCTGAGTTTGACACATTTCTCTTGATCAGCTTTCTGATTATAATTATTGATTAGTAAGCTACCTAACATTTATTAAGGTAATACAATGTGACAGTCACAATGTCAAGCAGTTTGCAATTGTCACCTTTATAGGTATTCATCTACAGTATTCCCATGATTAAAATGCTATGCCTGTAAAAAAAATATAGTTAATGTCTGTTTCTCAATGAGTAAGTGCATATTAATAGCTAGTATTTACTGAGACTTTATGAGGTCACTATCCCGAGTTGTTTTTTTGTTTTTTTTTTTTTTGTTGGTTTTTTTTTTCTGTATTGACTTCCTGTATCTCCAGGGCAAGCCTCTCAGGCAAAGAAGGAAACAGTCAGAGAAGTTAAAGGGTAGCCCTACAGTCAGAGTCTTGAAGTGGTGTGGCTCCAAACTCCATAACTTTAGCAACATTGTCTTCTAAATGCTCGATCTGAGGAGAACAGCACATAGAAAAAAGCTAAGTAGCTTATTCAGGATCTCATTCAACAAATGAAAACAGAGAACCCAGGTCAGATGATCCTCCAGAGCCACACTCTTTTGTGCTTTCTGAGAAAGAAAATTGGTTGATTACAAATTGAGTCCTGAAGAGAAGAACCCAAATCTTCAAGACTCTCATATGTTTTCAGAACGTTTATACAAAACTTAGAAGCCCAGAAAAGATCCCATACAGACATAGAAGAAATGGGTGAGGATTTGAGGAAGAAATGGCTCTAACAGGCTCAGGTATTTGAAAACATGCTCTCCAGTTGGCAGTGATGCTTGGTAAGGTATTGGGAAAATTATAACCTTGCTAGAGGAAGTATAACATTGGGAATAAGATTTGAGAGTTCTTAGCCTTCTTACTCTCTCACACTCTTGCCCTCTTGCTCTCTTCTCTCTCTGTCCCTTCACTTTTCTCCCCATTCCCCTCCCTTATCTCTCCCTCTCTCCTCATGTTCATGCTCTCGCTCTCTCTCTCTCTCTCTCTCTCTCTCTCTCTCTCTCTCTCTCTCTCCTTTCTGTCTATCTCTCTGCGTTTCTCTGTCTCTACTCCCTCCTGAACTCCCCTCCCCATGCTATAAATAAACTCTATTCTATACTAAAAGCAAAAATAAAGCAAAACACAACAAAAAAGAGTTCTTGGCCTTTGTACCACTTCTGCTTTACTCTCCACTTCCTATTTGTAGTTCAAGAAATGATCTCTCAGCTGCCTGTTCCAGCTTTCGGCTGTCATGCCTCCATTACTAGTCATGGACTCTCTCTTGGGAACCATAAGTCAAAATAAACTCTCCTGTATAAGTTGCTTTTGGTTATGGCATTTTATCACAGCACCAGAACAGTAACTAACACAAAAGGGGAACAAGAAAGCCCCAGAGCAAAATTCTTAAATGCAGTAGATGTATCAGGGCTTGTGTGGTGATGAGCATACAACCAGTGAAGTTGCATAAACTCTACGTCCTGCGTGTGGGATTCCACCCTGCAGCCACTGTATCTCGGTAAGAGCATAAGGAAAACATGGCTTAGAGAAGTCAAATAACTTGGCAAAAGCTATCTCAAGTTATTGGAGTCAATTAGTAAAGTCTGATGGGGCAGTGACAGCACAGGCAGGTGCTTAAGAGCAGCTCAGTTTACCATCTCCCCACAGCCCTCTAATGCCAAACATCTTCATGGCTTCCTGGGTCAAACACAGTCTCCCGCTCCTCCTAACTGAAGCCCTGTGACTTCTAATATCACATTGGGCAAAAAAAGGCTTCTGCTTTGTCATGAGCTTCCATCCTGTGGGAGCTCAGGTGTGAGTCAGTGTTGGAGGCCTGCTTCAGCACCTAAAGCAGGTCAAAGCAGAGACTCTCCGTACCCTGGGCTGGTAGCAACACCAAAAACTAGTGGGCAGCATGACAGAGGGTGCTGTTGTTGTTGTTGTTGTTGTTGTTGTTGTTGTTGTTGTTGTTGTTGTTATTTTAATTCTCCCACCCCAGGTACCAATACCTCATGGGAGTGTTTATAACCCATGTGAACTTGTCCAGCATGGACCAGGACAAGGACCTGTAGGAGGAAGGGTTTATCTCCCTTCCACTTCAGGAGCTACCTATGTTTATTTCATTCTGGAGCCCACAAAGCTGGGTAGCTATAGCACCAGATAAGCATGGAGCCTTAACCAAATGCTTAAAAATATAATTCCCAATTCCATTGTTCCCTAGCTTAGCATCAAGATATTTGTGAAAATACAAAAAACATTTCATAATCCAATTTATAAATTTAAAAGCACTTGTAGGCTTATATTAATTTATATGTTCGTATAATATAGTTTGTCTAGATCATACATGTATAGTAAAATTTTCATAATGAAAGTTCTTTAAAAAAAATCAATGGAATAGGTATTAAAAAAAACAACTTTTTTTGTTTTGTTTTGTTTTGTTTTGTTTTTGCTAGGCCTGAAAGTGCCACTAATTGGCTCGCCGAGGTCGAGGACATTTAATACTCTTGTCGTTTTCAGATCCCTTCACTACGAAATGCAGTAGACAGATTCTTATCACTAAATGACTTCAGACTCCAACAGTCTTAGTTTCTCTACACTCACTCTTTCAGGAAGAAAGTACTCCCGATTTTAACTACCACATGCAGTTAAGCCTAAAACTCCAAGGAGGTAAAAACAGCTGCAGCTGTTCTTGCTGACCCATGGGAGGGCATCTGCCTTTCTTTTAATTCTCAGGGTATTTTTTAATCAAAAGCTTGAGTGTTGCTCAATTTATTCCTGGGTAAATGACTTCGTGGTTTTGAATGTGTTCTTTGGATCTATTTTGGTAGATTAATATTGTTGAGGAAGCAGTTAACTTTCCTACCTTTCACCACGTTTGCAGAGCTGCTTCTGCGGTGCTTATCATGACATCCCATAATTCCTCCATGTCTTGACACTGTTTTATGTTTTCCACAGTGTGGTGGGGTTGACCCAGCGTTTTGTTAAATTGCATTTTAATTTTCATTATTTATCTTGGGGAGTGCACCTGTGGAGGTCAGATGACAACGGTGGGAACTGGTTCTCCCGTTCTGCCCTGCGGGTCCCCAAAAACAAACTCATCTCCTCACTCTTGGCAACAGGCACCGTTACCACCTGGGTTATTTCTAGCCCTTCGCCCACCAATTTTAACTCTATAGTTCATGATTTCGATCTGAAACCTCCAGCAAGGACTTCCTTTGGAAGACACAATCCCTACTAGTAGTAATAGGAGGTGGGGACAGTTTCAAGGACTAGGGCAGATTATGGTGCCCTCGGTGAGGACAGTGGGAGCCCAGACTAATCTGCTTCCTCTTTTTGCCTCCCTACATGGGTGAGTGATTTTTTTTTCCCTGTTACAGGCTCTTACTGTGATGTCATCACTCCCCAAAGCAGTGTCAACCAATCACAGACTGAAGTCCAGTGTGTGTGTGTGTGTGTGTGTGTGTGTGTGTGTGTGTGTGTGTGTGTGTAGAATAGTCACCATTTTGGAACTATGTATCTAGAATACATAGTTCATTCTCTCAATTTTGTAGTTTTAACACTTCATTGGCCAAAACTACTAATTTTAATGTAACAAAAGTTACCAATATCCACATTGCAGTTTGTACTTTAAAATTTTTTAATACATCCTTGCCCATTCCTAGGTCCTACATGTCTTTCTGTTAGCAATATAGTTTACCCCTTACGGCTAGAAATGCTATATCAGCTAGCAATTCAACTTACTTTGTTTCTGCTATCGACAAATCAATTACGATCAGTGGTGTGTGTGTGTGTGTGTGTGTGTGTGTGTGTGTGTGTGTGTGTGTGTGTGTGTACATGTATGTGTGTATATGAGGAGAAAGACAGAAAGGAGAAGAGACAGAGAGGGAGGATGGAAGAGAACTGATGAAAACAGTCCAAGCGGTCTTAGGCAACAGCTTGGAAATAACCCCCTACTTTGAAACTTTCCATTCTCCCTCATCACCTCCCTTCCCACAAGTAGCCCGCTGCATAGGTCCTTGTTGCTGCATACATCCAGAAACTATGCAGCTATTGCCAGAGCCTCATACCAGTTTCTTTTATATTCTAAGTCGTAGCTACAAGCAGGATTTTCCTCAAACGCTATCTTAAGCTTGGCTTTGCATAAAAATATCCATACACGGCGAGCTTAGACTGTCGGCCATTTCCAATTCCCACCCCCTCAAGTACAATATAGTGTATAATTATTTTGAGATGTTAAATCTTTCCTGTAGGTATTCTATCTCTAATAGTTTGCACATTGTTCCCTTGCACAAACGTGTGTTGTTTGGAGTTTGTTAGTAATTGAACCCAGAACTTGATTTTCATATCCATCCATTCACTGTCACACTTGCCTATGGTGACAGACTTCACATGTTTTATCCACCACTTTCCCAGGACAGACATGAAGCTTTTTACCCAATCCCATGCTGCAAATGCACTATGCCATGTGATAGTTTCTTATTAAACATACATGCTATTACAATCAGTAGGTCATCGAGGTAAATAGAATCATGTTCGGAGAGATGATTGTCTAGACTGGCCATTCTACTCCAGCTCCCGTCAGTGGGTATGGCAGTCTCATGTCCATGTTCAGAGCCATCCAGGTTTGAACATTTGTCAATATGTCACGGGTCTATTGTTTGGAAGTTTGTGGTTATCCGTTAAGTGATTACCTTATACTATGTATAGCTTTCAGAGCTTTTGTTTATTCGCACCCGTATTACATATTGCCTATGACATTCATTGTCTATTTTGATATTGAGATTGCTGCTTTCATTGTATTCGTGATATCGATCGAATAGTCGTATTTTGTTTTGTTTTGTTTTGTTTTTCAAGACAGATTTTTCCCTGTATAGTTCTGGCTGGCCTGAAACTCAGATATCCAACTGCCTCTGCATCCCAAGTTCTTCAATGAAAAGCATGTATCACCACTGCCCAGCTGAATGCTCACCGTTTTAGACATAAATGTCAAGAACATATAGGTTCTGTCATGCTGGTAGCTCTTAATATTGTCTACAATATCCTTCACTAATCAAAACTATTACTATTAATTTAGTGTAGCTCAATTCATCAACATTCACTTTCAGTTTGTTCTTTTGAAATTGTACTTATTAATCCTTCCTCATCTGTTGGTGCTGCGCACATTTTTCTGTTAACCATACAGTTTTCTTCTTTCCAAGTAGATGAACTGCTGTGAAAGTTCTCAACTCAACTTATTTTCCTGTGGTTGAAAAACCAACTTTCCTAGCATCTTCTAGATAGCCAACCTTTCCCCTCAACTCTCAGTGTCACCTTTATTTTAAATTAAGTGTCTGTACACATCACACAGTTCTGTTTCTGACCTTTCCATGCTGTTGATCAATTTGTCTGTTCCTGAACCAATTTCTCAACAGCTAACACGGCAAACAAACATCCTCCACATATTGACTATTAACTATTCTCAAGTCTAACTTGAACAATTCTTCTTCCTGACACATGGTGGGGGGAACACTGTTATTTTGATTGGGATTATATTGTGCTTATAGATTAATTCAAGAAGTGTGGGGCTTTCACACTATTAAGTCATCTTACCAAAAAACCAGGAAATGTCTCTCTAATTAGGAAGATCATCATTTATGTACTTTAGCCCGGGCTTAATTTTTTCCACATAAAATTGTGGTGTGTTCTTGATTAAGTTAATTTTAGATGTTCTGAAAGTCCTAATGCAACTTTGAGTTACATTTTCTAGTTGATGGGGAGAATTCTACTTTCTCCCCTACAGCAACTCATTTGGAGTTCTTCAGAAACGGACAAAAGCAACGTAGTTATCTACTTCAGCCTGAACGATTTGAATGTAGAATATTGTCCAGGCAAAGATAACAAGGTTAGTACATCAAAACTTTATATGGAGATTCCCTGAACAGCCAGAGACCCTTTGAGCCTTCCTCTTCCTACCTGTGCCAGGGACTAGAGCCCAGTGCTGGACACAATCCCACACAGTCCACATCCCAGTTGCAGCGCAACTCCCCAGGTATTCTGATACATCCAGGATCACAGGATCACAGGAATAACAGGCTTCAGTCCAAGACAAGGAGGTCAGCTAACATCAGAGATAGCCAGATGTGGAGAGGCAAGCTCAAGAACATAAGCAACAGAAACCAATTTGACTTGACAACATCACACCACAGAAAGTCCTGGATACCCCAACACACCTATAAAGCAAGATTCAGATCTAAACCCTCATCTCATGAAGATGATAGAGGACTGTAAGAAAAATATAACTCCCTTAAAGAAATACAGGACAACACAAGTAAACAGGTAGAAGCCCTTAAAGAGGAAACACAAAAAAAAATCCCTTAAAGAAATACAGAAGAACACAATCAAACTGGTGAAAGAATTGAGCAAAACCATCCAGAATCTAAAAATGGAAATACAAAACAATAAAGAAATCACAAAAGGAGACAACCCTGGAGATAGAAAACCTAGGAAAGACATCAGGAATCATAGATGCAAGCATTACCAACAGAATAAAAGAGATAGAAGAGAAAATCTCAGGGGCAGAAAATACCATACATTGACACAACTATCAAAGAAAATGCAAAAAGCAAAAAGTTCCTATCCCAAAACATTCAGGAAATCCAAGACATAATGAAAAGACTGAGCCTGAAGATAATACATATAGAAGTGAGTGAAGATTCCCAACTCAAAGGGCCAACAAATATCTTCAACAAGATGATAGAAGAAAGCTTTTCTAACCTAAAGAAAGAAATGCTCATGAACATACAAGAAGCCTACAGAACGCCAAACAGATGGAACCAGATAAGAAATTTCTCTCATCACATAATAATTAAAACACCAAATGCATAGAACAAAAAAAGACTATTAAAAGCAGTAAGGGAAAAGGGTCAATTAACATATAAAGGCAGACCTATCAGATTTATACCAGACTTCTCAACAGAAACTCTAAAAGCCAAAAGATCCTGGACAGATGTCATACAGACACCAAGAGAACAAAAATGCCAGCCCAGGTTACTACAGCCAGCAAAACTACCAATTACCATAGTTGGAGAAACCAAGGTATTTCAAGACAAAACCAAATTTAAACATCTTTCCACAACCAAGCCCTACAGAAGAAAATAGAAGGAAAAGTCCAACACAAGGAGGGAAACTACACCCAAAAAAAGCAAGAAATTAATTTTTCACAGAAAACCCATAAGAAGAGAAACAGACAAACATAATTCCACCTCTAACAACAAAAATAACAGGAAACAAAAATCATTGGTCTTTAATATGGACTCAATTCCCTAATAAAAAGACATAGGCTAACAGATTCAATACATAAACAGGGTCCAGCATTTTGCTGTATACAGGAAACATACCTCGGAGTCAAAGACAGACATTCTCTCAAAGAAAAAGGGTGGGAAAACATTTTCCAAGCCAATGGTCCCAAGAAACAAGCTGGAGTAGCCATTCTAATATCCAACAAAATAGACTTTCAACCAAATACTATTTTTAAAAGATGGGTAAGGACACTACATACTCATCAAAGGAAAAATCCACCAGGATGAACTCTCAATTCTGAACATCTATGACTCAAATGCAAGGACACCCACATTTGTAAAAGAAACATTTCTAAAGCTCAAAGCACACATTGAACCTCACACAATAATAGTAGAAGATTTCAATGCTCTACTCTCAATAATGGACAGATCATGGAAACAAAAACTAAACAGAAACACAGTGAAATTGAAAGAAATTATGGACAAAATGAATTTAATTGATACCTACAGAACATTTCAGCCATATATGTGTGTGTGTGTGTGTGTATATATATATATATATATATATATATATATATATATATTCATCTTCTTCTCAGCACCTTATGGTACCTTCTCAAAAATCAACCATATACTCGGGCACAAAACAAACCTCAACAGATACAAGAACATTAAATTAATCCTATGTGTTCTATCAGACCATCACAGACTAACGCTGGTCTTTAATAGCAAAAAAAAAAAACCACCAGAAAGCCCACACACATGGAAGCTAAACAACACTCTACTCAATGATAATTTGATCAGGGAAGAAATAAAGAAAAGAATTAAAGACTTTTTAGAATTCAATGAAAATGAAGGCACAAGATATTCAAACTTATGGGACCCAATGAAAACAGTGCTAAGAGGAAAACTCATAGCTCTGTGTGCCTCCATAAAGATATTGGAGAAATCATACACTAGTAGTTTAACAGGTCATCTAAAAGCTCTAGAACAAAATAAAAGCAAATACACCCAAAAGGAGTAGATGGCAGAAAATAATCAAACTCAGGGCTGAAATCAACCAAGTAGAAAGAAAAAGAACTATGCAAGGAGTGAGCAACTCTAAACCATCTAAACAACCCCATAACTCCCAAGGAAATAGAAACAGTCATTAAAAGTATCCCAACCAAAAAAAGCCCAGGGCCAGATGGTTTTAGTGCAGAATTCTATCAGAACTTCAAAGAAGATTTAATACCAATACTCCTCAAACTATTCCATAAAATAGAAACAGAAGAAACACTACCGGATTCTTTCTATGATGCCACAATTACACTGATGCCTAAACCACAAAAAGACCCATCAAAGAAAGAGAACTACAGACCAATTTCCCCCTGTGACTATCAGTGCAAAAATATTTAATAAAACTCTCACAAACCAAATTCAAGAACACATCAAAATGATCATCCAACATGATCAAGTAGGCTTCATCCCAGGAATGCAGGGATGGTTCAATAAACAGAAATCCATCAATGTAATCAACTGTATAAACAAACTCAAAGAAAAAAAAGCTCACGATCATCTCATTAGATGCTGAGAAAGCATTTGACAAAATTCAACAGCCCTTCATATTAAAAGTATTGGAGAGATCAGGAATTCAAGGTGTATACCTAAATATAATAAAAGCAACATACAGTAAACCAATAGCCAACATCAAACTAGATGGAGAGAAACTCAAAGCAACCCCATTAAAATCAGGAACAAGACAAGACTTCCTATCTCTCTCACCTATTCAATTAAACAACGAAAAGAGATAAAATGGATACAAATTGGGAGGGAGGAAGTCAAGATATCCCTATTTGCAGATGATATAATAGTATACATAAATGAGCCCAAAAATTCCTTCTACAACTGATAAACAACTTCAGCAAAGTGGCTGAATATAAAATGAATTCAAACAAACCAGTAGCCTTCCTCTATTCAAAGGATAAAAGGGCTGAGACAGAAATTAGGAAAACAACACCCTTCGCAATAATCACAAATAATATAAAATATCTTGGTGTGAGTCTAACCAAGTGAGTGAACGTTCTGTATGACAAGAGCTTAAATCCCTGGAGAAAGAAATTGAAGACGATCTCAGAATATGGAAAGATCTCTCATGTTCACGGATTGGCAGGATTAGTATAGTAAAAATGGCCATCCTGCCAGAACCAATCTACAGATTCAATGCAATCCCCATCAAAATTCCAGCTCAATTCATCATAGAGTTAGAAAGAGCAATTTGCAAGTTAATTCGGAATAACAAAGACGAACCCAGGATAGCAAATCTATTCTCAACATTAAAAGAACTACTGGGGGAATCACAATCCTTGATCTCAAGCTGTACTATAGAGCAATAGTGATTAAAAAAAAAAAGATATGGTATTGGTACAGAGACAGGCAAGTAAACCAATGGAACAGAGTAGAAGACCCAGAAATGAATCCACACACCTATCATCATTTCATCTTTGACAAAGGAGCTAAAACCATCCAGTGGGAAAAAAGACAGCATTTTCAACAAATGGTGCTAGTTCAACTGGAAGTCTACATGTAGAAGAATGCAAATTGATCCATTCTCATCTCAAGTCCAAGTGGACCAAGGACCTCCACATAAAACCAGATACACTGAATCTAATAGAAGAGAAAGTGGGGGAAAGACTCAAACACACAGGCACAGGGGAAAACTTCCTGAACAGAACAACAATGGCTTATGCAACAATCAACAAGTGGGACCTCATAAAACTGAAAAGCGTTCTATAAAGCAAAGGACACTGCCAATAGGACAAAATGGCAGTCCACAGATTGGGAAAAGATATTTACCAACCCTACATGTGATAGAGGGCTAGTATCTAATATATACAAAGAATTCAAGAAGTTAGAATCTAGAGAAACAAATAACCCTATTAAAAAGTTGAGTACAGAACTAAATAGAGAATTCTCAACCAAAGAATCTCAAATGGCTGAGACACTATTTTTTTTTATTGGATATTTTTATTTACATTTCAAATGTTATTCCCTTTCCCTATTTCCCGTCCATAAGCCCCCTATCCCATCCCCACCCCCCTTCTTCTATAAGGGTGTTCCCTGTCCCCAATCACCCCCCTTCCTGCCTCCCCTCCCTGACATTCCCCCACACTGGGGAGTCCAGCCTTGGCAGGACCAAGGGCTTCTCCTCCCATTGGAGCCCAACAAGGCCATCCTCTGCTACATGGGTCTGTCCATGTACAGTGTTTGGGTAGTGTTTTAGTCCCTGGGAGCTCTGGTTGGTTGGAATTGTTGTTCTTATGGGGTTGCAAGCCCCTTTAGCTCCCTCAATCCTTTCTTTAACTCCTCCAACAGGGACCCCATTCTCAGTTCAATGGTTTGCTGCTAGCATTCACCTCTGTACTTTTCATGCTCTGGATGAGCCTCTCAAGAGAAAGCTATGTCAGGTTCCTATCAGCATGCACTTCTTAGCTTCATCAATATTGTCTAATTTTGGTAGCTGTATATATAAATATGCTGGATCCCCAGGTAGGGCAGGCTCTGAATGGCCATTCTTTCTGTCTCTGCTCCAAACTTTGTCTCCATATCATCTCCTGTGAATATTTTTGTTCCCCCTTTTAAGAAGGACTAAAGCATCTGCATTTTGGTCATCCTTCTTCTTGAGCTTCATGTGGTCTGCGGATTACATCTTGGATAATTCGAGCTTTTGGGCTAATATCCCCTTAACAGTGAGTGCATACCAGGTGTGGTTTGTTTTCTTTTGTTTTTGTTTTTGTTTTTTGTGATTGAAAAACAATCACTTGGGATGCTTTTAAAGAAATGTTAAACATCCTTAGTCATCAGGGAAATGCAAATCAAAAGGACCCTAAGACTCCATCCCACACCAGTCAGAATGGCTAAGATCAAAACCACAGGTGACAGCAGATATTGGTGAGGATGTGGAGAAAGAGGAACACTCCTCCATTGTTGCTGGGACTACAAGCTGGTAAAACTACTTTGGAAATCAGTCTGGCAGTTCCTGAGAAAATTAAAAATTGGTCTACCTGAGGAGCCAGCTATACCACTCCCGGACATATACCCAAAAAATGCTCCAACATATAACAAAGACACATGCTCCACTGTGTTCACATCAGCCTTATTTATAATAGCCAGAAGCTGGAAACAATCCAAATATTCCTCAATCAAAGAATGGATACAGAAATTGTGGTACATATACACAATGGAATACTACACAGCAATTAAAAACAATGACTTCATGAAACTTGCAGGCAAATAGATGGAACTAGAAAATATCATCCCGAGTGAGGTAACCCAGACACAAAAGAACATACATGGTATATACTTACTAATACATGGATATTAGCCCAAAGGGCCACAGTGCCCATAATACAACCCACAGAACATATGGAGTGTAGAAGGAAGGAAGACCAGGGTGTGGATGCTTCAGTCCTGTGTTGAGAGGGGAACAGGACGATTGTGAGAGGTGGAGGGAAAGGGGAACAGGAAAGGGGAAAAGGAGGGGGAGGAAATAAGGGTGGCAGCATCAGAATCTTGAGATGTGAGAGAGGCATAGAGGGTCAGAAATCGAACAAAAATGTGTAGCCGGGGGTGATGAGGACCTGAGGATAGCCACCAGAGGTTTCCAGACACCGGGTGAATATGAGGCTCCCAGGTCACAATCGGGATGACTTTTGCCAAAATGAGCAGAGATGGGGGAGATAGATCCTACAGAGACCTCCTCCAGCAGACAGGCATGGCGCCTGGTCGAGGAATGGGAACACCCGCCCATCCCAATTTTTTTAACCCAGAAATGTTCCTGTCCAAAGAAAGAACAGGAACAAAAAATGGAACAGAGACTGAAAGAAGGGCCAACCAGGGACTGCCCCACCTAGGAATCCATCCTGTCTACAAACACCAAACCCAACACTGTTGCCTTGGTCAAGAGGTGCTTGCTGACAGGAACCTAGTGTGGCAAATCCTGAGGAAGTCTAGCCAGCAACTGACCAATGCAGATGTGGATGCTTGGAGCCAACCATCAGACTGAGCTCAGGGAACCTGGTGGCAAAGCTGGCAGAAGGACTGGAGGAGTGGAGAGGGGTTACAACCCCACTGGAAGAACAACACAGACTGGCCTGACCGCCAAGTTCTCCCAGAGTCTAGACCACCAACGGAGGAGTGTACCTGGAGGGACCATGGTTCCAGACACATATGTATCAGAGGATGGCCTTGCCTCACAGCAACAGGTGGGGAGGCCCTTGGTCCCTGGGAAGCTTGATGCCCCAGCATAGGGGGATGCTGGAGTGGAGGGCGGAGAGTGTGGGTGGGTAGGGGAGTACTTTCATACAGGCAAAGGTAGAGGATGGATGTGGGATGGGGGTTGGTAGAGGGGTAACCGGGAAGTGGGATATAATGGGATGGGGTGTTGGCAAAGGGGGTAACCGGGAAGTGGGATATCACTTGAGATGTAAACAAATGGAATGATTAATAAAATATAAAATAAATAAATTTTTAAAAAAGACTTTATGTGGACAAATGAACTCAATGGTTCTTTTTTGTGCTTTTTTTACTCATAAACTTTAGTGTGGATTCCCAAGTGTCCAGATAAAGAGGAAAGGCAAATCAACATTTCTTCTTTATCAATAGTAGGGCAGTATTTATTCTTTTTGCTTAGCAAGGACAATGGATAGCAAAGGAAACTGAATGCCTGAATATATTCAGGCTGCTATAACAAAATTCAATAAACTGAATAGTTTAAAACAAATTGAAATGTATTTCTTGCAGGTCTAGGATCTGAGATGTCAAAATTCAATCCATCTGCAGGTTTGGTGTCTAAGGAGGTCCCAATTTCTTCCCATCAATAGTGCCTTTTGGCTGTGTCCTCATATATGACAGAAGAGTTCAATGAGCTTTCTTGAACCTACTTTGTAAGGATATCAATCCCAAAGTGGTCAACTCTGGATATTAGTCAACGAGTCAACACCCTAAAGACTGCTATCATGTTGGAAATTAGGACTTCAACATTTGAATGTGAGAGACACATAGTCAGACCATAACAGCGACCTATATGAGTTTAAATTTAAAAAGAAATAAGATGTGGGTACACGTATAGCTTAAGGAAAAGTAGTCATTGAAAGAACAGAACATAAAGAGATGTCAAGTTGGCTCCTTGGAGTTCAAAAAGAAGAGAAGGTACTAAGAAGTGAAGTCGATTCTTGGGAGCAGGAAAACAAGTCTTGCCTCAAGGATCATTCTAAACTACTCCCCAAGGGTCTGATATATGCCTGGCCTGAACACCTCGCCAACAAAACAGGAAGTAAGATGGCAGTCTCAGGGTGTTTCCTGGAGCTGGGGAGAGCAGCCAAGCCAACAGGTGAAATGGATGTAAGGAGATACTATAGGTGAAGCCTTACAGGAGGGGCGCATCCTCTATGCAGATGAGAAAGAGAACAAGGAGAAAGGGAAGGGCAGAGTACAAGTAGAGTCTGAGGGCAGGGGAAGCAGCCAGGTAAGGAGATCATGGGTCCCAGCCTTTCTGAGTCTCAAAAACTGAACAGCAAACATGTCTGGTGGAAGTGAAGAGCGCTGATTTGTAAATGTTGCCACGAGAAAAGACAAATTGTACTTCCAACTCCAATGACAAAATACAGACAGATTTCCACATCAGAAGTAGCAGGAGAATGAATGTAACCATAGGTTACATTCAGACTGTCTAGGAAGCTTCTCAAAAACAATTTCCACAAAATCCCTACCAGAGACAATGGCACCTGAGTCCCTGGTGGGGCCAAGGAGCTGTATCTTAGTAAATTATTTACCAAGCTGGCAGGGTTCAATCCAGCACTCCAGAGGCAGAGGCACACAGATCTCTATGAGTTCCAGGGCCACCATGATCTACATAGAATGTTCCAGACACAGGACTACATTGTGAGGCCCAGTCTGAAAAAAAATTCAAAAATAAAAAAGCACACAACAAAATCGTTCACCAAATTACACACCCCAGTTCAAGAGTTCAAGAATACAGTTGAGTTAATCCTGGCTATGTGGATAATTTCTCTATCAAGATTCACCATCAAATTTTAGAGTAACTTAAATTGCTTATGAAATTACATTTTCCTTGAAATTTTTCTATCATTACGAGGGTTATGCATTCCACTAAGCTTAGATTTTTTTTTAAACCTACTTTAATTATGGTTCTTTAATGCTTCAACCTCCCTTCTAGCCAACCACCCACCAGAGATAAGGGAAAAGGAAGTTAATAGGAAATGGGGGGAATTGGGGACCTGTTTAGAAATAGTTTTGAGGGGTGATGTCAATCTTTGTAGTCAGCAGTCCAGTCCTCTAACAAAACATCAAACAGGAATCAGTAGAAGCAGCTCTTTCCAGAAGAAACCAAGAGGTTCCGCCAATCGGCACAAGTCCCATGGAAGGGGCAAGGAGCAGCAGAACACTACCAGACCTTCTTTGGTGCGTTTCTCTCTACAAAGTCATGACTAGTAATGATCAGAGAAGAAAGCAAGGCAAACCAAGGCAAGAGTGTCATCAGCGAAGACCAACAACGACCAGAAAAGTGTTGCAAGGCGAACCAATGCAAGAGCATTGTCCGCGGTCTGTTGGGTTATCCTTATACTCTTTCCAAAGGTCACATGATCTCTCAAGCATCTGCTCAGCGAAACATCACATGCCCTTCCAACAGGCAGCTTCCAGAGAAAACACCATGTGCCTGTTCTCAGCAAAACATCCTTTGGTACATATACCAAATGGAGTTTACAGACATGTTTATTCATTAAAATTCAATATATTCCCTTTTCTTTGTTCTTACATACTGAACTTCAATGACAACAGCTCCCTTGGAATATACTCCATGTCCGAAGCATACCATCACCATCGTTACAGGCAAATGTATTTAGAATTAATGCTTTAACTTTTACCATTAGGACATAACAGGAAGCATTTCTATAGACCAGAATAACACAGGGAAATGCTTTTGAATGTGCCAAGGAATACAGTTGATGTGGTGAGTGTATTTGTATATACTAAGAATATAGTGGACTCAGGTTGGCAGTTATTTTTAGCTATTTTATTGGGTTCTTATACCTCTACCTACCTTCCAACACTTAGTCCACCCTGATCCCTTCCAATCCCCCAAAACTAGGCAGGAGAGAAAGAAGGTAAGAGGACAGAGGAAACTTAGACCTCTTTTGACCTCCTCCTGCTGACTCTGTGTTCCTTGGGGCAAGTACAGTCTTTGTTATCAGGATATCCACAACTTCTTCTCCTCAACTTGCAACAACAGCAACCAGGACCAGCAGCAGAAGAAGCAGCAGGGGCAGGGAAGGCAGGGAAAGCAGCAGCCGTAACAGCAGCCGGGAAGAAACAGCCTTCACGGGTACTGGGAACTCTCACTTATACCCCCTCAGGGACCTCCAAATTAAACTATCTGCAGCTGGCAAAAATCACTCCCCTGCTAGTGCACAAAGCGAACCATAATCACATACTGTGAAGCAACCTCTTATCTCATACCTGAGATTAAAATAAAAATGTACTAACATAGCATAACTGGTTTTTTTTTAAGAAACCAAAATTCTTGTTTGTAAAGGTATTTTTTTATTCACCCGATATAATTGTCATCTCAGGCTCACTGCCTCAGTCTACTAACCTAGGTCTAGTCCTGGAAGGCTCTACCCTCTGTACAATCTTATCTAGGCCTAGAATGTTTTCAGCCTTTAAGAATTGCTGCTAAAAAAGCTCACCCCTTCCTAGGTTTTTCTGAACTCTGACTGGTTGGCTCAGCTCAGCTGTACTGGATCAAACTCCTCCAGCTGACTGATTCAATCTGATTTCTCCCTCTTGGTCTCTCCTGAATTGCTCTGCTTTGGCCTTATACAAACTTTGGCAACGTGTTCCTCCTCACTCTCTGGCTCCCTCATTCCTCGGCCTGTCTCTGTAACACTCTCTCAGTAAAACCACCTTCTCTTTCTTCTTCTCCCTCTGCACTGTTCCCTCTTGTGTTGCCTCTCTTTCCTCTCTCTTCTTGTGAGAGTTGGTCATATCCTATTTCTGTCAACTTGTCATTCAGTTAGACATCACTTTCGAACACAGCTGCTTCCTTCTACTAACTTTACCTTCCTGGTCTGGTATTAAAGGAGCATACTAAGAGTGTGTCCCTATTCCATCCAAAGGGACGTAAGGGTGTGTGCTAAGCACTGAGCCACACCACGACTAGAAACAGGTTTTTCAGTAAATGACACAATCTCTGGACTTACAGTGTGATGGGATAGACTGCAAGACTCACTAAGCTCTGAACTTCCCTGAGCACATGCTAATTTCCTAAAACACTTAACCATCAGTTTTAAATGGAGATGATTAAACATCCAAAACAAAAAAATTTAATCCTGAAATTTCTCAGGAGAAAGACCAGAGATTGCAAAATATTTTCCTGCTCAAGTCAGCTCTCCATAGATCAACATGTCATAACTAAAGCAAGATGTGTATAACAGATTCAAGCATGTCTATGCAATTTTTCCAATCAAGTCAGTGACTCTTCTACATTTAGCGAATATACACGCCGACTCGTTTGACAGCATCGGGCAAGCATCAGTGTAACCTCACAGCAACTGCAGTTAGTAGTCACAGTCTGGACTTGGACCTTACGCGGGCCAGGCGTCCACCTCATCCCTCCTGCGCGCTGTGCCCAGCGGCGGGAGCGATTTCACTGTGGTCTCCATGAGCTCGTGCCTCTGCATCCTGGGTTCTGTAGATGCTTCCCAGTTTGCTCAGCTCCAAGATCAGCACTCAGTACCCAGCTTATCCCCATTCCTGATGATGTCACACGGTAGCCTCTGAATTTTGTCCCACATGCCGATCATAATCTGCCTGAGTGCTTGTTGTCTCCACTAAGTAGGAACACACAATAGCCGCATAGCTCATTGCCTTCCGTCCTCTGGGACTCCATACCTAAGTCAGCTCATAAGGAGTGCCTTCCCTGTCCACCATATCGAAAAGCCCCATAACTTCCTCCATTCCTCCTCACTCCCTGGCCTGTTTACCTTTTTTCTCCTTGGCCTTTCTTAATGGAATATATTTCTCTTCTTCATCTTCTATCTCCTAACTAGAAAATAAGTCCCAGAAAAGTTAAGAACTTTGTCTGCCTTGTTCGCTACCATTCCCTAAAACGGCACATTGTAGGCGGTAGGAGCTCAGTAACAGTGTTTTTAGTGAATGAAAAAATGAAATTTATCTTCATTCCTTACGAGTAAAAGACAGGCTCATGCAATCAGGAAGAACCAAAACTACAAAGCCTGAAACATTGCAACAACATAAATATGACTAGAGCATTCTGCCTTAGCAATTACTCCTTACCAAAATCTAAACGGGAGAGCAACTGTCTCATGGCCTGACTCTAACGTTTGTGCAATCCGTTGGTCCAATCTGCAACATCTCCTGCGTTGTAGCATTGCTAGGTTTCTGCTTCATTATTTCACATTTTAACACCCAGTCGCTAGCCATTTTTTATGTGAACGTTCGGCTTTGAACAAATCTCCACGGGGATATTTCTTGAAATTACAAACGAATTTGGAAGCCACAAGGACTATATAAGTGTGAATGTAAATCATCTACCACAAGTGGCCTCACTGGTATGGCATCTAGGACACGCACTGGCTTGGGGTATTAATTTTCCTTACAAAGATCATGAGTGTAGAATGCTGGCTGCTGGCAATTAGTTCTCCGTGAGGCTAAGATCTTCTGTCTCCCGTCACATTCCACTCCCCCTAACCCCGGCCTCGCTGTGTTCTGCGCACCCTCAGTTTGCCAGTCCTGGCTTCACTTACCTTCCCAGCCACTTGTTCAGCACCAGCTGTTTTCCGTGCCTAGTGACTGCCACAGTAAGAGAACACCAATCACTAGCTTGCCAATGATAGTGGAAAATTTAGTACTACCAGGAGTAGAGTCTTAATAAATCCACATTAACTTCTCTTTAAAGAGCGCCCAGGTTGGTGTGCCGCCAGCATTGTCCCTGCCTGGCACCATGGAAAGTTCACGGACTTTAAGATCAGGCAGCCTTGGGTTCAAATTCCATTTGCAAGGTTTTAAAAAATAGCTCACATTTAATGAAGTATTCTTAGCCTTACAGCGTTATGGACACTGATGTCATTTCACACGCTGGATGAGATGACCCAAGTTCCATTATTCCCGTTTCTGCAAATGAGAAAGGAAGATCTAACCACGCTCTAAGTCACGTAGCTAATAAGTAGCAACGCGGACCTTGACTGTCGTTTTTCAAACTATTTTATGTTTTTCTCTGTGTGCTTTATTGACTCCTCGAGGCATAAATGGAAAAATATTATTATCCACTAACATAGTACGTGTGAGAAGCAAGCCTCCTATCTCTAATGGCATAGCATGATTAGACCTGATTATTATTCCAGGAGACTTAGTGAATGATTTTACATACGGAAGGAAGAATGTTTACCTTTAAAGATAAACATACAAATGTTTGTGGGTACAATAATACTATTCCTGCCTTGGCTTAAAAATAACCCAGTGGAGTAAAGATTAAACATCTCTGTGCTGCCTACTGGAGACATGAAGACAGTGCAAACTGTTAACACGAGTCAGCTAGTTTTGTTTTATTTAAAAATAGTATTTTTTTAACAAACCTCTTAAAATAAATAAAAATAAAATAAAGTGGTGGGGTGAAGGCATTTATAAAATTAAAGGGTATTGGTTTTCTTTTTTTAAGAAAGACTTTCCACAACCTTGAAATGAGATGTTTAAACTATTCCCTCTCCTATGAATAAATCTCCTTTTTATATAATTGTTTCTTTAAATGAAAAGTTGTTGCCATTTGAACAAATGCGTGATCTTGAGCCACATTTAAAAGGTAACAGTCATGAAGTCACATGACCTGCACTGAGGCGGCCTCAAACCCAGCACTCTGCACCTCTGCGTCCCTGGATTTACATGGGGACTAAACAGAGGAATTAGAGGGGTTTTGCTTTGCACACAGAGCCTTAAAACTTGGTCACCTACAATAAACAGAAGGCTTGACTCTTCTAGCCAAATAATTTTTTAAATGTCTAAAACACATGTAGTATTTTCCCCCCTGGGAAGATACTGGATTCTAAAAAAATATCAAGAAAGTTCCACATAAATATTATAAATGATTGATTGATAGCTAGCCCTATTTATACAATTTTCATTTCATTATCAACATTTAAAAATAAGATATCAGTTTTGAATTATTGGCTTCCCCCCCCCAAAGAATGAAACAATTTTAAAAAAAAGTAATAGCTAAAATGTGCAGGAAGGCTCATCTACTGAATGCACTAAGAATGTGCCTGCTGCCTTCAATTCTACTATGCAAATATAGGCAGTTATTTGGATGGCCTGAAAACACGTATTCTGACTAAAATGAAAGAGATTATCAGCTTTATACAGGGCATGGACACCAGGCTGAGTCTCAAGCTCTGTCGGTCCACTACAGTCTTAGTGTGTTGGGAAAACATTTACTAACCTTTGCTGTAACTACCAAAGAGTATTCTAAATGTCTCCCTTGTTCAAGGACCAATTTGCTGTCCTAAGAGAAATAACCAAACACTGACAGAGAAAGAAATGCGTTGCATACAGTTAAGCAAGTATTTAGAGGTCTTTGAATACATGTTCATGGAGTTACCATCTAAACCGTGGCCTCAAGCAGACAGGGAGAGATCTAACATATTCTCTTCATGGGTCCTGAACAACTGGAGTGTGTGTGTGTGTGTGTGTGTGTGTGTGTGTGTGTGTATGGGCGTTCGGATTATTCCAAAAGCTGTTGCCTATCTGTGGGATATGTTCTTCTAGCTGGGCTGCTTTGTCTGGCCTTAGTGGGAAAGGATGAACCTAGCCTCACAGAGACTTGATGTGCCAGGGTGGGATGATACCCAGGGAGGGGGGCGTGGCTCACCAACTCAGAGGATATATATAGATGTGTATGTATATATAATATATATTATATGTATATGTATACATTTTTCCCTTCAACAATTTTGTGAATCATGGCTAAAGAGAATGATTTACCTTCTATTCGACTAACCTGGCAGATGTATGACACATTCTTAAAAAGATGCTTAAAGCTACAGAAAAACAAAGATCGTTACCAAGTTACAATTAAAAGTAATAATATACAGGAGAAGCTGTAGCCTTGAATGCAAACTTCTGACTGTTCCCTCTCCTACTGTTACCAAAAAAAAAAAGGTAATGGAATCAGGAAAGGGCAACCCCAGTACCCCAGAAAGAATCCTAAACTCTCAGGTCAAAGCTGGAATTTTTTGAGCCCCGTTTGCTCAAGTCCTACAGTCACTTCACACTTATTGTCTACAAGTTGATGCCAATGATGCCAGTGTCACAGCTGACAGCATTGTCTGGAAACGTCACTGAAAAGTAGAGTATTTGTCTTGCACACGAAGAGCCCTGGGTGTGTTGCTTAGCACTGGAAAATAAGAAGAAAAGAAAGGGAAAAAGAGGAGAGGAGAAAAGAGGAGAGGAAATGGAAATTTTCTAACAAAGAATATTGAAATTATTGAGAATTTTGACTGGGACTATTTAGATTAAATTGCATTCAGTTAAAACTTTCAATGAAAAAAATCTTTATTATGTGTTCTCTATAGAGAAAACATTAATGTCAATGTAAAACTGATGTGTAACCAAATTCCACAGAGGATTGCCCATATTCTATTCAGGGACTAGAATCATCTGCTCCCTCTGAGAGGAGCACAGGAACGATATCCCGTAGCACAAACGATGCTCCAGGAGAGACAGTCACAAATACAACCCTTGCTTCATCACCCTGGACAGAAATCCTCTTAGTCTCAGAAAAATAATTGTAACTAGAAAGTTTTCTAATAAATAAAAATGCATAATGTAGGAATAAAATATACCAAGAGTGAAAATAGAATTATTTTCAATTTATACCTGAGCTAAACTTGTGTATTTTTTAAACTTTATTTGCCTATTGATACAGAATCGTGAACTGTGATTTAGAATTTTAAAATCCATGAAAATAAAATAGAAATATTCTACACAAAATTCCCTCGTGAGAAAGTTAAAGCTTGTGCTTGCTAGTCTTTTAGAAACTTTTATTTTTTTAATTCCCGTAGCACAAACGATTTATGCCACTTTCTACATTATTTGCCTTTCTACAGAGGCAAAACTTATCAAGTACTGGCAAAAAGAGAAGGTAAACTGCATGTAAACGTTCACTGTTTGACGGCCTAACCCCACAACACATTTACATCGCCTTCCTGTCTTCCTGATCTCCTGACAGAATAAAACCGTGAATCCTGACAGTGGAGGGGGGAAAAAAGAGCGAAGAGCAGCCAATCACTGATATCTTCATTCAGTAAGCCCCCTCCCTCCAAAAGATGCTTTGAGAAGCGCCTTGGCAAACTCGATATTGTTCTCGTGGCTCCCGACGCGTCAGAAGCAAGCATGACTTCTCTGAGGGACACTAGATCTTGTAACAGAAATATCTTTAAATCTTTTAGATAGCAGTCCACAGGGAAAGGTTTAAGAAAGGATCAAAGCTTTGTCCTTTCGGCTTGAATTATTCCATTACAGCTGAATGTGACATAATTACAAAAGATGTTGTATGTGGAATCTCATCAGGATTATCCAACACTCGTCTTTGTTGGCAAAGTCTCCCCAGCTGTTGCTCTGATCGCCCAAATGTGACCGGAGTACAGAGTCCAAAAGTCCACTGCGAGGGGCAAGCTTACCTTCCTTAGGCCATTTTGGGACTTGCCATTATTATCAATAGTGTTTTTTTAATACCATTTCCATCTAAAGCAGTTTTAGAAAACATCTTTTTCTAAGCAGCAGCTAAGGGGCTTATTTTTGGCACGTTTGCGTTCGATTCAGCCAAACTCATTTAGCTATAATATTTCAATCAGAGATGATCACTTGCGTCCTTTTTACAAGTCAGCCGCGTCCTTATTTGTTCAGTCACCCTCCTTGTAATTTAGTGCTCCCCGCTCTTGATGCCTGTGACTGGCTCCGTGCTAGAAATCCTCGTTACGGAGGATGACTCAGAAAGCGCATTTATGACCCTGAAAATGAAATAAGCTGAATAAATATTTAATTCCCTATTGCGTTTAACAAGTTCTGGCCATCCGGAATCACGTTTAAAAATTTTAAAAGGTGTGTTTTCGCGCGGACCGTTTTGCCAAAGTTTCTCTCTGTCTGAACCATCACTCTTGGAAGTTCAATTGTGAAATGTAACATCAAACATAGAATGTTGAGTAATTACTCATTCCAAAGGATTTGAGGAAAGCAAAAGAAGAAGAAAAAAAATACTTTTCTCTCCTTCCTTGCAATGGATTACATTTTCTTCATACATTATTAATGAAGTTAAACTACTAGTAACATGCCAAATGTACCGCAAGGGAGATTTGTGTCTAATCCAGCACAAAACAGGCCCAGTCACATAAAGATGGAAAGAAGAACAAGTGTCAACAGTTTCACACTGGGACTAGATTAAGCAGATCGCACTTACTGATTCCTTACACAGGGATTAGCTCACTTTTAGCTCGACGAGAAGGAAGGCCACACTTCTCTTATATTAACACAAAACTGCACCTGAAGGGGGGGGAGATGGAGAAAGAGGCACCAGCCCCGCTCCCACCCGGTCCCACGCCACGGAAACTTGATTTTTTAAATACCACAGACTTAAGCCGTTGTTTGTTTAATGGGCTGCATAAAAAAAAAGTCTAATAGTGATATAAACGTATTAATACCTTAGAGATCAGATATAATATCGCTGTTCATTGAACTATGATTAGATCGTGCTTAAAATAGCTGGTGTTTACTGTTTACCCTTCTGCTTGCTAGGTTGGAAAAGCTCCGAGGCTTAGGTCGTGGCTGGATTCCTTACAGGCAATATTAATGTTGAAAGAGTTTAAGGACTTTTTTTTCCCCTTTTAATCTCCGGCAGCTAAGGCCTGCAGCCCTTACATAAGCAAACTCCCCTTGACTTCAGTGAAGACTTTGCCAGTTGCGTAAACACCGCAGAAGCTGGTCTCTTCCCTGTCATTGGTGTCTGTCAAAGGGAGTGCGTTCATGGAGAGGGTAGCTTTCAGACCCACAGTTACCCAGGGAGATCTCTTAGTCATGTCTCAATGAGGTCCCACTATGAATAAAATGAGCTCACCGCTTTGTTCATCTATCATTCAGTTACACTGCAGAATATAGACATCCGTTTGATCACAGAAACTACTGACTGGCATCCATTCCCAAAATGACCGTGCTATATCCATGAGACCAGGATCTCCCAAGGTTTCTGCATTAAACAACAGCCCAAGTTTATCTGACCAAAAAAACAATGGTTTTAAATAAACATAAACTTGATCCTGAAAAAAAAAGTTTCAAGAATTTTTAATGAAGTTTTTGTCTTCAGATTCACTTCTGTTTGGTTCCTTATATCAGACATAAAAACGACACCTTGAAAACTTTCCATAGTAACATTAAAAACTTGGTCTACAAAAAGTCATGTGTCAAAGGCTCGGTCCCCAGCCTCTAACTCTCAGGAGACAGTGAAACCTTTAAAAGATGAGAGCAGTGGGGAAAGTCCCCAGAGATAGGCTATTTATGGGACAGTGGGACCTGGCACCCTTTGTCTTTCTCTCCTCTCTGTTTCTCTTCTCTGTCTTTCTCTGTTTTTGTTTGTCTCTATCTCTGTCTCTAAACACACACACACACACACACACACACACACACACACACACTTGTGCACACACCGCACACACTGCCCTCTTACCATGACTGATCAACTTCTGGTCACGGATCCTGTCACGCTGCGCTCACTCACCACTGGGTCCAAGGCAATAGAAACTACCAACCACACATTGAAGCTTTCAAACCTGTGACCCAAAGGGAACCTTTCTTTTCTTCTTTTTTTTACATTGATTTACTTTAGGCATTTGTTACAGCAACAGAAAGCTGATCCAGCCTTTATCCACACACATACAAAAGGCTGCCCAAACCTTCCAATACAGATCAAATCAATACTCTTGGCCTCCCAGTGCAGAAACAAAGTCCCCCTTGCTGTTTCACTTGTCCCCGGTAGGCCTTTCCTTCTAGCTCACAGCATTACTTTGTGACTCTGCCAACCTGTGGCATCCCTGTCTATCAGGGACCCAGAACTGGGTCACTAGGACTTGAACCCTGTGATCAGAGAAACAACCAAACCTCATCAGAATATCTTAACACAGAGACCCACAGCTGGACAATATGCAGAAACCGAGAGACTTGAAAACGCTCAGTCTTAAATGGAGTATCTTCATCAAACCCCTCTCCTCAAGGCTTGGGGATTTTGCAGGAAAGGAGGCAGAAAGATCGTTAGAGCCAGAGGTGGCAGATGACTCTCAGGAAACAGTGGCTTCCAGACCCAGGTCTGGTACACCTATAAAATGACAGAGAACTGTGACAGCACACGTAAGACCTGCACAGCTTCCAACCAGACACAATCCCAGCACTGACACAATACCAGCACTGAGAAGGGGAAGTGGACACAAAGTCCCACCCCTAACCAAGAAACTATTCCCAATTGATACCTCATGGGAAAGTCATGTGAAAATCAGTTTTCTCCATTAAGGTGTCACTGGGTATATAAATGACACTCTAGGGCAGACCCCGTGCTTAGGAGTAATTGGCCAATACATGGTAGGCCCCATAGTTTTTGTGTGCTTTTGGTTACTCTTGTTTTAATTTATTTAGGTAATTTTTGTTCTCTTGGTTTGGGGGGAGGGTTGTTTGGTTTTGTTTTATGGGTTTATTTTAAATTTTGTTTGAGTTTTTTTTTCTTTTTTGGAGAAGAAAACATGAAGTTAGATAGGTATAGTGGTAGGAATAATCTGGAAGAAGTCGGGGAAGGAAAAATGAGGTCAAAATATATTGTATGAAAAATAAATGAAAAAAAAGATTGCTTTAAAATAATTTTATTCATGTCATAACGGTACCCACTGAATCCTTCATAGCAAAGAAGCATTGTAGATGTATGTATTCAGAATCATAACCAGCTTCCCATAGGACTAGACACTTTTAAAATATACTCATAATTTATCTTATATTTGATAACTGAGTGGCCAGCATTGATAACTTTCTGTAGGAAATGAGGGACAGAGGCAGGCAGATCTCTGTGAGCTTAAGACTGGCCTGGTTTGAGCTTTCAGGGACTAAGCCACTACCCAAAGACTATACATGGACTGACCCTGAACTCTAACCTCATAGGTAGCAATGAATATCCTAGTAAGAGCACCAGTGGAAGGGGAAGCCCTTGGTCCTGCCAAGACTGAACCCCCAGTGAACTAGATTGTTGGGGGGAGGGCAGTAATTGGGGGAGGATGGGGAGGGGAACACCCATATAGAAGGGGAGGAGGGGGGATTAGGGGGATGTTGGCCTGGAAACCAGGAAAGGGAATAACAATAGAAATATAAATAAGAAATACTCAAGTTAATAAAGTTGGAAAAAAAAAAAAAAGACTGGCCTGGTTTGCAGAGTAAGTTCCAGGATGGCCACAGCTGCACAAAAATCCCTGTCTTACAAAACAATAATAATAATAATAATAATAATAATAATAATAATAATAATAATAATAATAAAGAAAGGGAAGACACAAGTAGTTAACGCCCGAAATGGAAACAGGATGTCGCCACAGATGTCACAGACATGTAAAGAACACTAAGTAACATTATGCAGATGCTTGATCTGGAAATTTGAGGAACTTAGTTTGCAGCTACAATCCTTTCAGGTTTACACAAAGAAAACCAGGTGACCTGAATATGTCTACACCACTGAGGAAATGATAGATAACTTTATAACACAGAAAGTACTAAACTCGGAAAGGTTTTCTGGCAAATATTACCTCATATTTATTCTCAATCATAGCCTCCTGAAAATAGAGGCAAGAGGCCTCTTCATCACTCCCTCTATGAAGACAACATAACCAACAGACAAAGACAATCTAATAAGGACTTTTATGGATCAACATCTCTCAAACATAAACACAAACATAATAATTGTCAACAAACTATTTACAAACCTCACAGTGTTTAAAAATAACTGTATACCCTGAATATGAGGGATTTGTTCTTGGTAGTATCACGTTGGTTCAACATTCAAAAATCAGTGCAACTCATCACATCAACAGAATAAGAAAAATCTTATAATCATTCAGTATAGACGTGATCAAAATAACAGAGCCAAATAGATGTCTCAGTGGTTAAATGCACTGGCTGATCTTCCAGAGGACCCAGGTTCTATTCCCAGCACCCACATGGCAACTCACAACCGTGTGTAACCCTAGTTCCAGGGGATCTGGTGCCCTTGACGGCCTTTGTGGTCACCAGGAATGTGTGATACACTGACATATTTGCAGACAAAGCCATGCACGCAAAGTAAAAATTGAAAACATATTCCACAAAACCTAAAGTCCTTCCATGACTTTTAAAATACTAAGCAGGGAGATTTTGAAGCAGGTAAAAGTGCTTTTCCTGTGAGCCTGGTGACTGAATTTAATTCCTGGAAACCAGAGTGAAAGGAACAACAGATTCCCAAAAGTTGTCCTCTCACGTATGTGTGCTCTGATGCATGTGTGCACACTTACAAGCACACACATACACATGAATATAGTAAATACAATTTTTTAAGATTTAATTCTGAGCTAGGCATTGCAGCCCACGACTTCAATCTCAGCACTTGGGAGGCAGAGACAGACAGATCTCTGTGAGTTTGGGGCCAGCCTGGTTTGCATATTGAGTCCTAGGACAACAAAGACTCACCAACTCTCAAGGTGGTCACTGACACCTACCTCCATGACCACCTTTTATGTGGGTACTGGGTATCCGAACTCAGGTCCTCATGCTTGTACCGCAAGCATATTACTCAGTGATCAGTCTTTCCAATACCCCTATTGTATATTTTAGGAAAAGCAATAGCTTTTAAAATAATAAAATAAAGTAATAAACCAATGAATTAATAATAATAGTAGTAAAATAAGTCAACGGAAAGAAATAGAATGTATACTGATTGTAAAAAAATAAATTGATATTGTTCACTAATATTTCTTGGCCTCTTTTCTATCTATTCAAGAGTTTATGTTTCCCCATCTACTTGAGGTCTCTATTCCACTTAAAAGCTTAAAAGCTGGTGTGGGACTCTCTGTGACTTCCCCTCTCCTCCTCCTGGGGAAACTGAGAAAGCCTGTACAGAGATGGAGGTGTCAAAAGACCATCTGGAAAACAGAACTCCCACGGGGCACAGCAAAGACATATGGATTTTGTGAGTTTTTTGTTAATGACCATGGCATAACCTGCTCTCTCTGGGTCAGTACATAGTGAACTCATGTAACAAACAAGAGAGCAGCTTTGGCTGTTTTCTGGCTGGGGAATAAAGACACAGTTTCTGGAAATGGCTGTTAAGGGGGGAGGGGAGCGTGGAAGATGGAATGGGACGGGGTATGACAGAACAAATCGGGTGAATAAATTCCTAAGGGTAAAATAAGGGGAGTTGGCACGGAACGGTGGGACGGTGAGAACAGAGTCCGTGGTGGACGCGAGTGTTAGGTACAAGTCCTGATTTGATTAGAAAGAGTGAGAGATACAAACCCAGGATCTTGAATTTGATTCTGTAGGTTGCAGAGAGGACCCTGAGAACTTTTTATCTGGGAGACATCCTGATCGGGGCAGAACTGTGGGGAGGCCAGGGTCAAAAGTCCCACTGAAAGCAGAGGAAGATCTTGGAGGGCTAGCAAGTTTCTAGTTGCGGAGAAAACAGCTGTAGACCCGCAGGACAGCTCGACGCGGGAAGGCGCCTGCATCGACTCTGATGACCTGAGCTGCATCTATAGAATCCATGAGGAAGAAAGAGAAGAACCACTCCACACACTGTCCTCTGAGCCGGCAGGTGTACTGTAACAGATCGTGGGCATGTGCATGCACACACACACAGACGCCCACTAAATAAATAAATACAAAAAAAGGAAAAGAAGGAAAGAAAAACAGAAATAAAGAGAGGAAGCCCCACACTGTAGTAGTTGAGGTGAATTCAGGAACATGAGAAACATTGGTGTGATATACCTGAGAACATGAAAGCGGTTGGTTAGGTGTGGGAGGGGAGATGGCAGGGTTTGGCCTGATGAGGTTTCTGAGATATTTGCCTTGAACTGAACCCTGCTGAGCCTGACCTTCACCGTCCCCATGCCTCCAGTAGTGGCAAAAAACAAAATTTCTTGCCCCTTAGTTAAAGGGAAATAATTCTATTGGTGAGATATTTTATAGAATAAACTGTTCTAAGCTTCAAGATGATACAGTAGGATATGACACTATATTAATATAATCATAAGAGAAATAATGAACACATAGCTTCGAACAGCTGTGTTTTTATCAACTGAGCAAATACCATCCATTCTTACATCGATGGTATAAGATGACCCGCGAACTCAACATGAACTCAACGTGTAACGTATGGGCTTCTCATGAATTGTATGCACATTGGATAAAAATAAAGGTAAATGTTTAAGGAGAGCATGTTTCTTTGGGATCAAAAATGATAAATAAGCTAAAAATGTTATCCTAAAACATCTTTCTTAGGACAAGGTAACATCACACAGTTTTGAAAATAGGCACAAATGTATGGGTGCCTAAGGCGAAGAGTCAGTTCTGAAGTGAAAGCCTTAGAAACGACGGTGACATGGCGTAACTCCGCTGAGTTCTCAGATACCCAGACATTTAATTTTAATGACGTCCTCCCCAAAACAAATGCAAAAGAGAGGTAAATAAATGAACGCTCCGCTTCCCCATCAGCAGTCAGCATCTCCTCCTACTCCGAGTCCAGCCTCACCTAAACTGGTTCCGTAGTCTTCTTCTCAGCCTGAAGTCAGATCCTGTGCTTTTAGATCGTTCAAAGAGCTAAAGCCTTGGTGTTTACTTCCAGGGAGATTTGCTGTGGAGTGGGAGTCTCAACATGCAGAGGAAGGCAGACTTCTCTGTTCTCAGTCGCTGAACCAACTGCCAACGCCATGAGACACTCCAGATGTACTCCCCACCCTTCTATCCGTAGCTATGATGGTGCCGCAGACAGCGGTCAGTGATGAGAACCAAAGAGAGAGTCATCGGCTTTAGGTAAACAGGGAGGTATGGGCTGAAGATGTTGCCTGTTGTTCCTTGAGTCATGCGAATGGCACTCCATAGAATGAATGTTGTGTCTGCCTCTCTCCTCTTCAATCCTTCACACATCGGAGCCTAACATTAATTGCCACGGCGGTATAGGATACTTTGTTTCCAACAGAACACTCCCTTCAATGAAGGGAGGCTAGGGAAATGCAAAAAAGTAGCAAACCTCACTTGTCTGAAACTTGAAAGGTGTGTGAGGGCCTTCTCCCTGTAGCTAGAGAAGCAGCAGCCAACCACTGAGGAGAGTTTCTGCTGAGAAATTCTTGGACCTGTCACGCTGCCTACAAGTCCGACAGAGTGTTCCAGGGCGGCAGCTTTTATGAGTCAGCTGAAGTGGGCATTTTAATGATGCAGCTGTTTTCAATCATCCCTGCTCCTGTAAGTAACCCCTCTACACTCCTCGGTAACCACAGGAAGAACCCATTGGTTCAAGAAGTTAGACTGATACAACCATTATTTTGATTTGTTGTGCATTTTCCTTCTGGACTTAATAGATAGGTGTGGGTGTGGGATGTGCCTGTGGGTGTGAGCATGCATGTGTGTGCACGTGTGTCAGTGTGAGCATGTGTGTGTGTGTGTGTGTGTTATTGTTTGTGTATGTGCTTGTGTGTGTGCATGTATATGTGTCAGTGTGTGTATGTGTATGCATGTGTCAGTGTGCCTGTGTGTTCATGTGCATGTGTGTCTATGTGCCAATGTGTGTATCTGTGCTTCTGTGTATGCCTGCATGTCTGTCTGTCTGTCTGTCTATCTATTTATCTGTGCCTGTGTGTGAAAAAAAAAAATCTCTTACAAACAGATGGTATCTGGAAACTGAGCTCTGGGAAGGTGATTATGAGGCCAGAGCCTTCATGAATGAGATTAATGCCCTTACCAAATCAGATTCCAGGAGCCTTTGCAGCCCCTTCCACAGTGAACAGACACCACGGCCATCCATGAATGAGGACTTAACCCTGGCCCCATCACACACACAGAATCTCAGGTCCTTTGCTTTGGACTTCTCAACATAACAAATGTTTGGGGTTTGAGTCACTCAGCTATTGTATTCCAGTATACATCTAGGACTGAAAATGACATGTGTCTTACCAAAAGATTGGCCTAAACTATAAGAGAACCCTTGGAACCTAAAGCATATCTTTATGCAAACGCTAAGATGCTAACCAAGAGAGTTCAATGCTGCAAGAAGTTGGAATGCCAAATCAACACAATTATTTGTGGAAAACAGAGGTAAACAATGTCTCTTTGAAGGGGAAAAAAGAGGGGGGAATACCAGAAAGAGAGAAGGAAGAAAATTGTTCCTTATTTGGTTTAAAGAGAGAAACCATTCTACAGATGTGGCACACACACTTTGGATTAAAAGGATTCGAAGGTGCGATCTTGTTGGAGGAAGTATGCTGCTATAGCAGGGGCTTTGGGGTTTCAAAAGCCCATGCCAAGCCCAGAGTCTCTCTCCCTGTTGCTTGTGGATCAGGGTTTAGAGCTCTTAGCTACTTCTTCAGCACCATGTCTGCCTGTGTCCACCCATGCTTTCCACAATGATGATGGGCTAAGCCTCTGAAGCTATAAGCAACCCCTCCATTAAATGCTTTCTTCCGTAAGAGTCACCTTGGTTATCATGTCTCTTCATAGCAATATACCCATAACTAACACAGACTTGGTTATCCACTGTGCCCATTGAAGGATGGATAGATATACACGTGTGTGTAATTCATACACCTTTGTCGTGCATGGACTCAGTGTGAACACAATCACCACACTTCCCTACTATCTTGAAAACTCTAGCGCAACAGCATCTTTGAGAATTGTTTTCTCACCCATAAGGCGCCCAGCCCTCTAGATGGACTCAATAAACATTTATGAAATAAAAAAAAAAGAAACTGCCCTTTGGTTTTGTGTATTTAGGATGTTCCCTGAACTTGCACACAGATACACCCCACAGACATCTGCACAGTTGGATCTGACCCTGAGAGGGGACTGTCTCCACACCCTGGGTAGCCTACTGCTTTGGCATGCAAGCCTTAACCTTCTCACTTAACAGTCTGTTGCTCAAGTGGAGTATCTGTGGCAAACAATGGTTAAGAGTCTCTCGTTACAGCACACATGAAAGTTCAGCTGTTATTTATCTCTACTCTGTGATGATATTGTGGCAATGTTTAGGGATGAAATGTGCCCCTGTGGGGTACTTGAACCTCCTCCATTTACAACTGGCCTTTTACTGTGTTCTAAAAGTATTTTTCATTATGTTCCTGGCACACGTGGGATTAGCACGTGACACTCATAGAGCAACTATGCTCTCAGCCACAGTGTTTGCCCGTCTATGTCTGGTCATAGTACTGTGATGACTTAGGCCTGCTTCATGAGATTTTCCTACCACTAAACTGCCAGTTAGGAAACGGAGTCAAACATACAGAAAGAAAAATCTCAGCTTCATGATTCATTCTCTGATATTTTTGCAACTCTCTTTGGAATCATTAGTAGCTAAAGCTGAATGGCAGATTAACCCTAAAAACCTCCCACAGAAGTCAGTTTTCCAGGGAGGGTTTCCATGAGTGTTGGCTCTAGTCACCTGGGCTGACAGTATCTTTGTGTTAATGGAGTCAAAGTTGACCTTCAATTCAATTCTCATGTAGCTCAATCAAGTTTGATCTATTCTGTTACTAAAGATCCCAACTAAACTGTGTTTCCTGTATACTGAAGCAGTATAGTTTGATCAATAATACATAGTTAGCCACACATAATTCTTCTTAAAAGCAACTTCAAGATTTTATTTTTATTTGGCAATTTATATATTCATTTATTAATGTGTGGGATAAAATGACTGCCGCATATGAAATTAAGTTCCATAGGTACATACATACATGAGTGACATCAAATAAGTCAACATTTGTAAAGACAGATCTTTATGAGTCTCTATGAGTAATGACATAGACAAGGGTTTCATGCTAAGTAGGACCGACCAGCCCTTTCCACAGATGGGTACCTATCATAGCAAACCTGAAAGCATTAAGTATTAGCAAAACAAGATGAGTTCTGTGTCTATTACCAGTTTTAGAAGTAACCAACAATATTTTATGAGCAGCTCTGAGCCGGAGACCCTTATCTGCCAGTGGGTCATCATGCCATCTGCTTACTGTAGGCTGAGACCACTGCATGGCACTCTTTCTACCTCCTGAAAATAATAATCTTCAAAGTGAGAATAATGGCAGACGTGGCACCACCAAGCACGGACCTGGTTCTTTCGTTTCTCTGGAGCTAGTCTTACTCTTGGCCCTGCCACTTCCTGGCTATTTCTGTGTTATCTTCCTCACTACGCCTCAGTCTCCATACATCAGTGTTCCTCCCCCTCAAAAGTCCTACTCTGGGGTTTGATTTTGCTGCTCTGTAGAGAGTTGCAGGCACATCTTCTCAAAGAAAGGGACTTAGGCATTTCATAGAAGATAGATCAATCTTTCTCCCTTTGTTGTTGCCAGCCGACATTATTATTTAAGAATCTCTTTTACTGAGGACAGCAGAGACCCAAAATACAAAGTCTTAAGTGGGGTTGAAATTTATTTCTGTGATGTCAAAAGGTGAGTAGACAGCAGCATATGGCTGATGAGATCAGTCCGTTCCTCGGGGCCCTCAGCGACCTACATTCCTCTATCTTTGTATTCTTCTGTGTTTGGCTCTATTATCAAGGTCATCTTGGGACTCAAGAAAGCTGCTGCAGATCCAGCCATCATTCCTTCTAACAAGCAGGAAAGAGAAGAGGATAATAAACTAGAAGCTATGCATCATCCATTACATAAAAAGGTCCTCGGATTTGGATGAATTAAAATGTATCTATTTAATACATTTTATCAACAAAGAGAGCTGTGAGACTATCTTTGCACATCCACAAAAAAATGGGGAAAATGATGTAGAAGAAATATACATTCGTTGGCACAATAACAACAATTAAAGAAACACTTTATACCGTGCCCCAGAAATATTAAGACAGTGAGTGAGTGAGTGAGTGAGTGAGTGAGTGAGTGAGTGAGTGAGAAAGAGGATATTATTATAAGTTTGGCAAATGTGAGGTTACTGTTATCACTCATTACCTGTGGTACCCATGCCAACCTTGAGCACTTGAGTTTTTGGTTTTGCCAGATATGAGGACTCCAAGGAGCAGACTGATCTCATCAGCCATATGCTGCTTGTCTACTCACCTTTTGACATCACAGAAATAAGTTTCAACTCTACTTAACACTTTGTATATTGAGTCTCTGCTGTCCTCAGTAAAAGAGAAAAGCAATGTCCTAGATTCTTCTCTGATCTGAGTTCGCATGTCTACACTAATCAGGTCTACTTTTATTCTATGCAGTGTGTATTATCTTCACAAAACTGAATTCTGTAAATGTTTTTTTTTTGGAGGAAAACATCATTCTTTTGAAAAAGTTTCAAGGATGTCAACACGGCCCAAGAATCAGAAAGGGAAAATGGTCACCAGGCAGCCTATGAGAAGTCATCGCAGAATAAAATCCTCCTCACCATAACTGAGTGGCACCCTTCTTCAACCACACAGAAATCTAGCCAGAAATACAATTCTCCATGCTAGAATGGATAGTCTCCCATCTGGGTGTGGAATTCCCAATCACCAACTGCTAATATGCTTTTGACATGTGAAATGTCCAAACAGTACATCCTGGACGAATAAGGTTGTTGCAGTTTTAAAATGTATAAATACTCAGTGGAAATAGTCAAGTCATTGTGTGTACTTTGTAGGGTTTTCCCTTTGAACCAGTGATCCATTTTCTTACTAATAGTCTTATAGGTAAGAAATAAAATATCTAGCCAAATGAGACACTTGACTCTAGGTCAGTGTTGCCTTGTACTAGAGGAGACAAGGACGAGCTAGCTATTACCCAGTCCTAGTTAGACAGTGTTCCTCTTTGTCACCTTTTAGTCACTCAGTATATTGTTCTTGTTATTCCTTAGAGTAACTTATTTTAGAGACTATTTTGGATATTTTATTTTCTCCTGTTTTCCTTTGGATTCCCTTTAATTTGTAGTCCACGATAGTGTTAATATTAAATTTACATGTTCATGAAACAAAATGTTTGAAATTCTGTTTCTTCTTCACAAAATTATTATTTCATCATTTCCTTTAAATAAAGTATGAAAAATCGAAGAGCAAAAATTTTCCCTCCCCAGGTGTGCACATGTGCATATGTGTGTGCATGTGTGTGTGTGCGTGTGTGTGTATGTGTGTGTATGCATGTGTGTTTGACTCCTTTACTTTTTGAGCGTGTTTTCTACACTTTAAAAAGAAGTTGTGTTGCCTGTCAGTTCATTTCAGTAATCGCATATTGAAAGATTTCTTGATTGATGCTTTGCCAAGATGAAAATATAAAAATGATTAGAGAGCTGATCTTGAGAAACTCAGGGTCTAGAATTCGAACTTACTCATTTCAGCTGCCTTAGAAACGTAAAACAAAAAAGCCCTCATTCTGAGAGATACAAATGACAGGTTCGACATAAGAAATCGGTGACTGCAGCATCACGGGGAACAATGGAACATAGGATTTTGCTTTAAATACCTCTCTATTCTTATATGGAACTTCCATATGGAAAACATGTCTAGTGACAGAGTCCTGATTATGCCCTAAAGACTGATTTGCATTTATATCTTGGAACCTGTAAAAAATATGGTCTTATTTTCTTTACCTAAAATCCTTTCCATTTTTCTACATTTTGCCTAGGAGAAGAGTGCTAAAATAGAGGCATTATTCAAATCCCCTGACTTGAGACAGAGTGCATTTTCATGCAGTAACAAAGTAGTCAGCGACCACAGAGAGATCCTCAATTGATCCCGTGGTCTTCAATTGATGTGAATCTATTAGGTCCCAAGATACAGTACAGTTATTTCATTTGCATTTTACAGAATTTAAAAACACATAGTATATGAGACAAAAGTAGCATACAACCATAAGTATAGCACACATTTTAAATGAAATAAAATAATCAAACTGTGTTGATATAGTTCATAGGTAGACTTCTAATAGAAATATGAACTTCTTAGGCTATTGCAATCCAAAACTGGAAACTTTTGTAATAAAATGAAAATCATTAAGGGCAAAGGAAATTTAATATCAAAATTAAAACCCTGCGCTAGCCTATGAACTGTCTTAGCTGTCCTGACTAAGACAGATATACCCAATGATGCAATGGTGGCACAAACACCATGGGAGTGGCCGGTGATGTTCTAATGGGATTTGAGCATGCTCCGTGAGATGGAAGCCATACTCGGCACCAGGAAAGGAGCCAGGAACCTGTGGCTAGGTAAGTCATAGGCTCTGGTGGGTGTGGGGGACCCATTGTTATTCTGCTAAGTGGACATAGTGTTACAGTGATTCCTGATGATAATGTAGTCTCCATTATAGCATCCCTCAGCCCTCCTTATAGACGCTTACTTTGCAGTAGAGTTCAATTAACTAACACAGAGACCCATGACAATTGGTCATCCCTAAACACATGTCCACAGGAGCAACACTAAATAGACTCAGCAGAGGGTGTGTGTGTGTGTGTGTGTGTGTGTGTGTGTGTGTGTGTGTGTGTGTGTGTGTGTACAATTAAAGAAGAGCTCATGAATCTGAGAGGAAATAGGAGGACATAAAAGGAGTTGTGGGTAAGGGTGGAAATGATGTAACCTCCATGTACGAAATTCTCAAAACATGTATGAAAATGAGCTTATAAAGGTCAAGTTTTCAGAGTAATGCCTGCAGTGTGACTTTTCAAAAGACAATCCCTATGGCAGGAGCCCTTCTCACTGTTGATGAGGGTTACAAATTAATTCAGCCATTATGGACAGCAGTTTAGAGATTTTAAAAATATCTTTAAAATAGAACTAGCATTTGAGCCTCTGTATGCTCAAAGAACTCAGTACTCTCCCATAGAGATATCTGCACCCTCGGTTTACTACTGCTTTGTTTCCTGCAGCAAAGACTAATCAATCTACTTGCCCATCATAAATGAAAAGATAATGAAAACGGGCTATAAAAATAAAGTGGATTACTAGTAATCAGCTCCACCCAGCAGCTGACTCAGACAGATACGGACACCACAGCCAAACAGTGGATGGAGCTTGGGGACTCTTAGGGAGAATAGAAGGAAGGATTGTGGGCCAAGAAGGGGAGAGGAACTCTACAGGAAGACCAACAGTCAACTAACCTGGACCGGTGGGGCTCTCAGAGACCGAACCACCCCCACAGAACATACATGGGCTGAACCGAGGCCTCCCTGCACATATGTAGCAGATATGCAGTGTAGTCTTCATGTGGGTCCTGAACACCTGGAGTAGGCGCCATCCCAAAAGCTGTTGCCTATAAGTGGGATGTGTTCTACTAGCTAAACTGCCTTGTCTGGCCTCAGTGGGAGAGGAAACGCCCAGCTTTGCAGAGACTTGAACTGTCAAGGTGAGGGGGATACCCAAGGAACCCAAGGGGCAGTAAGCAGGATGTAAAGTGAATAAGTAAAAAAAAAATAATAATATTTTTTTAAAAAATTGTAGGAAAATGGATAGACTTAGAATATATAATATTAAGCAAGGTCACACAATCTCAGGGAGGAAAAGCTCCATATGTAGACACTAGCCAATAATGTATGTCTATATCTAAGCAAATATATATGTGGGTACATACACATGTAGGAAAGAGAACAAGAAAGGCTAAATATTAGGGAATGAGGAAGAGCTGAATGCAGGCAACAAGTATGAGTTTTGAAAGAGGATGTAAAGTTAATAATTTTTCTAGTTCTTTTTAACTAATTAATTTTTATTAATAATTCCATTCATTTATATCTCCAAAAATATCCTACTTCCTGGTTACCCCTCCACAAGCCCCCCCATCCCACAACTTTCCCCTCTTCCCTCCCCTTTGCTTCTGTGAGGGTGCTCTCCCACCCCACCCCTCCAACATCTGCCTATGCTGGGGCATCAAACCTCCACAGGACCACAGGCCCCCCCTCCCACTGTTGTCAAACAAGGCCATCCTCTGCTGCCTATGTATCTGGATTATGGATCCCTCCCTGTACTCTCCTTGGTTGGCGGTCTAATCCCTGGAAGCACTGGGTGGTCCTGCCAGCTGATGTTGTTCTTCCTATGGGGTTGTAATCACCTCAGCTCCTCCAGTCCACTTAACTGCTCCCCCACCAGGGTCCCTGAGCTCAGTCTGATGGTTGCCTCCAAGCATCCACATAAGCATTAGTCAGTTGCTGGCTGAACCACCAAGGAGCAGCAACACCAGGTTCCTGTCAGCAAGAGCCTCCTGGCAACAGTGTTGGGTTTGGTGTCTGCAGACAGGATTGATCCACGGGTGGGGCAGTCCCTGGATCGCCCTTCCTTCAGCCGCGATTCTTCCTTTGGACAGGAACATTTCGGGGTTAAAATTTTTGAAATGGGTAAGTGGTTCCATCCCTCAACTAGGTGCTGTGCCTATCTACTGGGCGTGGTATCAACAGGTTCTATCCCCCCTTTCTGCTAAAATCATCCCCGTTGGATCCTGGGACCCTCCAGTAGAGATCCCCATTTCCTTATCCCCCTCTGTTACATATTTTTATTTGATTTTCTGACCCTCTATACCTCTCTTCTGTCCCCTCCAGTCCCTGATACTGCCCCCCTATTCACCTTCCAATGTCCCCTCTCCCTCCAACTTTAGTGATCATTCTGTTCCCCCACTTAATGCAGGACTGAAGCATCCACACCCTGGACTTCCTTCCTCCTAAGCTCTTTATGGTCTGTGGGTTGTTTCTTGGGTATTCCAAGCTTCTGGGCTAATATCCACTCATCAGTGAGTGCATGTCATGTGTGTTTTTTTTGCATCTGGGTTACCTCATTCAGGATGACATTTTCTAGTTCCATCCATTTGCCTAAGGATTTCATGAAGTCATTGTTTTTAATAGCTGAGTAGTAATCCATTGTGTAAATGTACATTTTCTGTATCCATTCCTCTGTTGAAGGACATCTGGGTTCTTTCCAGCTTCTGGCTATTATAAATAAGGCTGCTATAAACATAGTGGAGCATGTGTCCTTGTTACATGTTGGAGCATCTTTTGGGTATATGCCCAGGAGTGGTATAGCTTGGTCTTCAGGTAGAACTATTTCTAATTTTCTGAGGAACTGCCAGACTGATTTCCAGAAGGGTTGTACCAGCTTGCAATCCCACCAACAATGGAGGAATGCTCCTTTTCTCCACATCCTCACCAGCATCTGATGTCACCTGAGTTTTTGATCTTAGTCAATCTGACTGGTGTGAGGTGGAATCTCAGGGTTGTTTTGATTTGCACTTCCCAGATGACTAAGGATGTTGAACATTTTTAAGTGCTTCTCAGCTGTGAGAGATTACTCAGTTGAGAATTCTCTGTTTTGTTTTTTCATTTTTATTGGTTATTTTATTTATTTACATTTCAAACATTACCCCCCTTTCCCAGTGTCCCCTCCACAAGACCCCCCATTCCTTCCTCCCTCCCCCAGGCTTCTATGAGAATGCTCCTCCACCCTCCCACTCCTGTCTCAGCAGCCTAAGCAGTCATTAAGCTTCCATAGGACCAAGGGGCTCCCCTTCCAGTGACGCCAAATAAGGCCATCCTCTGCTACATATCCTGCTGGAGCCATGGGTACCTCCTGTGTACTCTTTGGATGGTGGTTTAGAGCTTTGAGATGTCTGGTTGGTTGTAGGGGGAAGAGAATAAGCTCTGGTAAGTAGAGGGAGATAGGGATCTGGAACAAAGAGGGAAGGAGGAGGGTAAAAGGGGACAGTTCAGATATGGAGGAGATGGGGGAGAAGTCAAAGGGTCATGAACTTGAAATTAGGTGTGTAACAGTGGGGGAAGAGGAACTGGAGGTAGCCATTAGAAAGTTCCAGATGCCATGGACCCAAGAGGTTCCCAGGACCCAACAGGGAGAACTTTTGATGAAATACCCAGCGAAGGGGAGATAACACATGTAGAAAACATAACCAGTGGATAAGCATGGCTCTCGTCTGAGGGATGGGGCCACCCACCTACCTCAAATAAATTAATCCAGAATTTCTCCTGTCAAAAGAAAATGCAAGGGCAAAGAGTAGAGCAGAGACTGAAGGAAAGGCCATCCAGAGACTGCTCCACCTAGGGATCCATCCCATCTGCAGACACCAAACCCAGACACTACTGGTGATGCCAAGAAATGCTTACTGACAGGAGCCTGGTATAGCTGTCCCCTGAGAGGCTCTGCCAGAGCTGGACCAATACAGATGCTGATGTACACAGCCAAACACTGGACTGAGCTCAGGGAAAGGACTGTAGGAGCTGAACCTCATAGGAAGAACAATATTTTTCTAGTTTTAATTATCATGAAGGTTTAGTTCTGGCAGTAAATAAATGCACAAAAATATATACAATCGTGAAAGTGTACATCTATGATGTTCTTCTGCTGTCAGTATTCTGAATATTCTGGTTTGTGGGTTGATTGGTTTCTAATCTAAGGAAGAAATCATTTCTGAATAAATGTCAATGAATAGCTTGGTTCCTGTTAGTAGGTTGGGGCTGTAAATTCGTCAGGGATGCAGCTATATTCCTGGTATCTCCTTTATAGCTCAGGAGATTAAAAACCACAAGAAGGATAATCCCATCCTCCTCTGCAGGCGATCATCTACAATGCTTTCAGTTATTGGTCCGTGGTCCTCAGTGGGAGACTGTGAAGTAGGTGTCTATGAGGACACCTCCTACTGACTCACCCTTTAGTAAGGTAAGGCTTTCCTTTCCAACCAGCTTCACACTTCTGCTCAGACTGATGCCGTTTGGATTAAATAAGTGCTTCGTGTTGTCATTAGTTTTTCAGTGACGTGAAGTAGTATACAATGGTTATGAATGCTCTCTTAAACAATAGGCTTTGCCTTAGAGCAAATATTTATACAATGAAAAATGCATTTTGCCTCGTCTGCTCAGCTCTCTGTATACCTCGTGAGAATGCTTGCCAAATGGAGAGATGTGTCGGTTAGTGATGAGCACAGTTCTCTCTTGGCTTTCCAGTTGGCCTTCTAAAACTCCAGTATTCACTCTGGAGGCCTGCTCCCTTCTCTCACTCTCATTCCTAACCCTTAAAACCTTCATTTTTTATCTATGCATTCAAACTACTAATTATTATCATCATCATCATTATTTTTATTATTATATTATTATTATTATTATTATTATTAATGTGTATGTCCATGTGCATGCCATAGCATGCATGTGCAGGTCAGAGGACAATGTTGCAGAGTCCGTTCTCTCTTTCCACCTTTATATGGGTTCCAGAAATTGAATTCAGGTCATTAGATGTGTGACAAGCACTTTTACCCTGGGCAATCGTAATGGCCCCAAAGTTAAATTGCTTTTGAGTCCCACTTGTGGAATAAGAATGAGTCCATAGCCGGAATGGCCTTGTCCGTTTCATGATTTTCACAAAAAACATTGTTGGCTAGTATTAATCTTGTCACTGGCTATAATCCCTTAAGCTTTTACATGTAAACTACTTATAAGTAAAGAGTTTTTCCACCGTGTATTTCTGTAGAAGAAATATATGATGTATTTGGATCCTGTAAGGCATTAAAAACTGGATATTGCTTCAATTTCCAAATGACGTGTCAACTGCCTTGCTGTTCTCAGTCCTCTGGCTCAATGGGTCTCACATCAGGTTAGAATTAATTTGGCATGGGCTGTATATCAGGAATAGAGGCAGTCACAGCATCCCTCCCAACATCCCGTTGCCTTCAGAGAACATTAATACAACTAATCCTGTCTGGTTCGTGATCTCTTTCTCTGGAGATCTCAGCTCCCAGTCTCTATTCTTTTTCCATAACACTGTTATTTTTCTGCACTGGGAAAACTTACTACTGAAGGTCTGAAGTATGGAGGGAAGTAGCCTGTAGCTCAGGACATGATCGAAAGTAAACACAACCTCTCAAGGACTGGTTATCATTTACTGCTTCTAGGAGTCCCTTCTGGAACTTGTTGTTTGCCCAGAGCCCATGCTGCCATCAAGATGTCAGGCTCCTGTCTGTCCTCTTCTCTGCGGGCTCACGGGACCAATCTTTCCTCCTTTATTTTCCATTGTTGAACCAGGTACATCTTGGTTGTGTCCTGACCTTTCCTAAAGAAAGTAAGAAGTTATTTAGCCAAACAAACAAACAAAACAAACAAAAGTTTAGAACCAGCTAGATAGTTCAGGGGACTAAGTGGCTTGCCATTAAGCCTGACAACTCTAGGACTCACATGGTGGGAGAGAGAATCAACCCCTGCACGTTATCCTCTGGACTCTACTGGGGCACCCCAGCACATGCATAGTGTGACTCTAAAAACACATCCTAAAGAACAAAGGAAGGAAATAAAGAAATGAAATAAGCAGGAAGAGGAAGGGAGGAAGGAAGGAAGGAAGGAAAAAGGGAAAGAAGGAAAGGAAGAGCAATAATAATAATTTTAAAAAGAAAGAAAGAAATTGTTAGGAAGTTTAGAACCAGATCTCAATAGTAGCAGTTTTGACTTTTGTTCTAGGGCAGAAGCTGGAAAAGCCCCTGATTTGGTGCCAGTAGGAAACTCCGATCCTGGTGTATTTTCTTATCTTTCTTTACCCAAATAAGTACACGCTGAAACTATATGAGAAAATGGCTGAAATCAGAGGCACGTGGACTCCCCAGGATAGCCCACATGGACTGACCAGCTCAATTGCCCAGCCTCTACCTCTGCTCAGGGAGCCCTAGAAAGGGGGCCTCAATGGTGTTCCATTTTCTGGACTGTGCCTTACTGTATAGGAACTCTGTCTTATCTCCCAACTATAATCCTACAATGAAACTCCTTTCCAGATTGACCTTTCCAGTATCTGTTGTTCTTTCAGTGGAAGCTCTGTGGGACTGTGAGCTTCTAGGTCCTTAACTCCTAACATACATCCCACCTTGGGCTAGGAAGTCTTGGTGGTACTCAAGGGTCCAATAGTCCCACACCAGAGTGATGGTGCACAAGTTATTCCTTCAATAGGGCCGTCAGATGCAGAGAGACGCCCTGTCTCAATGGGGTAGAGAGTGATAGAGGAACATTCTGACATCTAACATTGAGCTTGGACTCACCTGCATGTGCACCTAACACACATGAGCACATGCAAGAACACATACACACAAAGAATTCAAGCCAGGAAGCATGACAGAAAAGAATCACATCGGGTAGGTGTGAGGTGAGTAGGGCATTTCCCGTCAAGAAGACAAGTTCAATCGCATCTTTTTATACAGATGAACTAGGGCTGCAATACTTGTCTACATCCACATTCCCAATATCACCAATCCTTCCTTTCTACCATAATAAAAGGAAAGAACGCAGTGTATAAAAGGGCAACATGGAGTAGGGAGTTAAGAAAAACCGCATTTACCAGCCATTGACAAAATTAGCCCTTCCTTCATAAGAAAGAGCCGTGGGTTATTTATAGCATCGCCAGTGAGGGCTCTCTAGTGACGATCATTTTTCTCCGTGATCTATGAGATGAAGTTGAGAACAGGGTAGGAAAGAGAAGAGTAAAGGGAGCTTGAACGGAGCAAATACACAGGCCAAAGAACCACCCCAAGAACAGAAAAATAAGCTCCCTTGTGGAACAAGGGTGACAAGTGTGATATATATTGATGATTCTCTTTTTCACTCCCGTGAATGTGACCTGCCTTCTACTTGGAGGCATCCATCTATAGAGGGGTTAAGGAGGAAATGTCAAAGGGGCAGGAGCTGGCAGGGTGGATCCTGGACAGCAGTGATAGAAAGAAAGCTAAAGAGAACCCTAGAAATAACACAAATTTAGAAATGGGGTTTGTAAAACAAGAAAAAACAAAGGATTCTCCTAAATTCCGTAAGCTGGAAATCAATGCATCAAAAGTCAGTCTAAGGCAAGTGTAGAAGCTCACATCTGTAATCCCAGCACTCAGGTAGGTGAGGCAGGAGGATCAGCAGGAGTTGGAGTCCAGTCTGGGCTACGAAATGAGTTCCAAACCATGCCTGAGCTTTAGAAGGAGATCCTGTTCCAGCAAAGGAAGGAATAAAAAAGCCAAATTTGATTATCAAGCTTATTGTTCATAACGAAATTTTAATATAAGGAACGGAGCGGAAGGATCATGGGAATGAGCAAACGAATGCATTCCTAAATTGGAAGCATTTTTCCAAAATTTCGATGCCTGGGATTCGAGCCGATCAGAAACCAGCCAACAGTGTCTTTCTTCTAGCCCTCCAAGTAGAAATACCATTGGGAGTCACTAGATCGATCCTTCAGCAAAACTAGTGTCAAGAATATGTTCACATAATTCGAGTTAAAAATAACGTTTGATTCTGAGGTGCGCGGGCAGCTGATGAAAGCGCCACCTTTTCAAGTTTGTGTAAACGGATGACCAGGACACAGAGGACAAAAGCTGCTCCGACCTCCTCAATTATGCTGAGCCCCCAAAGCGATCCAAAATGATTTGAATTTGAATGCCGGTGGGCACAGCAAGCCACTCTGAAGTTCCCACACTATTCACCCAGGGGATTTTTGGTTTGGTTCGGTTTGATTTGGTTTGGTTTGTTCCATTTAGCACCCTCTGCTCATAAATCATCTCCAATATCTCACCATTTGTCACGCATATTGTTTTCTGGTTTTGTAGAGTCCGCTTAAGTTGCACTGTTCTTATATTAATTTGTTTTTAAAATATCGAAGCAATGTTAGGTTTCTAAATCTAAGCTTCTTTTTTTTTTTTCATTTTAAAAAACTGTCCAATACACTTTGATTTCTTCTAGCCACTACTGGATCTGAATTCCTTGAGTAAACACATTATTGTCAAAGAGTGGAAAGACAAAGTAATTCTGAAGGGCCTTCACGTGTTAACCACAAAGAAGTTAACCCATTTTTGCTAACATTTGAAATATATATATTCAAATTCCTTGGGGCATCATTCAAACTTCACATGAGGTTCAGAATGTAATAATTAGCAGTGGGCTGCTTACATTCGCCAATATATTTGTACAAACATATGTTGGCTCTCAGTTCCATATCAGCTACACATCAAAGGAGGGCACTGAGGAGGCAGTATTCCACCCCAGGGCTGGATTAGTGTCTCTGCCTCAAACAGGCCCCATTGAAGGGTATAGTTTGGGGAAAATTAAAGAACTTGTCTGACCTGGGTATTGGAGGGAATCCATTAACAAAAAGCCATGCTGAATATCTCTGCTGGTCTTTTTCCTGCCTTGTCACTGTGGTCCTGAGGCAAGCGTAAGCTCTTTCATCTCTAGATTGCCTGTCTGCCAAACAGGGACCGACCCTGCAGTTCCTTCCCCACCACCTTACAGGAGGCTGGCTATGCCCCGAATCTGCCTGCTAGAGTTTCTTCCTACCATCATCTGATTCCTAATGTGCAGAAACCATGATGCCACCTCTTCTCTGGTTAGAGAAAGAAGCCCAGAGCCCCCACTATAGCCTAGCCCAGGGCTGACAGAACCAGTCCGGAGTCTAACTTCCATGTTACCGTGAACAGCAACAGCTCTGTCAAAATGAACCTGGGTATTTTACATGAAAACCACCTAAGTTTAATAGCCCAGCTGACGGACACACGCTTTTGCCCCCTGCTTCATCGCACTTGGTCTCCACAACTTTTTAAAATAAATACTTCCCAATTCCCACATAAGACAGCAGGATCTGACTTCGAGAAGGTCAAATCAGACAATTAATTGCTCTGCTCACTCAAGCTCTGAGGTAGAATTATTACACACTGATCAAAACATTGCTTTCAGAGATTCGAGACGGCCCAGTTGTTTGCAAACACTTTGTACCAGCCATTATTAGCACCAAATTACCCAGATTCACAGTTACATACATTATAGTGAGAACGAAGATAGGAAATTGTGAAGCTATTTGCGTAGTAGGCAGATAGGTAAAAAGACTACTTATAGTCTCTTTGAAGTCACATAGCCAACAGGGGTAATGATTCTTTTGGAGATAGGACTTTGCATGGGCCATGCTAGCCTCAAACTTCCAATCCCCCTGCCTCTACCTCCAGGAAGTACTGGCACATACTAACACACTTAGTAGGAGTGAAGAATTTGCAAGCCATTTCCATTCTCTCTTGCAACAGAACAGACTGCTTCAAAATGTCATGAAAAAAATAGCCACTTCGTTTCGTCCTCCTGTTTTTGAGTGAGAAATTTCTGCAGAGCTGGGCTGCACCCGTGGTGTGCTCTACCCATCGCCTCCTGAGAATACAGATGTGCTTATCTGGAGCAGGCAAGATAGTTAAGCTCATACATCTGGTGCCTTCTCAGATGTGGCTTGAAAGGTGAGCTCTATCACTGCAGAAAAAAGGATGTGTCCCTCCGCTGTTATCCTGGGCACTGAGATGGACAAGAAACCCAAGTCTTCTAGACATTCCAAGAGACAAAATGGTCTAAGAAGGCATAATTCCCACACTAAAACAGCATCACTTCTGCCACACGGAAGCCACAAGCCTGCCCAGATCAAGCGAGGGGATGCACTTCTTCTTGACAGTAGAGGTCAAATAATGTTTACCACACATTATCGAAGCCACAATTGCCTTAGCCCAGATCAAGCGGAGGGATGCTTCTCCAAAAACTTCTGACTTCTCTGACAGAGAGGTCAAATAATGACTTTACTCAGAATGAGCCTGGATTATCGGTCTCAGGACAGTGGCAAATTAGGAGGACATTTATGTCCTATTTAACTAAAAGAGATTGTGCATTAGAATAATAATAATAAACTAGTGTTGATTTACACCCTAAAGAAAAGATAAAGCATTCTGGAATACAGAAGGACATGCTTCTATACCTCTCTTAAAACTAGTCTGACCAAAATAGCCAGATCTTCAACAGAGGAATGGATACAGAAATACCAGGAATTATAATAAAAACAGGGTAGCAGAGTCAAATGGTTGACTGGGAGTACTCAGAATGAGCCTGGAGCTTCTTAAAGGGACAAGAAAGTACTCAGGACAGTGATGGGAGCATTTCAGGAGGACAGAGGAAGTAGCAATGGTCAAAGTCAATGCCAAAACTAAAAGAGATAATGATAATGATTAATAATAATAATAACAATAATAATAATAATAAACTAGTGTTGATTTACACCCTAAAGTCAAAAGCCAGCTCCAAGAAATCCGTACTTACAGAAGCAAACAAGCTTCCTGTGTAGAACTCTAAACAACTATTGTAGTCTGGAGATGGATATAATTCAGAACGGGACAGTTCTGAAAGTAAGACATTTACCATGACTTCTGTACAGTGAATACAATTTGAAATGGGTGGAAATGAGTAACTGTATAGTTTAGAAAGCACTGCTCAATCAGATGGCCAAGGTCAGTAACCTCAGCAGTGACGTCAATCACATACACATTTAATGTGCTGTGCTGGTGATGGGGGAGTTATCTGCAGCACCCATGATCCCAATGCAAGCAAAAGAAAAACCATAGGTTCTTAGCCTACTTGTGTTGCTTCAACAGAACATAACAGAGGAATTTAAAAAGAAAGAAACTGTAGGGCTGGAGAGATGGCTCAGTGGTTAAAAGCACTGACTGCTCTCCCAGAGGTCCTGAGTTCAAATCCCAGCAACCAGATAGTGGTTAAGAACCATCTGTAATGAAATCTGATGCCCTCTTCTGGTGTGTCTAAGGACAGTGACAGTGTGCTTATATATAATAAATAAATCTTTTTTTTTTTTAGAGAAAACTGTATTTTATATTTCTGGAGGTCCAAGATCAAGTTGGTGCCTATTAGAGCCTAGGTCTGTGCTTCAAAACAGTGCCTCCTTCTGATTGTGACGTCATATGGCAGGAAAAGCCAACCAGCCCTCTTAGATATCCTTTTGCCAACACTAATCCCCTTAAGGGTTCTGCCCTCAGGACATAAGTCTTTTGCCCAATTGTGGAACATTATACTCTAACTTAAGATTTTTGAAAAAATAAACGTTCAAAGTATGGTAGGCAAAACCTAGGGGAATATTAATAAAGGTAAATTTTGTATCAATCGAATTTTGCTAATTATAACAAACATACCACATTCTCAGTAGATGTGATGTTAATGGCAAAAGGGATGAGGTGAGGGTTATGTGGGGATTCTTTATACTACCTTTATAACATTTTATAAGACTAAAGCTATATTAATATTAAAGTTACCTTTAGTGACAAACCGGCTGTGTAGACTCAACAGAAATTCCATAACAGTTGAAAGTTTCTCCAGTTCTTCCAGAGACACTAGGAGTCAGTTGTAGAAACATACACGGAGCCCACACAGTGCTTCTGCTCAATGCTAATGCTTGAATGAGATACAATCACATCGAGAGAGACACAACTCTGTCTGCATAAGCCAGCTTCCTCGCACATCTCATACCCTCAGTGTACTTATGTGTTTCTGCCAGGCAGCCTAAAGAAAGACAGAGGCAGAGATGGTCTGTTACAGGAATCATAAAGAAAATTCATCCACTTCCAAAAATGTCAAAAGGTCAGGAAGTTTTATAGGTTCTGGGAGAATCCGTATCAACATTTGTCTTGGCATCTTGAAAAGAAATCATCCTTTCATAAGCATAGTGATTCATTTTGGAAAAACCTTTAATGCCACAGATCCAGGAGACAATGTCCTGACCCTAGGGTAGTCCTCCTATCTGAGATATTTTAGCATGCCATTACAAGGACATTCTTATTCCTCATTCTTGTAATTATGAGGGAAACTCACTAGACAATCCGGCATGCTTCCTCCTCGGAGTACCTTGTTGAGCAGCTCTAGGCATCAATGCTGATGGACCTATTCCAGTCTCTGGACACAGTAAACCTGCTGCTGAAATCACTTTGACCACCACTGAGAGGAGTCTCCCCACCCCGGAGCTCCAGAGCACCAGAACATTCTGCATCTACTTTTGTTTCTCAGTTTACTCTTCACTAACCACTGCCTGGAGATACCCTAACCATTTGCACATCCTATTCCCGTGATGGTTATGCTAGCCCCTTAAGAACACTGTTCCCAGTAATACTCCTCTTCTGTAGGATGAAACTAAGGATCACCCCACTGGTCCACTAGCATTGAGGCTTACTCAGCACCAGACATGGAAGCTAGACTCTATCATCAACATTATACTGTGACATCAATTAAGCTGTGCAAGTCATCCTTGAACCACCATACTATCTCCAGGCTGGAGATGACAAATTCCCTTGGATACAATAAACAGAAACCATAATTAGGGATCAAGAATGTGAAATTAAGTTAAAATTAAGCTCATTATTGAGTATATTTCAATTATACCTGTCAATGAAATAATATAGTGGCATATTTCAAAGTTTCATCAGTAAAATTCTATAAGTGCTGTGAAGTAACCTAATTGTGATGGTTGATCTTTTTAACTGTTGTTTTTCTTTACAATTGCACATGTGTATACCTTGTGCAATGTCCACTCTCATCTCTCACCTCCAAACCATCGTTATCTTCCCAAACCTCTTTCCGGTTCATATCTATTCCTTTTGTTTTATGACCCACAAAGATTAACCAAGGTCATCTGGAGAACTGTGAGTTGAGAGCTATTTGTTGGAGCCTTAAGGGCTCGTCAGAGGATACACAACTAAAGCCAGTGTGTCCCCCTTCCCAGCAATAGTCAGTAGTTCAGAGGTGAAGGTTAGGACCCCATAGCCCCATCCTCCGTTCCTTAGCAGTTGTTGATAGAACTGGTCTCATGTAGCTGTGTGCATGTAGCCATGGTTAAGGAAAGTAATGGTTACAATGGTTGTATCAAGTCTAGAAAATAGTGTTTCGTAGCTTTCAAGAGTGTAGTGTGATTTTTTTTAGGCTGGGCCTATATCCATTGCTTATTTTCTGCATCTGAGGCAAGCATGAGTCTCTGCCTTCACAATGACGAAGGCTGAGCGCTGCTTCTGTCTTGGGTATGAGCACAGGTATTTAGATAGCAATTTTCTGCTGTCTAGTTAATCATGTGATAGCTAATCTTACCAAGTTGCTGGTATTTAATATTACCAGGGGAACAAATTTCCGAGCACGTCCACAAAGGACTATTTATATTGGGTTAATTGAGGTGAGAAAGATCCATTCTAAATGGAGACCAAACTGTTCCCTGCTTCAGTTGATTCAACTGGGTATTTTGTTACAGCAACAAGAAGAGTAACTAACTGGGCATTGGTGTCACACACACCGTCAAGCTCAGAACTCAGGAAGCAGAGGCAGGCAGGTCTCTAGCCAGCCTGGTCTACAGAGTGAGTTCCAAGACAGCCAGAGCTACTCAAAGGAAATCTTGCCTCTAAAACCAAAATTAATTAATTAATTGAAATTGATAATAAATGTTTATATTTAAGTATCACAATGATTAATCTTGATTGTCATCTTGACATATTTGGGAAGAGTAACTTCTATTGAAGAGTTGAGGCATGTCTTTGAAGGATTTACTTGACTATTAATTGATGTAGAAGAGCCCAGTCCACTATTGGCAGTACTATCCCTAGGCAGATGGGTCTGGGCTGTACAGGAAGGTAGTTGGCCACAAGTGTGTGTACAAACCAGTAAGCAGCATTCTTTCATAGTTTCTGCTTCAAGTTCTTGTCCTACTTGGGTTCTCACCTTGCTTGAGTTGTTTTTGTTTTCAAATATAGTTTTAGGGAGGAGAGGGTATTTGACTTGCATGCCCCAATCATAGTCCATCATTAAAGGAAGTCGGGTCTGCTTGAATTCTTGCTTTGATTTTCCTTGACAATGGACTGTAAGCAGTAATACGAAACAACCTCTTTCCTGTCCAAGTTAGCATTAGATCATGCTGCCTCTCATGACAATAGAAAGCAAAGTAGAAAAGGCATTAGCAAACAGTACAGAAACAGTCAAAGAATGTGAGGTTAACTGGGAGACAAGTATCTGAGACCAGACATCTAAACACTCTTTCTGCTGTGTTTTCAAAGGTTAGACTCTCGTTGGTGGAGGGAAGCCCAACGGATTCTGACTCATCAGAAAGGGCCAAGCAGTCAGAGGAGGCGGTACATCCACCATTCCAGAACAGAAATACATCCATAAATTTCAAACCCGGTTTTACCACTGAAATTCAACCGCTATACTTTGGGTTGCATCGACAGTTTTATGGTTGAGATCTGCAGACTTCAAAAACTTCAGAGAGCAGTCCAGTAACTGAAGAAACTCCTCTTACCAAATTGCACTTAATTGAGAGGCCCCAGGAAACACTCAGGAATATATTGTTCCAGAAGCCACTCACTGAGGCAGACGTGAATTGCAATCTAAAGAATTGTCTCTCAGAGACATGATATAACAAGAACCAGAGCGAAACTGGCAGGCACAGGTACACGGGCTGTCAGAAGGAGTCTCTCCCGTTTACCACTGCAGTGGAATCTTAATTGGGTTTTATTAAAGTGCAGATCGACGGTCTACTATACAGAGATATATCCAATTGACATTTTTAAAGTATTTGTTTTAGAATAGCACAGAAAGGGAGCATCTATCTACCCACTGAATCAGTAAAAGAAACTTTATTAACTCAGATGAATGTCTTCCTTTAAATGTAAAATTTCGCAAGGGTGATAATTAATTTTTAACTGATCTTTCAGAAATGTTTGTGGTATTCAAAGGAACCAGCCCCTTTAGAAACCTTTCAGAGAATGCTCCCTGAGAAAAATCACTGTGTTCTGTCTTGGTCACGTCAGTTATTTGGAGCGAGTGGCTTTGTGGGGAGTTAGAACTGCCTGGCTTGTCCTCTGCTTCTGTGCAACTCCTCTAAATAGTTCATAGCCTAAGGGCAGCCACAGACAGATAAGGAGAATCAAATTCATATTAATAATTTTGTCTTAAAATATTCATACCATCCAACTACCTCTAAAATCTATCCCAAATTGCTTCTTTTAAAATAGTAGAGGGGACTTTTATTTTGTCCCTAATGTGTCCCACTGAATGGTACATACTACTAATGGGGATTGAACCCGGAGTCTCATAAGTGCTGGGCACGTGCTCATCCCCAGCCTATGCTGAGTCTCTTAAATAATGTATGAATCATTAGCTTTCTGTGATTATGAACTCTACTTCTCAGTTGTAAAATTAACCCCCATTCCGTCAGCTAGACATGCATTGATCCTTCATGACGTTGCTTTTTTTCTCTACTCCATAGTTGGTACCTAGAAATAATGAGATGATAATTTTGTTTTCACAACAGGAACAAACATAAGCAGCCCAAACCCTACGCTTAGACACCGAGCTAGACACGTGCTAGGACAGACCACAAGCATTCTCGAAATCCTGTGCTCCGCAGGGAGTCAAATGAAAAGCTTTATGCCAGTGACTCGGAACCTAATGTCACTGGGGATGTGGAAAGCAGGGGATGACAAAACAGGTCAAGGGGGTGCACATGCAAAAGATTGGGGTGGGGCAGGAGAAAGGAGCTGGGAAGAAGCCTCTGTGATAAATGCTTCTGCATAGCTTCAGGCTTGTCTTCAACTGTTCATTCAGCAATGCCCGGACATGGGAACTTCTCTTCCTCCTTCTCTACTTCCATCCATCATGTACTCCTTCCCTATATTGTCACCATGCAAGTCTTCACTCTTGCGCACTTCCCCATATCCCACCTGAGTCTCAGATCTGCCTATGAAATGCTGGACACAAGCCATACACATTGGGAAAGGGCTTCTCCCAGACCCAGACTCGATTCAACCATGACCCTGACCTTGTAGAAAGTGTTGGTGCCCTGTGACTGTAACTGACAGTAAACAATCTGAGAGTCACATCAAAGATGCTTATGATTGTTTCTACTACAAAGTAGCCATCATACATTTTCGCCGGAAGAAAACCACATCTAAGAGGAGAGATGATGGTGCACACCTTTGATCCCAGCAGTTTTGTGACAGAGGCAATAGAATCTCTTAGTTCAAGGCCATCCCGGTCTACACAGTGAGTTCTAGGACAGCCCAGGCTACATAGAGAGACCCTGTCTCAAAAACAAAAAAAAAAAGAAAAGATGGAAGGAAAGCAGGGAGGTGGAAAAGGGGGAATGAGGGAAGAAAAGGAGAAAAGAGGGGAAGGCAGGGAGGGAGGATGGATGGACAAGTGGACAGACTAAAGGAAGGACAAACAGACGAAAGAAAGGAAGAAAGGAAGGTGGAAAAGAGGGAGTGAAGAAAAGGAAGGAAGAGAGTGGAGAAGGAAGGAAGGACAGATGGACAAAATAAAGGAAGGAAAGAAGAAAAGAAGAAAGGAAGGATGGATGGACGGACAGACAGAAGGAAGACAGGTAGGAAATGACACCTGATGTCAACATACGTGCTTTAGTTTCTGTTAAAAACAATACAGAGTAACCGTTACATTCCAAAGCCACCGAATACCAATTCAGTAAATGGAAACCCTGACAGAGTTTTAGCTGATGAAATTCTCCCACAGGACAGTGTAGCTAAACTGAACACCGGCTACCAAGACGTCTCACGCCAATCTCTACCGAGTGTGAGCTTCGTCACACAAATGTCCTGCACAAGGACACTGGTTTTCACCACACTGGTCTCTCTTGAAGTACTCCCAAGCAGAAACTGGCCAGCTGCGGGGGATAGGAGAGAGAAGGAGGGATAACATCTTAAAGGAGACTTATGTACAGCGTCTTGAGGAATTACAGTGTGATCTTAGAGAGAGGAAAGTCCACTCAACAGCTCAGATGACATGATTCTAAGCATGGCTAGCCACTGGTTCTCTTGAACAAAAACTCAGGTGGAGTCTCCTGTTTCTCTTTGGGAAGCTACAGGCTCCAAGACCTAATGAGGCTGACTTTGTGTCTTATCCGTGTGACACAAATATGTGTATAAAAATGCCTTTCCAGGCTGTAAACTCCTGTTCAAAAATATTTATTTACTTATTTAATTTTATATGTACATACGTGTGCATGAGTTTCTGTATGTTTGTATGCATAGATGCAGGTGCCCCTAAAGGCCAGAGGCATTGGATCTCCCAGAACTGGAGTTCCACAGGTGAGCTGTAAGCTGCCTCCTGTAGTTAACTGGCCCCTGGGCACTCAGGAGTTTTAGAAACTCTGGTTCAGACAACTGCCCATGTAATTACTCGGTTACTTCAGGAGAAGTTTTCTTGTAAGAAGGCTGTGAGACTCACAACCTTAAATTGCTCTTAATGAATGTTTCCCAACAAATCTAACCTCTTGAAATCTTTCACGAAAGGTCACTAATAGACCATCAGCCTTTTAAAGTTGCGGGGTGATTAGCTTTCCACTTTGCGTAGGGTGACTGCTGAGAAACACCATTTCCCCTAAGCCCTTAGCACTTCTCTTCCCTTGTCCTTCAGAGCCCTGAGAGACTGTATTTAAACAGTCGTACTGACAATATTTTAAAGTTGCTTAATTAAGTGAGCAGGATTTTTTTTCCCTTGAAAAACTCCTCGGCCCGTATTTAGATCTTATTTTAAACCTTGGTATTTTAAGGAGTCTTTCAAGGTATTTGAAGGATTCTTAATAGTTACTCAATTATTATCGAGTCAGATTTCTATTATTTTGATCCCTGTAATCAAATCTTTACCTTGGTGATTTGCAAGTTAAGCCTCTATTTCGGAACTAACTTCTTTTATGACTAGCACCATCTTCTATGACGTGTGTCATCAAGATGAAGGTGAGCATAGATTGACATATACTTACGGTGCCTACGTTTGTTAAGCACACAGTAGGAATAAAATGTGTGCCAATATTCCTAAGATGCTAATGGAAACAAAGCTATGGAGAACTCAATGTGTAGTAGGTAAACTGACTATGATACAAGGGGTTGGGGGTGAGCCATTAACCTTGTTGATGTACTAAACAATAAAGCACATGAAACGCAAGAATCACGGGCAATCTGATGATGTCTATTATCTGAGGGATCTACTAGGACTAGGGTAGGAACCACAACACAGAGAACCCCAAAGAACTAAAATGCAGATTCAAAGGGCAGCGTTTATGATAACAGTCACACAGTGTCACTGTAATTAAGGCTGCTGACTTAAATTGTTGGAATCTGCATTTTATATTGTAGAATAGCTCTTAGCAGTAGACATAATAATAGTGACAGCAAGGGAGACAGATGCATGTGGCCTTCTTGATCTAAGTGCTTCCTGTATCACCTCCTTCAGTATTCGAGGCATCCCTCGGAGGAAGAATTAGTTGGCCTCCTTTTTATAGGCTTGGAAGCTCGAGGACTCAAAGATGAAAGTAACGTCTCTAAACAAACTCTGTGAGGATGAACAAGCACCAAACACGGGACTGAGCCCCCGTCGCCTCCCCACAGACTTGATGGTTTTTAGCACTCGTGGATGCCATCAGCCTAGATTATAGTAAAAAGAAAAAAAAATACGTGACATTTTGGGACAAAACAGAGTGATAACTGAGAGATAGAAATAAGGTGGGTGGAGGTGTGAGTACACGGTGACTGAGGTGTGTGTCCAAGTTCAAGAACAGGCATTTCAGATGTGACGTGAATAAGACAAAGAGAGATCTTATATTCCAGAGGCTTCCATGCGTGTCGAGTAGAAAGACAGCGAGGAAGAAGACAAGTGACAGTGACCTCCAAACCATGCTACCTACAGTGGAACTTACTATTTCAGGGTCTATAGCATCCTTTCATCCTAATAAGGAGAAGGTGTTTGCTCAAAAAAGAAGGAAATAAGTGATGTTGTCCTTGGTGAGTGACATGGATGCGTATAGTGCCAAGGGTGACAAGGGCAGAGTTAGGGAAGGGCTGCTTTACCTCTAGAGAGCTGTCCATGCCTAGGCTTGGCACGTTGTCCCTTGCAACCCGATGATTTTCCATTGTGGGGCCTGTCTCGTGCACCATAGAATATTAAGTATCCTTGTCTCTTCACACCAAATCCAGAAGTAAAACCTCTCCTCACAATCATATCCAGACATGTCCAGTGTCCCTGGAGATGCAAATTCAAACCAATCATGGGGAGGAAACAGCACCCTGACTCAGTGACCCTGGCACTCTTCCCTGAAGAAAAGATAACTGGTCTAAAACCAGGGGCTATTAAAAGCTGCTCAATAAAGAAGTTAGGGTTGGGAGTGAGGTCACCTCAGACAGAGGCAAAAAGAATAAGGTAAGACTCTTGCCAGTGGGGCAACATGCAAGAAGGGCTATGGCTCACTGAAGAAGGACAAGGAATTGAATAAGAGCGATGGACAGCTTCAGACTGGGCTGCTCCGTGGGTAGCGCAGGCTTTGCTAAGTGTTTAGTTTTTTGAGCAATGCCGGAAGCAGGGAAAGCATTTTAATTCTAAAATGGATCATTTCTAAGAATCTATTTGTCTTAGAATTCTTCAAAGAGATAAGCACTTATCATAACTAATTAGAATTATGAGAGGAAACTATTAACCCCTTCACACTCTGCCGAGTCCATCTTTCCTCCCTCGCTGAGCAAATGTTTACTGAAGGTCCATATGTCCCACATAGTCAAGGATTTGAAATACACCATTAAGCAAGAGAAAGATCCTACCATCTTATATTCTACTTAGAGGAAACCGATGTTTTTAAAGGGTACAATGAAAATTAATGACATGGTATGATGGAAGGCAGTAATTTCTATGGGCAAAATACGGCAAGAAAGAGAAGGGAAGTTATGTTGCCGGGAGACAGAATACCACAAATGGTTGGGAAGGATGGACATGAAGAAAATCCACCGTCTTGTTGGGCTGTTTGTGGGGAGTTCTATTCATTCTTCGTTTGTGGTTTTTTAATTGAGTTCACTTATTTGTCAGTTTGTTTGCTTTTGTAGGGGCGCATGCATGACATGATAATGCCTGCTGACATCAAAGCAGACTGTCAGGAGTCAGTTCTCACCTTCTACCCTGAGAATCCCAGGGATTGGATTCAAGTCAGCAGCCTTGGCAGCAAGCCCCTTTACCCACTGAGCCATTCTTTTCTTCTCAGTGTACTGGCTGCAAAATCCAATATTTGGTTCCATGTCTCCATAAATAGATCTCGTGAACTGACACGAAAGCAGCTGGACTGGGGACAAGGCTCAACATACATGTGTGGTGTCAAAGACCTGGGAGTCCAGAAGGAACATCACCTTGTCTGGAAGTCAGCCATGGATAGTAAAGCCCTATAAGTCACCTTTATTTGACAATTGAAATCTACTATGTACCATTGTCACGAACGTGCATCAGGACCCATGAGAAGGTCCCAAATACTGCCCAAACTCATTATTCTTGAAGGACTCTGAATATGTCTGATGAATCCCAAGCAAGCATTGTCTTTCTTTTTTTTTTTTTCCTTTTTTTCTTTTTTTCGGAGCTGGGGACCGAACCCAGGGCCTTGCGGTTGCTAGGCAAGGGCTCTACCACTGAGCTAAATCCCCAACCCCAAGCATTGTCTTTCTTTCTTTCCTTCTTTCCTTCTTTCTTTTTTTTCTTTCTCTTTCTTTCATTCCTCCTTCCTTCCTTTCTTTTTCTTTCTTTTTTTCTACCTTCCTTCCTTTCTTTCCTTCTTCCTTTCTTTCTCTCTTTCTTTCCTCCTTCCTTCATTTCTTTCTTTCTTTCTTTCTTTCTTTCTTTCTTTCTCTCTCTTTCCTTCTTCCTTTCTTCCTTCCTTTCTAAATATAGTCCATATAGTCCAATCTGGTCTTGAACTCCAAGTGATGCTGCTGTCTCAGCCACACATGTTTATGGATTATATCATGAGCCTTCATCCTTGGATTTTTTTTTTTTTTGCTTTATTACCCAAAAGGTAAAATAAAGTCAAAAAAAGTAAAAGTGACCATTGGAGATGTAGATATCGAAAACACTCCCTTCACCTGAGATTTGTCAAACGGCATTTCTAATTGTGAGCTAAGAACAAGTTAAAATCCCACTGTTGGCACAAGATGTCTATAAATGTGTTGATCTCCTAAGGTCACTGTGAGAAATATGCACAGTGACATTGCAATGGAAACTTACTCTTTTGCCATGGCACCTGAACCAGTCAGTTCCTCCCACCCAGGGATGAAGCTGGTTGTCAGCAGAGTTAGCCCCACCCCCAAGAACCCCACCCCACCCTTCCCTGGGACTCTATTAACTGCCTCTTCTGTAATCGTTCCTCTGGAGTCTGGCTCTCCAATGCATACCTAAGTCTTTTTATCCTAGGCCTTTTTATCAAGGTTCTTTCCTCCCTTTTATTAGAAATGGATTCTTTTCTCAGACACTATATCCTGGCTGCAGTTTCCCCTCCCTCTGTTTCTCTCAGTTCCTCTCCACCTCCCCTCCCATCCCGACTCCTTTTAGGTTTTGCCTTAGAAAAAGAGCAGGCCTCGGAGAGATAGCAGCGAAGCATAACAAAGTCAACTGTAAGGTAGAAGAAAACAATCACATTGGAGTTGGGTAAAGCAAACCAAGAGAAAGGAAAGAGCCCCAAGAGCAGGCACAAGAATCAGAGAGACCCACTCATTCCCACACTCAGAAGTCCATCAAAATACTAAGAACCCAGAATATATGCAGAGGACCTGAAGTTTCCTTTTAATTGATTTGTTCTTTTTAATTAATTTAATTACGCAAAACAATGTGTTTCACTTCATCATTTTCACACATGTATATAATACACTTGAACCATACTTATCCCAGTTACTCTTCCTTGTATCTCTGTTCCCTTCCTCTTCTCTAAGAATCCCATTTTATTTTCATATCGTCCATTTTACATTCCACACATGAGGAGAATCATATGGTCTTTGTCTGTGTCAGCTTACTTTGTTCAATGTGTTGCAAAAGACATGGTTTCTCTTTCTTTAAGGTTAAATAATACTCCATAATTTATATGTACAATATTATTTCTTTATCAGTTTATCCATTTGGTGGGTACCTATGCTGATATCTTGATCCTTAACAGGATCATAGTAAACAGGACTGTGCAAAAATCGCTGTAGTACAGACTTGAAGCTCTTCAGCTCTAATGGAAGAGTATTACAATGGAGCTTGTGAAGGTCAACGTTTGAACAGCCTCTGTGTGTCGAATCTGTCACACATGTGAGAACATTTGCAATTACCCATTCAGATAACCTATGATAATCTCTTGGTCACAAAACCAAAACTCTGGTTTTCCAAAATTTTAATACTTACAGGTTCCAGAGATAAGGACAAAACATGTCTCAAAGGATCATTTGTTCATGCTCCCATGGTGACCAGAGAAATAGAGACTTCTGACTGGACCCATTACAACAACCTTGCCAGATAGGAGAGATACTTTCAGGAGTAAATTATGTTAACTTCCATCTCTACTAATGTTTTAGTTTTTAAAATATCAGTAATTAATAACAATAAAGCTGCTCATGATGGTACACACCTATGATCTCAGAGCTCTGGAGGCAGAGGCAGAACTCTAGATTTCAAACTCATGACTCCAAAAAGACAATGTGTCTTACACAAACTAGACATGTCTCAAAGTGGAAAGAAAATTACTACAACGACACAAGAGCCAGGCATACAGACCCATAAAAGTGATGCCAGTCCTCAAGAGGCTGAGGCAGGAGAACAAAAGTTAGAGACTAGAGGCTGGAGATATGGCTCAGTGGGTAAGAGCACTTGCTGCTCTTGCAGAGGACCCAGGTTCGGTTCCAGCCATCATGTGGTGGTTTGCAACTATCCCTCACTCCAGTTCCAGGAGATCTGTTCTCCCTTCTGGCCTCTGCAGGCACCATGCAGGCATGGGGTACACGTATATACATACAAGTAAAACACTCACATAAAATAAAATGAATACATCTAATAAAAATGTTTAAGGAGTTGGCAGCTAACATAGACTAGAAAACATGATCTTGTCTCAAACCCTACTTAAAAATAATAAATAAAAATTTAAAAAAACCAAAGCAGTATTGTTAAGAGGATAACAGAATAATAACCAAACCAACCAGTTAAGGGGTGTATTTTAAAAATGTACGACACTGTAGAATCATAAGCTTTATTAACATTCATGTACACTTCCACAAAAGTTGGACAATTTGTATAGAGAGGGGTAACAGTGATTGTCTGTTCTTCTTTGTTCTCTCAGCATTTCTGACCCTGAGAATGTATACATTTTTCAACCATACAAAACCATCCTGCAGTCTTTGAGGACAAGTGGATGCCCAAAAGTTCTATTCAATTCTGACCTTAACTGGAGTCTTCCAGGACCTGTAGTGAAGATGGCCCCTCCCCTTCATATGCCAATCATAAGTTTATTCCAGATTACCACAGCTTCTGCTAATTTTGATCCCCATTCAACAACGCATACATACTTGAAAATGCTATGACTATTTATCCGGAATAAATTATATGCACCTTGTCAATTAAAAGCACTAGAAATATAAGTATTTATGCAAAACTAATGCATTTTATCAGTTAAAAATGATTCAAGTATTTTAAAAGATGTGCCTTTATATTTTATAGAAACTATACTTGAGTATCTCATATGTGAAGAATTAATTTTTAAACTAAGGTTAGGACTTAATACTTCCCTTCCTGAAAAATGAAAAAGCCAAAATCACCAAAATGCAGTCGGTGAATGTGGGCATTCTTATATGTTGGATTTTGAGCAGTGTGCTTCCTTTTTCAGTCTAAAAGAAATGGGAAAGGAAAAAGACAAGAAGTGCCCAGAATTAGAGATTTTACTTTAGACACAATATTCTACTGCACACTCAAATGTTAGCGCTTCAGCTCTTGCTTGATACAAACAAAAATAAAAACTCATTTCCCTGGTGGGTACAGAGCAGAATATTTAAGATGTTATCACAATCCATCAATTCTGTTTCACGGCCTACCAAATACATGGACGGAATACATTGCACTTAAAATTCTCGACTCTTCTGTCACATATTGTCTGTACAGGTAAGTTCACTGGAGTGGTATTTTCTTTTAAATATCACTTAAGATCACTCAATTATCAGAGTAGAAGGAAAGAGCCCTTTAGTAATAGTATTGTTGAATATTGGAATGAAAGTCCTTGAGCCCCTTGTCTTATGAAATAAGTCTTTTTGTGTGCATAAAATATAGTTCACCATTAAGCATTTTCTATAAAATGGGGGACAAATCCCAGTGTAATCTTCATACAAAGTTATTTCAGGAGTCTAATGCCTGTAAAATTATGGTTGTGCCTTGTCCTAAATTTGAGGGTCTTTCTACATTTTCCTCATAAACCCCATTTTTCAGGGGCTTACGACTCAACCGTAGAAATGTGCTTCCGGATGAAGCCTGGAATACCCAATTTCAGCTGATCTGGTTATTACCAGGTGAAGCGAAGACAAAAGTTTGCATTATCTCGTCCTCTTTGGATCTTTGAGTTTGGAAACAGAACACTTTCAGGTGTTTCCTCGTTTTTCAAAAACCTTTACCTTTGGCCATTTTTTTTCGGAATCTAAGGAAAAGGATGAGATGAGCACGTGAGGCAATGATTAGCAGATGAGTGATTAGAATCTCAAGAGAAAGCTAAGGAGGTGCTGAGTAGCTCCCAGCCAACCCACCCTCCAAATTCCAGACAAAGTCCCGGTGGATGATACGGAAGCTCATTACAATAGAATGGCAACTATTTGGAACCAAGAGCTTTTATCGAGTGAGAACAGAATACCTAATGGAAGCCTATAGCATGGAAAGTTATGGGAAATTTTAACCCTAAGTGTTCCCTGCACACCGAGATGATGGTCTAGATTTAAAACTTTAACTATCTACTGTGGCCCAACTATCTACTGTGAACTAATACGGTAGTGTATATTGCAGAGATGTGTGTCCTCCAAAAAAAGTTTTATTTGACTTCCCTGACTAAACACAGAACTATCATGCTCAAGATCAGACTAGCTACGAAATGTCTCATTTCGCTAACTGTGCACGCCAATACATTAGAACAGTTCCCTGGTGGCCAGAGATGTCTGAGTGTTGCAGGACTGCAGAGTTGAAGTGCAGGAGAAAACAAGAACTGAGGGTCCTGCTAACTCAAATTCACTTATAAATCTGAAGTTAACCTGTTCAACAATCAAAAGCTCTTTGTTGGTGATCTGTCCGTGTGAAGTTCAAGCTTATTTGGAAGAGAACCCACTGCTCATAACCGGATGCAAGCTGTGCTTCGTGTCCTTCTCAGCTTTCAACAAAATATAGAGATGGGCCACAAAGCTGAGAAAAGAGAAAAATAGATCCAAATAAATTTTAATTAATCCGAAGTCTTCATAAAAAAATAAACTTTAAAGTTATAGAATTTGGGATGCTGTCTAACAGTATTGGCCCACTTCGTTTTTGCTCTCCAAGTATTGTAGGAATAAACAACCCACAAAGCATTGTTTTCCTATCTTCAGAAAGCAGTCACACACTATCTTGGTCAGAACCGCCTTCTCTAGGTCAGTGTGAGTTGCTCTCAACCATGGTGGGAACCCACGCGGCAGCTCCCACTCTGTCAATGACTTCCATGGTAGAAGAATATGACCGCTGTCTCCTGCCATAGTTCTAATTAGGAGGACGGTTAGAAAACCATGGCAACATACATGAATCAGGTGTTTCTAGGAAGTAGAAACAAAAGACATACACACACACTGAGGCAGACAGACAGAAGGAGAAAGACGGAGACAAAGATAGACAGATAGACAGAGAGAGAGAGAGAGAGAGAGAGAGAGAGAGAGAGAAAGAGAGAGAGAGCCTATTTCTCTGCCCTTTGGAAATTTTACCATATGAGCAAAGACCTTTGCCCATTATATATGCTTCTGAAGGATAATGTAATTCCTCATTTTTTTCTGCCTTTCTTTTTCTTTCTCAGACAGGGCATCACTACATAGCCCAGACTGAGCTTAAGTTCACAATTGTTCTGCCCTGCCTCAGCGTCTCGTGTTCTGGGATTACAACCATGTACAACCATGCCGTGCTGCAATCCCTTCTTCATTAGGCATCTTTAAGGGTTAAGACTTATAATTCCAACTTTGTATCATAATATCTTTCTGAGCCCCATGTGTGTAATTAAAACGAAATTTACAAAGAATTTATATAGGTGATACCATTCCTTTCCGCTACCCTATAGTCTCCCAACACTCTCTTCTGATGTCCAAACCAGAAGAGATATTGCGACATGGGAGCCTGAGAAACTCAGACAACTGAAGTCAGCTTTCCCAAGCCCAAGCAGAGCTGAGGAAGGAGGAGGAGTGGCTCTCACGGCACAGGAGTCAAGGGCCATGATGACGAATGTCCAGCCAGTCAAAGCAAGCACACAGTGAGCACCTACTGTGGGGAGTAGTCACTGGGCCACAAAGACCCAGTGCCACAGGCCCTACACAAATGAAGAAGGCATAGACAAACATGTGAGCGCAAGTCACAAGCCTGTGCAGAAGAAGGGAAAATGTGTCTGGCTGAGAGGGAAGGAGCAAGTCCTTTCCTTACAGCAAATGCATTCCCTTAGCTCCTTGGAGAGAAGGTTGGGAAGGCATGCTCCAGTATGGAGACATAGCCTTTATTCATATCTCACAACTTCTCTTAGGAATCCATAGAAAGGGTCCAAGAGAAATTCCTACTTCTCTTTTTTATTTCTTGCCCCCTCAAGATCAAATGACTTCTGTCGTCATTTAGGGATTTCGACTGTCTCTGGAAAATGATGGCTGGAGAAACCCAACCAGAATGAACTGCGGTGTGGAGGCCATTAGGGGAGAAAGACTCACAGCCAAAAGGGGGCTTCACAGAGTGCAAGTCGAGCGGGGCGTGGGGAAATGAGCGCACACTTGGTCTTCGCAAACATAAGGGGATTTTTCCAGGAAAGCGACAATAATTTAATTACAAGAAATGCTTCTGATATTGCTACCCATGAAATCTTTTTTGGCAAAGCGACAGACAGAAGATGTACTGCAAGCTAAGTGACCACTGATAGGTCTGGGTTAGAGCCAGATTAAAGGTACTGCGTTAGCTGGCTGTGGAGAGAGCTTGAAACAGCAGCCAGATGTGCAAGTCTCACCACCTAAGGCCACCAGGTTCCGTCAGTGCACACTAACCAGGTTCCAGTCAGCAAGCTGACCGTCAGCCATCTTTTTTCTGCAAATTTGTATATCCTTAGTCCAAAATATCGGTGAATCTGATTGATTTCTAAAGGAAAAATCAGACCCTCTTGCCACTAATATACGCTGAAACCGGAAAAGGACCCTCATTTCAGGGTTTATTTAAACACACAGCACACTCAGCAGGAAGAGGCACGGTAGCATTTCAAACCTTCGTTGCACTAGAGTGCTGTGTTTCTGTAGCCAAAGCCTTAACATCCTGGTGAAAGCTGATAAAACATCCGGTGCCTAGCAGCAGTCTATGGATGCAGTCATCGTTAAGAGACTTTCAAGTCAGGGCGGGGCTCCATTTGAACTCAAAGAGTCTTTAAAAAAAAAAAATGATGCTTTGTATTTTACTGGTAACTATCCAGACTTTTATTTAAAACAGAAACTCAAAGGGGGGAAAAACGCACTGGGAAAAAAAAATGCTACACACAGTTTCTGTTCTGAGCCATTAATTTTTCAGTCAGATCTAACTATCATTTAATTGGTTCCTGATGCTAAAACTTGGATTCCACTTTAAGCTCTTGAAACTAGAGCATATAGAATAATTTGTTATGCTGAGCTATCCATCCCAAATGTCCAGGGAAAATAAAACAATCTCAAAAATAAAGCAAGGCTACCTTCTGTGGTGGCACAAAATTAATAGCATAGCCTAAGAAATAAACCTGCATTCTGTTCGCCAAAAAAGTATCGTTAGCATTTTCATGATGAAGTAACGTTTAATTCATATTAATGGCCAATGAACGGAGAGCTCCTCAGCCACACAAAATTCCAGGAGCATAAATTTTGGAAACTTGACCTCATTTCATGATATTCAAATCATAGTTCAGGTAGATATGCTTTCATTGGATGTGCAGGCAAACTTTTACTTCTTATTTCTTGTACTTGTGGATTAGTTGTGGATTAATTAAAATGGCCAATAATTCTTAATACTATGATACATTTCCGAGGAATTGAACATTTCAGAGATTTTTAATACCACCCATGTTACTATTATTATTCAACAGTTTGACATTTTAAAAAAGAAAAAGTATGTAGTCTATAGACGCTTTTCTTTGGTAAGAATGAGAACAAAAATATTGGATAATTTGGAGATTTAACGGGAAAAGCCATTATGAAAGTCAGCATTGTACATAGGTCCTATTCATACCAGAGTCAGTGTGTTTTCATCCGGTTCAGGGGAACTCTCTCAACAGGAACTCCGCACATGCAGATAAGCTGGGGGCGGGGCCGGGTAGTCAGTAGGTGAGGGGGGTCGTTGAGGGCGGCTGAGGCAGCAGGAGTCTAGAACCTTGGTGAGCCTAGCTGTGCTCTGGAAAGTCATCAAATTAGTCAGGTGTTTGGTGGAGCCTGAATGTAGCCCCAGTGGTGTGGTGCCCTGGTTCTCGGGAGCTTTTCATGGAGGTAAGGTCTGCATCACTGCCACCACCGTGACTAGCCAGGGGTCTGCAGTCTCCGTAGTCACACAAGATCTTGTAAAAGATGACCTTTCTTGACCACCCGATTGAAGATTAAGGGCTATATGATGGAGCTGTTTGCTGGCCATCGAAGCCACATGAGGGAAACAAGTCAACAGCTTACGTCGGAGGAGGAAGGCGTGAAGTTACCTAAGTTCTCAAAACTTAGAACATTACTGATGAAAATTCATAAGTTGTGCTATTTTTATCTCAGGCAATCAGTGTTACAAAACACTAGCGATGTGTTTATGTTTATTAATAAATCAGTTTGTGGGTGGTATGCCTCTTGGTTTTTTTGTTTGTTTTTAAATCTCTGATCAGCTTTTTCATGGGAATTTTGAGGTTTCTCCCTTATATCAGAATAGTTACGCTAATTGACTTCTTTCCTTGATTTTCTCGGAAATCAGCTTCCCCTGACAAGATGGATGGGTACTGCAATGATGTCACCATCATCCCTTCATAAACCCTCCATTTCCACGTCTACCTGCCTCAGTGGAGAGCATCCTATCACAGAGAGAAAACTTCCTGGGCTGGAAGGCTCCGCCCACCTCCCAACTCCATAAAGCCATCCAAATGGTCCTGGGCCCTTGCTTCATTTCGTCTTCTGCCTTCTACTGTCCTCTACAGAGGCTTTTGGATATTCTTGCCTGGAGTGTTGCAGGTTTTTAATTCTTCCTCCATATTCCTTCTCTTTCTGTGGTCCTCCCTTTAACTCCCGCCCCCATATTCCTGTGCTCGCGAGACCCTAGGGCCTCTAGAGGGTCTAAAGATTTAATTTCATTTTCAGGCCATCTAGACCTTCTCAGCCCACCTGCCGCCAGCTCCCATGTTTATCCAGCTTGCATTTCCCAAATCCAATCCTTTAATTTTTTTAATCTGTTGCTTTCTGCACACAAATATAATTCCCACCATGCCTCATAAAATCGGAATTAAGATTCCTTACAAATTCATCTTTCCCTGCTCCTCCTTCATGAACACCATCCAGAATCTTCTCTGAGGATACCTGCCTCACGGCAAAAATAAAATCAGCAGTCTACAGGTAACCTGGAGCTCCCCAGAGCTGGGATTTCTGCTCATCACTAGTATTCAAAGCTCTTAATCCAAGGAGTGTGACTCTGGAAGATAGGCGTAGTTAGGTTAAGAAAAGAGAAGAAAAAAACAAAAGGAAAATAAAGGGATAAGGGCGTGGGTGGGGGGAGTCTGATGCCATTTTTAGAATAAAGGCTAAATTTTAGCTACCTGAGATAACCAACTACTGGAAAACCCAAATAGCAGAAACAAAAAAAAAGAAACCCTTTCTTAGCCTATTCTGGGAGGTTTGTGTGAGACCCTGCCTGCTGAGTTGCTCCTTGAGATTGGTTTAAAACCAATACGATATAAAGAAAATGAATGGCAAGTGGGATGAGGATACTTAATCCTGAAGGATGCGCCCTAGACATTGAAATAGGACAGGAAGAGGAGAAGCAAGGTTGACTAGATATGATTGGAGCATATCAGCTCGTCAAAGGGCACCAGGGGAAAAAGTGGGGACGGTATATTAATGGGAGGGGAAAGCTAAGCCTGCAGTTAGATAAATGGTATATATATATATATATATATATATATATATATATATATATATATATTCATTTTTCTGAGGCCAGGGGCGTAGGCAGAAGGTGTGTTTTCACTAATCATGAATCTTGCTCCTGTGTTTCCCAATCTGGCAACACTGGAGTAGGGAGGAGGGGATCTCAGAACGAAGGCAGCAAAACGGGGCTTTTCCTTCAGCACAGCACACGGTAGAGCTTCCTCCTCTGACTGTTTACTTTGCGGTACCTGACAAGATCCCTAATTTGGAACCATTCTCATTTAGGGGCTTGGTATCTAAAAATCTAAACAGCTAAACCTCAACTCGCAGCTAAGAAACATCAAATAATGGTGGCTTCTGAAAAAGAAAAAAGAAATTACCCCATACCGCTATCAAAAAGCAATGTGTCATAGATGAGGCACACTCGGGTGGGTTTGTCCAGCTTGAGCAAAGAAAAACCAGTGACGCGACTCAGATACGACTTACTAAGACATTTGGAAAGGGGGAACGTTACGGACACCCAGCTCTAAGGAACACACTCTTCTTGTAAGATGAAGCCGGGGGTGGGGCGGAAGTAGCCTAGAGAACACAGCAGGAATAAATAATTCCCAGTGATTTATTTAGGGAGCCTGAAGTGTACAGTTCTGAACAAGATATTTTCCAGAGCCTCGAAAGCTGGCGTGACTCGGTACCAGCCTTGCCTCCGGCTCTTACGCCGCTCTTCTTCTACTTCCGGTTTCCAGGCTGCATCTCTAGGCGAGTGGTAGTTCCTTCTGTCCCTGGCTTTTCTGCCACCCCTGTACATCTATTCTACAGTTTTAATGTTCTGGTAAATACTGACAAAGGACCATTCGCTTGCCAGTCAGTGAAAACACTAATCTGAATTTTACCACTGACACGATGACTGTCTCAGAGAAGCAATTTACCACCATTCATTCGTCCCCTCAATCTTTCACCACGGTTTAAAAGTCACCAAGATGTTGGTCTCTTTTCCTCTTTACGTAAACTCAAGATGGCAATGCCAGATGTAAGTCTTGAGAAAAGGAAATGAAAGACCAGCTAACTCCTTTCTCCCAAAGCCAGTTTAAGCTTCCCTTTAAAGAAAGGTAACTATACTTGCATTCGGAATTTATGCAATGTTCTTATGTGCTATTGGATAAGCATTTGTGCTGCTTCTTAAATGTCCGTAACATCATCTTTTGTAGAAAGAAAATCTAGAAATCATCTGCATGAATAGGTAGTTAAAAGGGAAGACAGGAGTGGGAACCTAGGGAAGAATACAAGCAAATGTAAATGGTGGATGTCCTTGTGCTCCTTAGCAGACAGGGAACCCAAGCCCATAGGGGAGACTGGGAATTAACAGTCCTTCTCACCAGAAGACAGCTGGAGCACACCCATGCAGACGATTCCTAACTCAGCACCACGCTGGCCTCAATGGTTACCCAGCTCAGTAACCTCCAAGGGCTTCTCTTCTCACTCGAAGAAGGCAACTAGAGGGTCCTGGGAGATGGCTCAGCAGGTAAAGTGTTTGCTGTGAAAGCATGAGGACCTGAGTTCAAATCCCAAGCACCCACCTAAAATGCTGGATATGGCATGGCAAGATGTGCCCATGGTATAATAGTGACTCCAGTGTTGTGAGGGTAACTGAGTACTGACTGGTTGGATTTAAGACCCATTCCGTAGAAGGAAACACATGTCTGGTACTGTAGACCTGGCTGAGAACCCATGGATGGGAGTTTATGGACTCCAGGGGAGTGAACCTATTTCTGTTACTTTGTTAAATGGACACAGTATCAAGATGCCTTTTCAATTCCTGGCTCTCTACCCTAGGTTAGTACAGTTCTCAGACCTCATCAAGGAAGTTTCTTTGCCCAATGGGTAGTAGTCAACACAGAAACTCACAGCGCAGAGAGTCAGTGTCTGCAGAGAGCTCATTCATCACTGAGGACTCATCACACCCACACCCACAAGACGAGAACTAACACGGAAGCAAGCGTAGAAAGACGGTAAGAGCCAAAGACTGGGAAGGCCTGGATTGAAACAATGTCCTCTGGACACAACAGGCGTTCTGCCCTCATGGACTCCAAGCAGCTATGGTTGCCAGTCCGTGTTTGTGGTGTGGACTTGCAGGAGAGGTGGTGGTTCGTGAGGGAAAGGATGGTCCAATAGCTGGAGTTGATAGCTCCTTGGAGGAGGAGAGTTGGTTTTCCTTAGAGGTATGGCCCCTGGTAGAGAATCAGGTTCCAAAAGATGTCCTTGTGCTCCTTAGTACAATGGCAGCACAAACTGGAATCAATGGGTGTAAACATAATTTTAAAATATCTTGTACCGTGGTTGGGGATTTAGCTCAGTGATAGTGCACTTGCCTAGGAAGCGCAAGGCCCTGGGTTCGGTCCCCAGCTCCGAAAAAAAAAAAAAAAGAACCAAAAAAAAAAAAATCTCTTGTACCTTCTGTTCCCTTAGTTCCCAACAATAACCACTCTAAGACTAATGAGTTATTATTAAATGCCTACACCATAAGCTTTGGCTCATTCCCTGACAATCTGGTAACCTATTTAACCCATTTAAGCTATTCCATGATTACCATGTAGTTAACTACCTCTCCTTCAGTCTCGGGCCTTAGTGCCTGCTCAGCATCTCCCTGATGGTTTTATATCCGTCTTCTCAGTCTGTGTCCCATTTTGTCTCTCCTGCCTCTCCTTGAGTCTCTCCTTTATCTCATACCATCTCCCAGAATCCTCTCTTTCCTGCCAATGTCCCACCTTCTATTTCCTTCCTCAACTCATTGGCCATTGGCTTTTTTATTGACAGGTGATATTTATAAGAGATTCTCTCTACAAACAGGTTATTAATAAAAGAAGACACGAAATTAGGAAGGGACGGAGGGTGGATCTCGGAGGAGTTAAGCAGAGGAGTAGAGATGAGTATGAGCAAAGTACATTGAATACATGTAGGAAATTCTCAAAAAAATTGTCCTAAGCAGCCTGTATATTTTTAAAGCCAGGTAGCACAGTGTGAGTAGACAAGAAGATCCTGGGGACTCGGTGATCAGCCAGTCTAGCCAATCCATGAGCTCCAGATTCATTGAGAGACCATGTGTTTAAAAAAATACAAAGCAAAAGATAATAGAGGATGACATATGATAATAGTCTCTGGCCTCCACATATGTGCATAGCTGTGTATACCATACGCACAAATACACACATAGGAGGACACACACATGTTGACATAAACACACCCATGCGCACACATTCATGAGAGAGAGGAAGGATGGATGGACGGACGGACTAACTACTGGTTTGCTTGGTTGGTTGTTGTTGCTGTTGCTGTTGCTGTTGCTGTTGTTGCTGCTGCTGTTGTTGTTATTGTTGTTGTTGCTGTTGTTTTGCTTGGAGGCACTGGGCTGGGAACAGTGGAGGGAATATGCAAATCCCAATCTGACTAGGGAACTGAGCCACACTAGAAATAGCATTGCCCAGGATTCTTAGTTCTCCAGTTCTCAGACTCCCAACTGGTACTCTTCCTTCAAGACATGAATGACCTCTGCATTCAAACATAAACACCAAGACAGCCTTTGAGTTAGAGAGATCAGATGCATTTCATTGCATCATCTCTAGATGATGAATGGAAATCTGGTTTTCAATGCCTCCCACACTCCACTCAGTGTCTAGACTGAGAGCGTTTTTTTTTTTCCTGTGTTAGGTCTCAGGCTGAATAAAAATGAAATTGAAAAATGAGAGTAGTCCTCAGTTGGAAGTACCTGATGGTGAGAATGGAGTGAGTTGCGTTATCCCAAAGGCACTGTTCCTAAAGCTTGAGGATGGCACCAACAAGGGTCCACCCTATCTGTAGAGACAGACAGACTACAAGTAAGAACGAATGAAGCTTTGCTTCCTCCATGTGGTAATCTAAGAAGTCCCACGAGGGTGAGAGTCCCGGGATGGCAAGAAGCCAGGATCCTTGCACCCCTGCCTTCGTCCCAGATGCTCTGGCTCTGGTCCTTTCTTGCATTCTGACCAGCAGAAGGAAAGGGAAAGGAATAAAGCGCCCAGTCTGAGGGGACAAACTTACAGGCTCCAAGTGAGTGAAGTTATCGCTATTATTTTGCTAGACAGACATAGTATTGATCTGTCCTCTAAATTTATATCTCTACCCATAGCTTAGTGCAGACTTCATGAGAGGTCTTCTTGAACACAAGTCATGTCTCTGATTGGCTCACCCTTTTCCCAGAAACACACCACATTGTATAATTGGTTCAGCTAAATATTCTGAGAGCCCAACCAACTCCTGCTGCCACAGACCGAGAGTCACGTGGGACAGGACTCCCCTTCACCCTTCCACTCCATCAAGAACTTGCTGCCACTAGGGAAGCCCTGTTGAACCTGAACTATACTCCCATTATGAGGCACTGTCACTGGCCATTCCTCACAGAGTAAGAGTCTCAAGCCCAGAATGGCTAACTGAGGGTCTGCTGTGAGGTGCCCCTCCTCTAAATGAATATACACGTGACTGGTATTTTTAAGCACTTGATCTCACCTTAATTCAAGAGTGAGAACAGATTTGTGAGCAAAAGAAACCGCCTATCTTACAAGATGTCAGTCTATGAGAGATGAGTGGTCCCTGTCCCCTTCCAGGATTTCATGTGGCCTTTGGTATGGCGAGAATATTATATAGCTTTAATACTTGGGATATGAGAAAATGAAAGTGATCTTTCTGAGCGCATTTCCCCACTCTTGAGTCTTCTCTCATGTACCAATTCTAAGCAGTCATTACATTAATAAAGGGGAAGAACAATAAATCCAGGGTTAAAATGAATTGTACCTGGCTCCAATTAAAATGGCATTGAATGTATGCAGGCAATTCATTTGGATCAATAATGCTCTCACCAAAGAGCACAAAAGACGGCCCATGTCACAAGAAATCCGAGGTCCTCATTGCTGTCCAGAGCATGTACACGTACCATCCGGTAGTTATACTACACTGAAGCCGCTGTCAAACATCATGTAGAAGGCAACGTTAAATATGGGTCTGGAAGCCAGTCAGAAAAATCCCTAAGCTGTTTACTTGAAGGTTTAACAATATAAATCGTCAAAGAAGAGAAAGAGTCTCCTGGAGAAATTACTCCACTGTGTAGCACTACAAGAAGCCATGTGGAATCATATTTCATCGGCTGAGCGAGATTCCCCTGGCAGGCCATCTCCCAAGAGGAGGATGCAACATCTGTAACATCTCCAGCTCTGGGGGAAAAAATGACATTGAGTCCTAGAAGAGCTACATTTCCCCTTAGGGTGGAACAGCATTCGAGAGCCCAGGCCTTAGCAGTTGTACCCAACTGTCAATCCCTACCGTCACTTCCTCACCAATGTGCACACACACACACACACACACACACACACACACACACACACACACACACACATGCACACACACACACACACACACACACACACACACACACACACACACACACACACACACACACACACACACACACACACACACACACACATACACACACACACACACACACACACACACACACACACACACACACACACACACACACACACACACACACACACACACACACACACACACACACACACACACACACACACACACACACAAACATATATGCGATCCCGGGAGTGGGGTGGTGAAGAATGTAATTTGTAATGAGAAAGAGAGCTGTGTTCTTCATTAATACGTTTTGTGGTCCAATGATTAAGGCTGTCACTGGAAGTTATTTACCTCTTGCCTTTTCATTGAAAAAATTAAAAGACCATTTGTTTTAGATAGCCTGGGTGCTGCTTACCTTTAATAATATGCTTCTTGGGGAGCAGAATTTTAATTTTTGTGCAGAGTGTGTTACTGGCCAAAATAAAGCATTGCATGTCACAGAATCCTTTCAGCTAAGTGCAACCACAGGGTACAATCCACTCAAAGGGAGATTACATGGGTGACTTCCAAGCTCATTCTGGGTTTTTGTACCTCCTCTCTCCTTCCTGCTGACTGAAAGCACAGATCGAACTGGGGCTGTGACTCACAATGGCCCAAGCTGGCTCGGACGCTGAGGTGACTATGAGAATGTAAGTCCTACCTTATCAAAACAAGCTAAGTGGCTACAACAAACAGAACCTAGACTTTGTGACTTGGAAAACCTTGCTTCGCTCTTGTGCAACAGGTCAGGAAAGCAAGGGTTCTGGGCAATAGGTTAGTTTTCCTCCAGTCCTTACAAGAACCGAGGCTCTTGGGATCCTGTCATCTATGTTTGTGGCTTTCCAAGCCACCCAGGAATCCTTGTCTAACCAAAACTAAAACAGAAGCTGGGTCCAGAGATTGTCAAGGGATCGCCACCTCAGTGTGACTGTTCCCCTTGGCTGGAAAAGCTTTCACATTCAGCTTCAAGGATGTCGGTGAGAAACTCTGTCCTTAGCAGACAGCCACATTCAGACAGGATTCTCTACTGTGGCTAAGAAAAAGCTGCAGTCTCAGGACCGGTGGAGAAGCAGTGGGCTGGGAGACGGCACTTCTGATGGAAACCTTCCGGGACCCAATTCTGTTCTTCCCGCTTCCACACTCCTTTTATTTGAGACAAAAAGTAATTTTTGTGTTGTTAACCATTTTTATTTTCAAGGGTTGATCCCCCACCTTTTGCAGTGTAAAACTAATTCTAAACAGTACACACTGGTGGTTTTATCTCTAAATGGAGGACTCTTTTGGCTTAGGGTTCAAAATACATATGGTCATTTAACGCATTATTTGAAGTTATGAAGATTTGTTTAAATAAGTCGTGGGAGGCCATCGCTGCAATTTTGCGTTAACTTTTAAAATACAGGGTTGATGGTGGTTAAAGGTACTTGCCACCAAGCCTATCTGAGTTCAATCCCTGGGACTCACATGGTGGGAAGAGAGAGCCGATTCCTGTAGATTGTCCTCTGACCTTACACACGCACACACATACATGTGTACACACCCACAATAAATAAGTATAATAAAATACAACTTTTCCTTATTCTCCCCCGCTTCTGGCCCTTTTATTGTACCATATATCACGTGACTCTTTCAAGCCATGATATAATAGTGCTGATATAAATCCTAGATTCACTTGATAGAGTGACAAATTCTACACTTTACAGTTATCTAATAGACGACGGTTCTTTTAATCTGGACTGTTTAGTAAGCTATCTTACTAAGGAGTTTCCATTTTGGAAGTAAGATTTATCATTTGTGTAGTAAAATTTTTATTATATATATTATGCATATATATATAAAGATGTAGGTTTTTTGTGAAGAAGCATTTTTTTGGTTTTTTTGTTTTGTTTTGTTTTTTTCTCCATCTTTATTAAATTGGGTATTTCTTATTTACATTTCGATTGTTATTCCCTTTCCCAGTTTCCAGGCCAACATTCCCCAATCCCTCCCCTCCCTTCTTTATGAGTGTTCCTCCCCCATCCTCCCCCATTACCACCCTCCCCCCAACAATCACGTTCACTGGGGGTTCAGTCTTGGCAGGACCAAGGGCTTCCCCTTCCACTGGTGCTCTTACTAGGATATTCATTGCTACCTATGAGGTCAGAGCCCAGGGTCAGTCCATGTGTAGTCTTTGGGTAGTGGCTTAGTCCCTGGAAGCTCTGGTTGCTTGGCATTGTTGTTCATATGGGGTCTCGAGCCCCTTCAAGCTCTTCCAGTCCTTTCTCTGATTCCTTCAACGGGGGTCCCATTCTTAGTTCAGTGGTTTGCTGCTGGCATTCGCCTATGTGTTTGCCGTATTCTGGTTGTGTCTTTCAGGAGAGATCTACATCCGGTTCCTGTCAGCTTGCACTTTTTTGCTTCATCCATCTTATCTAGTTTGGTGGTTGCATATGTATGCGCCACAGGTGGGGCAGGCTCTGAATGGGCGTGTGGAGAAGCATTTTTAAGTGATTTCAAGCAATATATACTATTTCACGTGATAGTACAAAACTCTTTCTTGAGATTGGTAAGGATGGAGTGTCATGGTAGCTTGATAGTTTTCTTCTGGTTTTGCCATGTGGTGCTTAGCTTTGGTTTAGTCGGTTGCTTTGCTTTTGGTTTGTTCTTTGTTTGTTTGTTTGTTTGTTTGTTTGTTTGTTTGTTTTTTGCTTTTGCAATTCCGCTATCTGCCATGTATCTCCAGAGAGCTATTTCCACTTGATCTAGCCATATCTTTTAAATCATTCACATACACATCTATATTTCACAAGGAGGCAATCATTAGACTTTTATAACTAAAAACTGCCTAAACTGGATGCTCCTCTAAGTTTCAAACAGTGTCAGCGCACGTTGCAAAAGTCCAATTTAAGGACAGAAATGGAGTCTTTGACTTCATGGAGATGTCTAAGCTCTGGAAGAAGAACACAGGGCTTCTTATCAAATCTGGGCTCCCGACCTTCGCCACTCCCTTAAATACTTTTAACCTAATTTTCCCATCCATTAAAGGAAATGTTGGAACAATCTCAAAAATCTTGTTCCACTCTGCCTATTAGTCCTCTGCTCTAAAGTCCCCCTGTCGTGTAACCATGAGGCCCTGCTCCCAACAGGGAGAGCAAACTGCCCTACCTTACAGTAAAACTGCTTAGGAACATGGGAGTATCCTTTGAATTACTCAGAAATGGCTATGTGATTGCATAATTCACGGGGCTGTATTTTGCGCCAACCATGACAACTTTTAGAAACTGCTAGTTACCTTCTTACTGGGAGTTGGTTATTTGCCAGGCACGGTGCCAAGCGAATTACACACAGTATCTCGGCTAATCCTCTCGACAGCCCCAGGAGGGCAGCGATAGTATCCCCATTGCGCAGATGAGGAATCTGGGACTTAGAGTGATACTCTGTACCATGCAGAGTATCAAGGAGACCCTATGGCTGCCCAGCTCCAAGCGCAGCTCTACAGCCCTGGGTGAGATGCCTTCATGAGGTCAGTCCGTCCTAGCCAGCTCTCTTGCCCCCACTCTTGGCTGTGCCCTCTGAGTCACCCATATTTAATTACACCATGGAGTCTCCATAGTAAACATTCTTTGTGTCCCTCCCAACTCCATTCCCTTACTTCTCCTAATAATAGACGCAGACATTAATTGAGCATTTGCCACACTTCTCAGCTCTTTAAATAGATCTCTCCCTTAGCCTCCACAGCAGTCCTCTGAGGTCGATACTACTAACTCCTCCCTTTCTCAGGAAGGACACTGAGGCACAGAGAAACCACCCAAGTCACAAATTAAAAAACAAAAATGTGCATGTAGCTCTAATTTCAAGCTAAATGAAGATTGAGCAATGCCAGTACCATTCTACGTTGATATTTACTGAATCTTTTACAACATTCTGGGCCCTGTGCTAAATGCTTCATATCCGACTGTCACCTGTAACTCTCCTGACAATCCTCCAAGATTGGTATTATTGCGATTACCGCCGTTCTTCAGAGAATGCCAAACCCTGGATGTCTTGGTTAAGTCATAAGAGAGAGTCATCCAGAGGTTCTCTAAAGCCAAACCTTGCAAGATGAGGCTGAGATACCATACAGTTTTCTTCTTAGGAATACTCGTGTGTTTTCTTGACAAATCCCCCAGCCCAACTTTGCCTCAGTTGTCCTGTATGTGAAGCCAGTGAGTTCTGAAGATTACTGTTGCTACTGTATGAAAACTACACAGAACCATCTCCAGCATTGAATAAAAGCAACACTGCTGTCCTACAGAGGAAGTGGGAGCCCCGAGTTGGCCTTTTCTTTGTCCCTCTGTCTTATCATTTATGAGATATATTCTTTAATAATAGGACTGGATAAATGGCCCACTCAGTCAAGTGCTTGATTTGCAAATATGAGGACCTGGGTTTGGTCCACTAGAGACTACATGAAAACTCTGGGAGGGGTCGCATACATTCGAAATCCCAGCACTGGGAAATCAGAGGCAGGAGGCTTCCTAGGACTCACTGGCTAGACAGCCTACCCTGACTGATGGGCTCCAGAGGAATGAGAAACTCTGAGGATAACCTCTGGCCTACACACATACACACACACACACGTACATGCACACGTGCCCATGCACATGCATACACATGCACACAGACATGCTCGATCGCACACACATGCACAAAGGAAGAGAGAGAGAATAGTAACTACGTTATATTGTTAGTGCAAGGAAGAAATAAGTAAACATGCTCAGAGCCAACAGGAGTTGTGTGTTTTCCACAGTGGTGTATGTAAGCGATTCAACAAGTGCTTTTATTGTAGTTGTTATGTAGAAGTCATGTTGATCCTTTTCTTGGTCACACAGAAATATCTGCTCTGCTTTGGAAGCAATCAAACTGGTCCCTACTTGGACACTTTGTCCTGAAAAGAGTACAGAGGTGGCTGAGCTGGTTGTCAACTCGTATCATTTCAGCTGAATCAGGCAGCGATCAACAAACATCTTTTTCTTCAAGGCTAACCACCAAAAGGGCAGGACTAAGGCTCTGTATCTAGGTGATACTCCCATGCTATGCAGACAAACCCACACAGCCCGTCTCCAGGTGTCTTCCACAAACCTACGTGACTGACAGGTTCGCAGGGCACAGCCTTGACATCCACTATTTTGATGACCCAACAGCACAAAGCCGTAGCTCAAACTATTGACGGGTTGCTGGTTGAGTGATGGAGCTCCCAACTGGTTTTCCTAGCTGCCTCTCTGAATACAGGCAGCCCTGGTTCTCAGAGTCACATCAAGTATGGGTCCAAGAAGACTCTAACCACTAGGACTCGAAATTTGCCTCTCCCATTGTGTGAAGTCAGGCAACGCATCTTGTTTCCTTGCACCTTGAAAGAATCCCTAAAATGAGACTCCTGGCTATCTCTACACTGGGTGTCAATTACGTTAACCATGGTCGTGCTTAGAAAGATGGCTAGATCCAGTGAGATCATAATAGATGTGAGTATGATGAATGACTGAGTGGTTAGCCACGGTGGTTTAAAGTTATCTGGATTTCCTAGCACATCATACCATATGATGTGTCCTTATATGAATGCAGACTATCAGAGAGCCTCCCTCTTTGTGGGTATAGGCAGTCTGGTAGTTCCTAGGACAGCTGTGCCCTGCCTGTCACACCAGCAGTGGATGTTTTCCAAGCATTCATACCTCCATGAATCATTTTGGCTGTTAAAGAATCATTCAGCAGCATGACCTTCTCCCTTATTTTTGGAGGGGGGTGGGGGAGATGGTCATGATAAAAGACTGCATCACTCGCCACCCCTGCATATACATACAAAAATAATCACAGTTACACCTGTAAACTTCTTCCTAATCATGCGACAATTGCACCTGTAAACTTCTCCAACACCAAGAACTGTATCCATTCTTCGATTCATTTTATGAAGCTTGTACGGAGGACCAATCCCTCAACACAAGGCTAAGCGCGCAACTCACTGCAGTGCAGTTCGATGTAGAATTATAATCTAGGAGAAACGCAAAGACAGGCAAACAGAAAGAGAATAAATCAGGAAACTGTATCATAAATGACCACTGAGTTTCAGGCAAGAGGTAGAGGTAGGGAAGTTGATGTAAGGCGGTGAGTTCTTTAAAAAAAAAAATCACAGAGCAAACCAAATCACGCAAAAAGAATCAAAAATAAATAAATAAATAAATAAACAAACAAACAAACAAATAACCAACCTGATATTTCATAGACATTTCCCAGGAGTGTCTTCATCTGAGACTTTAAACAAAGATATAAATATAGTTATAATAATTCTGAGATTATTGTGCTCTGTAGAGCGAATTACTGAGACCAGAAGACCCTGATCTGGAAATGTAGAGACTTGTGGGCATGAGAGAGCAGAGGCGGCATCCTCAGGATTCGGAGCTCTGCACCGCCACCGTCCTTCTGTGCGCCTCCCTCCCAAAGAGCTAAACATTAGAAGTTTATGAGTCTGACAACTTCAATGGCATTCCTTACCCAGGCTATAAAATTCCAGCCCTGCCACCACAGAGCAGCTCTTTCTGAATTTCACAAACTTAGAGATAACACTGACTCTAGTTTTCTGGCCAGCAACAGTAATGGAGTCCAGGACTTTAGTTTATATTTGAAGACCGGCTTTACAACCGCACGAGGGGTTGCTTGTTGCCCGGGAAATCCAGACCAGTGGTGTGGGTAGGGAGGGAGAAAGCAGCTTCTTAATTTTATTTTTATTTTGTATTTTCTACTTTGGTAGACTCAAAACGTTCTAATCCTTTAATTGGCCTTACATTTCCCTTCAAAGTATGCTTTTGGAGGTCTTAGTTTATTTCAAAACACTATGTTATGGTAATATGAATTATATAGAAATGTCCTATTCATTCGAAAGTAAACTGTGAAAATCTTAAGGCATGATGATGTAGATTGCTTGTCACTTGATCTTGACTATTTAGCAAAAAGAAGCCATCTTGGCACAATGGCATCAGCACAGAGCGATCACCCATCAAACTAGCATAAAGATTAAAATTAAGCCCTACCCAGATTCCGTATACATGCCCATGTCCATTCCCTTGGCTTTGCCAACACCAAATGAGCTTTCGTTAACGGAGAAACGTAGTGTACCATGGTAAATCTGCTTCCTCCAAAACATTCCATGAAGATCGTCGGCCAGGCATGTGAAGGCTGATGTTCCACGGCCAAGTCTGGCTTCCTTCCATGTTCACCATCTTCAAACTTGACACGTGAAACATTGCCACCGTATCCTAATTCATCCAGTTTGACCAATTCAACTGTTGCGTGCGCGTAATGAATGCATACTTAAAACAAAATTCATTACAAGGGACAAGATAGGATTTGGCATAATTGTAATCAGTAACATGGGGCACAGCCAAAGTTAAGTCAATAAAGGTTATTTATAAAGCATGAGTGTACCACAGCCCTGTCAGGGGAATAAATAGAACCCAAGACTTCAGTTCCTACCCAGCTAGCACTTCTTTCTCAACTGACATAATGACCTCTGCAGTTCTGAGAAAGGAACCCTGAAAAGAATGTCACTCTGAAGAGGGTCTTCTGCGTTTTTTAATTTGAAGAATATTCTAGAAATGATTACCTGGTGTTTTCGCCACCCTGCCCCCACAGAGAATGAAATCCTATCAGCTTTTGCTCTCATCAACGGAACTGTGCCCAGAAAAGAGCACGGAAGGCAGGGAAGGAGCTTGAGGCCGCAAGGCATGTTCGCTCAGAACTACTCCCTTCGCTCGCTACTCTAAGAGTTTACAGAGCGCGTTTTAATTTAGCCGATTTCATCGTGGTGCCTTCTACAAGCTGGCGCTGTCCCAGGCACTCTGGCATTAGTAAGGACCACGCCATCAAAGTCCCATCTGTGCTCCATAGTTTAATCCTCGAAATAAACTCACAGGAGGTAGATGTGATTCCTTTTGTAAATTAAGAAGAAGGGGGAGGGGTGAAGTTTAGCTGGGTTAAGCGATTTTCCCAAGACAGTCGAGCCACAGAAGCTGAGAAAGGTGCAAGGGTCCAAATTGTAAACTGACTCCCAGGTCAGTGCTCCGGAAAGTGTCTCCACCTCCAGGGGGTGCCCTCAACACTTTTGTGGCCATTCTTCTTGGCATCAGTCACCTATTATCTGAAGGACAACACCAGCAGTCAGCCAACTGACCTTTGAACACAGAGACTGGACAAAGGGAAGAATACTGGAGATAAAGGAGTGGCAGAGAATGCTGGGGAAGAGGAAATGCTGCTCTCCCCTCTCAGCACGTGAGAGACTGGGAAGCTGAGTTCACCACAGTTTTAAAGGGCTTCAGTTGCATTAGAATGTTAACATTCCTCTGTGTGTGTGTGTGTGTGTGTGTGTGTGTGTGTGTGTGTGTCTGTGTATGTGTGTACGTGTGTGTGCCTGTGTGTGTTATGTGTCTGTGTGTGTCTGTGTGTGTCTGTGTGTCTGTGTGTATGGTATATATTTTTAAACTTTTTCCCTACATAGTATGTCAAACCAACAACATGAGTATATACAAAATCTTTTTCTAAATTGTAGTAAGAAAAATATAAATACTGCATTTCAAATCAGATGCACCCTGTGATTACAGATTTGATACGACTGATTTTTTTTTAAAACGTGAAAAGTCCACCCTCTTACAAGGAGAGGAGAGGGAAGGATTTACTTACTTACTAGCCTTGTTTTATTGACGTAAAATAATTCACATCTTAAAATTTTTCATGATGGAAAAAATCGGAGCAGTGGAGAGTCTGATCCTGCTTTATACATGAGGGAGGCCTTGTGCGATGTAGTTAACGCTCACTTTAAAAACAAATTTGGCTTCTACCAAACTATGGTCGACTTTTTAAAAAAGCTTACATGGTTATGGGCCAGTGCCAACAGAGTTCCTATATTCAACTTCATTTCCCAGTCAGTCAGACACAAGCCAATGACAAACCCCATAGCAGCAATCAATCTCCACCCTTCCAGCCTTGAACACTGGAAGTCACCGGAAGACCTTCCTTAGCATAGCCAGGAGCCCTCACAGGCAAGGAAGTGAAAGTCTCTGAACCTGGAAAGCCTGAAAGCCCGACAATGCTCTCCAGGTCTGCTGAGGTCCGGGCTCAGTAAGAGGCAGCCAGCCCCAAGACGTGCTCTGGGGACTTGTTAGAAATGCAGTCTCGGGGTCCTACCCAGGGAGCTAGAATTTAAAACGCTGTGTTTTAATCTCTTCCCAGGGGATTCTGTACACGTTCAGAAGCACATCTTTATGCTATCTGGTGATTCAGAGAGCTGTGGCTTATCTAAGATGTTCCCGGGCCATCTTATTCTCTGACATTAGAAAGAAAACAAATTTTGCAATGAGAAAAATGAGGATCTCAATAAACAAATCCTGAGGTGTAGGAGAAAGGACTGGGATGTAGCTCAGTGGCAGAGCACTCTCCTAGTGTGCACGGGCTCTAGGTCCATTCTGCAGTATCCTTGTTTCCCCACCCTCGATTTGCATTGAATTTTCTTCCCTCTGTTTTTATTGATCAGAAGTTGAAATTTTCCAACTGCTTGGGCTGATGTAAATGAGTTCCTTTCTCTTTAATTGCACGAGATACATGTGGGCACAGAAATGTGAGTTGCAGATTTTCATGTATTAATCTTTGTGAAAGAAGCGTTCTCCAAGGATCACGCAAGCTCCTCGTGGCAGCCTGGGGTGCCACGGGCTGAGTTGTTTACATTAGCAAATACGTTTCCACAAAAACACACGTTGGCAGTTAGCTCTCCCTCGGCTCCTCCTCGTGCAGTCCATTCTGCTCTGAGGAGAGCTAGACTGATAAAAGGACTTGAATTTGAAAATTGCCTCTTTTTTTATTTCCATTTGGTTTCCAAAAACCATGTCAAGATCTCAAAAACATTTCAGATTTGATTGATTTTCAGTTCTCCATGTAGCACAAGGAGTTTAGCTGACTGTTGCAAAGTTGTAACGTCATCCACATAGAACTCCCGTCCGGGCCACACTTTAAATTGAACATCTTAATATCAACTCTGCAGCGGGGGAGGCACTGGGAGGGAACCTGACACCCCAGAAACCAGCAAAACAGCTGGAGTGCAGCAGCACGTACCTGTAACCCCAGAGCTTGGGAGGCTGAGGCAGGAGGATGTTGAGTGTGCAACCAGTCTAGGTACTTAGTGAAGTTGTGCTGAAGAAGCAATGGGGAGCTAACAAAGTGAGACCGACCTAGGCAAAGGGGACAGCAGTAGCCTAGCCTCTGTGCAGTTCTAAAATGCTGAGGGATCTCTTTAAAGACATGAAGGCGAAGGGTAGTAAGGGTGCTATTTCCACGGTAGAACTAATAGTCCATCCATAAGTTGGTACAAAATGGAGATACCATATGAACTTTTTTAAAAAGTCAACAGGGATGGGTAAAACAGTTGATGCTTTGAACTCTCACAATGTTGCCTTGCTGCCTACTCACCCTGGTTGTTTTCCTGGCCCTTCTTCTCCTCCCTAACACTGTTGGCTGCAACTGTGACAGCACCAGGCAGAGCCGAAGACTCCCAAAGCTGCAGCATTTGCAGCTGACAACTCTTCAGATTGACGACTGGTTTTTTTTGTCACACAACTTGTTCATTGTTTTGAATATCATCATCCGATGTCCAGCAAGGGATCAGAAAAAGGGAACAAAAGAAGATTTTACAGGAGCTGAAGCGTTAGCTTGATCGGGAGCAACCTTGCTATGCAATCGTGGGAACTTGAATCTGATCCCCAGTACCCACATAAAAAGCCAGGTGCAAGGTTGTCCTTCGGTAACCCCGACTCTGTGAGGCCAGAGACAGAAGCATCCAGGAGTCCTCTAGCCGGCCCGACTAGCCAAATTGGTGAACTTCAGTGAGACACCCTTTCTCAAGCTGCAGGGGGCGGACCACAGAGGAAAGCACCTCTACCCAGAGGCGCCCATAGACGCACCCTTACATGGGAACGTCTATGTGCAAACAATTCTTAAATGACTTTAAGAGAGTAAAATGAAGCCCATGGTGTCAGTTTCGTCCCAGAGTTGGGATTAAAGTAATGAGCCACTGCACCTGGCTTTTTATATGGGACCAAGTTCAGTTCCTTCCCCAGATAGCACTTTATACTGTCTCACCAAGCAGGCCGTCTCACCAACCCCTTAAAATTCTTCCTTGTCTTAGCCTCCCACCCTTATACTTTCGTTCTTCAATGAAATGCAGACCCTTTAGAACGTTGGCCCAGAGCCATTGTTCCTACCAGTAGTAGCACTGGGACAGTCAGCCTTCCCCACAGCGGTTGTGTTGAGCACGGACGTCACGGGGGTCATAGGGCGCTAACAATTCTGCCCCTTCCGGCTCCTCTCATCGCACATGCCTCTGCCAAGCTGCAGGTGTTTAAAGTAACCTTTGGAAAACGCATAAAAATCATAAGTTTTGCAGTCTGAGTGTGAAAACTTGCCCAATACTCTGCAAGCTTTTACGTCAAAGTATTGCGGGGATGTCCCTGAACAGCGTCATGGGGTTTGCCTTTCTCACAAACCAGGAAGGAGAGAGAGGGGAGAGGGAGGGGAGGGGGAGGGCGGGGGGGGAGAGGGAGAGGGAGAGGGAGGGGGAGAGGGAGGGGGGGGGGGGGAGGGAGGGGAGGGGGGGGGGGGGGGAGGGGGAGAGGGGTGAGGGTGAGGGAGAGGGAGAGGGAGAGGGAGAGGGAGAGGAAGAGGGAGAGACAGAGAGACAGAGACAGAGAGAGCCAAGCACAGTGGAGTCCTGCTTAATGGGAGAGCCTAAACTCTGGAGCAGCCTCAGCTATAGCTCCGTGGTCTCTAGAAGCGCGCAAACAAGCCCCCGCCTCTCAACCCCGCTCAAGTGGTTTGGCTTGAGGTCTAGTTCACACCCACCAGCTCTCCCCAGAGCCTTCAACAGTTCCTCTCTTCCTGTTCCATCCCGGTGTCTCATGCCCTACAGCCTCGGGACAACAGCTCCCACACATCTCAGCTCCAGCTCTTGGGAACCCAGCCTGGGCATCTCTAGCCCCCAGATTGGCAGGAGGAAGAAGGGCCAGGACAAGTTCTGTCCCGTCGCCGTGCCATTTTCACTGGGCCATTGCTGACCTCAAGGGCATTCATGCCCGCCACCCTGCACGTCCATTAGTCAGCTGCTCAGAGACAGCAGGTCTCTACAAATTACCTTCTAAAAGTGTTGCAAGTCTTGCCTTACCGGGGCGTAATTGCTAATGGAATTAGAGGTTAATCAGAACAAACTTAAAACAAAGAATTATTTAAGACTTGTGCAAATAAAGATCCAAATAAATACAATTTTCAACACGGGGTAATGTGTTTTCCTTTTAGGCCTCCTGTGAAACTACTAAAAGACAATGCGTACACCAAACAAGCCCCTAAGGTATGTACGCTATAGGAAGCTGAATTTTCTTCTTTTTTCACGTTGCTTTCAAGAAATGGGGGGGGGCGGGAGGCATTAATTCAGTGCCCATGACTTTCCTTTAACCTTGAGTCCTCTCATCCAAATTCTGAGAAGCCGTATGAGAATAAAATTAACTTTACATTTAACCTAAGCACTTTCAAGATTATATTAACGGCAAATGTCAGTAAATAAGTATAGTCTTTATCTTTCGATATATGTAATGCTGCCCTTTTTTTGTCCCAATGATAGTTGACAAGTTAGGTGTGTTAAAAAAAAAAAGCAGCTTTTTTTTTTTAAAAAAGCACTTATGATATTTGATGGGATTTAAATCTTACTCCATGCGTTGGAATCATATCTGACACAGTTAACATGTCCAAAATGAGAAACCACACAGGTTATAGGCCATAGGGGAAAACCTCCTGTTACTATTCTGCTAAAAGAGCATGGCAATAAAATGACACCTAATGACATATTGCCATAGATATTGCTGTCCCCACAGCTAAGTGCATTGCTCAACTCTCACCAGAGAAGTTTCTTCTTGGAACAGATGGTAATTAACACAGAGACCCACAGCTAGAGGGAGAGACAGTGCTGGGCTCAGTCTGAATGGGATGTCTTTGTCACGCCCCCGACCCTCAGAGCTCAGGGATCCTTGGAGAGGCAACGACTGTAAAAGCCAGAAGTGGTAGGTGCTTCCAAAAAGGCAGCATCAAGGAGACACACAGGACTGATACATACATGAACTCACAGAGACTGTGGGCGTATGCATGAGACCTGCACAAGCTACAGATTCCCAGCTCTGAGAAGGGGAAGCTGTACAAAACCCAGGTCCTCACCAAGAAGCTGTTTGCAAATGGTATCTGCTGAGAGAGATAAAATCCGTTTTCTACAATGGAGCAATGCCGATCATATCAACCCCACTCCAGGGCAGGCCCCACACTCAGAAGTAGCTGACCAACACAAAACAGGTCTGGTTATTTTGTTTTTAGACAGCTCTCAAGTAGCCCAGGCTGACTGGAAACCCCTGAACCTCCTGACTCCACTTTTGAAGTACTGGGATTAAAGGTTTGCACTGCCATTCTGTTTTGTTGTTCTTGTTGTCTTGGTCTTTGTTTTGTATTTGGTTTTTCAGTTGGTTGGTTGGTTGGTTGGTTGGTTGGTTGGTTGGTTGGTTGGTTGGTTGATTGGTTGCTTGGTTGGTTTGGGTTGGCTTGGTTTGGGTTGGCTTGGCTTGGTTTGGCTTGGCTTGGCTTGGCTTGGTTTGGTTTGGTTTGGTTTGGTTTGGTTTGGTTTGGTTTGGTTTATTTGTGTTGCCAGGAAGCCAGTGATTAAACCCAGGGCCTCATGCAGGCTAGGCCAACACTCTACCAGTAAAACTGTTTCTAGTCCCTGAAAGGCCTTTGTCTTTCTCCCATGTGCTCCATGCTTGTACAAGTTCTGACTTTTAGCCAACCAGCCTGGTAGCAGTCCCAGAAGGCGATTGTGTTCTCTGGCCCCCTGTGTCCAGTCCCTTACCAGAATAAGAGTCCCTACTGCCAGGAAAGAAACAATGAGACTTACTTTAGCAAGTCAGCTCTCCCCTTTTTGAGATGGGCTGGGCAGTTGGTTTTTCGAGACAAGGTTTCGAAAGGTTAGCCCTGGCTGTCCCAGAACTCACTCTGTAGACCAGGCTGGCCTCAAACTCACAGAGATCTACCTGGCCTCTGCCAGGATTAAAGGTGTGAGCCATCACTGCCCAGCTCTCTCTCTCTCTCTCTCTCTCTCTCTCTCTCTCTCTCTCTCTCTCTCTCTCTCTCACACACACACACACACACACACACCTCTCTCTCTCTCTCACACACACACACTCATGCTCACACACACATTCACACTCATACACACACACATTCACACTCATATACACACTCACACTCATACACACACACTCACACTCATACACACACTCACTCATACACACACTCACACTCATACACACACTTTCACACTCATACATACACACACACACACACACAGCTTGTTCTTTACATTTCACATTTCCTTTTCACTTCTTTCTACTCTTGTTATCACACTCCATGATATTGCTATTATGACTCTGTTAACAAGTCTGGTTATATATGAAAGAATTGACCTCAAGGTCCTCAAACCTTCCAAGTTTCAATATACATTCCATCACCTCTCTCAGTAGTCATTTGTTGCCCAAGGCTCTTCATCTAGGGGTAGAGCCTTGTGAGATTTCCTTTGTCTACATCATGTCCTTTGCCTGAATCAGCTGGTGATTTTGCTCAGGTCTTGTTTCGGCAGCCATGTTGTTTCATTAGCTCTCTAACTGATTATCCAACGATCTGGTCATTCCCTAAAAATATATACATGTAAACAGTAAGATGTGAACTCAGTAGGTTGCATTTATAAATTTAAATGAATATCTATTTGTAACAATAATAATTAAAGAAAAAGAAAAACTATGCATTACAATAAATGGTTCAGTATTTTTAAAAAGTTCAACACCTCAGGCCACTTCCTAAGACACATTTCTACTGAAACTAAAAACTTAAATTAAATTGAAAAATGAAGAAACATCAGACTGCCAACTTCAATCCAAGGTCTTACTATCCTGATCGATTCCTCCACTTTACAGGGATAGTACAAGACAGGCAGGCTTCAGGTGGAGCTGAGGCTACTCGGTGTCATGCAGAGAGCTCTACAGGAATCTAGAAGTAGGAAGAGGGGGTAACAGGAGGGAGCATCACAATACATGTTCTCCCAGTTGAAATGTGAATGGGGATGCCTTCACCCTTCAGAGTGCTTATAAGCTAGTGGCCCTCTAAGTGAGACAACAAGATAATGAAAGTTTTATGTAAATGAAAACTATATGTAGAAACCAAGTGCTCAGTGTTCTCTCTCTCTCTCTCTCTCTCTCTCTCTCTCTCTCTCTCTCTCTCTCGCTCGCTCGCTCGCTCTCTCTCTCTGCCTAAGACTTATTCACATTGGTTGGTAGGTAGGAAATCAATCCAGGATGCTCCCATTAGCAAGTCAATACTCACGTGTCAGAACACTGTTTATTTAGTGGCTGTTTTCGATGCCCTGTTTGCCATTCTTCAAAACTGATGGATGGTGTTCCTTGTTATTACAGAGGCTGAGCTCTCTCTGAGAATGGGGAACCTCATCTATCTGCTCAGGAAAACAACCATTGTAAACCAATGCTGGTAATTTGATTTGAATTCATGAGCATCATTTGATCGACTTTCAAAGGAAAACTTCACCGACACGTGAAGAGCATGAATTTTCAGATATAATAATAGGACAGGTTCTTTGAATAGGATTAGTGATTTGTCCTAATTAAACAATATGCTGTGGGGGAAAGTTAGTTTTTCTAGATGATAATAATTTTGAAATGTTCTTTTCATGGCCAGCATAACTATGGTGCCCAAGAAAAGTTGACTAGGCTATATTTTAATTATCAACTTTATGACTTATGTTGCCAAAAACAAAAGAAGACTTAAATAGCGTCAATCTTATTTGCATACAGATGACTTCTATTCCTTTACCTTGAACTTAAAAGGATTAGCAAAGAGAGAAGGAGAGACTTCTCCTTTAAGAAAACTTCACGGAAATGTTTCTCATCATTGACAAGCATACTCCATCTACTGGGATTTCATTAGACGGCAAACCTAGTGGTAAAGGAAACTGGAAACCCTAGACCTCCTTCTGGGAAGACATTTACCCATCTAAAACCCAAGAATTTTATTATTAACAAAGAACTGGAAAATACGATAAGAAGTCTAAATTATCTCTGACCTAATAGTAAAAGCGTATCTCAGCATTGTATGAAAGAATTGAAATCTTGCATTGTTTAGTAGAGACTCGATGCCTGCAGAAAGCCTGGATTTACTGTAATTTAAAATGGCATTTGCAATAACTGCGTCTGTATTCTTAGTCTACCCTCAGCGCTACCTGTTTATTTGGTTTCCGTAGACTTCTGTGGCATCTCCCCCAGTTGCATCAGCTTAAACGTTACTACAGTTGTGGACTGTTACAGCCATCTTTCCAATTCCTTCCACCGCTACCCGTTAGCTGAGACAGCATTCAATTGCTTCTAGAGGGGTCTCTACCGAGACCACATAAACAAAGGTAGCGCACAAGCAAGAGGACGAGATCCAAGCAAGAAGTCACAGCCAGAAGAAGGAGAAGCACGGGCTGAGGAGAAATGGCAGTAGCAGCAGCCTCCGTCTCCCCAGAAACGGAGCAGCCCCACGTTACCCCAGTCAGTGAAAAGGCAACTACCACCGATCAACTTTTATACAATGTAGGGAGAGTCAGGGACGAGCAATGTGAGCTGATGGGACAGAGAAAGAAAGCTTCAGGGACTCCCCTGCCCCATGCCAGTGCTCATAGTCCATTACACACCAGAACGTTGTCCAGAAGTGCTGTTTTACGTAGTGTAAATCATCCAGGGAGAAAACCTCAGTCTAGGAGATAGACTGTATGGGAACAAGGCCAGAAAATCAGCCCCCACTAACACAGCTTGCGCTTGGGCTGGAGAGGAGTCTCTGTGGCACTGATGCTCCTCCAGGGATCCTGGTCTCAGCGCCTACATGGCAGTTCACAGCCAACTGTAGCTCCCGTTCCCAGGGAGCTGATGCCTTCTTCTGACCTCAAAGGACATCAGCCTTCCCCGTGGTTTATAGACATAGCTGCAAGCAAAACACACATAGGTATAAAATCATAATTAAACATTGTAAGGAAGGTTGAGCAGGAGACAGAAACCAAGCCAAATTCAAAACAAAACAAAATGAAGGCCTGTGTGTCACGTAAACTCCTTGCCCAAAACAAGAGTAGATGTAAAAGTCCCTTGGTGGATACTGCGAAGTACAAACACAGGGGCAACATACTCTTCAGAACTTTACCCTAAAGAAGCGAGGAAGAAGATATAAGTTAACACAATGTGAGAAAAACTCATACTGAGGTGAGCCCCACTATGGACAGCCACTGGTGAGAAGCACATGTTCAGTGCCATCAGGGCTTTCTATGATAGTTGTAACTTTTAAAATTGCTTATTTATCCTTGGGAAGGGTGTGAGGGAGAGGGTGAGAGAGAGAGAGAGAGAGAGAGAGAGAGAGAGAGAGAGAGAGAGAGTTAGTGAGCATGTGTGTGTGGTGAATGCATGTGTAATGAATGTATTATGTGGTGTGTATATGTGGTGAATGTATGGTGTGTGTCTGTATGTGTAGTGAATGACTGGTGAGTGTGTGTGTGTGTGTGTGAAGTGAATGAGTGTGGTAAGTGTGTGTGGTGAATGTGTGTTTGATAAATGTGTATGTGTGTCTGTGTGGCGTGTGTGTGTTGAATATCTGTGTGTTGAATCTGTATGTGTGTTAAATGTATGGGTGGATGTGCAGTGAATGAGTGTGTTTATGTTGAACGTATGTGTGTTGAATGTCTGTGTGTGCATTGTATGTGTGTGGTAAATGTTTATGTGTGCATTGAATGTGTTTGTAGTAAATGTATGTGTATGTGTGCATGATCTGTGTATATGTGTGGTGGATATGTGTGTGGATATGGTTTGTGTCTATGTATGGTGAATGAGTGCATGCGTGCGTGCGTGCGTGTGTGTGGTGAGTGTTTATAGTGCGTATATATTGAAGAGACTGCACATGGAGTTCAACTTTGCACATGGAGGACAACTTCGTGGAGTCCACTCTCCTCCCCCTTTTATGTGGACTCCAGCTTTTGAACCTCCATCATCACACTTGCAGAGTTAGTGCTCTGCCCTCAGAGCCATCTTGCCAGCTCTGCGTGATCACCTTTTTTTATCATCCCACACTGGTACACTCAGGGATTGCTCGTGTGATAGTGCGTAAGGTAACAAGCTTGTTAGCATTGTAGCATGTTCTGGTGCTAACCAGCTATCCTGATCTTTATCAACAAATTCTTTCCTATCGCACCTTTGCACTTCTTTTGAAACACAATGCTCTTTCTCTAAATCACTGATTGAATTCAGCAAATCTCAGTCTCCCACCAACAACCTCGAAAAGGGAAATTCTCTGGGTCCAGACAGTAATGGAAGAATGTGTGTTTCCAAAATGGCATACCATGAATATTTGTTCTGTCTTAATTTAGAAGTCAGATTCATTGCACACAAAACATAAGAAGAAAGAAAGAAAGGAAGGAAGAAAGAAAGGGAGGGAGGGAGGGAGGGAGGGAGAGAGAGAGAGAGAGAGAGAGAAAGGAAACTCAAGTATCAGCTAAATGGCTCTAACGCTCTAACACTAGGAACACTAGGCCAGCCCTTTTCCCCATGTTGATAATCAGGGAAGCAGTTTCAAGTTCAAGTACCCATGGTTGGTCAAGTACCCACGGTTAGTATAGGAACATATAAGAAAACATGCTAGAGCATGTTGACAAGTACATTGCACACACGCTGAATGTTAGGATTTCTATGCTTGTAGAAATACTTCCCGTTTGTTTCTAGGAGTAGCTTGTCACCCTGACTCACAACAAGGCCAGTATAATCGCCAGGTGTTGAGAGGATTTGGTTTTGTGTTCATTGTTATATAGTTCAAGTTCCTGTTTTGTCTTTGGGGTCTTTATCTTGATTCTTCCATTTGTTTGCTGAATTTTCATTTTGCTTGCTCAGGAATAAAAGTCTTCTGTTTACGATCCCTGTACTGCACAGCTTTGCTCATTTCCACAGCACGGCGTTCTTGGTATAGCTTTAAAGATCCCTTTCGGGGGAGCATGTGGACATGAGGAAGGAGAAACTGTGAGTGTTTTCTCCTTGCAAGCCGACTTAAAGAGATATTTGAACATGAAATCTTAAGTGACTCATTCGAGGAAGGAAGAACCTGGATCCTTAACCTCCCATTCCATAGGGAGTGCATCTGAACAGCCACGTTCTTCAAACAAGACTCCCTCTACCATGACTGAAGTTCTACCCTGTTGTAAAAATATAAAAATAAAAACGTATGGCAATCTTTTACCCACTTGGTCCTCACCGTGGTGCCCCAAAATATCTGCTAGATATCTTGGCGGAAACTCATCCCAGTCGCACTTTCCTACACTCAAACCCTCACATAAAAGAACACACAGCACAATAATCTTAGATCCAATTGGTAAGATATAATTGCCCACTTAAACATACAAAGCCCTGGGCTGGAGAGATGGCTCAGTGGTTAAGAGCACCCGACTACTTTTCCAGAGGTCCTGAGTTCAATTCCCAGCAACCACATGGTGGCTCACAACCATCTGTAAAGAGATCCGATGCCCTCTTCTGGTGTATCTGAATACAGCTACAGTGTATTTATATATTATAAATGAATAAATATTAAAAAAATAAATAAAAAAAACATACAAAGCCCATCCCTTAATAACAACCTGTAAATACACAGAGCAGAATCTTAACATCACCTGCCATGGTGTCTCCCCCCTCTCTCTCCTCTGTCCTGTCCCTTCCTCTCTCCTAGTCTCCTCCTCCTCCTTCAAACTTCTCTCCCGCCCATCCTTCCTTCTCCTCCAATGACAGGCCTCCTTCTATCCTGTCATTGCCCCTCACCTGTACTTTACAAACTCAATGGGGAGGTGGTTCTGGTGAAGTCATCTGACTTCTGAGTAGGTGACTAGGTAGTTGTCCTTGGGGCAGTGGAATTAGCATCAAAATACAGATAACTCCAGGGCAAACCACAACGCTACCCAACAGCTAACAACTACATAGATATTCCTCATGGCACCCATGGGAGCACAGAGTCAACAAGAAGACAGACGAAAGAAAGGGTAGCAAAAGAATAAAAGCAGAAACTTGACAATAGCAGATACCCAGATCTAATATGAGGAGGGAGACAAGGAGAAAGCTTGGATGGCAGACCCAGGAGGCAGCAGGGTAGGAGGACTCACTTATAACATTCCATGGCATAGTAGGGTAGCAGGCACCCCCTCCTACCACTACCAAAGTAAGAGCAGGAGCTAAAGAAGTGGCTGCAGGTCTTCCTTGTGAGGAGTGGCTTTAACAGAAACATGAGAACAAGCTTGGCCACCTTGTCATGATCCTCAGACAACAATGAAGTGAATGTCTTAAAACAGCTAGTAGGAAAGATTTTGAATGTTCCCAACACAAAGTATCCACATCTGTACTAGCAAGTTTTATGTCAATTTGACCCAAGCTAGAGCCATCTGAGAGGAAGGAGTTGAGAAAATGACTTCATAATTAAGCTGTAGCCAAGCTTAATTCCTAATTAGTGCTGGATGGGGGAGGCCCAACCCGCCATGGATGTTGCCATCCTTGGCCTGGTTTTGGGTTCTATAAGCAAGCAAGTTGAACAAGCGAAGGGAAGCAAGCCAGTGAGCAGCACTCCTCTGTGGCTTCTGCACCAGCTCCAGGTTCCTGCTCTCTTTCAGTTCCTCTCCTGACTTCTTTTGATGTGAAAACGTAAGCAAAAAAACAAAAAAAAAAAAAAAAAACAAAAAACATTTCCTTCTCAAGTTGCTCTTGGTCATCACAGCAATAATCACCCTCACTAAGACAACATCTAAGATATAGATATGTTAATTACTCTGGCCTGATCATTTACATTTACTCCATGTATATATACATACAGATTTACACACACACACACACAAAACACAACACAACCTGTCCCTTATACATGCACAATTACAATGCAGTTTTTTCTAATTTACCTGTAATTTGTTTTTATCTACATGAGTGTTTTGTTTACATGTATGTTTGTGCACCATGTGCATGCCTAGTGCCTGCAAAAGCTAAAAGAAGATATTGGGTCACCTTGGGCTAGAGTTCCAGACGGTTGTAAGCCTCCAGATGGGAGCTGGGAATTGAACCTAGACCCTCTGGAAGGAGAGCCAGCGCTCAGAACCTGAGTCATCCCTACAACCCCAGAAAAAAATTTTTTTTAATTAAAAGAAAACTAGCAACTTTATTTCTAACCCAGTCTAGGTTGAAGGACTTTCAAAGGAGTCCCCAGGAAACTGAATCAGGATGACTATCCCTGAACAGCAAGTCAATGAGGGCTAGGGAGAGTGAGTCAAAAGGTTTGCCTGCCCTAGGAATAGCCCTTCCTCAAAGAAGCAGAGACCAAAAAGGGGTTTCATTCTAATAAACAATGACAGCTAGCATTTATGGGAGTCTCTGTGTGCACCAGGCACTGCCCTTAAAGTTCTTTCAGATCCAGTCATTTACTCTCACAACAAGCCTATGACGGAAGCTCACTATTGTACCTTTTGTATATTTAAGGAAACTGAGGCACAGAAAGGTGTAGTATTCAAGTGATAGAAAGAAAATCGTATTCAAGTAGGAGGCTCACAGAGAAGGAAGCGGCATTGTCTCACTTGTCAGAAATTCAGGAGAGAGGCATGCCTGGAGAAATAAGCTAATATTTCTTCCATTCTGGGGGTATCTACTCCTCAAACATCTACTCCTCGTACATATGTGGGAAAACACCGGCACGAGAGGCTGTTCACCAGCCGCGCTGTCCTTAGCCAAGCACAGCGAGAAGAGCAAGACTGCTTCTCTGTCATCGTCCCCAGAACTTCTGTCCCTTTGACTGGTGTAGAGTTTGCAGAAACCCTCACTGGCTTCCCTTCTCCTCTCAGGTAAGAGTCTGGCTAATGCAGGGTAACAATGAATTACAATCAGCATTTATCTCCTTGCTATATATTAATTTGAAGGTGGGGGTGCATGCTAAGAAAGGCCTGAGGGAATGAGTCAGAGGTTAGGGGAGGTTAGAAGAAAGACAGGAGTGTTCTCTGGTGTGCAGCTGGCTGACACAGCTCTGAGAGGAGGAGGAGGCAGTGGGAGAGTGAGGGCACAAAGCAAAACATAATCTGCCTCTCTGTTCTCCTTCATTTTAGCCAACGAGATGTTCTAAAGTCTACCTTTAGGAAATGTCTTTTTTCTTCAATCTGAGTTACTTTCTAATGATCATAACTAAAACCTTTGTGTGCCTCTGAAGCTCTCCGACTACAGAAATGTGCTCTCTCTGAAAACTGTGAAATTAGAAATGATCAAAGGGTATAGATTCTGTGCTCTCCCTTCTCCGTCAGATGCCAATTTTCTTCTGTAAGAAGCAATCGCAAGTCAGGATACTTAAACAACAGAAATAGATTCCCTCAAATACGTAGAGTCCAGAAGTCTAGATGCTAGCAGACCCCACTGTTAGAGATTCTAAGGGAGAATCTCTCCCATCCAGCCTCTGGAATGACTGCTGAGCTTTCTTGGCTGTGACCACCATGGCCTCTAAGCTCTGATTCTATCTTCCCGTCACCTTCTCTAGTAAGTCCCAGCTCTCTTCTGCCTTTTGGTGCTAAAGACACATCACTGGAGTCAGGGCTCCTCTAAATAATCCAAGGTGACATTTTTTTCTCTTAAAAACCTGACTTTCATTGCGTCTCTAAGATTCTCCTTCATAAGTTGACATTCACAGGGTCTAGAGAATTTGGGAGGCAACCCTTCATCCAGAAACATCTCATTAAAAACACAAGCAAGGGAAGGGGGCAGTGCTGTCTTAGAGCCCTGGCCCCTTCCATTCCGGGAAACAGCTGAGACAGAGATTGCCCTCCAATCCCTAGAGAGGACCCTACAAAGCCCAGCAGGCTCCTGAGGCTGGGTGACTCACTGATCCCTACAAGGCCTCTTATCTACAAACGAGGGCTTCTCAGATGTTCCTTCAGTGCTCTTCCAACTTTGGCATCATGAGTCCACAGAAAATTCCAAGCATATTTTAAAGACCAGAATCTACATAGTTAGAAAACAGACAAAAATAATGTTATCACAGCCCGCCTTTGACTCCACAAACACTGCCGAATGCTCTCTTTTCTCTTCGAAAGTAGGGAGGCCTCAGTATGTCCGGAATTGACGATCACTTTAACTAAAGCATTAATCCTCACAACTTGTATGGTGCTAAGAACAAGCCCAACAACATCGAGCTACTTTATATACACGAAGCAGTCTACCAAGAAGGAGAAGGAGAAAAGAAGGAAGGAAAGACCCCAGCATAACTAATCTGAAGTAGACAGCCCTGCAAGCAGCTCCTGGGGCCTTGATGAACACTAGATTTTGAACTCTGCTAAGGAAACACCATGACACAATGGAAAATGTGTGACGTCTCGTTTCATTTGGAGCCGAGATCAAGACTAACGCGATGAGATCGTGACTGAGAATGTAACTTCGTGGTGCAGTGTTTCCCTAGCATGTACACATCCCAAGGCTTGACTCCCTCATCTATCCCCTAAGAATGAGGGTGCACATCTGTAATTCTAACACAGGAGAGGCCGAGACAGAAAGATCCCTGAAAGGTATCACCAGTTAGTCTTGCAGGACCAGGGAGCTCCTGGTTCACTGAAAGACTGTCCCTGAAAATATCGAAGATGGAAATGATTGAGGAAAACACCCAATATCAACCACTGCTCTCCACATGCACACCTGTGCATGCACGCACACGCACAAACACACTCATTCAACTACCACATACACGAGTGTGCACACACACATAAAGCTTCCTAGAATCTATGTACTCACAGATAATGAATGTAACAGAAAACCACAAGACTGGAAAATTCTCCAGAGAAGAGCCAAGACTCAACTCAGCTAGGCACCCAGGGAGCGGCAGCTGCTGGCCACGTGCTCCTTCCTTCTGTTTGCCCTGCCCAGCAGAAGGTAAACAAACCCGTCCTTAAAGCAAGATACAGAATGTTTGAACTTCACTTTTCACCTGTTTTTCTGTGCTCTTCTTTCCCCTCCCAATAGCAAGCCTTCTAGGCCAGGACCTTGTCACTTACCATTGTTTCTTGGTCAAACACAAACTATTCATAGCAAAATGTTGCTGAAATCAACCGTCCCGTTAGGAGATCTCGGACATCAAATGTGAAAGCGTGGGCTTTACAAAGACAAGAAGAGCTTAGGAGGGAAAATACAGAGTTTACTCCAAACTCTGTGAAAATAAACTGATATCTCTCATTTGACTCAGAAGGGGAATGGGTGACAGATGCTTTAGAAAAGAGTTAAAAAGATGTGAATGAAAAGAAAGAAGAGGGAAAAAAATCCCGTTTCTAACAAAAGCCAGACTCGAAGCTTAAATCCACAGCTACTGGTGTTTAACTAAAATGATAAGAAACCGCACACCTTTGAGAAGGAGGAGCCTACTGTCACAATCACGTGCTTGAGATCATTTTTATTTCTGCTCCCAAAATACAAAAATAGATAATGGATAATTTCTCAAATTAATTTGTTTTAATATTTGAGGGAGGAAGGCAAGGAGGGAGATAGAAAAGCAGAAAGAGGGGAGAGGGAGGGAGGGAGAGAGACAGGGGAGAGAGGGGGGAAGTGGAAGTACAGGGGGCGGGAAGGAAGGAGGCAAGGAAGAGGCAAGGAGAGATGGCAAAATTAAAGAACGTACTGAACAAGATTTTTAAAGTTTGGATATGTAGCACATGGAAAAACATGTTTTAAGATATTTTTATATAATGGTACTGCACTAGTAACATAGCTATTTTGAGAACCTTTACAATGTAGAAAATTAGATTTTTAAATTGTCACACTTTTTATTTTATTTTATGTATTTGAGTGTTTTGCCCACATATATGTGTGTGTGTGTGTGTGTGTGTGTGTGTGTGTGTGTGTGTGTGTGTGTGTGTGTACTCCATGTATTCCTGGTGCCCGTGGAGTTCAGAATCAGGTATGGAACCATTTGTGACAGTAGTTGAAGATGGTTGTGAGCCACCATGTGGTGTTGGGAAGCAGAGTTTGACTAGGGGCTGGCGAGATGGCCCAATAGTAAAAGGACTTGTTGCCAAGCCAAACCACCTGAGTCCCAATCTCAGAACCTGCCCGGTGAACGAAGGGAATCAGCTCCTGATGGTTTCCCTCTTGCCTCCACATGAATTCTGTAGTGCGCGCGCGCGCACACACACACACACACACACACACACACACACACACACACACACAGGGGGGGGGGGAGGGGGACTTGTACTTCTCCACACCAAAACAATCTAAGTGATCTAGGGAATGCAACTCATGCATTCTATCTTGTGTAAAAATATTTCAATCTATCATTTTAAAACTATCAAGACCATACAGTCATGGTGAAGATTTTTTTTTTAAATTGGCCTGAGACAGGAGGTTTCATTAACTCTCGCCAACATTGCTCCAAAGAGGACTTAGTCTCAGACAATGCAGTACACTTTTTAAATTATGTAGAACTACGTCAAGGTGTTCTTGGGGAGGAAAAGCAGAAGGCTCCCTCATAAACCTGACCAAGAATCTTACCACCGAGACTTTACCCTTATTTAAATTGAGAGTCAATCCTTTATTAAATATAAGCTAACTAGTTACTATGACTGTGGGAAAATCCCCTCTATGGATGAAGAGATCAGGGACAGAAGAAGCAGGGAAGATCAGAACTGGTTTGCTGGGTTCCTCAAAACTGAACATTGGATGCTCTGTAGAAATGTAAACTGCTATTATCACACTTTCAGTCTTTTTTTACTTGGCAGTCTGTACAGTTAAATTTTGCCCAGGTTTTAAACAAGAATTGCATGAGTTCATGAGACAACATCTTTACTTTTTAAAATATTAGAATTTTAAAAGTATTTGTATGAGCTCTCTATGTCAGCTTAGATTACTAAGTAATAATTTAATCCCTATTTCCTCAGCTTTCATCGTTAAAATTATAAGCAGAGAGAAGAGAAATGTTGATATATATAATATATAAAATGTGTGTGCATATACATAAATATTTAGACACACATTTTGTAGGTGCCCTATTTAAAATCATAATGCTCCTAAAATCACATAGACCTCCTATTGTGAGGATTTCGGAGAGAAAGAGGAGAGGAGAGGAGAGAGAGAGAGAGAGAGAGAGAGAGAGAGAGAGAGAGAGAGAGAGAGAGAGAATGACAGGTCTAAATAGAGAAAACACATTAATAACAATGTGATTATTTTAAGCTGTCTTTTTTTTAAATAAATGAAAAGTTAAAAGAAACAAGACACTTCTGTGAAACACTTCTGTGAAACAAAACCAAAATCTAATGATCTCACGTCTGTGTCTGACAGACATGACTTAACTTTCTGGAACTTTTCAACTCTGCGTGCATCTTTAGGCTTGTGCTAACATCTTTGTCTTGCAGGGCTGGGAATCCCAACCCATGGCAATAGGCAAACACTCCACTAAAAGGCTACATGCTATTTCCATTTTATGGGTATATGAATTAGGATACTTTCAAAATATGATAAAAATGGTAACCTAATTTTTTTTTTCAAAATAATGGTGACAACCAAAATGAGTTCAGGAACACTGAGGTATTCTTCGATCCGATAGTAATGTCTGCTGACTAAGGTCCAGTGTTAGGGAAGTCTATGGAGCTCTATGTCACAGGCCCCTCTAGCATCAGGGTCTGTGTCTTCCTTCATTTAAAAGTTTAGCTGTGGGGGCTGGAGAGATGCTCAGAGGTTAAGAGCGCCTAGCTGCTCTTGCAGAAGACCCTGTTCATTGCCTCACCCTTACACAGCAACTCACAAGCATCTGCAGCTCCAGTTCTAGAGAATGGCACCCTCTTCTGATGTCCAGGGGCTTCAGCCGCACACGTGAGGCATACCCGTACATTCGAGCAAAACAGTCATACACATAGAATAGATGTAAATAAATCTCTAAATAAATAAAATGTTTTTCATTTATATGAGTTTCACAGTTTTGGGGTGTTTGCTCACATTCTGACAAGAATTGATATTAAAATTAATATTAATTAACCAAATCAGTAAGTCATTCACCTTCTATCAAAGTTATTGCTATTGTCACACAGACAGACAGACACACACACACACATACACACACACAGAGAGAGAGAGAGAGAGAGAGAGAGAGAGAGAGAGAGAGAGAGAGCTGACTCCTTGCCCTTCTTCTTCACTCCTACATTTTAATCTTTCAGGCAGACATGGAGCAATGCCCTACCGACAGACAGTGCTCACAAACACTTGGTGAGCACCAAGCCTCTTTTACATGGTGATGGGAGTGTCCTATTTAGAAGACTACGGCATCTACACAGCCTCCAGCTCATGACCCTGAAGTCCCTCTGCCCTGGCTAGTCTCTCATCCTCAGCTCCGATGTGATTGCTAACGTTCTGCTACAAGCCCCTTTTGGAGTGATGTTCTACCCGCACCCCCCTGTGGGAGATCCTGACTGTTGGTTTTGTAATCAAAAGAAGTCAGGGTGGGTTGCCAGTTTGACTAATTCACTGATTTGCTTGCAGCTTTTCAGTGAAATAATCTTAGAAGGGGCTTGAAAATGATGGCCTTGCCCCGCTTTCCCCACTTCCTAAAAGGTCTTTAAAGAAAAATCAGGGCCAGAAGAAGCACCTAAGCCAAATCACTGTATTTTGCACAGCCTAGAAGTTCACTTGTGACAAACTATTAGAGAGGTAAGGAGTCAGCATCAGCTGGAATTCGGAGCAAATGTCTAGTTTGAAAGCGTGACTCCAAGTTTAATCTAGGAAACCAAGGTCTCAAGAAAAATCTAAAGTCACCATAAACTCATTCTCATCTTTCCTCGATCCTGAATTCTATCATAACTGTTTAACAATCTACTTCTCTTTCGTTTTGAGATCATTAGCATGTGATTAAAAATGTCCACTAGCTCTCTCTCTCTCTCTCTCTCTCTCTCTCTCTCTCTCTCTCTCTCTCTTGGGTAATAAAATAATACAAAATGTTCTTGCAATTATATCTAAGAGACAAACAGGTAATATTTCTGTAAAGTTACAAAAGAAAGTATCAGAGTAAAACATGAATAAAAAAGGCTACTTATATTGAACATATGCAACACCATGTTTTCAAGTATAAGCATATTGTGAAATGGTTAGATAAGGGAGATTACAAAATACATTACCTTAGAATGATCACATTTACTGGTTAGAATGTTTAAATATCCATTCTCTCTCTCTTTTTTTTTTTAAGAATACGTGTTACCAGATGGGGGTGGCACATGTCTTTAATCCCAGCATTTGGGAGGCAGAAGCAGGCAGATGTCTGAGTTTGAGGCCACACTGAAAAAGAAACCCTGAAGAAGGAGGAAGAGGGGGAGGGAGAGGGGGGAAGAGAGGGAAGAAGAAGAAGGAGGAGAAGGAGAAGGAGGAGGCAAGTGGTTATTACCTGAACTCACCTTGCCATTCACTTGAATCTGTTGAAGTTACTTGTCCCAGCCAACATGCTCCATTACTCCACAGGCCTAATCATCCTGTGTAACGATCATCCTCACTTCACGGCTTGTTCCTGGGACATCATCTCTGTTTAGAGTCCTCATCTGAGTGCGATAATGTTGTAAAGCATGATATCGTGAGGGCCTGTGGAGTGACTCAGCAAATAAGGGTGCCTACCACCAAGCCTGATAAATGGCTTGGGTTTGATTTCTAGGACCCACATGATGGAAGAAGAGAAGTGACTCTTGCAAGTTGTCTTCTGAACTCCCAACACCCCATGTGCCTCATGTGCACACACATGCACATACATACATACACATACATACATACATACATACATACATACATACATACATACATACATACATGACAGGCCATTTCATGAATCACCTGGGAGACAAGCCTTCAGGCACATCTCTGAGAAATTACTTAGATTAAGCTAGCTTCTGCCTATGCCTGAGAGACTATCTTCAATAGGTTAACTGAAGTGGAAGGTCCACCCTAACAGAGGATGACACCGTTGTTCTCTGTGCTTGGATCCAGGGCTGAGCAGGAAAGAAGATTCTAGCAGAGCATAAGTGCCCTGCAGTCTCTGCTTCCTGGAGGCAGATGCAATGGGATCAGTTGTGTCAGACTCCAGCCCCCAGAATCTCCATGCATAATGGACTGTGTCCTTAAGCAGTGAGCTGAAATAAATCCTTTCTTCCTTGAATATTTTGCCAAGATAATTTATCACAGCAGCAGGAAAAGTAACTAGCTACAATGTCCCAGGCTGCCCTTCAATTCATAACAAAAACCTACCAGTTCAAGGCTAACCTGGTCTACATAGTGAGATCTAAGAAAGCCAAGGCTATGTAGAGAGACTCTGCCCCAAAACAAACAAACAAACAACAACAACAAAACCCCAACCATTTGGAATACACGAATTTGAAAGAAAAAAAGTAAGCGATTGAAGGCACAGGAAATCAATCGTACCTGTTCCTTGATTATGCGTATAGATTTTCCCTTGGGAAATGGAAACTCTGTTTAGTGAATTGCTAGTTTCATGATGTTAGGAGTACAAAACACCCAAACGGGGCTTCACAAGAGTCACAACTGACCAGGAAGGAGGCCACCTAACCTCAGAGCAATACAAGCAAAGTAATCAGTCCCCTTCCGATATGAACAAGTACCCAAAGTCCTAATGAGTGGAGGAGGACCCCTCCTGGCAGGTGGTGACATGTGCTCAGCTCCTAGACAAGAATGAAACCGTGACAGGTGGACGGTGGTGGCCGTGTCCCTCCCTTGTGATACCTATAAACATGACAACCCCCTCAATCTGCTCAAGTAGCACTCACAGTAAGGGTGAAATTTTATCAACAGTAGCTAACGTATGGTGCATTAGGACACTGGCCAGGAGATAAAGTGACAGATTAAAAGATAAACGACTCGATGGCAAACAGAAGGGACAAATAGAGTCACAGTCAAAAAGTGTGCTTACCTGAAGCAAGAAGGTGATGTACCAGGGAAGACAGCCCTGAACCTGGGATGTTATTACTTCCTTTTTAATTTAGTTCTTCTAGTATTGTACTGAGTGGGTGGGGAGAACGCTCCTAAAATCTCTGTGACATTTTCCATCTGTTAAATGAAGTTAATAATGCTTTCATACAGCTTTAAGGGAAGAGGCAAGTCCCTGAAACTGAAGATATTTGAAGTCCCTAGAAACTCTGCCCTCTGTTCATTTAGAGCTACCTGATGTAATGCCATTTATTTTGTAGCTAGAGTCCAGTCAATAGGCAGATAGAATGTATATGGGCCACATGTACAGAGTTCAATGCTAGCAGCAAAACACTGAACTGAGAACAGGACCCTCTTGGAGGGAATTAGAGGAAGGATTGAAAGAGTTGAAGGAGCTTGCAATGCCATAAGAACAACAATGCCCACCAATCAGAGCTTGCAGGGACTAAACCACTACTGAAAGACTATACATGGACTGACCCAGGGTTCCAACTGCATATGTAGGAGAAAATAGCCTTGTTATGGCACCAGTGGGTGGGGATCCATGGTCCTGCCAAGGTTGGACCCCTTGAACAGGATTGTTGGGAGAGCGATAATGGGGGAGGATGGGGAAGGGGAACACATATATAGAAGGGAGGGAAGGAGTTTAGGGTGATGTTGGCCTGGAAACAGGGAAAGGGAGTAACATTATTGAAATGTAAGTAAAGAAATATATCTAATAAAAAATTTAAACTCAAAAGAAAAGAATAGTTTAGCAGTCTGAGGGTGTTAGCCACAGACTCCTGTGATATGGCTGAGATCCCCCTTGAAGTGAATTCAACCCTTCTTAATATGACCCAACCACCAGTATCACATTAGTCTATTCATAGCACAGTGAAGTAAACGATTACCGAAGAATAGGACCCAAGATCATCAATCCACTCTCTATAGCCTACAGTTCCTTTCACAACTTACATGTATCTATCCCCTCTGAAAAGGGCAAATAGGGCTTAGTTTGGAACCATTTTCACAATGGAATAAATGGGGGTTAACCTTTTGGATCATTCACTGGCTTTTTGTAATGAGATGGCCCTTGGAGAAGACCACTTGGCTAGCTCTCCTGGTTGACTTTCAGTGAAAACAACTGGACTGTGGTCCAGGAGCTCCTCCAAGATTGTATCCTTAGGGACCTTGTCTTTCTTCTGCATGCAACTCCTCACCCAAGATTTCTTCTTCAACACATAAGGTCATTCCGCTTACCCTGACATGACCATCAGTAATAACTAGACAGTGTGGGTTAATATCTCCATTCAGCTTGGCACTGTCTTATACAGTAGCCAGATTCCCAACAGGTTTTTCTTGATTTCACTCTCTGCTCACCTATGCATTCCTGCAAATATACATGCCCTTGTTCCTTAGTTCTGCAAAATCAATCTCTCTCTCTCTCTCTCCCTCTCTCTCTCTCTCTCTCTCTCTCTCTCTCTCCCTCTCCCTCTCTCCTCTCCCCCTCCTTCTCCCTCTCTCTCTCTCTCTCCCTCTCTCATTCTAACATGAAACCATTCAAATCCAATTCAGAGATTTTACTCTCCTTGGATCTTCTGGAACAGAGTCCCTTACAAACAAGATTACTAAAATTTTATAGTAATTTCAAGGCAGCCTGACAACTTGAGCATTAAATCAGAAATATCCCTGAAATTACCCTTCTCTTCTTTGAATGAATGACCCAGACAAATCATGGAACCTGGCTTTGTCTGTTCTCTTTCAGATAATATCTTCTCCTTCCTTGTCTGCTAACATTTACAGGTTTCATTTTATCCATCCCAGGGGCCTTGTTTGTTCATTTGATAATTTAGTCTGTGGTTTTGGAGGGGGAGGGGTCTTGCTTGTTTAGTTGGTTGAGTTTTAGTTTGGTTTGGTTTTCCCTTGTCTACATTTTTCTTTCCTTGTTTTTTTCCCCCTTGAAATGTTTCAAATTAATTTCTGTTTCTTGACTATCCAGGACTCTGACCTTCCATGCCTGACTACTTTAAGTCCAGAACACTACTTAGAGTATTTAAGATGTCAAAATTAGGCAGACAGAATGATAAAGTTAATCAAGCCTGTATTAAAATGGCCATTGTGCCACTTACCAACTTTGTAGCCCAAGTAATTTCTTACCTCTCCAAGCTCCAGTGGTTAAGAGTTTGTGCTTTAACCAGCGGGACAGTCATATACTGGAGGCACAGACCTCACTGTCCACATTTAAGATTTTGCGCTCCACTATGTAGTATTGATATAAGAAGAAACTGTGCTCAACAAACCCCTGCTTAGCACAATGGCTAAATAATCTAAATACTTCATCACTAACTCCAGTTACTGGACTCCCTTTTGTGAAAATGAGGTTTCCGGATTTCACAGTGATCTCAACACTGACATTAGGCTTAGCATCATGGGCACACTTTTTCTACAAGTCTACTTCTCTTCACCCCAGAGAACAAGGGTCACCTCCCACCAAAGAAACAATCTCCTTCCTGTCCGGTGGCTCAGTGGGGCAATGAACTTACTGGGATGGCTGACAGAAGCCTCAGTAACTCAGCAAGCACCCTACTAACATGGATCATGAGGACTCAGGAAGCTCATCCCTGAGTCCCCTGTGTCTCTTGTCACACCACAGAAGAGGTTTCTTTCCTCCAGTCAGAATGTTACTGCTCCTATAACCTCAAGGAGGAGACCTTGTTCTTTTAAGTTTCCTGTAAGTTTCACGCGCCTCCCCTTTCCCTCTAAGAAGGTCTGCTTCAAGCCTTCGAAGGGGCTGCACAGAGTCAGGTAATGCATCTTCTTTGACTGCTCCTGTGGTCTGAATGAAGTTTACCGTAGAAGTCTGGGAGAAACAGTGCCAGGCTTTGCAAGCAGTGGAACTATGTCTTACAGTGAGTGCTGTTGGGTCCTTACTTGTAAGCATCTTTCCGGTCTGATCCAGCTTCCCCTCAAGAGCTTTCACCTAAATACTATCCACTAAGAGTATTAGCATGAAGATGATTACGACACATCACTACACTAGAGTCCTTGCGTGATCACACGATCAGAGCTCAGGAAGGAATCGCAGAGCCAAGGACTTCAAGGTATCACAGAAGTCAGGGGTGTAAATAGGAGAATCTCAGAGGAAGGGGTCTGGCCACAGTACCAGCCACATCCCTGACCCCTGCCTGGTTTGTTCTTGCTGAAGTGCCTGTCCATTTCTCAGGCCCCTTTGTCTCTCTTTGCTTTTAGCCGATCCTCAGACACCATGAGCCCATCAGAGAGACGTCTGTGTAGACAGGAGTTGCTACAAAGCCTTGCTTGGCATTCCGAAAGAAAGTTTTCAAGGAGAGTTTGTAGGGTGACTTGAAGAAATCAGAAGCATGCCAAGCATGGAGTGTTACCCAAGAAGGAGCACAGGTTTTACCTATGTTGCTTGTGGTGAGGATGTGGTGGTGAGGGTGACAGCCCCCTTCCCTAGGATCCAAGCCTTTCTCTAAAGGGAAATACAGATAATAATACAATTATTACCGCTAAATTAAAATGAAAAGTACGAAGGAGATAAAAACTAATATTTTGTATTAAGCTAAGGACTTTTGGTATCTGAAAGTCAACATAATGATGACAGAGCCATCTATTTTAAAAATCGGCGTGGGAGTGGGGGAGGGCTGCAGGGAATAGGTTAGTTGGTAGAGTACTTACAAGCAAGTGTAAGGAGGTAACTGTGGTCCACAGAACCCATCTGAAAATGTCTGCTGTGCAGGCCAGCTGAAGACAAGGCATCCCTAGGTTTCCCTGAATGGCCAGTTTAGTGCAATCATGAGCTTCAGGCCAAAGAAAGACTTTGTCTCATAGGAGGTGGACAGTGTTCCCAAGGAATACTCCTGTTACTGTCTTCTGCCATTCGTACCTACTTACACTCACACTGGAGTGTTCACACACATGTGCGTATACACACACACATACATGCGTACACACATACATATACACACATGCACACACATATGTGAGCATAGTAATAGAACTGCCACATAATGAATAGGAAATGAAATGAAGCCAGACTAATAAAGACTTCTGAGACTGAGGAGTTAGTCCAAAAGACCAAGGAAACTGGACATTACATTCTGGGAATTTGCAGGGTCAGCTCACCAGATTGACTGGTTCAGATTATCTCTTTGATTTCAATTTATGAATTTGCTATCAAGTGGCAGTTCCTGGCTAATTTCTCCCCAGAGTTGTAAATTAGCACAGGAGCTACAGAAATGCCTCAGCTGTCAGGAGTACCTACCGGTCTTCCAGAGGACCCAAGTTTAGTTCCCAGCACCTAAGTCAAGCAACTCACACCAGTGCCTTCTGCTGACTCCAGAGCTAGGGATTCAATGCCTTTGACCTCTCTCTCTCTCTCTCTCTCTCTCTCTCTCTCTCTCTCTCTCTCTCTCTCTCTCTCTCTCTCTCTCTCATGCTCTCTAGCACCAATAATTGTTGACATTTTACCCGACCCAATTCTATGGGGAAAACCCAGTGGTAACAAAAACCATGAAATAGAATTCACATTCTAATGAAATGATCCGCATTTTACTGCAGCTTCTCTGTTTGTCCCACAGTGCAGGTTCTTAAGGGCCCCTGCTTTAGAATGGCTCTGGGCGGATGGTAGCCAGAGCTGGTTGAAGAAGCCCCAAATGAGGGCAGATTCTTGATTCCACCTAAAGACCAGTATGGTGCAGCGGCCCCTCCTTATTTACAGCACGTTAGATACCGTGAATGACCGCAGCACACCGCACATATGTCCGAAATGCTCTGTGAAAGAAAAAGCAGGAGAGCCTCGTCCACGTTGAAATTAGGCAGACATTTCAGATCTCCATAGACAACTGAAAAAGCTAACATCTGTTAGATTCCCCCCTCGGGTTTGAGGGCAGTCTGTGTGGAAGGCTTCATATCTCTGAGTGTGTGCACCGCGGGCAGAGTGGATGTAGCCTTCCATCCTCAAATCTGAAAAGATTGAGAAATTTCCGAGGACCCAGATGTGCCAAAGGTCAGGGAGATCAATAGAAAGCGCCCAGCCGCAGAAAGGAGAGGGGTCGAGAGGAAACCCGGCTGCAGGAGAGGAGTGAAGCCACCGAGGTAAGGGAGTTTCTGAATAATTAAAAAGTTAAGAATGAGCAAACTTGGTTGCCATGGGGGAAGGAGGTGGGGTGAAGGGATGAAAATTTTAAAAAAAGCAGTTGATGTGGTAATTAACAATTTGGTGGGAGCCTAGGCAGGTCACCTCCTTTCTCAGATCAGAGCCCCATCAGAAATTCTTTCAAGTGTCCTTCTGCGTCGCCAAAGATGACAACAGCAAATCGATAAGTGCTTGAAATGAAAGGGGATGTTGGCAAGCCCCCAGGCTACAGATTTCCCACCGCCAGCCTTTTCTGAACTCCTGTAGTGTGCCTCGCACCGCCCCTCTTAAGATGAGTTACCTTTTATTCCTAGTCTCGGGACGAAGGTGAATGCTCAGTTAGTTTATCTATTAAATGTCCGCTCTGCCTTCAGCTCTCAGATCGCGCGGAAAACTGGGCTTCGGCTCCCTCCCGCCTCGCGGTGGGACCCCAACACTGGCAGAGTTTGGCCTGCAGACCGGAGGGGAGCCGCACCTCCGGGGGCAGGCCGGAGTCTCTCTAGCTGTAGCCCTTCTGGGTTGGGACTGGAGAGTTCCAGATAAAGCAAAGGGCCAGAGACACTGTGGCCAATGGCGTTCTCTTTTCCACTTCATTTATTTACAAACACAAAAATCACTAACTACAGAGCAAGACCTGTACTGCAAAATTAAGGCTCGGACTCCAGGATGCAGAATTCAAGATACTGGTCGGTTACCTTCCAGTGTTCATCCCTGTCCTAATATGGCTTGATTTAACACAGCATCCCTAGGACGTTTTAATTAGGTAATTCATTAGAAAGTCAATACAGACTTTTATATATTCTTTTAGCTCAAGTGGTTAAGTACTAATTTCAAAATGATTATAAAAAACAGGAATAGACAATGCATAATAATTTTAATTTATATGCAAATCAATCAGTTCCTCTTAAATGCCTTTTCGCAAACAACAATTGCTATACTGTAGCATCAAAAATCCTGATCGAACCTTTCAGATAGATAATTCGGAAACAAGATCTGGATTGGAGGGGGGGAAATTTAGACGCACCAACAAATCAATAACGTGTGAGGCAGTTAAACATCGCTAGCCATGGTATGTGTTTATGTACTCGCTTGTTGTCAGATAAAGGAGCTGGGGCGATTGCTTTTCAGTGCTGAGGACTAAAGAAAGTAAATGGTAGAATGCAGCCCATCACAGCGAGCTTGAAAAGAATATTGTGCCCCTTCTAAATCCTGATTGGGATAAGTGAGTTGCCTGGGGTCACCCAATATCTGTCCTTGGTTTTGCCCTCTGTGATCGCAGACTGTCTTCTGTAAGCTTCCCTTTTTAAGTCCCTCTCTGATGACCCTGTTGGTTGCTTCAAAACACTGTTGGGGGGGGGATAAAATTCAAAATCTTCCTAAAGATCATCTGAGCCTGCAGAACCAGCCCTTGTGCTGCATTTAGTTCTGCCATTTGTGTGTCCTCCCACCCCCACCCTCTCCTTGTAAACCAGATCATCGCAGAGTCACCAGAAACGAATGAAGGAAATGGTTCAATGCCTTGTTTTACTGGAAGGCTATTATCTTTAGATATAGCTCAAATTTTGGGGGAAAAGCAAAAAGGATGTAGGCTTAAGGGTGTGGGGCACTGGCTAAGATACACTAGAGTGTGTGTTTTTTTTCCAGGGATTACCCGGCTCTCGCACTGGAGTTGTTTATGTAAAAGTGTAACATCCTTGAAATTCACAGATACATAGGTCAGTGTCTCCGAAACCCAGGCTCCCAGTCCAGACGACCTGGCCCTAAAGGAGCTAGTATCTTTGCTGCTACAATCTTGTTTACATCTGCAAGGCAAAGAATTGCTCGCTTGGCTTGGACACTCCTTCTAACCCCTTCTACTACGAAGTAGCAATCAGAATCTAAATACAAACGCTGTGGCCCACTCTGGCTTTGACGGAGGAGAGAGAGAGAAAAAAAAAAAAAAAAAACCTGAAATCCACGTCTTAAATCAGCTCAGTGGTTTGTTACCCACCCCTACCCACCCCAGCACCCTGCCTCCCTGCTGCATGCCTAATGTATTCCCTGGTGATTCTGAGCATTAATTAGTTGTTTAATGGGAGTATGACTAAAAATGTAAAAGAAGGATTAGGAGCGTGAAACGTATGTCCAGCTCCTTCCCCACACTCGAGGAGGGAATGAGAATCATTCTGGATCTTCTATTTCTCCAGGAGCCATTTGCATTTCCCACCAGCTGCTCACTTCAGCTGCACTGGTGCTGGGCGCTGCTGAGGACCCCAGCTCAGCACGGAGAGACTGCAGCCGCCTACTCTGGGGGTTAACCCAGCCGGGTGGGGGAGACTCCCGACTGAGAGGGGAGAGTGGGCATCCGCTTCGCTTCCCGGAGCCCCTTCCCCCAGCCCTGGCTGCAAACCTCTGAATCCTGGAAGTGGGGAAAGAGTTGTCTGAGCAGACGTGCGCGGCTCTCTAGCGCGGCCCCTCTCTCTTTTCCTCTGCTCCCAAGCCGGTCTTGATTTCCACCTTCTTCCCACTTTTCTGTGGGATTCTCCAGCCATGCCAGCAGCTCCTGGCCAGGCTGATCTACTAGGAGCAACTCTTAATTTCTCTAAAATGCAAAGGGAGAAAAAGAAAGAAGTGGGGCATTCGCCCATTATTTTAGAGGGTGGAGACCCAGCAGAAAATAGTGGATGGGACAGAGATGAAAATGTTCTTGTTCAGGACATGTTCCGGTGAGGTGAGACCAGAGTTCGGTGAGAGGACTTGTTGAAGATACTTTTTCCCCAAAAGGCTCAGAAGGAGAAAAAAATGAGGAAATAAAAATAAAAACAGCACGTGGCTGTTTTTCTCCTGTTTCTCTTCCTTTAAATAGCATTGCTTTGGGTTTTCATTGAGTAAGAAAAGAAAGTTGGAGTTTTCATGGATGTTACAAGGTTAGAGATGGCTTAAAATGCAGATCTCTCATCGGTTTTCTTGGAGGCTGAAGAGGCTAACTCTTTCCACAAAACGAGTCCATCTGTCGACTGTTAGCTATTTCAAAGTGAAGGGATTTGGCACTCAAAACAAATTGAGCAAGTTTGTTTGCCTGTTTTTCCTGCTAACACCAATGAATTGAAACCACGGAGTCATTCAAGAAAACACAGAACATTCTCCAGACAGCCCCCAAATTCAAAGGAAAGTCGATGTGTGTGCGGTAACCCTGGGTTAGCTTCCCTCGTATATATATCCCGTGGGCATCCTTCAGAGGAGTCAGCGTATAGTCCTCAAATTGCATGACCCGGTGTGCTGATTTAGGAAGAAGAGCCGCATGAATTTTAAAGGGGACTTTGTTTTCTATTAGGGACCAAGGAGAAATGAGTTTTAATGGCGGGTCTGGTTGAGTTTTGTTCCCAAGTAAGGATTAATATTAGTGAGAAAAAACGCCAAACGGTGAGGTACGTCTATTTTCTGATATTTTCCTAAGACGTATCTTGACAGGATGCCCTTGAGATCGAAAGAACGTTGTCCCATATGCCTGGCAGAAGCCTTCACACCTGGTCTTCCAGGCGAATCGTATTTACAGACCTTGCACGCAGAGGCAAGACCCTGCCAAAATGTCCTGTTCGTTTCCAAAGTTCAGGCTCATTAGGAAATCAGAAAAGAAGTTAGAAGTAGGAGCCACTTTTAGAGTAGGAAAGGCCCCTCCAGCCTTATGTACTCTAGACTTTCAAGAGCACACGCTCAAATGGGGGAAACTTCCTGCTCCTTCCCCACCCCCATCCCGTGCAATTTAATACCACTCTCAGTCAGGAACCTTAACCTCGTCATTTTAAAAAATGAGATATCCGCGACCCGGGGTGAACTTGTTGAGTGTAGGTACAGCAGAGGAAATTCTAGACTCTGAGAGTCCCAGACTTGAGCAAGAGATCCCATGCCGAACACTGGCCGGTGTGTGGCCCTGTCTACCTGCGCTCTTACACTCTGATCCACCCGCCTTGACCTCAGACACTGTGTCCTAGTCCTGCCTTACTGTAATCCAGGCCTCTGGTCAGAGTCTGGTGACACCTCTCTCTCTCTCTCTCTCTCTCTCTCTCTCTCTCTCTCTCTCTCTCTCTCTCTCTCTCTCTCTCTCTCTCTCTCTCTCTTCCTCTCTTCCTCCATCCCCCCCCCACCGATCCGCTGTGGTTCTCCCACCTTCTGCCACTAGCTCACCCTATTTTTCTAACTTCTTCCAGTCCTCATCTCCTGTGCCACCCCATCCATCCACCCACCTCCAGTGCTGCCCTCTGCGGATCTCTCCCTTCCCTCCCACAGCCCCTGTAGACAATCAGTACTGTAACCAGCTGCCCTCTACGCTGCAGGCCTGAAAGGAGGTCAGGCGCGCACACTCACACCCACACTTCCGAAGCCTCACCCGGATCAAACCAAGGCACACTGCCCTTTGTTTCATTTCATGGGCCACTTTCCTTGTCCCTTCCTCGTAAGTCACCCAGATTTTGCTCCGCGCGAATAGGTTTCTGTCTCCCCAGGCTCTGGCCCTCCCACTCAGATTCGGAAGGGGTTTGACGCGCGACCTTTTTCTCCCCCTCCATCCCATCCTCGTCCCCTCCCTCCCATCCCTATCCCCCTGCTCCCCAGCTTGAGTGCTAGCTCCTGCTACTGGGCTAGCTCCTGTTGGCCTGTTTTTTTTTTTTTTTTTTTTTTTTTTTTTTTTTTTTTTTTGCCTCCGGCCCCGCTCCCCCGCTGCCTTCCACCAGGGATCTGTCCCGGGCCGCAGCCTCCAGGGCCCCTGGGCCTCACTTCCAGTTCTAGTGGTTCTCGGTCCCCTCGATCGCCCCTGCACGCAATCCTCTCCCCCGCCCCCCTCAGTGGCCCAAGCGCTGTGCTCGCCCCTTGATCGCCCAGCATACAGCAGGCTCGGCCGCCCGCCCGCGCGCCACCGTGCACTGGAGTTTGGTGGAATCTCTGCTGACGTCACGACACTCCGCACACGGAGTCGGAGCGGAGGAAGAGAGAGGGATGAGAGCGAGGGAGGGGAGAGAGAGTGCGAGACCGAGAGAGAAAGCCAGAGAGCAGCAGACAGAAACTGCCCGCACCCGCTAGCTTTAGCAGCCCTCAGCGTGGACCCTCTCGCAACTTGGCACCCTCAGGATCCCTGCGGTTCCACCCAGACCCGCTCCACGGCGCTGGCTGTGCAGCCCGAGCCTCGGCCGCCTGGCAGTCACCCTGGGAAGCGGTGGGACGGGGAGACAGCCGTTCTCTCCGGTAGCCGGTAAGTGGAGGCCCTCTCTCCCACAGAGCTGTGAGATAATGCGAGTCTGGAAATTTGTTCCACTTTGGAGAACCTCCGCCGCGTGTGATTTGTGGCTCACCGGGCTTGTTTCTCCCGAGGTAGCGCAGTTGGCAAACAGATCTCCCAGAGCCCTGTTCCTTTCGTCCTCAATCGCAGACACTAGAACAATCCTGCCGGGTGTTGAAGTCGAGTGGAAGCCAGACATGGCTGGCATTTAAAACGAGGCATCTTCCCTGGACTTTCGATGCCAACGGGGTAGGGAGAAATCCTCCCGCTGAGGATTAGCTGACTCAAGATAAAGGACCAGCTACAAAGTTTCGGCTACTGGAATAGATTAGCCCTTGCCCATCATTACCTATTGGAAAAAAGAGATTCCATCTTAACTGGCAGTTAGTGACCTCTCAGGCCCAAGCGAATTACCTGGGAGCCAGGCCTACATGCCAACCCGCACAATTACTTCGGATTATAAATCCTTTAAATTGATCACCAGTCAACTCCAATCTTATACTGCGAGACATGCATTTTAAACGGATGCGGGGAGGCAACTATTTTGCAACTGGTAACTAAGTAAAAACATGCGATTCCAAACCAGGGAAATATGGCCCTTTTATTTCACTTTAATCGCCTTCCCTAAACAATTTAGAAATCAGACTGTCCTAGGAAGCTGGGACATTTTTGTTTTTATTCTGTTAGGTAGGGCTACTGTATTTTTTAAAGGCAAATTAAAATGGGGGGAGAGACTTTTGCTATTAGGAATTACAATAATCTGCATTCATACGTTCTAAATTATTTAACGAGCAAGTAGCTTAATTTTTAGGAGATCTCTGCATCCTTTTCAGATCACTAGTTACAATCAAAGATGTTTTGATCACATGAAGTATCATTTAGAGGCAACTCTGCTTAAAACCAATCATTTCACAGAAACAAGCTCCTTACCGAAATGAATTGAGGATGTGCCTTTTTTGTTGGTGGTGGTGGGGTTGAAAGTGAAGCACGGTATTCCAATAATCAAAGTTTAGTTTAAAAACAAAGTCGCTACTCTCTTCCCTTATGGAATGTTTTGGTTGCCTCAGCACAACTGTGCCTAAGTTGCCCTGCTTTGTCCTGTAAGTTGAGCACCGCTGCCTTCCAACGCTCCAGAAGCGTGCATTCCACAGAGCTTTAAAGAAAGCTTGCTCAGGGTAAAACACGGAGCTGTGTTAAAGTGGTATCTTAATTTCCTTAAATGATTACCCACTGCAAATTAATTTGCTGGCTAATCACACCAATTTAGTTCATTTAAAACACATGGCCTCATGCTCTTGATTTTTTTTTAGCTTTCCACGAATGGTTCTGGGGTGAGATGGGAAAGGATATTTTCCCCCTTGGGCTGATTAGAACCCGTAGTTTCTTCTACAATTCCATCCTTGTGTTGCTCGCCAGAAATCATTTTTTTTAGGCAAATTGCTCTGTTTCTTGAGGCTTGCCTGTCCGCCTGACCAGAGGAGTACTGTGCGTGCTAATTGCTGGGTAGAGCTTCATTAACACAGTATAGAATGGGAAGCTGACCCAAACCAGATTGCTTGGCATATACATCCCAACCAGGATGTGAACTTTTGGCATGAGAGTAACTTCAAATTAGGAAACGTCTCCTATCTAAAATGTTCAGATGAGCCATCCAAACCAGTGTTGTAATCCGCCGGTGAAATGTGTCTGTCACAATTTAGTTAGCTGCCCTGATGGGGCAAGTTTAAGTATCATCAGATAAGACTTGAAGATCTCTCTTTAAAGAAAAAAAAATCTTCCTCAGTTAGTTAGACTGGATCCATGTATTATGCCTGGTCGTTCTACGGAGCATAAAATTAAAGTCTTAGGGTTCACGTTACTGCAAAATACATCTCAAAGTCACAAGGACATGTAGCAAGGAGCTAAGGAACACGTCTTGATCTTTTCGAACCTTGGGCTGAAGCCTACTGGGTCTTGAAGCTCTACTTCTTGTTGCTTTGATTGATCTTCAGCACCAAAGCATGGGGGGGGGGGAATGTGTAGTAAAAGACCTTACAGGTCAGTCTTTCTCTTCTGTATATTTCAATCCTTGAAAAAAATAAATAAATAAAACTATTTGCGGTAGCCATCTGCAATGCTGTGGCTACCGGCTAATAATGCAGCCAGTTCAGACATATAAAAAAAAAAGATTATCGAAATGATGATGACATGCAAATTTCCCCCGAAATTATCATAAGTAAACATTTGGAGTCTGGACTAATAAAATCCCATCTGTGTTACTTCATATCGAGTTAGTAGAAAGCTGTGATAATGAATTTTGTAATATCTCCCGAACAGACATCTCAATCAGGGACTAATCCTGTGATTTTACTGCAGAATCGCTAAATCTGGAGCCGCCAAACTGCTACTTCTGGGCCCACGGGTCCACAAGGATCGGCAGAATCCCTACCCGGGTCTCATTAGCTGGTGGGGGGAAAGTGCTTGTGGCTCCCCACTCCTGGATCCCCAGGCCACCACACCAGGCGGCCCCTCCTCCAGGCAGCACGACCTTGGCCAGAGTCCCCTGGAGCTTGGATTGCTCCAGAAGAGGCTGAGGAGCGTGAAAATGCACCTCAGGCCAAAACTCGGCCCACCAGCCTGGCAATGCCCGCTCTCACCTCCAGCCCTGGGCTCTAAGAGAAAAGGACCCTCCGATCGCAGGCGTACCCTGGTTAGCAGGAGTCAGGAGCCAAGATCCAAGGGGCCTGAGAAACCCTTCTTCCCTTTCTCGTCTTGAAAGCAACCACTCCATCTAGCCCTCCGCCACCCACCTCTCCCGGTTTGCCTGTGGCAAAGAAAAGGGGCCGCGTCAAAAGCTTGGCTGTCTGAGCTGCGGTTGGAAATTTGAAAAGGATCTAGCTTGCCTGGGACGGGAAAGGCCGAAACTGGAGGAGCAGCCTCCCCAGTGCTGTTTAGGCTTGGCGGCCCCTCCAGAAACGCTTGCCCGGGTCTCCTGTCTCGCTCAGCCCATCGTGTAACTCAGCTCGACGATCTTAAATCATACTTTAGGGTAAATAAATGGCTGGATGATTATCTCCAGGGAAAAAGTGTGGCTAAATATGGAAACGCGGCTCCTGGTGGATGAGAGGCCCTAATTCAGCTCGCTCCTGGAGCACCCTTGGCCGAGAGTCCCTCCCTTTCAGAATCGCAGAAAACGGAGGGAAAGTTGCTTTGTGCGACCGGGCGTGCTGTTTCTGGCCTTCCGCAAATGTTTGCTGAGCTCAAATTGACTGACACCGTATTGAATGGTGATCTTTCCAAAGAGAAGTCCATTCTCCCCACCCCCAAATTGTGCATAAGCTTTAAGGTTGCTCCCAGGCCTAGGCGCCCTGGAACGTAGTCCCCGCAGCTTCTCCAGAAGCTCGTAGGTTCATTGGCCTCCTAACCTCTGGGCCTTTTCCCCTTCAATTGAGGACATAATCCCTCCAGGTAAACATCGGTGGGAGTCCTGGATTCGAAGCTGGGAAGATGCTGCTGGGCTCCAAGAGGCTTTCCGGCCTGAGCAGCGTACCTGACTCCCCCAGCACCTAGTAAGGCTTAACACCTAGAGTTGATCCTGTCCTCGGCGCAAGTAGCTGCCTTTGAGCCTCCAGCTCCCGACCGCCGCCACTTCTCAAAGTCGTGCCTCTCTTCTGTTTTGCAGATAACGGGGAATGGAGACCAATTGTCGCAAACTAGTGTCGGCCTGTGTGCAATTAGGTAAGAGCTCATTTCTTCCGCCCGGGTCCCTAGAAGGGAGACTGCGTCCTGCGAGAGCGGAGAGAAGGCTCCTGCTCGGCCGCCGCCAGGAACCCAGAGACTGGAACTTTCTCCAGGGGTTCTAGACGAAAAGAAAAATCAGACTAGTACAGCCGTGGCTCTTCCCTTTCAGAGAGGCTTGTGCTCAGGCAAACTAGCGAGGACTACCCTGACACTCCTCCAAGCTGCCCGGTCGGGTGGCCCAGGGACAGATCACTGCCCTCACTGGGTTGCCGGGGGCCCGAGGGCTGGGCGTGAGGTCTGTGCTTCCTCTAACGGGCTCTTTGCTCTCTGTCCCTTTTTCCCCTCCGACCTGCCTCGTCCCCTAACCCTGGCCCGGGGCTCCTGTCCTCGCCCTTTGGCATCCGCCGCCACTGCACGTGGGGCGGGCGCACTAAAGGCCCAGGCGTGCAGCCGGCGGCCGTTGGATGTCTCTTCTCCAAAGACTCCGAAATCAAAAAGGTCGAGTTCACGGACTCTCCCGAGAGCCGGAAAAAGGCAGCCAGCAGCAAGCTGTTCCCGCGGCAGCACCCCGGCGCCAATGGTAAGGGGGAGGGAAGCGCAGGCCGCGAGCCGGGCTCCCGCCTCCCGGACTCTGGGCTGCCCGTGAAGCACAGGCAGGCGAAGCCGCCAAAGCCGGTGTCCCCCCGCTGCAGAACTTAGACTATTGGCCTCTGGGTAGAACACGAAGCAGCCGTCCCAGGGACTTTAATTCCTTTCCACAAATTATACTGCACTCCTGAGACCCAACACCTCTCCCTTTTCTCTCTCCCTGTGGTCTGATCCCCTGCGCACGCCCCAGCCAACTACGGCCGCTGCATCTGGTGTGCAAAGTGGTCCAACAGCGACCTCTGTCGCTCTCCTGGTCCCACTGCACGCTGCACCACCAGGGCCCACCCGGTCCCTGAAGCTCACAGCCAAGCCTCGCCCAGGCGGCTGGGAGCAGTTTATCGCGCCAGAGGAACGCTGGGAAGTCGTGTTGAAGGCTCGCTTCGAAGGGTCTGGGTTTGGACAACAGCCCCAAAGAGCAGGGGACAGAACTATGCACAGCACATAAGGGCCGCAGCAATTATAAGCTCCTGTCAAGGAGCCCCTCCTGCTGTGCTAGCTGTTAGGCCTTGGGCTTGGATAACGTGATTCCTTGATTGTTTGGTTTCACCCTAGACCAGTCCATAGGCTTGTGCAAAAGGTGAAAAATCTCCCACGCACAGCGAAGGCCTTGGAGAAATAGAAACTTGCCCTTAGATAATGTATGTGAATATATAAGAGGAGAGGTCTTCATTTAGAATACGTATAAAATTCCAACTTACTTTTTTTTTCCAGCCCCTGTGTTTTGAAAGCTTCATACTAAGTGCCCAACCTTAGGAGGTTGTTGACCTTTGATTGTGTGAGGAGATAAAACTCCCCCACAGCCCTGGACCCTAACCCCCACACAAACGTAGTATGTGCCAGAGGGGGTAATTTGGAACTCCCGGCAAGTAAACAAAAAGTATTACTAAGAAAAAAAAAACAAAGACTTTTCTGCGTGTATCTGACCAAAAAGCATCATTTGTTGAAACAAAAAACGCCTAAAGCAAGCTGCAGCTTCCCCTCCCCAGCTTGCCCAGTCTTCCTGCTGGGCCAGTTAAACGCTCACTTGTCCGGGATTAACCCAAGGGGTTAAATGGGGGCAATGCAGAGATAATGTCGGCTGATTTCTGTCATTAAGACTGTGTTAAATTCTTCTTCTGTTTGATAATCGGTCGTAAAAATAAATTATTAGACCGGAGAATGTTTGGGATATGGTTAAAAATCAAGAGTAGCGAGGACTCCCAGGGAGACTGCTTTGTGCACGCTCTGCCTCGGCCCTGACCGGGCCTGGAAAGCCAGTACGGATGTCGTGGGGGGGAGGGCCGGCCGCTGCCCAGCGGAGGGCAAGTTACATCCTGTGGGTTGTGACCCTAGAACTCGACCCCCACCTCCAACCCCGATTTCGTTGACCAAAAGAATTGTTTCTGGGGCTAGGTGGCCTGCTTTGTAACTAATAGATGCAGGACACCACCCTCCCACCCCACCCCCGTCAAGGAGTCTGGGGTGCGAGATCGTCCTTGTAGGTAGAATGTGTCTGAGGGCTTACAGAGTTCAGTCCCCGCTGTCAAGTGTCCTGGCATTCGCGTTGGATAATAGGAGAAAGAAAGAAAAAAGAAAGTGTGTGGGGGGGGGGGACATTAGTATGAGGGATTGTGACTTTTACTTGCAAGGTGGATTATTTTAGGATAGTGTATGAAAGGTTCTCCCCCTATATTGCCAAAATGTCTGTTTTTCTATCTTTTGGACCCAAGAAAAAAAGCTGTCCAACTGTGTTTACTAGCATTCATTTAAAAGAGACATGTGATGGGAAGACATACTGAAAACCTTGATGTTTAGCTGGCGTGTGTGTGTGTGTGTGTGTGTGTGTGTGTGTGTGTGTGTGTGTGTGTGTGTGTGTGGACAAATCAAAAAATTAATTATAACATGCACCAGTACGGCAAAAAAAAAAAAAAAACCTAACTACTGGTCACCAAAGTTAAGAACCTTTTGAGGATTATAAAAAATAATTTAGACAATGTACAAACTTCTGACTGGAATTTATTTTTGTACTTTTAAGGTTTCTTTTATTTCAAAAAAAAAAAAAGAGAGAGAACCATATTTTTAAGTGTCATGCAGTGACAAAGAGAAGGCCAGGATACTCCGTGAGCTCACCTATTCTTCCTCAAACAGCGCAGCTGCAGGCTCCTTAAGGGAGACTCCCAGCTCCGTATTCCAGCCAAGGCAGACCCAAAACTCGAAACTGGAGGCAGTGTAGGGGCTGAGAGAGTTAACAGAGTTTCCAGGCCTGGCACTTGGAGAGGAAGGCATTTTGGCCAGCCTTATAGAAAGGAACAAAGTCCAGCCACTTCACGTGGCTACGTTTTTTTAGGAACTCCTACAATGGTCTTGACCTTCAGGAAGAGAACAGAGTGCGGAATGGTTGAGAGTCCCTGCCATGGAGTAGGGCATAAAGCCCACAGCGCTGCCCGCTGCCCGGCTTGGCCTCAAAGCCTGTCCAGTTAGCCCTGTGACAGGCGGCCAGTACTTCTTCGGCCCGCTTTCCATACCCCCAGCCATGCCATTAATTTTTAAATAGCTTTGACAGAAAGGCTTGACTGTAAGTATTCTGACTGCCCCAAGTCCTAGATTCCCCCTTTCCCTCCCCCCTCAGAAGGAAACTCCAAGGTCCCTCCCCTACACCCTGTCCCTAAACACCCCTTCTACCACGGTGGCGACTTAATCGCCTTCGGAGGATGCGAGCAAACTCTGGTGCTTGCCTGGGTCCAGTTTCTCTCTTGGGCTCCCATTCACTTAATCGGCAAAATGTTGGCGAAGCTCGAGCTATGTGGACTCCTGATCTACCCACCAAAGCACACGTCTGATTTTCCATTATGAAGCCATTTAAAGCGGAGGCCTTCTAACTGGAGACATTCAAACCTTCGGTAGCAAAAGGCAAAATGGTGGTACCGGGAGGAGGGATCTGAGCCCCGAGGAAGAAGGTTGTGTAGGAAAGTGGAGAGATCTTGGCTGTAAGGAGGAGGCAAGGTGCAGGTGCTAGGTGAAGGAGATTTGAAGCTTGAAAAAGCAAAGCGACAGAACTGGGTGGTGACACTTATCTTCTTTTTCCCCCACTGAACACCACCTCCACCATTAAACCTGCAGTTTTATTGACAGAAGCCTCCTCTCTGCTGGTGATTTCCAACCACCACCACCCCCAACACCCGCGCCCCCCAGCGGTTAATTGTACCAGATGTCCAGGTAGTCAGTCCCTGACGGTCAGTCGGTGGCAAGCATTCTTTGCAGGTGGCGATTCTCCCAACCATTCCATTCTCACACAAAGTTTCTTTAGGCTGCTTAGGCTGTTACTCCACACAGACTGCTGTTAATATATGCAGCAGTTGTTAGAGCGACTCCGGGGAAAAGGAAATGTATAACGAAAGCTTATTCGTGAGCAGGAATATACTAATGGAACAATCTGATGTCTTCTTAATCCTATGTAAAAAGCTTTGTCGTCTTCCTAATATTGACTGAATGGGTAATTAATGGCTCTTCATCTAGGCGAATACCCTGTAATCCAAGATAGGCAAAAGACAACAGCCCAAGTTAGAAGACAAAAGGCGCGACTGCAGCCACAGACCCCTCCCACTGGGAAAGTTTCTTCCCCTGGGAAAGAAAGCAGGGATGGGGGGACCAGACCCATCCTTGGTGGGCTTCACTAACCAGAGAACTCGACCAAGGACTCGGCGCTCCAGAATGCAGTTCTCTCTTGAGCTCTTCTCTTTTTCTTCTTCTTTAAGATGTCCCCATATAAAAGCCATCCGAGGATCACCCCCACACAAAGGGTCCCTTAAGAACCTCAGCACTGGACCCGGCTTCTTTTGGATCTAGGACCCTCCCTTCCTTTACCAACCTGGCTTAGACTAAAGTAGCTGGGGCAAAGGGGAAGAAAATCCTGGAACATGTGCATTTGAGCGCACACACACACACACACAGACACACACACACACACACAGAGAGAGAGAGAGAGAGAGAGAGAGAGAGAGAGAGAATGTGTGTCTGTGTGCTGAAGTACCATTAGGAGTGGTGGAGTCACTTTGTGAGGGTCTGACATGGAGAGTGCCCAAGATTCTCCCAGCATGTTTTGAACAGGCTGACATTTTAATTTAAACCTTTAGAGTAATACATTACTAAGGTTACTACAAGGAGGTGGGCTTCTTTTTTTTTCTTTTTCTTTTTTTTTCTTTTGTCAGCTGACAGCTTTTAAAATATTATTTCGCTAGGGAAATAAAAGCTTCATCTCAGATTATAGGTGGGTATTTTTGGATTTATGTGATTTATGGTCACCATGGCAACTAATGCCGAATGTTAGCTACCAGCATGTCTGGGAAAGAAAGGAGAGTGGGAGAAATAGGAAAAGGAGGTGAACATGAGCTGGAGAGAGGGGATTGATTTAATCCAATTATTTTTTAAGTGACTTCAGTTAGCCCCTGCACCTCCCTCTCTCCAAACCTGGATATCTGTATTTATTTTCATTTTCTTTCCTTTCCTGGCTGGGCTGTTCTCAGCTTTTCTCTCCTCTCCTGAATATCTCTCTCTCTCTCTCTCTCTCTCTCTCTCTCTCTCTCTCTCTCTCTCTCTCTCTCTCTCCCTTTCTTTTCCCCTCTTTTCTCCACACCGACAACAAGTCACATTTAGCTATACCAATCTCGTGGGTCAGTAAATTGATGCTTTCTAAAAACAAGTGAATGTGTAGTAAACCTGCCCTACTTAGGTGCAAATACGTGAGGGGGTATTGACGGCTCTTAGGTTAGTAGGTTTCAGCATCCTCTTCCCCGCCCTAGTCACTTCTGCTTTTCTCGATGAGCAGTGGGGGATACCTCCCACTGGCACCCTAATACCCCCCAAGGTTGTCACCCCAACCCCTTCAATGTTGGACCGGGCTGGGAGAGCAGAAACACGGGTATGCTTTCATAAGGCGGCAGTGGATGAGTGTTAGTTAATCTCTGGCCTTCTGAAACAGAAGAGAGTCTTTAACAAACCCAACCTTTCTGTGTGTGTGTCGTTGATGTTGTTTTGTTTTTGTTTTTGTTTTATGTTATGTCTTGCTTTGTTTTCATTTACGGAACAAGAAAAAATCATCCGGAGTGAAGCTTTTCATTTGGGAGGGAGGTCACTCTCCTGGGGTTCGGGGTAGGGGTGCAGTCAAGCCTGGTTTGTGTGCAAACAGTTGAAAGAGGGGATAAGAAGTCACTTTTCTAGGTATGGGGTGCCAGGTCTCCTCTTACACACACACACACACACACACACACACACACACGCGCGCGCGCGCGCGCGCACACACACACACTACCCATCACGTGGCTGAGTCCTGGCCAGGTCAAGTCCTTGAGCCACCTTCCGCAATGCTATACACACACCCCTTTATAGCCTGACAGCTCAGGCAGACCTCTAATTGAGCCATCTTCCAGGTGAGTTCTGAGGGCAGTCTTTACAAAATTTGAGGATTGATTGATTGATTGATTGATTGGGTCCCAGGCCATACTCTGCATCTACCAAAACGGACAGCCCAGACCTACTGCTCATCGCTCACCGGGGTGGCTGGAAGAAGTTTGCTCAACTAACACTAAAGAGTGTGAAATTAAATAAGACTTTAAGACCGGTAATCGGTGGCAAACACCAGCTGAAGACACTTCTGGGTCACATACTTCCCACCCGGAGGGTCTTTCTTTGAAAGAATAAGTAAGAAAACCCAATTAAGGTGACTACGGTGCCTCCAAACCCCAAGCTTCCGTACCTTGGCCTTAAAGAGGGCATATAGCACAGCCCAAGCCTCCCTTCTCTCTCTCTCTCTCTCTCTCTCTCTCTCTCTCTCTCCCTCTCTCTTCTCTCTCTCTTCTTCTTCTTCTTCTTCTTCTTCTTCTTCTTCTTCTTCCTTTTTCATTTCTTTCCCTCCTTCCTTCCCTCCTTGCTCCATTCCTTATTTTCCTAACCTTGAATAGAAAACTCTGATGACAGCTTAAGTCACCATCATTTCTAGAGCTAATCAAGAATCCACGTGTGTTCACAGGATTGCTGAACTCCCTACAAGTGTGATTTGACTTACAACCCATTCTTCACCTATGTCACCTGTGACATCATTGTGGAGCATTTCTTGGTCTCCATCATACACCTCCACACCTACTCTGGCATGAACCCTTTAGGTCCTTGAAAGGTGGAGATCCTATCATGACTGCTTGGCAAGTATAAAGCAAGTTAGGAGAGGGTCAGTTGACTGTGAAAAATATTTTTTAAAAACTATTTTTAATCACTTGTGTGTCATACGTGTGTTCATGCGTGTACTCAAATATACACACATACACACACACACACACACACACATCAATGATGTGCAATTCTGTTTTTACTTTAATCAGCATGGATGTCTTTATTCTCAACCTCAGTTGTTCCACACAATCTAAATTTCTATTTAGACTTGGCTATGTGCATCTGTGTCTTTCCAAAATCTCCCATACTTTGGCACTAAGGGAGAACTACCACTTAACCCTGGGTTTTCCATCCATTTGGGGGACTACTTGAACCCCTCCCTGTGTGTAGTTTCCTATATGACTGTTCTACTGCAGGGGTGGGACTGCCAGAGCTTACGCTGAAAACCTCTAGGTTGAATGGGAGATAACCTTGAAAATCTGTGTGATTCTTTGCAACTTCTCAGTTTTGCAGGGGGAAAAAATGCTTTAAAAAAAAAAAAAAAAAAAAAAAGCTCCCAGCCTCAAAAACAGAACAAACGTCATTAACAACTACTGTTTTGCCACACTCCAGAATTCAAATCTTGAGGCAAAGAAGAATATGCCTATAAAATTAGAGAACCTTTTATTCTTTGGTGCAATAGAGTCTACCATGAAACGAAGCATTGTGGGATATGGTATGGTGATGCCCACAATTATACTGAGGTTTAAAAGAAGAAACTAGGATAAGATTAGTAAACATATTGGATAGAACGATCTGGATTCGTCTTGACTTAGTTATAGGTCATTGGCTGGCAAGTGCATGGGAGAAAATGTTTACTTTACGCATATACTTTATGAACTTGAGGGAATTAAAGGAAATTCAATAAGAAAATGGCTAGAAACATTTAAAACCCCTATTTAAAAGACTTAAGCAAATTAGAGTCTTATCAGATTAAAAACCACTACAAATGTAAGAACATTGTCTTCGGTGAAACGCTGTGAGGTCTGAGGAGGAAATTCTCCTGCCCGCCAAATCTCAGGGATAAAACGCGTCATCTAAGCACCAGATAATGAGCAGAATGTAAATTAATTTAACCTTCTTTACCAACAGGCTGCTGGTGTAATGTGTATAATTTAGTGATAAGGTTTCGAGACCTAATATAGCTGGATGTGTGAGCCTCAGCTAATTCAGGCCTGACACAAGGGTGTGTGTTCTGCTGAGCAGGTGCATGCGTGTTTATGTGTGTAGAACAGGGTGAGGCAGAATAAAGGTTAAAACCAAGAATGCTGAGCTAAACCTTGTAAAGAAATGCCTAAATATCTAAATTCTTGAAGTGGGATGGCAAAAGTGTGAAAAGACTGGAAATAATTCTCATTTGGCCCTTTGGGTGGTCTTGGTTCTATTTAAGGTGAGAAGGATTGTTGGTAGTGTTGGGAGGTAAGAGTAAAAGAGAGACAGATGTTATAACTATATCTGCAGTCACCCCTTCATTTGCTTAGTGCCAGGCTAACTTCCCCAGTCTTGTGAGTAAGAGCTAGGAGGGAGTTTGCTGAAGATTCCTTATACTGGCGCTGCAAATCATTGACTATAACGTCAAACAAATTACATTCAGGGAAGATAACACTAAGTCCACTGTGAAACAATCGCAAATGCAGAGATCCGAGGAGGGGAGTAGATTACTATGTGTTCTTCAGCTAGGCTGAGGGACAAAAGGGGAGTGTGTGTGTGTGTGTGTGTGTGTGTGTGTGTGTGTGTGTGTGTGTTTGCCAGATCTCAAACCCAGAACCTCCCGGGTGCTCCAACACTGAGCAGAATCCCTCCCCCAACCCCCCAGTCCCACAAAGGACTTAGAAAAATTATTTTGAATGCGTTTGAATTTATACCTTTGGAACTTAAATTTTCTTTGCTGCACGGGCTGATGCCTCCATGGGTGCTGTTTTGTTTGATACAAATGAAAGAGATTTTTGCTTTGCCTACTTGGGCAGTCCTCTAGGCTCTCCCCAACCTGGTGCAAATCTACTGTTTCTGTGTAATTGTGCTTTAATGATTCAAGACAGCCTTGAGCTCCCTAGGAAAAGAAAATGACTGTTAAAAAATCATCCTTGAAATTGGTCATTTGGCAACGTTCTTAATTGTATGGAAATTCATTAAGGCATATTTTCTATATAATTAGCTCAAGGTTGTTGATTCTACCGGCTAAAGCCTGGATTTGAATCTGATTGATAATAAAGTAAACAAGGGAGTCGAATTTAAAGCATAGCTCTCTCTCTGGCTGGGACGAGCTCAATACAGTGTACAAGGAATTTGAAAGACCTAGGATGTGTCTTAATCAACGTTAAGTAGAATGGATAAGCTTTCAGCATTTCGAAAACGCTGGGTTAGGGTTTCTACTCTATTGTGAGTTTTCTGTCTGGGAACTAATAAGCATTACAGGGGACGTGATTTGAGGCGACTTTTTTATTCATGTATAAATCCAGAGTGAACCACCAAGCAGTTGTTCGACTAAAGTCAAGGTAATTTTCTTTTGACGGGTCCATTTTCTTCTCGATTTCTAATTTATTAGCCTGCCTTTTCAAGACTCTGTCTTCTTTGCAATTAAAGTAAAGCTTCCTCAGATTAGCGCGACATTCACCTGACAGGCGAATGGAGGGGGGGGTGCGGAATTAAGATGAGAAAGGTGATTTGCTGGTGTTTTTCAACGTTAGCTTTAGGTAGCACGTCGCCTTTCTGTCCTGACCCGGGGTTTTGGGGGGCGGGGGGGGCGCTCTGGTCTAGAAATGGATGTGGTGAGACACAAAAGGGAGGGGGTGCTTGATGTCGGTCCTCCACTTTTCTTCTTTACCCTAACCCGACTCCAAGTCTCCTCTCCCCCACCTTACAGTCCTAACCAAAGCCGAATAGCCTTTGGCTGGGCAGGAGCAGAATTCCCAGGAGCGCGCCTGTGTAGACCGGGTGGGCACCGCAAGGAATTAGTGGGGCCTCGCACTGCTGATAGGTGCAGACAGAACCATCCCTCTGCCGCGGCTCGGGGCCTCGCGATTGGTGTGGAGCCACGTCACTCCGACCCGAAGAAGGGTCTGGGAGGAGGCGGAGGCGGGGAGAGCTGGGGAGGGCCGCCGCAGAGTGACGTCTTGCCACCAGGAAGCCCGCCTCTGGTTTTAAGATGTTAGGCCAACAGGGAAACGCGGAGCCGCAGATCTTGCCGGTCTCTCGCTGGGGTGTCTGGAGCTGAGCTGCGGCGGGGCCTGGCTCCAGCTCGACGGCCCGAGGGGGTGTGCGTGCGAGCCGCGGAGGGTGTGCTCTGAGGCCCGCGCAGAGGCCGTGGCGGCTGCAGCCGCCGCGGGGGATCTAATATCAGCTACCTGTCCCTGTCACTCTTGACACTTCGCTGTCAGGGCTGCAGCGCGGGGGGCGGGCAGAGTGCTCTCGGTGCTGTCCTTATTGGAGGGGTATCTAGGGGAGGGAGGGAGGCAAGAAAAGGGTCTTTGCCCATTCTTGTTTCGCTTTGGATCGTGGAAGTCGGCTCCCTAAAGACGCTCGCAGCGGTTCCCTTTCTGCCCACGTCCCCAAGTCTCCGTTGGCCCCCTGACTTTCGGCTGCCGAACTCTGTTTGGCTGGAGTCTGCAGTTAGAAGAGACAGGGGCGGTTTGGCTGGAGGACTCTGCAGTTTGCGTCCCCTGGCTCTACAAGTCTCGGCTAACACGGGGACACTTGGCGCCTAGAGCGCTACCCAGAACCGGCGGCCACCGGGGCTCGACTGGCGGGAACCCTGGACTCGTAGGGCGCCGCACTCCCTTGTCCATGAACTGCATGAAAGGCCCGCTGCCCTTGGAGCACCGAGCAGCCGGGACTAAGCTGTCGGCCGCCTCCTCACCCTTCTGTCACCATACCCAGGCGTTAGCCATGGCTTCGGTCCTAGCTCCTGGTCAGCCCCGCTCCCTGGACGCCTCCAAACATAGACTGGAGGTGCATACAATCTCCGATACGTCCAGCCCTGAAGTCGCAGGTAAGGCGCCGCGCTGCCCCACGGACACTTGAGCGCAGCCCCCTGGCGCCTCCCGGCCGGCTGGACCCCCGAGGAAGCCGCCCCCTCCTAGGGAAGGCGTGGTCGGAGTGGTCGTTCTGTTAGCTCAAGGCAGAACTTCCGGGAGCCTGGATTCTGGTGACCCCGTCCCTTCCATTCAGTCCCCCACCGACTTGGTTCCTGTGGCGCTAGTAATCCCTCCCACGCCGCTGAGTCTACCTTGATCTATCTTCAGTTTCTTGGGTCACAGATGCCTCAGCATTTCTATTCAAGGGCGTTCAGAGGCCGCCCCAACTCTGTCCCCCTTCTCCTGTTAGCGTTTAACCTCCCGGGGAGACTCACTCCTTTAAAAAGTATGTCTAAAATTATTTAGCTAGCATACCTCCCCACGCCGTGAGGAGCTGGTGGACTTTCCTTCCTACCTGAATCCTAACACCCACTTTCCTAACCTTCCAAAACCTCCTGGAAATCTGAGGTTTGGGGATTGGGGTCTGGGAAGTTGTGCGTAAAACACGCGCGTGTTCGTGTCTTAAAAGGATGTGTTTCTTCTCAACTGTGTATACTTTTGAGCAAAGGCTATAAAAAAATGAATGTACCGCCTCAGTGAGATAAAGGTGTAAATAAAACGTGCGGCTCTGGGGGAGGGGAGGAAATGGGGCGCACACACCCACACTTTCACCGCTCACCCCCAGACACAGCGCTCCCTACGGAACGGAGGCGCCGCGTACAGCCCTGTCCCCGCCAGCAACGGGGTTCTTGGCCTCCTCTGCCACCCTCTCTGGTTGAGAGGTCGCGTTTTGCAGACGGGAATCTGACCGAAACTGTGTTTCTTTCTGCTTTGCTCTTTCAGAGAAAGATAAGGGCCAGCAGGGAAAGAATGAGGATGTGGGCGCAGAGGACCCGTCTAAGAAGAAGCGGCAACGCCGGCAGAGGACTCACTTCACTAGTCAGCAGCTCCAGGAGCTGGAAGCCACTTTCCAGAGAAACCGCTACCCAGACATGTCCACTCGCGAAGAAATCGCCGTGTGGACCAACCTTACGGAAGCCCGAGTCCGGGTAGGAGCCAGCACCCAGTCTGGGAAAACTAGGGGGCCGAGGCCTTGCCAAACTTCAGAGCCTGCAGATCAGGGGTGGGAGTAGGAGTGGTGAGTGGAAGGCAGTGTCACCCCTTAAGGACGCGGGTGGGAAGCCACTTTAGAAGAAGAAAGGGCCGAAGGCCTCCAGGCGGCGAGTGTGCCCGAGGTTACTGCTCCTGGTTCCCAGGCAGAGCTGCCCTGGCGCAGGCGCCGACAGCCTCACCCGCTCTCTGCCGGCCCATCCGGCGCCCTCCCAAGCTGAGCTGCGCGGGCATTCCTCAGCAAAGGGCATTGTGTTCCCGGCTTGCCGTCGCCAGACAAGCGCCAATAAAATCCCTCCCCGCCAGGAGCTGTGAACAGGCTCCAACCTGTGCGCCTAGAACAAGAAAACCCTCCAGAAACACGCAAGGGTTGGCCTCACTGGAGAACCTTCGCGCCCAGCCCGGCCCAGCCCGGCCCAGCCCGGCCCAGCCTTTTCTCCCTTGACTAGCAAGAGTTGCTCGCAGGTCTTTGCCGGGGCGGGTTTCACACTATTCAGATTTCTCTCCCACTCTACCACCTAGTTTCGTAATCCCTGGAAGTAACGACTATTCTGCTAGCGCTTTTAGAAAAAAGGAGAAGAAAGACGTTTCAATTTGGTTTATTTATCTCCTCGAGAAAGTTCAGCTCAATGAACGCTGTACTCACACCCCTTGCTTAATTATAGTCATAGATTTATAAAGAGAGCTTACCTTTACTTTGTAGCAAATCTGCCCTTTATGGACTGGCAAAAAAAAAAAAAAGAGTTTAAATAAATTACCCAGTAGCAGTATCCTGGTTTAACGCCGGTCCGTTGGAATGTCCAAGATTGTTAAGATTCTGAAAGAGGAAAACGGAACTCAGCAGACTCCAGAGCCTGCTGTTTTAGAAAACACGGTCTGTGTAGAAGAAAGGAAGCAAAAAGGTGGGGGAGGGAGGACGAAAAGAAAAATAAAGAAAATATCAGACAGCAACAAAAATGAAAACTAAGGCGTATTCTCAAAGCCAAGAGAAGGAAGACACAGTCAGTGTAGCTCTGTGGCAGGTTAGGCAATGCCGGCAGATAAAGAAGCCGGGAAGACGCGGGGAGTGGTTTTAGTTTAACTGCCCGGAGCCAGCGCTCGTGCAGGGGCCGCGTGGTTTTGAGCAAGGTCAGTCTTTTCTTTAGCTTTCTTTAGCATCAGGGAACGATGGACCTGCACGTACTCTTCTCGCCTGGGCAAAGTTTAGAAGGCCTGGAGTAGAAATGACAAGTAATTAAAATAAAGACACAATTTGTCTTTCACTGAAATCCCCGGGGAGAGCCCTCCCACCCCCACCGGCTTTTCCTAGGCCCCGGCTCCTCTGCAGCGGGTGCGCGCTCCAGCGGCCTGCTTCCAAGCGCTTACTTTTTCAGCCAAGTCCGTGAGGCTTGCTTTTTATAGCAATCGGGTGTAAAGAGGAAGGGGGAGGGAAAAAAAGGAAATCAAGAATGAAAGGGAAAAGAGGGGAAAAAAGCGGATTAGACGGCTGGGCGCGACAGAGATGTGTAATGTGAAACATCACCGTTGTCAGCTCTGGGCTGTTGAGCCAGGCCTCTCTCCAATACACAAAAGCCGCTCTCTGGGGCGACTGGCGGGGCCCAGTGTGGATTGGAAGAGGGGTTGTGGCGAGGCCACCGGACGCGGGTGGGGGACCGGCCAGCCTCCTGCAAATCCACAAGACAGCTCTAGTCCCGTACTAAGCTGTGTCCAGAAGCTGGCTAGGTTTGGGGAAGAGGAAGGTGGTACAGATCAAACTAAGGGAGGTGAAGGGAGGTGAAGGGCTACATACAGTGACTGGTTCAGAAATCCCGGTTTACGTGCTTAGCTCCTGGAATTTAACGAGCAGACTACGAGGTGGTCCTTAGCTTTTTATTTGGTTGTTTTTCTAGGGCATCCGGGTCCTAGCGCATTCGGAGAGGCGTGGGGGCTTTGGGGGGGGGGGCGAGCTTGGAGATACTGGAGGGAAGGGAGGGGCTGTGTGGGAAGAGGCCCCTGGTCCTCATTACTGGATCGGTGGTTTTGAAATGGAAGCAAGCTTGCAAGGTTCTGAGAGGGTCCCGTGTATTGTACACTGTTTTGGGACCCTAAAGAGGTCCTAGAGGATCAAGCGGCCCTTAGGCCTCCAGGAATTCGATTGATTGGACTTCTGTGTCTCAGCTCACAGTCCAGACTCCGGGGTTGGAGCGGCTGAGGCCTCTAGAGCTTTACTAAGGCCTGGGACAAGCACCAGTGCGGTTTAGCTATTCTCAGTGGCTTTCACGGCGCATGGTGTAGACTGACTGGAGCCAGGGGCAGCAAGAGCGTGTGCGCGCTTACAAGGTCCAGTGTGACCCAGGTTGGCTTCTGGTACTTTATTTTTAAATGAGTTTTACGAGTTTGAACCTAATTGTCTCTGTGTCCTCTGTCTCCTTCCTTATCCGCACCACCCCAGGTTTGGTTCAAGAATCGCCGGGCCAAGTGGAGAAAGCGGGAACGCAACCAGCAGGCCGAGCTGTGTAAGAACGGCTTCGGGCCGCAATTCAATGGTCTCATGCAGCCGTACGACGACATGTACCCCGGCTACTCGTACAACAATTGGGCTGCCAAGGGCCTCACGTCAGCGTCTCTGTCCACCAAGAGCTTCCCCTTCTTCAACTCTATGAACGTCAATCCCCTCTCCTCCCAGAGCATGTTTTCCCCGCCCAACTCCATCTCATCCATGAGTATGTCGTCCAGCATGGTGCCCTCCGCGGTGACCGGCGTCCCGGGCTCCAGCCTCAATAGCCTGAATAACTTGAACAACCTGAGCAGCCCGTCGCTGAATTCCGCGGTGCCCACGCCCGCCTGTCCTTACGCGCCGCCGACTCCTCCGTACGTTTATAGGGACACATGTAACTCGAGCCTGGCCAGTCTGAGACTGAAAGCAAAGCAGCACTCCAGCTTCGGCTACGCCAGCGTGCAGAACCCGGCCTCCAACCTGAGTGCTTGCCAGTACGCGGTCGACCGGCCGGTGTGAACCGCGCCCAGGGCGCGGGGATCCGAGGACTGTCGGAGTGGGCAACTCTGCCCGAGAAAGACTGAGAATTGTGCTAGAAGGTCGTGCGCACTACGGGGAGAAAGAGGGGTGGGGGAAAGAGATCAGAGGAAAAGAAACCACTGAATTCAAAGAGAGAGAGCGCCTTTGATTTCAAAGGAATGCCCCCAAGTGTCTGCCATCTTTCGCTGAAAGTATTCCCAACAGTTGGAGGACGCGTGCACCAACAAATGTTTGACTGGATATGACATTTTAACATTACTATAAGCTTGTTATTTTTTAAGTTTAGCATTGTTAACATTAAAATGACTGAAAGGATGTATATATATCGAAATGTCAAATTAATTTTATAAAAGCAGTTGTTAGTACTCTCACGACAGTGTTTTTAAAGGCTAGGCTTTAAAATAAAGCATGTTATCCAGAATCAGTTAGGATTTTTCGCTTGCGAGCAAAGGAATGTATATACTAAATGCCACACTGTATGTTTCTAACATATTATTATTATAAAAAATGTGTGAATATAAGTTTTAGAGTAGTTTCTCTGGTGGATGCCTTGTTTCTGAAACTGCTACGTACAACCTATCCTGTGTATAACATTTCGTACGATATTGTTTTACTTTTCAGCAAATATGAAAAAAATGTGTTTTATTTCTTGGGAGTAAAATATACCGCATACAAATTGGTCTGGATTCTCTCTCCCTTTCTCTGTCAACTGGCCAGGGTGTCGAAGCCACTGACTCCAAAACAAACCAGTTTCCTCTGCCTGCCTAGTCCAACGTACAAGGCACTATTTAAATTCAGTAGAAATATATCCTAGCCATTCATCAGAAACTAAAAAAGAAAAGAAAGGGGGGAGGGGGAGGAGGCAGGGACGCTGCAAGCTGGTATATATGCCCCAGATTCGTCTTTGGCCGAAATCCATCAGATGTCATTGTTGTTAGCAAATAACACCAGAGGAAGAAGAAAGGTGAGAGAAGTTTTGAAGTATGCCAACCAGCTTGGAATGAGGCTGAAGCTTGCTGGGTCGGAAGGAACCCCCCCCCCCAGTAAACTGTTCGGGAGACAAGATGAGAGGGCGTGCACATGTACAGTTTGTATACATAAACTTCTTAGAAGGAACACATCTATAATAAATTTACAAGGAAACACCTTCAGTTCAAAATATTTAGGCCTCCACGTTTATCTTTGAGGCTTAAGTAGAGAGATCCTTCATTCATATTGTATTACTATTTTCAAGTCCTTGGGAGACATTAAAAGAAACAAAGACCATTTCTAATAACTACAGCCCGTTGGTTCCCTGTGTCAAAGAGCCCAGGGGTTGAGGGGTTAGAGTGGGGTTTCCTGAGTCTTGTAGAGCAATATGTAGCTGAGGCAAAGGTCATGCCCCCTGTGTTTTGTTTTAAATAATATTGACCCATTAATTCTAAACCTGCTTGTTCCTGAAATTATACAGGATTATAGTTTGCAAACTGCCGGACAATGAGGCAAATCAAGATGAATTACAGCCTGGGCCCTCCCTTCTATCCTCTGACATCTAAACAGGGAATGAGGTCCACGTGAGTGTTTGAAAGAACTCTAAGCCCTGGCTCCTCCTTCCAGTCCAGCTTTTTAGCTCCTTTTTGTTAAATGTGAAATTTGATTTCGTAACCAATAGTAGCAAATAAGGCTTACTTCTCTAAGACTTCATCGCCTAGGCGCTGGGAAGGTCACCAGAGGATGTTCTGAGGTCTTTTGTTATTCCTGCCCCCCACACACTCTCCCTCTCCCCCTCCCCACCCCCACAGTATATGCTAGGACAAACACCAGCCAAGGAACTGGGATAGAAAAGTATCCTCCGGTTTTCTGAAGCCGAGAAAACCGGTGTTTTTACGCTTAAGTTGCTTTTTATCTCACCGAAACTTCACTTAGGAGCTTTCAGAGTCTTTGTTCTGTGAGGACCTGCTGCTGCGGCTTAAACAGATCGCAGATAATATCCCCGATTTAAGATCAACTGCTCGGGGCGCACATTAACTTTCTTTTTCTTTCTTTTGAAAGCTTCGCGCCCAGTCCTGTTGCGGGATCACGCGGTGGGTGTGGGGTAGATAGGAGGCCTTTGGACGAGGGTCACCTCCCGCCCTTGTTCACTTGAGAGCAGTGGAGAGGAAAGCGGTCACCAAAGGTGGACTTTGACTTCTGGAACCGGGGAGGCGGGTGGGAGGGAGCCAGCCAGTGTCTCTCTGAGCGGTTGGGGAGAGCTGAGAGGGGGAGCAAACCGTGTGGAAGATTTTGGGGATCTTGCCTAGAAGCACAAAAAGAGGGCAGCTGGCCTATTTTGCTTTTCCTGCCAGACTGATCAAGGGTGAGCTGGGAGCGCATGTTTAAGGGGTGAATCTAAGGCCTAGTTTGTTGGCTCAAGCAGAATTCTGTTAGAGAAAAACCAATCTGCAAAAACAATGTAAAACAACAAATGGAAGAGTTATCACTTCCCCGACTTTAGATGTTCAATTGAGGGGCGGGGACTTGGGACAAAAGATAGGCCTTGCCTCAACTCAACTACCACAGCTACTTTCTCTGGACTTCCACTCGGCCTCGGCCTCGTCCAGGATTCACAGCCAACTCACCCTCCCGGCAGCACCTCTCTTTCCCCTGGAGCCGGAGAAACCTAGATCCCGAGCGGGTGGAGCCCGCCCCCTTGCCCCTCCCGCTCCTAACCGGGTCCCCCCTCCAGCCATCGCCACCTCCACCACCACGGTTCCACTCAATCGATTTTTGCTGCATGTCAACACTTATTACCGGTGAGTGTTAGGGTATTTTTTTTTCTCCTTCTCTAGGTCTCTTAATGATTTCTGAGCTAGTTGTGTATTAAAGTGCTTAAAGGAAACTTAAAGATAATCTATAGCATGAAGATACCCCCCCCACTCCGCGTGGGTTTAAACATGGCGAGAGCTTAGTGAGGGAGACAGGCTTCCGTGGCCTAGGCACTCAGGGAAGCACCTCAGGGAGGGCCAGAGCAAACCGGGCTTACAGCGAAGGGGGCCTTGCTTAGCCCTACAGTGGTATAGGCTCTGTGGGTCCTGCTCGTCCACTTGCTACACATTTGAACTTTCACCCACCATGATGGCTGCAATATAACTGTGTTTTTATTTTATTTTCTCTTTTTAAAGTTAAACTTCTTCTTAGGGCCCCAACTCGGCATTCTTCTAATACGGGATTCAGGTTAGGTAGAGGCTGGGAGAATGGTGTATAAAGCCCACATACATCCTTATCCCCTCCCTGTTCCTAACTCTCAGATTTGATGCCCTCAACTTGCTTACAAACGCAATTGAAAAGGAAAGATGGTGGCAAGCCCCAGCCCCATAAGCAACCTCATTAGAGGAGGAATCAGCTTCTCCCTGACCTAGTTTTTCCTGCCCCAGATCTCCCTGGGTACTGAAACCAGGAGTCCTTTTTAGAGTGTAACAACACCACCAACAAATTAATGGGAGAAAAAAATACCATCTTTAAAGTCCCAATATTCCTCAAAGCCCTATAAATTAACCCGTGGAGAGCAGCGAACCCTTTTAAGGAGCGTCTATAAAACTCCTGCGCGTTCTGGAAAGAGGACAGTCTCCCCACCCCCTGTCACGGCGGTGACCAAAACAAAGGTCTGCTCTGCAATCCACATCCCAATCCACGAGTCTCTGACACCCGTCTCCCCAGCCTCTGTCGGCCCACCAGAGATCTGAACTAGCTGAGCAGTCCCGGCTGGGAGGTTTAACTTTTTTTAGAGCTGAGAAGAAAGGGAGGAATGTAACCAGATCAGAGTCTTTATGAATATAGACTTCCCGCTGATTGATTTATAAACCCCCAGCGAACGGCAGTTAACGTAAGCAAGCACCCTGACGTGCAGGAGACACTGGTGGACTGCGTTGGTGAAGCAGGTCTGAAAAGAAATGAGATCTCTGGTAGCAGATTTTTGTTTTCCAGGAGAAATTAGAAAGAAAACATCTTTCCCTGCCCATCCTCCCAAGCCATTGTGTTTGAATTCAATCCGGAAAAAAAAAAATAATTCTAGAGGGGATGTTTTTAAAGTCACTGTGAACACATGAGTGATTTACCTAGGCAGACATTGGCAGGGGGAGGTTTTACGTTAATCTTCAAAGTTGTCCCCTCTTGCTTTCTCCTGCCTCCCCACAAAGGGAGACCTTTTCATTGCTGGTTTTTCTTTCTTGCTTATTTTTTTCTGAAAAGATTAGAAGTAGAATTTACTGTGTTTAGGATGCGTAACTTCATTTTTGTATTGGATTCTTTTCGTTTTATGTAAATGTTGCTTTTAGATTTTGTTTGGGGACTAAGGAAGTCCTGCAAGAGATAAAGTACCCCCATTAAAGTAGTTAATTCTACTTAATTGCTCCAAAAAAAAAAATCACAGTTACTCCTTTTGTGGTGATGTACTGTAGCAGTTGTAGAAAGGGGGAGATACTTGAAGTCTAAGCTACTTAGCTGAAGAACGCCTAATAGAACCATCTAGCTTCCTTTTTAATTTAAAACACGCTTTAAAAACATTCAATGACTGTGTGGAGAAGTATTTACTTTGAGGTGATAGTGTTGCAGGGTTGCTTTTCTTCCTCCCCTTTCTTTTTAAAAGGAGACTAAATGAAGTCGAGACTAATTAGTTGCTCGCCAACCAGTGCGTGTACGTGTGGGAGGGGGAGGCGCCCTGTGATTTTGATGGATCCCTTCCCATCCAGCTCGCCTAATCTTCTGGTTAAAATGTTAGAGGTCTCCTTCAGTTTTCCACTCTCCTCTTTTCCGCCCTACTGTCTTCTTTGCACCCAGCCAAGGTTTGACTTTGTTTTCTTTTGCTGTTTTTTTTTCCCCCTCCTATTCCCGATCCTAGCAATTTAGAAAATGGCCCGTAGTGCTGGATGCTGAGGCACGAAGATTAAGTCTTGGGGTTGTTTTTCTTAGAGACTTGGCCACAACTTCCTCGTTCAAGAACTAGAAAAGCCCCTTTGCTTCCTCAGGCCAGCAGCTAGCTGCAGCGCCCGAGGTCCGTTTGAGATGGTAACACCTAGAACCCTTTTAAATGTCCGGGACAGAACACTAGGGCAGAATTTAGATCGTGATTCATAACTCAGCCAAGTGGTACTCCAATTATTCTCCTGCTCTGTCTGCACGAAGTGGAGGGGGGGAAGGAGAGAGAGAGAGAGAGAGAGAGAGAGAGAGAGAGAGAGAGAGAGAGAGAGAGAGAGAGAGAGAGAGATCCTTCCCTGTTCTTCCGGATGGAGAAGCAGTACTTTCTCGGCGGCCGTCACTTCACGCTGACGCCTGCGTGTGCTGGACCGCCTGTCTCCCAGCCAGCTAGCTTCACCTCGCTCTGTGCGGGCACCGGGGATGGGGAGGGGAGGTCTCCGGACGGAGGTGGGGATTCTGCAGGCCGTCCTCGGGACACATTTTCTTTGCCTGCCAGAGCCCAAGGCTCTTTGAAAAGAAAGTGATATCAAACAAAATCAAGTGATATAAAAGCTTTCTGCGGGCTCTGGGCCTCAGGTGAATCTTCATTCCCAGGGCTTCACCAGCCGCAGGCCCTCGGGTCCCTGCTGAAATCCAGAAATGGAGTCAGTTGACCTCGTCTGACGAAGTAGGGTCTTAGCGTTTCTACGACAAAAGGGTGGATCCCGTCTGAGACTGCTGGGCCGCCCTTCCAGGCTCCGGCTTCCCGGTGCGGGGGTTCCCAGGCTTCGATCACCTTCTCCAGCATAGCTGAACTGGTGGTCAATTATCAAAGGCCCTGGGGCAGCTGGGCAGGACCTTTTGGACCTTGGAGTTCCTTTGCGCCTGGCCCACCGAGCTTGGCTTCTCCGATCGTCCAGATGCCGCGGTACCACCTGAGCGTGTCCTCAGAAACAGCAGCTCCTCCTAGGGCCGCTAGATCCGGTGGCTCGGTACAGCCCAGCTCTGTGACTGTCCACCGATCCCCGAAGCCTCTTTATCTTAATGGTCTGGCTTGTTTGTTTTATTGTTTTTGTTTTTGTTTTGGGCTGGAGGTTAGGCGCAAGGGGCGGTGGTAATAGGTCGGACCTCCCTTTAATCTACCCGTGCTTTTCTGATACAGTAGGAGAATATGAAACCCCGCGGGCCACTTATACAAGTCCAGGTCCTCTCTATTGGGACTCAGCGTGATTTCCGTGTCTCTCTCATAACATCTGACCTAATCAGCAGCTGGACAAACTCTCCTGATTCCTCCCCGGCGCCCGCAGCCAGTAGCCCCGAATGCGGAATCCAACACCCTTATCTGGGACAGTTCAGATGGACGCAGGGTCCAGCAGTGGAGTTGCGTGGACCCTAGCGCTTGAGCCCCTGGGTGGCCCTACAAGCGCTGATAGGGACCGGGACAGCCAGTCAGGGCGCGACCTTGCAGCAGCTATCCCAGAGACTGCAGTCCCTGGGCAGTAGGGGCCCTCCTCCCCTTCGCATCCCTTCTCACCCTCTCCTGGCCTCTGCTTCTTCGCTCCGAGCGGCCATATACCTTGAGTGGGTCACCCCTGCTTGCTTCCTTCAAGATGCCTCAAGCCCGGGGGTTGAATATTAACCGGCCAGAGCTATAGAGTGAGGTAAAACATTACATATAAAAATGAATCATCTATCCGATCCCAGAAGAGAAGACCTATAGCTAGCCCTGAATCTAGAAAAGATCTGGCACGTCCGTCCCGTGTACCTACTCCACTGACTGCTTCTACCCACGGACCATTCTGCCTCAGGAGGCCAGGAGCAGATCCTGGATACCCAATCATTCCCCTCGCGGAGCCTGTGGTTAATTGATGGTTTCAAACACAAGCTAAAGTCCTTTAGAGAAAGGTCGGGGACAGCATTTCATCTCTTATAAGAACTGGTGGAGACAGCCTTTAATCTAAGAGAGCCTTCTGGCCTCAGGGTGAAGGAGGAAACACCCCCACCCCCCTGCACTGTCTCCTCTGGCATTGCTGAGAGGCTAGGCTGAGTGGGTAGCTGGTGGCAGACAGAGTCAGGAGCCTGAGCCTGGAGAGAGGCCAGTCATGGGTGGCTACAAGCTGTCCTGGGCTGAGTACCCTGGCCTGAGGACCTCAGGAAACTATTCCTACTGGTCCCCATTTCTCATCCCTCTGCCTCCGACTTCACCCGTTTTTCCTCAGACCTATTTGTAGCTATTAACAAAAACTATAACAATGTTCTACTCAGAGTTAGCAGGTAGGCCCAAGTGTCCAGTCACTCAGAATTCACCAAAAGATAACAGGGATTGAAAGAGGAATGAGGGATCATGTACCTTCTCACTTCCGTGACCTTACCTGGGAAACACTAGTGACAGTCACTCACTATTCCCAAGACAGTGATGTGGTTTCTTTCTCTGATCCTCTCTTCCCTTCCCCCACTGGGGAAAAAAATGATAAGGTGGATGCTCATTAGAGAAAGATGTAATGCAACATGAAGCTCCTACACATTGCCCACAAGCTGAAGGGAATGCCCCTGCCTCCTAACAAAATGGAATCATTTCTCCTGCAACATACTTCTCTGATCTAAAATGAGGTGCCTGGCTTGTAGTAATTATTCAGCTCCTTTGACAACCACCATTTTCCTTAACTTGGACCCTGCTTCTGATTGGTTCCCTGACACAGCCTTATTTTCACTGAGAGTGCTTACTACTCTCAGTGAAAGTTTTCTACTGAGGGGGGTCCCCAAAAAAGTGGTTTTGGTGGTTTGCCTGTCTAGTTAGAACCCTGAACCACTGAATGGCCTCGGATCCCCTCTTAAACTCCTACAAAGGCAGCTACTTCTTCCCGGTGCTCACAGCCTGGAGAGTTAGGGACCCTAAGTATTTCAGGAAAGGTTTGGAGTCTGGCAGCAGAGGCAGGAGAACAGGAGAATAGGACTTTTGGGACACTCAGCAGGTGTGTTCTGAGTCCCGGGTACAAGTACTAATTGGATGTCACCATTCACTTAGTTCTTAGGGAACAAGGCTTGAGTTTAAGATGTGGTTACGCACTTAATCTCGTCCTCTCCTGGCTTGTCACTGCTCATACTTCATTGCACACAGTGTCCCGTGTCGTTCCAGCACAGCGGTGACAGCCCAACTTTGTCATCGTCCAATTCTGTGCCACACCACTTCTCCAAGAAAAACAGAATCGACTCAAATGTTCCACTGCTTTGCTCCAGGAGACAATGAACACATCAAGGCAAGTAAATGAAAAGAGGTTTGGGTCGTGCTCTCCGATGCCCTTCCCAGTGTGAATGTGAGAGTCAGAAACAGACCCGGAAGGGTATTCACTCTTCAAGGTACCCAGTGGCCGGGGAAGGGGAATTATGAAGAGTCTAATAGCCTCAAACTATCTTCTTCCTCACCAAACTACCATGCTATCTGACACTCTGGATCTATTTGTGTCCCTGGTAACAGTGGGTTTGACTGACAGGTCACAGACTGGAGGGCTTGGGTGACTGAAAACAAGTTTGACAAGAAAGGAATCTGGGTGGGGTGCCACCATAGAGGTGGAGAGAGGATGGGGCTACAGTTCCAGGAGCAGTTTGGCAGCCCCAGGCTCTGCTGAATCCTGATTTACACAAAACTCTTCCTCAAAGAATAGCTAGCAGTACAGTGTCAGGGAGGAGGGAAATTTCAACTTCTGTCTTTGCCTTTCTCGTCTCTTTGTTTCTTTGTTTCCCATTCCCTTCTATCCTATTCAACCTCAGCACAATGTCCCCAGTCTTTGGGCACTCCTGGTTTATCCTCTGCTTCTTGTCTTCTCTTTTAAATCAGGCATTGGATTACTTTCCGTTCTTTTTTTTTTTTTTTTTTTCCTGTATAAAAAGCTGTTTCGTGCAACTAAGAGTCTACTTGTAAACCTTTTGTAGTCAAGAACATGAAGTGTTTGTGCGAGCCACAGAGGTTTCCGGGTGAGCGGGCACTACACACTCTACCTTTGTCTTCTCAAAGGGACCACGCCTGTTCTTTAGCGAAGCTCACTTGCACGCTGAGTATCCTGGGCAGTCGTGAGGACAGTCCTTTCAGAGGACAGCCAGACCCTTGGAATGGCAGTCAAAATCATTTATACCTTTGGCCTTCATTTTACCTTCTTCACTTAATACAGTAACAAAAAAAAATATGAGTTTGTGTGTGTCAGTATACATGTGTACACATGTGTGTCTCATGTGTGTGGAAGCCAGAGGACAACTTAAGATCTACCGTTTAGGAACTCGAACCATTAATTAAAAAAAAAATACTGTTAGCATGTCTGCGTTGTCACATCGCGTCACCTCATATATGTGGCGAAGGAGGATGTCGTTTTGGAATCGGTTCTCTCCTCTTCTCTCTCTACCTTGTGGTGGGTTCCAGAAATCAACCTCAGCCGCACCCCTACACCTACATTTCACCAGGTTCTGGGTGTGCAACCCAGGCTTTCCTGCTGGCAAGGTGAGAACTTGGCTGACTGAGCCATCCCCCATTTTCTGTCCTACCTTGGAAGTGTCCTTCCTGGAGCTACCACCTGACTTGGAATACCTAAGTGTCTTTCAGGAAAGCATACGGCAGACTTGTTGGACTGATGTGACAGTCAGCTCCTCTGGCCATCTTCCCATCCAAAGGTCTTGGTTTGTAGGAGCAGATGGCTATTGGATAACCAGCAGCTTGTGGTGAGTCTTCTCTCTTCTGTGGTTGACACATCCTTTTGTGTCCATGCTGTAACTCTTTGGACTAGACCTGAGTGGGCAGAGACCCTTCCTCCACACACAAGCTGCCCCATTCTCTCCCCCTCTTCTTGATCTCTTTTCTCTTTTCTAATCTCCCCCAAAGTCTCAACAGATGTCGTTTTAAATCAGTCTGACCATCTTTTTGTTAAACCTAGTCTCTAGACAGTTACTGTTCTCATACTCAAAACTACCTTTGGCCATAATAACTCCTTTGGTGATTCCTAAATAGGGCATTTTATCGTGAGCTAAGACTTTGGAGGTCATTTTTTTTAGCTTTTTGTTGGAACTCGGCACAATACTTGATAAGTAGTAGATGTTCAATAAATGCCTATTGATCAAATGGTATAATTAAAACCTTCGTGTACAGAAATAAAACATCAAAGACATTAAAATCTATTTGGTTGGCATGAATTAAATCTCAAGATTAATTCTAATTAATTTTAAGCTTTTTTCTCAACAAACCAGACATGTAAAGGCGTTCTCTGGAAGTTTCGCATTAATCTTACCATCACCCTCATGACGTCAGAGTGTATTATGATGATGAGTCATGGTCTGGGTTCGTAAGATGCCAGACACACGCTAGCACGTTGACTTTATCAATAAAGACGTTTCTAGAAAAGTTAACTTGGGAAATAGGCTTGCTAAGTAGGTGGGAAAAGGAGTTATGGCTGGCTGGATGGGGATCTCGTGTTGGTAATCCTTAGGAGGATGAGGCTTGAGTGTTGCTACAAGTTCAAATCTAGATTTGGCTATAAAACGAGACCATGCCTTGAAATGAGAGGGATGAGAGGTATTGAGGTGGGGAAAATGGAGACAGAGGTACTAAGACTATATGTATATAACACGAGGAACAGGTGATACAAACATTCCAGATCGTCTGGGATAGCTTGTCTAGCTAAGGAGCTAGAATAGCCAATCTTTGAAATTATTTTACTCTTTAATTGCTTTCACTGTTTTCAATAATATCAGTGCATATGGTGATTATCAAGAGTATAAAGATAATACTATCTTTCCATCAATTCTTTTTGTCTTTAGTGCCCTGAATGAGCCTGGGTTTCTTCCCCTTTTTCTTTTAAAATACTTAGTTGTTTGTTTGTTTGTTTGTTTGTTTGCTTGCTTATTATGAGTACACAGTAGCTGTCTTTAGACACACAGGAAGAGGGCATCAGATCCCACTACAGATGGTAGTGAGCCACCATGTGGTTGCTGGGATTTGAACTCAGGACCTCTGGAAGAACAGTCAGTGCTCTTAACCGCTGAGCCATCTCCCCAACCGCTGAGCCATCTCCCCAGCCCTTCCTCCTCTTAAAAAAAAAGTATTTATTTACCTTGTGTATGTGAGTGCCCAGTCTTCATGTACACCAAAATAGGGGATCAAATCCCATTACAGATGGTTGTGAGTCACCATGTGGTTGCTCATTGGTTGCTGGGAATTGAACTCAGGACCTCTGGAAGAGCGGTCAGTGCTCTTAACTGCTGAGAGGTCTTGTCAGTCCCCAAGCTTTATTTCCTTTTATGTTTCTCATCTTCCATTGAGTTGTCTTCCCAGACTTTGACTTTTCATTTTTATGATTAGAGACAAGAAAGTCTGTGTGGTTAAAAATACTGGAGGAGGGGTTGGGGATTTAGCTCAGTGGTAGAGCGCTTGCCTAGCAAGCTCAAGGCCCTGGGTTCAGTCCCCAGCTCCGAAAAAAAAAGAAAAAAGAAAAAAAAATACTGGAGGAAAAAGCAACGAAGATATTTCACTCAATCAAAGTTTGATTAAAGTTGAAGACTAAACAAATCGTATTTTAATTTTTGGTAATATAAATATATATTATGTATAGTAAGATTGTAGGCTGTTGTTCTTTGATATATTCTGTCTGTCTCTCCTTCCCTCTCTTCCTCCTCCTCCCCCTCCCCATGGCCCTCTCCCTCTCGCCTCCCACCTCTCTGGTATTGGCTGTTCTGGAACTTGCTGTATAGAACAGCTAACCTTGAATTCCAAAGTCCAGCCTGCCTCTGACTCCTGAGTGAGAGGAAGCGAGTGCATCCCCATGCCTGCCACCTCATGTATTTTTGATTCTCTTATTGGTGGCAAGATACTGCTTTGACCAAGTGTCATATGCATTTCACTTTCCAGAAGTTAGCATGAACAGTAAATGATTCCCCTTGCCAGACACAGTGGGAACTTGGATGAAATGTTCATGAAGCTTTGACAACTCTTGGTGTTCACTAAATAAATAAACAAAAATATACATACAAACAAACAAGTAAATGATGGGGTCCAGAGTTACAAAGAATTACAGTGGCATGCCTCATGTCTAATAATGACTATCTTGGTCATGAACTGTCTTACACATCTCAGAGAGGAATCAGTGGTTGGTGGGTCAAAACCCAAAAGGAAAGTCATTAAAAAATCCTATAATTTCGTAAAGTATGTACTATTACCTTCTTGTTTGAAGAATTGATGTTGAGGAGGAATTTGCCCCAGATTGCTTGGTTGATCCACAGTAGATTCACACCTAGAATAGAACTGTTGATTGTCAACATGACTGAACCAAGGGGTTCCCAGTGCATGAACAAAATGCACCTCTAAGAGGGTGTTTTCAGATAAGATTAATTAAAGAGAAAGACCTATCCTGTTTGTAGATGGCCTTGTTCAATATAGCAAAGACCTAGATGAAATAAAAAAGATAGAAAAAAAAGGCAGCAAACTAATCTGGACATTCTCTCTCTCTCTCTCTCTCTCTCTCTCTCTCTCTCTCTCTCTCTCTCTCCTCCTCTCCTCTCCTCTCCTCTCCTCTCTCTGGCTCTATCTGCCTGTCTGTCTGTCTGTCTCAGTTTCTCTGCTCCTTGGTTGCCATGAGGTAAGCAGCCTATGCTGCATGCTCCATCTCTGCCTCACTGTGGCCTAGCAGTACAAACAGCTAACCTCCAAAACCATGCGCTAGCCCTCCTATTTCCTCTTTAAACTCTCTCTAAGCATTTGTCACAGTGAGGAAGAGCCCAGCACGCAACTAAAATTGGGCACTAAACAATCTCAACAACCTGAAGTTGTTACTGTTCTTCTGCATTACTTTTGATGGCATGGTTGGAAAACGAAAAATGGTGTCAAAAGTGATGTGAAAAATAACAGCACCCACTGTCTTCTAGGATGAACAGTGCTGGAAAAACAAGATAACTACACTTAATGAGCTGAAGATCAAGTTTTACTCTTTCTTGTGTATTTCAACACACATTTCTTAAGATAAAGCACTATACACAGATTCTTAAGACTTTTTTTTTTTAAAGATTTATTTATTTTATGTACAGCATTCTGCCTGCATATGTGACTGCAGGCCAGAAGAGGGCACCAGATCTCATTACAGATGGTTGTGAGCCACCATGTGGTTGCTAGGAATTGAACTCATGACCTCTGGAAGAGCAGCCAGGGCTCTTATTCGCTGAGCCATCTCTCCAGCCCCCTTAAGACATTTTTTTAAAAGGTGTATTTATTTTATATATGTGAATACACTGTAGCTGTCTTCAGACTCACCAAAAGAGGGCATCAGATGCCCATTACATGATTGCTGGGAACTGAACTCAGGACCTCTGGAAGAGCAGTCAGTACTCTTAACTGGTGAGCCATTTCTCCAGCTCCCTCTTAAGACATTTTAACATGTGATGTTTTAGATATAATGGGGAAATCAGTATACTCCCCCTGACATCACTACAAATGATCTATCTATCCCTATCTATCTATCTATCTATCTATCTATCTATCTATCTATCTATCTATCTACCTATCAATCTATCATTTATCTATGCACACATATAATTATCTACACACACACAAATGATCAGGTTATTCTTTGCTTTCATTTTGTATATTATGCCTGCCCTGCTCTCTTGCTCCTCCTCCCCGTCTGCACTGTCCCTACTTAAGGCTATACGAAGATCTTACTTAGCTTGCATATTCCTACTTCAGGAAAAGCCTCCCTAAAACTCTGTCAGTAAGTTGGGCCAGACCACCTCTCCTTTGTGCTTTCATGGTTCCACGTCTTGTTGGTATGATGAAATACACCGACAAAAGCAAGTTGAGGAGAATGGACTTACTGAGCTTACAGTTTTCTGGGTTACAGACCTTCACGGTAGAGAAGTCACAGTGGTGGGTCTTTGAGAGAATTGCACGAATATTCCAACCACAGTCAAGAGCAGGACCCAGTGAATTAAGGCATGCTCAATTACACTCAGCTCTGGGCTTAGATTTTTCAAAACCTACTTTAATGAGAGTTCATAAACACTTTAACCTCTCGTCTAGCCCTCCATCCACCAGAGGTAGTGGAAAGGAAAGGTTAGCAGGGCAAGGGGGGGGTGTGGACCTGTTTAGATATAGTTCTTTGAGGTGATTTCAATCTTTGTTGTCAAGATATCAGCAGCTCGGTTCACATGAATCAGCAGCAGTCGCTCGATCCACTCATGAACACCATTGCCAAGTCAGAAACTGCAGTTCAAGTCAGAATCAACTGCAATCTTCTGCCAATAATCAGCCTCCGTTTGCAGAAGTGAGGCAAGAAGCTGTTGAAATATCAAAAGTTCTTTGGCATATTTCTGTCGATGACAGTCACGACAAATGATGATCTGTCAGGAGTGGCATAGCAAACCAATGCCACAGTGTCATCAGTGAGAAGACCAGTGTCGGCAAAGCCTGACGAAGACCATCAAAGTGTGGCAAGGTGAACCAATGCCATCCATTGTCTGTTGGTTTATACTTACACCCTTTCCAAACATGACTGTTCTCTCAAGCATCCACTCAGCAGAACATCATACGCTCTTTTCTCAGACAGCTTTCAGAAAAACACCATGTGTCTGTTCTCAGCAAAACATCCTCCCACGTGTCCACCACAGCAAAGCAGTTTCAAGAAAAACACCACATAACACAACTAAGTCTTCAAAGAAACCATAAGCTTCCACTTCACTCAGATCCCTTTCCTCACTCTTTTTTTTTAAAAGATTTATTTACTTATTACCTTTAAGTACATTGTAGCTGTCTTCAGACACACCAGAAGAGGGCATCAGATTTCATTACAGATGGTTGTGAGCCACCATGTGGTTGCTGGGAGTTAAACTCAGGTCCTCTGGAAGAGCAGTCAGTGCTCTTAACCTCTGAGCCATCTCTCCAGCCCCCTCTTTCTTCACTCTTACATAGCTTGGGATCCCCTACCTAGGGTATTGTGCCACCCACAGTGGATGGGTCTTCCCATCTCAATTAACATAGTCAAAACAATCCCCCGTACACAGGCCCACAGACCACCTTGACCCAGAGAATCTCTCACTGAACTCCTTTCCCAGGTGATTCTGGATTGTGTCAACCATTAAAATTAACAATCAAAAAAATTGCATAAACTTAGAACTTTTGAAGAGCGTAAAACGAAGGACTAAGTTTAGAATGTCTCGGTTGGGATTTCCCACTACTCTCACACGTTCAGGTTACACGCTTTTCTATGATGTTCAGTATGTCAAAACTACAGTGCCCAGGCATGCTATTATGAATAACCCTTCACCCAAGTAACCTGTTACCCGTGTTCCTATTAGCAGCTCCAATAATGTCACTGATTCACCAAGCTAGACTTGAAGGGGATAGTTTATTCTGACCTGTTGTCAGTGTCCTATCTGGGTGCATACACATTTGTTCCTCCAGGAAAATTCATGCAGCAAACTATGTGATTGAGGTTGGGACCAGAGTCTGCGGCTCTTCAAGTATATGCTGCCATGTTCAACAATTTGCCTCTCCTCTCCTCTCCTCTCCTCAGAATCTCAGTTAAAGCAGCTCCCAGATTCCTAACTATAAAACACTGGATGATATAAATGAGAACCAGCAACTGCTTTCTGGCTGAATTTAAAATCCATGGAAGGAAATTGATGTTTGGCACTGTAGATTGACGTTTGGCATTTCTGGAAAGCTCTTGGCTCGGGAGGTCGTAGGCCCTAGTGATAAAGCTATTGCTATTGGACATGATATGCTAGTCAAATTACCTTCTAAATATTTGTGTTTATGCACATAGATTAGAGCTGATGCCAGCTTCGGCCAGAGGAGCTTCCTTTTCAGTGAGTGACAGCTATTGCAGAGACGTATAACGAGTTGAAGTACAGGGAATTCATGACTGTTGAATGCTTAGCCCTAAAGCAGATGTCTGCATTGCCTTCTCAAGTCTCGAAGAACATCGTGGAATACTTGAGGAATACTCTAGAACATGTCATGGCCTTTGCCCTCCTGAGATCATGGAAGCTGAGATTACCCTCACTGAAGATTTGGCCCATGAACATGAGGCAGGACTCACGAGACAATGTGCTCTCTGAGGACTTAGAGGGAGTTAAGGGTTACTCAGGGACGGCGAGGCACATTCTTCAGTGCTATAGCAAGTTGTCATTGAGACCCCTGTAAGCAACCTTAACTAAAATCACTGAGTCTCTGTCTCAAACCCCTAAGGAAAAAAATAAAGCAGAAAGTGGACTAATTAGAAAGAATAACGGGATCATTGGAACTGAAAGGGAACATAAGAGAGTCATAGGGGGCTATTATGATCAAAAGATTATACACATGTATGGAGATGTCATAGTGAAACTCTTTATTGTGTATAATTTATATTTGCTAGTTAAAAAAAAAACAAAGGAAAAGAAGCTTTAAGAACTAGATTAGGCAAGCCTGATAGGATAGGCTTGTAGTCCCAGCTAATCAAGAGGCTAAGGCAGGAAGACTGCAAACTCAAGGTCTGCCTGCCTGGGCTCCGGAGCAAGTTCAATGCCAGCCTGGTCAGTTGAGACTCTGTCTCAAAATAAAAAGTGAAAAGTCATCTCGTGACAACCCATTCCTAGAGTACCTGCCCCGGAAATGCAAAGCCCTAGGTTTAACTTCTCTCTCTCTCTCTCTCTCTCTCTCTCTCTCTCTCTCTCTCTCTCTCTCTCTCTCTCTTTACACACACACACACACACACACACAAGCCCTCTCTGTCTCTGTCTTTGTCTCTGTCTCTCTGTCTCTCTCTCTCACACACACATACAAACCCTCTCTGTCTCTGTCTCTGTCTCTCTGCCTGTCTGTCTGTCTGTCTGTCTCTCTCTCTCTCTCTCTCTCACACACACACACACACACACACACACACATACACACACACACACACTCACGCGCACACACACAAACCGGGAGAGATAAGTTTCTTTTAGAACTTGTTGTAAATGTTGTATTCTGGAACAATTTTGTTATGTTGCAATAGACAGCTGATAATCTATCTACATCTTATAGTCAAATATTTGCCAATTTTAATCTATTCTAATCTCACTGTACATAGTGGGTTTTTAATGCTACTTTAAAATTATTTGGGGGGATTTTAAAATAGTTCAATGTACTCAACTAACCATTTTAAAATACGTCAAGAAAGCACATCTCAGGGGAGTTGAAATGGGGAAGGCTTGGGACTTAGGAATGTTGGGTAGGAAAAGTGCAGGACACAAGAGAAATATAAAATCAATGACAGTAGTTAGAAAACAGCAACCTTTTAAAGATTATTTTCATCAAACTTACTTATTCACTTTCCATCCCAATATCAGCCCTCTCCTCCCAGTTCTCCCTCATGTAGATTCTCCCCCCATTCCTCCTTCCCCTTCTCCTTTGAGAAGGGAGAGACCCCCTCTGGGTATCACCCCATACACACTACCTCCCAGCCTCAGCACATCAAGTCACCGCAGGACTAGGCTCATCCTCTCCAGTGACTTTTTTTTTAAAACAATGACGTTTTACAGAAAACGAAAGGAAGCTTTAAAAAGGTGTCTTTATTTCTTAATGGATAAGACTACCATAGCCAAGGCTGACCTTAAACTCTTAAGCTCAAGAAGTTCTTGTGGCTTCCAAAGCTCAGAAGGACATTGAGAAAGAAAGGGCTGAAAGACCACAACAGGAGCGGGATCCAAGACGAGGCACACACATTTTCAAGTAGGAAGAAGAAGAAGAAGAAGAAGAAGAAGAAGAAGAAGAAGAAGAAGAAGAAGAAGAAGAAGAAGAAGAAGAAGAAGGAGAAGGAAGGAAGAAGGAGAAGGAAAGGAGAGGAGAAGGAGAAGGAAGGAGAAGGAGAAGGAGGAAGGAAGGAGAGGAGAGGAAGGAGAAGGAAGGAAGGGAAGGGGAAGGGAAGGGGAAGGGAAGGGGAAGGGGGGAAGGGGGAAGGGGAAGGGAAGGGGGGGAAGGGAAGGGGAAGGAGAAGGAGAAGGAGAAGGAGGGAGGAGGAGGGAGGAGGAGGAGGAGGGAGAGGAGGAGGAGGTGGAAGTCGAGGAGGAGGAGGAGGAGAAGAAGGAGAAGAAGAAGAAGAAGAAGAAGAAGAAGAAGAAGAAGAAGAAGAAGAAGAAGAAGAAGAAGAAGAAGAAGAAGAAGAAGAAGAAGAAGAAGAAGAAGAAGAAGAAGAAGTTGTTCTTGCTGAAGAGATGAGTTTTTTTCAAGTCTGCATCTCCACTAGGGAAGACTGAAGAGTGGCAGGACAGAGAACTGGCTTAGAGAGAAGCATGTACGAGAGACTAAGGAAGAGGGTAGTGGTTGGAGTAGTAGAATGTGTGCAGTCCTTTTAAAGCTGTGCCCTTCCTGAGATTCTGCTACTTAGGGGTGTGTGTGTGTGTGTGTGTGTGTGTGTGTGTGTGTGTGTGTGTGTGTTGCCTGTCTTAGGATATAATGAGTGTCTCCTATGTAGAACCACATCCCCGTTTCAGTAGACACATACTTCTCCATACTCACGGGCTTCTCACTGAGAGAGAAGAAGGAACCTTTGGAGTCAAAATTTGACATTCTCTGTTGGGATCCTCAGAAGTGCAATGGTACGTAGACAAAATATCTTGTAGTGGCTCTCAGCTGATACTGCCTGGTGGCTCTGAGGGAATGAAAGAGAAAGGTCTCACACACACATAGATACCTTCTGCTCCCCCACCCGACAAGCACACACACATACACACACTCACACACATATACACACACATACGCATACCCACACATATACACTCACACACATGCACACACATATATACTCACACACACATATACACACATACCTCCCCACACACCTACATACACATGCACACACCCAAACACATATACATACATACACGTAAAACACATACACACACCCACAACACACCACTCCACACACATACAGACATATATCCACACATATACCCCCATGCACACCCATACTCATCCACCCTACACACACACACACAAACACACATACATACACACACACACACACACACACATACACACACACCTGTTAAGCTATTTTTTCATTTATTTTTGTGATTTTGTTTCTGCCTTTGCTGTAACAGCCATTGAAGGTCTATTATATTTCCAGCATTTCTGAAAAACATCTGCTCTGCATTAGTTCGAGACACTAGATTTTCAAACTGTATCTAATTATAGATAAGATAACATCTTCAAAATGAAACAAACTGAATATTATCCTTTACAAACCTGGAAAATCCTGGGTGAAGGCCCTCTGCTCCTCTCCACACCTTTTTGGGTTCCGCCCACTGCTTAAGTGTCTTTTCTGGTGTTTTAGGAAAAGATTATCTCAGGGAACTCGAAATACGATCTCAGATGCAAACGCTGTGCAATGCTACAGCTTGGGGGACTTGGTTCTAAAGGCATTTTGAGGAAAGGTTATTATTTTTTTTTAAATGAACTCGAACTCTAAATTAACTATAACTAAATAGTGTGACATGCCCTGAAACTCTAGCTCTCCTCATGGGAAATTTTTGTCCTCCAAAGAGGCAGACTGATACAAACCAACCCAAACCTGTACACACGGGCCTATGTTTGGGAGCACAGCCATGTTGAAAGCATTAATTCCAGCTTTGGTTATTGCTTTGAAACAAATAGTGTTTGTCCAGTAATTCCTCAGGTGTCTTTCTCCCCTGAGTATTTCTGAAGGCAAATGGTCACCACCCCTGACATACCCACTGGAGACAATACAGACGCTGGCAAGGAAGACCTCACTTTCGATGTGGGTGGTCCAGCACAACCTTTGTCCTGTGGCTGAGCTCTAGACTTCCCGTAGCCCGCAGTTTCTAAACATCTTCATTTCTAGGTCAAGATACGAACTCTTAGGAACAACAGCAGATCACTGGGTGGTTCCCATTAGAACAATGCAGGGAATTTTCATCATAGTCTTCACTTAAGACTATGCTATTAATATATATAAAAAATTAGAAGTTAGGGATGGCAATAGGGCTCAGAGGGTAACGGTATTTAGGACAGAGCCTGAGCCCAGGGACCTACCTGGTAGAAGAAAAGAAGAGAATCCTGCAAACCTCCCCTGAGCTCTACCAGGGCACTCTAGCCCCTATTTTTAGTTTCGTGAAACGGGGTTTCATATTTAGCCTTGAACTAAGGAGGTGGCTGCAGCTGGTCTTAAATTCCCGAAGCCCCTGCTTGTGCCTCGCATAGGCTAGGATTTCAGGCATGTACCACCAAACAGAGCTCAAGACAAACAAAAAGATTAAATTTCTTCATGCTTACTTAAAAAAAAATCTTCGGGCTTGGGCTTGGTCCTTAAGAGCCCCTGTTACTTTCACAGAGGGCCTGGGTTTGGTTCCCAGCACCTACATAAGGTTCACAGTCATCTATAACTCCAGCCTCAGAGGAGCTGATGCCCCCTTCTGACCTCCAAAGGGACCAGGCACAGATAGTACACCTTATACATGTAGGCAAACCACTCGATACATTAAAAATAAACTAAATAAATATAAAAAGAAATAAAAAAAACTCGATTCTTCAATTTGCTTTTCTGTCTTTATCCTTTTCCTCATATAATTCCAATATTTTCTTAGTTGTTCCGCAACTCAAACTTCATGTTTACTCTTATTTTTAAATAATTCATTTTCTTTTATAATTTTTTTTATATAAGGCTTTTCTCTGTGTAGTCCAGGCTGTCTCAGAACTTACTTTTTAGAACAGTCTGGACTTGAACTCAGAAATCCTCCTCCCTTTGTCTGCTGAGTGCTGAGATTAAAGGGATAAATTTATTTCTAATTAATTGTTATTTTATAACAATTATTGAAAACTGTCACAAGCTTCTGCTAGGCCTAATAGATGAAAGGAAGATAATAATTACTTCTTAGCTTAATTTATTTTAAAATGGAGTCTTACTGTGTAACCCAGGCTGGTGTTGAACTCTCAGTTCTCCTGTCTGCACCTCATGAGTGCTGGAATTAGTAGCGTGTAGCAGGACACTTGGCAGAGGGAGGGTTTTATAGAGGGTGTGCCATTTAATTATGAGAACAGGTTATGAGACTCGTTTTGCAGATGAGGAGTCCGAGGTGGCAAAAGATGAACTGATTTACTCGAGATAATCCATGTAGGAACTAGTAAAGTTTAATTTAACTCCGTGGTTGTTTGCACTCCATAGGGTTTCCTCTTAACCACACACAATCCTCCACTACTACCCACCACCCCAAACCAAGATGTAAGTCTTAGTTCAGTCCATTCCATAACGCACGAAGGACCTTTTTGTAAGGCAGACGTGCTGACTGCTGTACATGCCATGGTGTAACCTGAGTTCTGAGATGCCTGAAATAGACAAGAGAAACTGTGCAGTCAGGTGATACAACGTGGTACATAATACCACAGACTTTCAAGGGAGGGAAAAGCAAAAGCAAAACCAACCAACCAACCAACCAAAAACAATGAAACAAACAAAAACAAAAAACAGTGCTTTCAGTGGAAAAGACTGTTTTCGAGTCCTTCTGATTTTTCCACTAAGTCCAGTAGGATTTTAACAAACAATGGAGGGGGAAAACTCGGAGAAGAGGGAGAAAAATGCGAAAGAGCAGCTTGGTGTGTGGGAGGAATTCGGTGAACCAGAAATAATATGGTGTGGGGAGGACGTGGAAGATAAACTTGGAAAGCAAAATTGTGGCTAAACCGTGGCAGGCACTGAAATCTAAACTCCATCGGCAGTTCATCACGGAACTGCCGAGGAGCTGGGGTTGAGGTTCCTGGACAGCGTGTGAGCGTTGGTTGTGTGTGTTAATGTGGTGAGGGTGTATGACTGCATCGCCTGCTGGGAGAGGTAAGCTCGGTAATTTAAACTGGGCTCACGTGGAAAAGAGAAAATGGAACTAAAAGAAGTCTTGGGGAAGCCGGCCTGGAGAGGTGGAACACGGGTGGCTTCAGCTTCCTTAGCTCATGGGAGTGACTGGGTAGATGGTGAGGTCATTAGCAGAGACGATTCACTTGAAGTTGGGTGCACAGCAAACATGATGGGAAGAAATAGCTTTGGAATTCCAACTTCTCGAAGCCCAAATTTTCCAGGTTAAGAAGCCACCATTGATATGTCCATCCAGGAGCTATCAAATGTAAACTGGCAAATACTTTGCACATCTTTTTTATTTATTTCTCAACCGCGTCAGAAAAATCTACACCTTTTTATAGTTGGACATGAACCGAGGTGTGGACCACAAACGTTTTCTAAATTCTCTTACATTGTCTAACATGCCTCCTTTGTAACTGCTGATTGTTGTACACACACACACACACACACACACACACACACACACACACACACAGGGGGTGAGAGTTTTCCGTGTCCATTGGCTTACTCATGTGTGAAGTAGTATTTGTGCAAGTACACGTGAGGGCAGAGGTGAACGTTTTCTGTCTTCCTCGATTGTTTGTCTCACTTCAGAATTCCATAATATATGTGTGGAATGTACTTTAATCTCCTCCCCCTTCACCGATCCTGTCATATTGTCTCCTCCCATCAAGACCTTGTCACAGGAACTCCTTTTCTACTTTGACGCCATTTGTGGGGGAGGTGGCGGGTGGGGGCACTTCATTTAATTAGGGCATTCTGCATGAGCGAGGATAGGATTTATTGACTTCATCAAGGGCAGCTTGCCAGTGGTTACACCACTGAGGACTATGACTCCCTCCTCCTATAGCACCCATCCACCCTGTCAGTGAATGTGGACACTGGGTCAGCTAGACTGACCACTGGTCACCCATAATCCATCCATTCATCATCTCTCTCACTCTCCCAGTACTGGGGCTACATATCTTGCCATTTTGTGGGCTGGAGATTTGAACTCAGGACCTCATACTTGTGCAGTGAGTATTTACCCACTGAGCCATCTCTTGAGATATTTTATTTAAAGTATTTATTATTTTTTATGTGTACTTATTTATGTGTACCTGCATGAGTTTATGTATTTCGTGTTTATGATCCACAGAGACATAGGCATAGGAGACGATGATGATGATGATGATGATGATGATTATCCACAGCCATAATGATTCAGGAAACAGAATCGGAGTGCAACAATGAGCAGTAACTGCTCTTAACCATAAAGTCACCTCTCCAGTCCCAGCATCATGCTTTAGAGCTCCAGATTAGAACACTGGCTTTGGGTAGGGAGTGTCCTTAGTGATAGGAGAAATTGCCTACTAAGAGACTAAAGAATGGGGGCTGGAGAGATAGCTCAGTGGTTAAGACACTGACTGTTCTTCCGAAAGACTAGAGTTCAATTCCCAGCATCAACATGGGAGCTCATAACTGTCTGTAACTCCAAAATCTGACCTTCTCACAGACATATGCAGACACAACACCAATGCATGCACATAAAATAAAAAGATTTATAATCTATTAATATTTTATTTTTGCACTTACAAAAGCATTTGTTGCACAATAGCTATGGCTTCCTGGTGGAACACTTGCCTAGGCTACGTAGGGTACCAGGTCCAATCCCAGCAGTAGGGCAAAGAAGTTAAGATCTGTGAAATCCGTCATATGGAGAAATCCGTTGGGAAACAAACTAAGAATAACAATAAAAACATTTCATCTGCCCTTAAGTTTAGTGAGCAAAGAATAATGAATTTATCCTACCTTATAATTTTGCCAGAGACTAGTACTTGGTGTCTAACTCTACTGATTCAATCATATGCTTATGTTTTCCAAATTAGAAATCTAAACTTGTAATCTTCAAAACTCATTTCTCAAGGGTTTCATCAGTCTAGTACAATCTTTCAAAAACACTTAGAGCCCCTAGAGAAGTTAGAGCTGTGTCATACGTGACACACTATAATGTAGGTTCACTCCTGTAAATGTTTTCTGACTTCGACACATGTGCTGTGGCAAGTATGTATCAGTGTCCACACACATATACCTCTACACACACACACACACACACACACACACACACACACACACAAACACATACTAAATAAGCAAGTAAATAATAGATAAATAAATAAATTGCATTACTTACCAAACTAATCAACCATCCAAAGTTCAAAAACGTAGTTTACATAGTAGAAATACAATTCAAAAACTATGACTAGGCTGGAATGTAAAACTGAATTTGATCGGAATTTAGTGATTGACAGCTGAAGAAGGTGTCCGTGGTCAAGCACCAGCCTTTCATGCATGAGGCCTTGGATTCAATTCACAGAGTTACACAAAGTAAAATTAATTAATTAATAAATACAGGTAAGTTTAAACAGTAAAAATAAGTACTTAAAGAGGCAAAGCTAATGAACAGTTGTGAGCTACCATATGGTTGCTGGGAATTGAACCTGAGTCCTCTGGAAGAGCAACAAGTGCTCTTAACCGTTGAGCCAAGCTAGCCCCCTGCTCTCCATACCTGAGTTTTTAAATCAGGTGTGTGTAAAAATCTAGTGTAAAGATACTTAATTTTACCACTGTGTTCCAAGAGTGGATTTAGGAAATACCGTGGGAAATATAACTACAAATTAAATAGGAAACAGACCGGGAAAATAATCAAAGCATATATAATAAACAGTTATAATTGATAAAAAATGATATAAACAAAGGAAACAGCTTACATATCACATTCAAGAAGAAATTTAGTAAACAGTATTTAGCTTCCAAAAAAAGAGGTAAAGCTAGATTAATAGAAGCCCCTAAAGAATAAATTATCAGTGATTTTACTGAACTTGGCCACTAACTTCCATGATTGCACCAATAATTCCCAGCTCCTAGATTGATCTTTTGTAGCTTTCTCTCACAATGATTAGGAGTTTGGTGCATAGCTAGAAGACACAGCGTGTGGCACAGACTTGTATCTCAGTTTAATTCCCAACATGTTAGCTGAAAAGGTCATAGTGAAGAAATTGTGAAGGGTCAGTGTCACTGCCTAGGTTAAGGCATGAGGGACACACACCTTTGCTTAGCTTTCCTTTGAATAACTCTCTGACAATAGGGCAGGAAGTAGCTACCATCCTATGAGGTCACTCTGAGAGCCCTATGAAGAAGTGTGTAGGATTTAGGAACTGAGGCTGCCTGACAAAAGCCAGCAGGAACTTACCAGGTGTGATGGCTAGTCTCAGTTGTCAACTTGACTATATCTGGAATTAACTACAATCCAGAACTTATAAAGACCTTGTGAAAAGGTAAAGAAAGGCTTTGGCCCAGGTGTGGTGCATGATTTTAGTCCCAGCACTCAGCAAAGTGTCCTCATGGATCAAGATGTAGAACTCTTGGCTCCTCCAGCACCAAGTCTGCCTGGAAACTGCCATGCTTCCCACTGTGAGGATAATAGACCAAACCTCTGAAACTGTAAGCCAGGCTCAATTAAACGGTTTCCCTATGAGAGGTTTCCTTAGTCATGGTGTCTCTTCACAGCAAAGAAAACCCTAAGACAACAGCCATGTGGAGAAGTGTCTGGGAGGGGGACACAAACACCACAGTCACTTTTTAGATCGTTAAAATGGCAGTCAATGTCAATCCAAGACCGTGCAGTGGAACCACTTCAATAAACTCTCCCCCAATTCCCACCTCAAAGAAACTGAGACAGCAACTTTCTATTATCTGGAGGAGTTTGGTAATTTGCTATATGTTAACAATTAACTAGTATATCTGGAAATGGGTCACACCTGGTAAGTCTAGCAAACCATAAGGTCAAGGGAGAAGTATTGGAAATAACCAGTTGAAGAAACTGAGATTGAAGGGAATACTAATCAAACTTGAAAACCCCTTGAGTTGATCCAATGGCCATCGAAGAACTACTCATGAAGGAATACCCATGGTGACTACAGATAACAGTTGAAGAACTCTGTTGCCTGCAGTATTGTGAAGCTGGAAACTGTATCCAAGAGGACAGATGTTTTATCCTAGTGCCACGGAGCATGCTGTGCTCTTAGAGCTCTGATGGCTAAACCAGGTGGACTGAGAACTGCCAGTCTGAGCAACATAATGGAACCCTGTCTCAAAACATCAAACTGAGTGGCATGACAAGAATAAAACAAAGGCAAACCAAGCAAAAGCAAGACTGGGAGAGTAGCTCAGTGGTAGAGGGCTTGCCCTCTTCCCCCCATATACACAAAGTCCTGGGTTCTGGTCCCAAACTGCAAAAGAAAAAGGGAAATGGGGGTGGTTGGGTTAGTAACAGATTTCCAATTAAAGTCTTGAAGGGTTTTTTGTTTGTTTGTTTGTTTGTTTTGGGGGTTTGTTTGTTTGTTTTTGGTTTACTTTGCAGTTCATAGTGAAATGTAAGAAGAAGAAGAAAACAAATGGATGGAAGAATTGTCAAACCAACAGAACCCAGGAATTGTTGACTTTCAAAATTGCTAGGCTTTCCAAGATGGAAAACAATGCCAAGACAAAGAAGAGGCTTCTAGACCAAGATCTAGTTCAGGACTGCCGGATAATCCCGACCCAAAAATGAAGCTGAGGATGAGACTGTGATCCTCTCTTAAAAGCTTAGAAAGAGCCGGGGTCGTGCCTCGGAGATGGGGAGTCAGATGTTGGGGACTTCACTAGTTCAGTGATTTCTGCAGGAAACCTAAGCAGAAAAGAAATGTTGGCAGATTTTGTAGCTCTCTCTCTCTCTCTCTCTCTCTCTCTCTCTCTCTCTCTCTCTCTCTCTCTCTCTGTGTGTGTGTGTGTGTGTGTGTGTGTGTGTGTGTGTGTGTGTGTGTGTGGAATCAATCACTAAAATGCACAAGATACCGTCATATTTCTAGGAGGACACAATTGTCAGGGATGCTGATAGGTTTTGTGGAAAGGAACAGAGATGAGACAAGAAGGGGACCTTGTGGACTGAGAGACTTCTCTAGGCAGGAACCAGACTTAGAAAAACAAGTGGCATGTCATGGCAAAGAAGTTCCCTCCAAAGCGGAAGCAGAGGTAGTCATTTCCTGGAACCAGGAGTGAGCATGCTCAGAGAGGCTCAGCCCGATTCCAGAGCTTCTGTGGTTCCAGGATTGCCCGGTATTGTGCAGCGGTTACTACAGTCCGCCCCACTGTTGGGTTATACACTTGGAGGAGGCGTCTTATCTGTAGTTCTCGGGTCTTCAGATCAAGAAGCCCCACTGACAAAGCTTCATCTACATTTAGACCTGGTGGGTATACAAGATTCTAACTAGACTTTAGGAAGCTATTGCTGGTGGAATGAGGCATTTGGGAGTCTTGGGAAGATGGAAGATATTCACACATGGGAGGGGAGAGGGGGTGGCAGGGGTGATGTTGGAGATATGGGATTAACTCTCATGTTAGTGAGTAAGATGACTGCTGAATAATTCTCTCTTCTTATGTTCCTAGTCTTCTCCCACAGTAGATAAAACTGACCTGTACCACCCATCGTATAGAAAACAGAAAGGGTAATGTGTGGCTTTCAATGCTAGTACAAAAAAAAGATAGTGTGGTTTCTCCATTTTCCTCCACTGGGTCACCTACTCTGAGGCAAGCCAGCTGCCACACAGGCCTCGAGGACACTCAACCAGTCCTGAGAAATCTATGTGGTCAGGAGCTAATCTGGAGTGAATGTGAGTGAGCTGTCTTAGAGGACAGCCTCCAGCCTCACACCAGCTCGCGGACCATCATGCTGCAGCAGAGGGTTTTAACTGTGATTTCAAGAGAGACACTGATCCAGCGTCACTCAGCTAAGCTGGGTCCAAATTCCTAAGCCACAGAAACTGTGTAAGGTAATAAATGTTTGTTGGCATTTCTAGCTACTAAGCGTTGGGGTAGTTTGTTACGCAGCAATAGGTAACTAAGACAATGGATTTTTGCATTCTCAGTGGGAGGCTGGAGTGTGACGTAATTGCTGAAAGATGTTAAACGTGCTTTGGTTGGATCAGATGAAGACTTTCTGTATCATCAATGGTGACAGTCCACTTTTAGACCTACACGTATGATATGCTGCGAGCAGAGAGAGCTCGCTATCAAGCACACAGTCAGTAGGGGAAGCGGCTGGTATTCTGGGTGTGGTGTAGCTGAGTTATATCATAGCTGGGAGGCCAGGTGTAATAATGGCCTCGCGTGTAACATGTGAAATGCTCGAGACAACTGCTCCTGTTTGTCCTTGAGTAGGTGTAAGAGTGGTGTGACTATCTGCACACGTTTATACCATCAGCTCAAGGTGGATGCAGTAGATGTTGTTCGTTGAAAAGCAGAGTATTCCTGGACAGATCACGCCAAGCCAGCACAGTTCTCACTTTGGGAGGTCTTTATTGAAAGCAAGGAAGAGAAAAGAGAGCTATGGGTCAGGGTCCGTGTCTTTCATCCCCGCCTGGATGTAGGTCACGCAGGTGATGAGGCACTCAAGCAATGCAGGTGGTGCAGGTAACGCACAGGTATCTCATGTGCAGGAGTTGTGCGATGGTTGCCATGGCCACAGGTGCAGGAGGGTCCTTGTCGTCTAGGGATGATGTCATCGCTGGATTCAGAGGCTGGCTATGAACAGCTTCTGGTGCTAACATATTTCCTGTGAATTCGGTGCCCGTTGAACAAAAGGCTGAAAGTGATAAAGGGGTGGATTCCATATATCAACCAGATGTATTGAATCATTTTTGATACTTCAGATTTTCTAGCAAAATAATGGCTTCCTCACTGAAAGAGTTACAACATAGGCTGAGTTACCACCTGCAACTATGTATGCAGAAAAAAAAAATCCCCAACTGGAATGTTGTACAAACTTCAAAAAAACTGCCACAAAGTTGCCTTCCACTCTGGTCCGTTTGTTTAGTGAAGCACAACAACCAGATTTACAGGACCTTCTCACGAAAGTTCTAAAACTTAGGTGACACCGAGGACTTTCTTCAGATAACTGCTCCACATTAGTGCCTCCCGGATACACGAACACTTAGACATGCAGCAAAGGACGCTCTCCTCGCCCGGTTTTATAGACAGGGTAAAGCCTGAAAAGGTCTCATCGCTAGGATCGCCCAACTTTCTGAAGCTGAGACCTGTGTTAACCTTTGTCACCGTGTTAAAGCAAAACCCCGTGGTGTAGAGCAACCTGTACGATGTAAGATTAACTAGCATATTGCAAAGTGCAAAGACGGTAGACATAGGCCACTTGCTTCACAGACACTGGCTTACTTTCCACTGTGGAGGCTGCGCAGAGGCTCTTTCGTGTGCCAAACATGGACGTGAGAGGCTGTCGATCATTTTGCCAATGTCTCCTAAGAATTGATGACACAGTTGGGGAAAGTAATAAATGCTCTTCCTTCTCAAGGTAACGGTCACAGTTCGGGCAGCTGATATTCTATAGTTCGTTTTTAGCAAAGAAAAAAAGGATAAACTAATATTCTCATTTTAAGAACCAGCTAGAAATTATTGTAAAATGGTGTTTATAATCATAAGAACAATGATTTATCTGCAGTGTTTTGTTGGATTTTGCTTGGTGTGATATTCCTTTAACGAGAAATATGGAAAGGAAGCCAGAAGGTTTGTTTATTTTGTTTTTATTTTTTAAGATTTATTTATTATGTATACAATATTCTGTCTGCATGCATGACTACACAGGCAAGGGAGGGCACAAATCTCTTTATAGACAGCTCTGAGCCACCGTGCGGTTGCTGGGAATTGAACTCAGGATCTCTGGAAGAGCCGCCAGTGCTCTTAACTTTTGAGCTATCTTTCCAGTCCCCTCTTTTGGTTTTTGGTTTTGTTTGTTTTGTTTTGTTTTTGGCTAATTGTCTTTGAAGTTAAGAATTTTTTTTTGCCGTCTATACGGTGAGGTTAATTTTGATGAAAATATATGAATGTTCTAAAAACCTTGATTTGTTCTGTATTAAGATGAAGATGAAGAGTCAGATTATTGTGAAATGGCTTTCAAAGTTTCATATTTAAATGTTACTGAGATGGCAGCCTCCTTTGTCTAGGAAATATGTATGTGTATATATGTATATATGTGTGTGTATATATGTGTATATATGAATATATGAATGTGTATATATGTATTTATATGTATATATGTATGTATGTGTGTATATATGTATGTGTATATGTATATGTGTATATAGACATATTTTTTTCTTTTTTCTTTTTTTTTTTTTTGGATCTGGGGACTTAACCCAGGGCCTTGCGCGTGCTAGGCAAGCGCTCTACCACTGAGCTAAATCCCCAACCCTAGACATATATTTCAAATCTGGTCTAAAATGAGAATTATGAAATAGCTTTTTTCTCTTGACATATATATTTTATATGACATATATATAAAATGGGATATATATATATATACATATATATATATCATTCTTAATTGCTGTCTTGGGAATAATCTTATGTTCAAAATCCTCAGGGTGTTTTCTTCTTTCTTTTCCTGAGGAATGTACATCCCCACAGTTTGGAATATCATTTCGGAGACTTTGCTATAGTGTTAAATTTCATAAAAGTCTGTGCTCTGCTCGGTACACAGAACTACAGGACTGTACAGTATTCCCCAAGTAATGAGAAAAGCAGATGTGCTGGTGGCAAAGGGTTCTGTCGGTAGTAATCCTGTCCTCAGTCAGAAAAGCTAGATCAAAGCCAATGTCGCCACAGCACAAGTATTCAGACTGGTTTCTTACCGCCCTTAATCCAGTGTGTGTGTGTGTGTGTGTGTGTGTGTGTGTGTGTGTGTGTGTGTGTGTGTGTGTGTGTGTGTGTGTGTGTGTGCACATGCTTGTTTAAAAAGTTTTAAAATGCTACTCCCTTCAACAGGAGACTTGAAAAGGGACCTAAAAGCATTGCCTGTTTTTCTACTTTAACATTAAAACTGAAAAATAATTTTACTTTCAAAGCATCAGTAAACTATGAGTCTGCTGAGGGAGTACTTAGATCCTAGTAGTTCTCTGGATTGGGCAGATATTCACTACATATGTTTCGGATGAATTACTTCAAAAATAAAACTAAATTTTTAGGCTAGACGTGGTGAGTCATACCTTTAACTTGAGCACTTGAGAGGCAGAAGCAGGCTGATTTCTGAGTTCCAGGGCAGCCTAGGCTACAGAGTGAGTACCAGGACAGTCAGGGCTACACAGAGAAACCTTGTCTAGAAAAGTCAAAGGAACGAATAAGTAAAACTAATTTTTTTGAAGATGAAGCATCATTTATGAAATTTGGTTCCACGACAGGTCCTATTTTATTTCACAGGGCAAAATCTATATCCTGACGGATTAACGGTAAATAAGTAGGCACAGCTGTAACAAGTCCATTTACCAAGCCCGTATTAACTTTTGCTTAAAAATACTTTTCTAGGTCAAATCCAGGGTAATGAAGCCCGCCGAACCATGCACAAGTCAAATGAATTGCTGAGCTTGAAGTCGAGAGCAGCCAAGGACGGGAATATGCATCAGAGACCGATTGGTCTGAGCACAGGCGGCTTCCAGTGCTTCTTCAAGTGCATCTGACTTTGTTCCTTTTGATATCAGATACCTGGAAACGAGCACGATCATTGTGGGACTTTTCCTGGGTTAGAGGACCCACCAGTTTCAATTGGCAACAATGTCTCGTCTAAAAGTACGGAGTAGGAGTGACCAGTCAATCACAGCGGACACGGAGGAGCCACGAGTCAATCACAGTGGGCATGGAGGGGCCACGAGTCAATCACAGTGGGTATGGAGGGTAGCCAGTAGATTCACCTGCGCCTGAGCTGTTCTCAACCTCCTCACTCCTCAAAGGGACAAAGAAAACCTCTGAGGAATTTCAGGAATCACCCATGTCTGCCCTGAGTTCTCCCTCACTAATCCTACATATTTGTATTCTCCAACTATCTTAGGGTTAATAGGCATAAGAGCCGACACCAATTTACTGAAAAGAATTGCTGCCTCCCGTGCCCTGCCAGCGCTCCTTCCCTTGCTGGCACTTCTGTGCTGAGTCATTTAATAAGTTACATAAATGATGAGTGTGATTATGTTGATGATAGTGGTCTGGCCTGCTTTTGCAATATTAAGTTTTAATGTCTTCGGTGCTTGAATATAGAAAAGTTTCTCAGTGATTGATTATTGCTGCTTGCTGGCTATTTCGGAACATTACTTTTAAAAGCCCCGTGTTGACAAAATAATTTATTACGAAAACTCTTGAGATTACTTTTTTGAAACTCAATCAGAGCTATGTTCAGTGGACATTTGTGAACTGAAGAGAGTAAGGATTAAAGCAATTGTCTTAATATTTAAAGCCCGTTCCTGTCCGAGAGCCAGAAAGGCTGTGTAGCCAATAGCCACGGTAAAAAAAATACTTAAAATTCTCTGGAGTTTTATTTTCATTTCTATTACAATACCTGAGCAATGTGGCTTCTATGAAGGGAAGAAAAGTATTTAACCCTCAACTGTAGACTTGAAAACAATTTGTTTTAAATCAATGAAAAGTTAACATGGAAAATCTATCCATTTATATAAGTGGTGAAACATGATGATGATGATGATGATGATGATGATGATGATGATGGAGAAAAAAGAAAGTAAATCAATCATGAGACTTTCCTTCAAAGCAGGGCCTTATTTTTCTGTGAAGTTGAATTACCTAGGTAATTATTCCTGAATTCTACCATTCAGAACGAGCAGCAAAGCCCTTTTCTAACAGTAAGTTCAGTTAATGTAGCAGATGGCCCAGCGCTCCCTATCCCTGATGTTTCCTCGCGTCAATAATAGGAGAGTAATTCTGCCACATTTACGTTGTTGTAACTTCGAGGTACTCAGCCAATGTGAATTCGTTGTTGCAGCACTCCTACCGACGAGGAAGAAAAATGTTAATAAACAAAATATAATAAAAAATAAAATTGAGATTAATTTATTTGAAAGTACCTGTGTAAGACACCCAGCGAAATTAAATTGCATGTTTAAATTAATGACATAAAGAAAGGTGGCACAACCTTATTGTTCACTCTCCCCAGAACAAAAGAGTTTGCTGGGAGAAGGCTTTCAGTGGGATAGGAGTAGGGTAGAGGAGGGCCGTGGGGGATTAGCAAAATAACCAAAGTTCATTCTGTAAGTATGAGAAGTCGTCCCCCAAAAAGTAGAAATTGAAATCATCAGAATAATCAATAATATAAATAAATTAATAATAAATAATAGAAGCATAGAAGTAATCAGGAAACGTCCCTGAGGGTCGACTTTCAAACAGGTATTTTCTCAGTCCATATGTCTGCCTTTCTCCTCCCTGCACTTCAAAACGTGGCTTCTCACTAACTCTAAAACTGAAACTGACGGAATAAATAAGCCGCTCTTTCTCATCCCTTAACAAGGGCTGCATGTGAGATTCCTCAGGAAGCTTGAGGGTCATAGCCTCCAGCGACATTTATTTTCATAAAGGACAATAGCAGGGAACTGGAGCCACCTTAGGAGACAGCAAGATGTCTCACCTCCCCTGGTCTACCCTGGCCAGGCTGCATCCTTAGGGAAGGCGTGCGCAGACGCAGTCCTCCCTCCCTGCAGTGGCCCAGGTCACCCCTGAGTCGCTCTTCCTGGGCCACGGGGATGTGGGCACAGCGCCATCCTGGGTGCATTCCATCTTTGCAGGACGCCTTTCCCGAGCTTCTGCCTGTGTGGTGTGGGTCCAGGGAGAAGGATGCGAAGAGGAAAGGGTCCTTTGGGAGCCTTGGAGGGCGTGCGACCAGAAGGATCAATCTCTGCTGAGGGCTACTCTGCTCAGTGAGGAGACAGTAAACCTTCGGCCCCTCCTCCCGGAGTTCCTCTAGAATAATTTCAAGGAGACAGAAAGACACTGGAGGAGAGGGCTTCGTGTTAAAGGGAGTCAAGCCCTTCTTGTCTTCATGTAGTCTTTGTTCTCTAAAGTAAAGTACTTGTTCACCGCACCCACCACGCTTCAGCTCAGAGACCACAGGGTCCACTCCCATCTGCAACGCATTGGAAGCTTTGGCGCTACGCGCACAAATCCAAACAGAAGTAAGCACTAAGGACAGTCGAATGTGACGCTGCCAAGGCTGCTCAGCTATTTTGGCTCAGCCCTTGCTCAGTAGTAAAAGTAGACAGCATTCGGGTTTGGCAAGGTCACTGTAAAGTCCTTAATCTGCCACTAGAGGCTGCTCTGAAGTCTTAATATGAAGTCTAATGTGAGAAGAAACACTCCTTTTCCTAGTTAGGAATTGGAAAAGTCTGGAAGTGGTACTAGTTTGCAATTCACAGGGCGATATTTGATTTCCACGAAGAACCTTTTGCTTTTCCTTTCTTTCTTCCCTTTCTTCCCTCCCTCCAGACCTCCTTTTTGTTTTGTTTCGTTTTGTTTTGTTTTGTTTTTCGATACAGGGTTTCTCTGTGTAGCCCCAGGTGTGCTGGAACTCTCACTGTAGACCAGGCTGTCCTCGAACCCAGAGATCCGACTACCTCCGCCTCCTGAGTGCTGGGATTAAAGATGTGTGCCGTCACCATCCCGCTCTTCTTCCTTTCTTTGGTCAGTGTTTGATTTCTGTGGTTACCCAAAGGAGAAGATAAAGAAATTCTTACTTTTGCCTTAGTGCCGCTGTATTTCAAAGAAGTGTGATATACACACCCGGAATGCCTGTGTCCTCTATTGCTAAATTTCCATTTTGTTATTAGAAAGAAACTCTCTTGCATAAAAGGCAGAGTTTACGACCAAACTGTGCTATGCCTGTAGCCTTTCTTATAAACCATTACGGTAGATTAGTCATTCTCGTTCCTTTGGCCCCTTTTAATAATGTAAGGGGTATTGAGAAAGGGTTTTTTTCTTTTTCCCAAAGAGGCATGATATAATCAGATCTCAAATAAGCAAACACTAGATGACACAAGGTGAAGATTTATTTAGAGTTCCAACAGCTGATGGAGACTTCCTCTCTTATTAAAAGCGGATTGCATTCCAACATGAAGACTCACCCCTCCATGTCAGATGGCAAACGGCTAATCTAACGCATGAGACTTACATGTGCACCATTTTGCATGCTAAATTACTGCTAGGTGTGCTGTTTTGTTCTAGATTTATTTTGCTTCTGGTTGCCTTACTTTTAAAAGATTTATTTATTTTATGTGTATGAGGGTTTGCGAGTGTATGTCTGTGGGCCTCTTGTGTGTCTGATGCCTGCAGAGGCCAGAAGAGAGCACCAGATTCCCTGTAGCTGGAGTTCAAGATGGTGGATGCCACATGACTGCTGGGAACTGAATTCAGGTCCTTTGCAAGATGGGTCTTAATGGCTGACCTATGCTAGGTGCTCTCTGTGCCTGTTTCTAATAGTTACAACAGCCTGATAAAGCAGCTATTATAATCTGTTTTTTTTTTAATTATATGCGTGTGTATATGGGGGTGGTTGGTTTGTACATGAGCCTAAAGAACTGTGTAGTTTAGCTAGGCATGATGGTGCTTGCCTTTAATCCTAGAAATTGGGAGGCAGAGGCAAGTAGATCTCTGTGAGGCTATCCTGCTCTACATAGCAAGTTCCAGGACACCTAGGGCTATATAGAAAGAAACCCTGTTTCAAAAACAAAAAACCTACAGAGTTTCAGAGATCACACACAGCCTGCTTACTGTCCCATTCTTCTAGACTTGGATCCTGATTAGGGGCAAGAAAGGAAGAAAACACAGCTAGCCTGTACAGTGGGTTTGGGATCAAGTGGGATTCTCCAAATGTTACCTACCACCCAGCCTGGAACTTTGGTGTGTTTAGTATGTACAGCATGGAGAAGGGGCTAGCTAGTCTTGGTGGAAGGTTTCTGCAGCAGCAGTTTTAGGCTGTAGACACCTGGGAGGAGGGTGAGGTTTTCTGTTTATGACTGTGTGTGCACAGAGGCCAGGAGAGGCCACTGGGTGTATTTTCTTCTATTACTCTCTCTCTGTGTGTGTGTGTGTGTGTGTGTGTGTGTGTGTGTGTGTGTGTGTGTGTGTGTGTGTGTGCAGAGGCCAGGAGAGGGGCATTGTGTGCATGTGCTATTCTATTTCTCTCTCTCTCTCTCTCTCTCTCTCTCTCTCTCTCTCTCTCTCTCTCTGTGTGTGTGTGTGTGTGTGTGTGTGTGTGTGTGTGTGTGTACATGCAGAGGCCAGATCTCTTCCTAAATCTAGGGGTGATGTTTTCTTGGCTAGGCAAGTTGCAATTATCCTTCTGTCTCTGACTTTCTCAGACTGGGATCATTTGGTGTGGGTGGTATGCCCTGTTTATTATCTGGATGCTTGGATCTGAACCCCTGTCCTCCTGGCTTCACAGAAAGCACCATTAACCACTGAGCCATCCATCGAGATCCAGGTGCCCCCCACTTTTAAGGACATTGTGGGAACTAGGAATTAACTAATTCCTAATACTTATGGAGGGGAAAAAAAAAAGGAAGAATTTTTTTCCAGAGAAAGTTCCCTAGGGACCCACAGAATTTGCACCAATAGTATAGAAAACTTGAAAGGAAAAAAATTTACTGTCTCTAGAAAGGAAGTTGTTGAGTTTTCTCTTTGGATAGCTGCACTCTTGCACTAATATTTTATAATTTCTCTGTCTTGTTACTGTCAGGTTTGTAAAAGACTGGAAGCCGACCAAACAAATGGTGTCATTTAGATATGAAGTCGTTTCCCCCAAAGGCCCAAGTGTAAATGCTTGACGGCCAGATGGTAAATGCTGGGGATTCCTGAGGGCTTGATCTTCACCAGTGGATGCATCCATTAATTGATTCATTGTTTGATTGCTTTATTGGGAGATGAGTCCTAGTTAGGGGAAATAGGACCCAGTGGGGCAAGCCTTTGAAGAATATCTTGTCCCTTTCAGCCCTCCCTCCTTCTGTTCACTGTGCCGTAGCCTCTTCACCACATTTTGTAGCACATAACATCCTATTTTACCATGCATGGAAACAAGGTCTGAAAACATAAATCAAAATAAGGATTTCTTCCTTTTCAAATTATTTCTTTCAGGTATTTTATCAGAGCCATAAAAGTCTGACTAGCATAGAAAACTGGCATCATAAACTGGGACACCGATGTGACTACAACATTGTCAAGGGTTTGGAGTCTTTGCTTCTGGTTTGTGGAAGGAATCTGGAAAAGTTTGGAGATGTGGACTAGTAGAGAGCAAACATGCTTAGAAGATGGCTTTGATGGGTTTTCAGAAGACCTCAATGCCAATAGGAATGGTGATGGCAAATGTGGTGCTCACGAAGTTTTGATGAGAACAAACGTTCTGTTGGGAGTTAAGTTGGAATCCATGCTTGTTATGTGTGTCAAAGAATTTGTCTAAATTGTTTGGTGCTCCCAGTGGAAGGGGAAGCCCTTGGTCCTGCAAGACTGAACCCCCAGTGAACGTGATTGTTGGGGGAGGGGTGGTAATGGGGGGAGGATGGGAGGGAAGCCCACATAGAAGGAGGGGAGGGGTTAGGGGATGTTGGCCGAAACCGGAAGGGAATAACAATCAAATGTAAATAAGAAATACTCAAGTTAATAAAGATGAAAAAAAAATTGTTTGGTGCTCAAAGACTGTATGGGAGACTGAGTTTTAAGATGTTATCATCAGTGGGTGTGATGGCACATGCTTTCAATCCCGGCACTTAAAAGGCAGAGATAGAACCAGCCTGATCACACAGTGAGGTCTAGGAACACCAGAGCTATATAGAGACCCTCTCTCAAAGAAAACACACACACACACACACACACACACACACACACACACACACAGAGAGAGAGAGAGAGAGAGAGAGAGAGAGAGAGAGAGAGAGAGAGAGAGAGAGAGAGAGAAGTGAGGAGGACGAGGGCACTATTTTCTAATTAATCTGTGGAAGATACTTTGAGGTAGCCCAACATTCAGGCTGTTGCATGAGTATAGTTAGTTGCTCCTACCCAAGTTTAAAATAAACATTGGGAGTAAAAGTCAGAGCAGAAAGGTTTGAAAACAATCCGATGTTTCATCACAAAATCTGGAATAAAGTCAGAGCTAAAGAAGACACAGTTTCTGACCACATTATTTCAAAACACCAACAATAACCAAAACCCAAGTCTTTTGCACAGGGCCAGTAGAAAAGATACTTTGAAGATATTTCTGAAATTGGTCAGATTCAACCCATTTCCAGCCCGAGAGTATTAAAGAAGAAAATCCCCAAGTCTTTCCCTTGAGGAAGGAGAGTCTGTTGGGTACCCACTTGAATGGTCAATGCCTAAGGAGTTGTTTCTTTAGGATCCACATCACTATGTTCAGCTACCTGGGTATTCAGAGGTGGCTAAGGCCATAATCCAAGTGAATCTGTTTATTGCTTGAGCTGCTGAGAGATCTGGCCATTGTGTGATGCTAAAGTTGTTGATAACAAAGAACTCAAGAGTCATGAAGTCATGGAGGCTTCCTCCTGGTTTTCAAAGGAAGGCCAGACAATGTATGTCAAGGCAAGGATTCCTTGAAGTAGCCAGGAAGAAGGTGACACAGGAAGTGATTAGAATGAAGACAAAGATGTAATGGAGACCCCAAGGAAACAGAAATGCCAGGGATATAAACTATCAGCCAAGGAAAACAGCCAGAGAGGAGACAGGAACAAGGAGGAAACCTGTAGTGGCAGAACTGTGAAGCCCTATGGAGCACACATCACGCTTCTGTGTGCTCTGGGTGCTGGCCTGTAGGATGTTTGTCCTTCTGTGTTTTAGCATTGCTTTAATCTCATCTTTCTTTCCTATAACCCAGTTGTTCTTCTTTGAGAACGAGAACATTGGCATCTCTTTGGCATCATACATTGGGCATATATAAATTTTACAGAGACTCAACAATTTACCTGACCTGAGTCTTGGCAGAGACCTTGTATTTGGACATTCAAACAATATTGGAAATGTTTAGGTTTGGGGACTCTTGGAGAAAGAATAAACACATTTCTGCATTGAGATAGACATGAACTTTGGGGATAATTTTATGATTTTGGTCCTGAAATACTCCCCCAAAAGGTCCAATGGCTCAAGACTTGGATGCTAGCCAATGGGATTTGGGCAAGTATTTGGACCAAATAGGCATGGACATCACAGTGTCCATCACAAAGAAACCTACTTTACTATATGCTATCATCTCTGACATTCTGCCTGGCCATGCTGGAGCCAGAAGCAATGGAGCCGAGTAATTGTGGACTGAGACCTCTGAAACCATGAGCCAATACAAATCTTTCTTCCTGTTCAATTATTTCCCTCAGGTGTTTTGTCACAGCATCAAACCTTTGGTAAAGTCAAAGGTATAACTCAAACAGACTGAGTGACATGTAAGTCAAAGCACACATCAGGTCTTGTCATGTCTAAGTTGTACTCCTTAATGATCCCCCAATAAAGTACCTCTTCCTTTTAATGACAAGATGAGAAATAGAAAATAAAAATCTTAGCTTGGAAATCAAGACCAAGTTGTAGGATATTTTCTGGGGTGCAGTACTTTGAAGCATGAAATTAGTGTGTTAAAGTTTGAAGATTAGATTTCGGTTGAACACTAGGTCTCAGCCATACAAACCCAGCCTAAGACTATGGAGATCTTGTGGTTCTCTGTTGTGGTCTAATTTTGCAAGCACACATTTGATTTTAAAGTTTTAGCTAAACTTTGGTATTTTATCAACTAATCTTGGTTGGCTTTAGAGTATAGTTTATCATTTATATTTAAAAGGAAACCCCAAGTCACAGTCTTTTAATTACCTCAAAATATAGCCCGGTCAGTCTATTAGATGCTTTGTTAAACTTTTATGGCTTTCTTCTCGATAAACCACAAATTTGGATGTTTTGAAAAGTTGGAACATCATTTCTCATTATGTGAGCAAATATTTTACAAAGTCATACATTTATTTGAGCCTTTATTGATCTCTACATCTGACCCTTTGACACCTTGGGTGAGAATCAGTCACACTGCTCAGCTGTAATCATTGTTACACTTTTAGCACAAGATCCTCCAATTAGAGTACATATTCAATTGATCTGGAAATGTTAATTGCAAACATATATTGACTAAAGTTATAGATTACATTTTACTTTACCAAGAATTGTTCATCAAGTTGTTGAATTTCTTTCTTCCAAGAGGAAATGGCAAAGAAGGAAACTTAACCACATTTTTATAAAGCTTTTTACAAAGCTGAAGTCCTCCTCTGTGTCCTATGATTTGGGGGAATTTACTAATTGTTCTATACATTAGAGCAAATGGATGTAGAGTTATTTATGTGGGACACCATTACCTTTGCACAACTTTTAGAGCGATTTCTATGTGGAGCGGTGCCTTTGAACTTTCACGAGTATTTGCCAACATAGCCTACAGCTCATTAAGTTATTAGAGTAACTGGGACAAATACCTGTGTTCAAAGACATTTTGGTTTGATAAAACTTACTAAACTCCCATTAAAATAATATTGTAGTAAGAATTTTGTGAAGAATGTATTTTGTCCATTTTGATATTCTTGGTTTGGCTTTATATTATGAATTAACTCTGTACTAGAACACTATAACTTTGACTTTCTGTGCAACTGTTTCAACAATTCACTACTGAGTTTAGGTCACTTACCTCAGGAAATGTAGTTTTAGCAGACGGGTGAGATCAAAGCCCTATTGGGATGGGATCAAAGTGAGATCTTAGGTGAGCGTCAAGAGCTCTTTAGAGAAAATATGTGGTAAAGATACTGCAAGACTTGAAAAGGATATCAAGACAACTTTGCTGTTTTATTTTTCCTTTCAGAAAAATAATGATTCATTTCTCTACTAATACAAAGGAAGAAAGGAAGTCAAATATTATCTGGAACATTTGATAGAAGAGAGAGAATGCCTTGTAGGATGAAATAATGGTGAAATACAGTACACAAGTAGAAGACATTGCCCATTGCCAAGCAACCAGAGCTTCCAGGGACTAAGCCACTACCTAAAGACTATACATGGACTGACCCTGGACTCCTGACCTCATAGGTAGCAATGAATATCCTAGTAAGAGCACCAGTGGAAGGAAGCCCTGGGTCCTGCTAAGACTGAACCCCAGTGAACTAGACTGTCGGGGAGGGTGGCAATGGGGGAGGGTGGGGAGGAACACCCATAAGGAAGGGGGGGAAGGGATGTTTGTTCGAAAACCGGAAAGGGAATAACACTCAAAATGTATATAAGAAATACTCAAAAAAAAAAAAAAAAAAAGAATAGAGGTGGATAAGTATTGATTTGACATCTTACATATTTTTATTTTTACTTTGGCCAATAAAATGATTTAATAAATTATAAAAAAAAAAGACGTGATGCAGATACACAATGATACATAATGTATTCAATTGTTAAGAAAAATGAAATCATAAAACTTACAAAAAAAAAAAAAGAAGACATTGCCCATGCTCTTAAGAAGGTACAGCCTATCACGTGCTCGAATCTGCCCCATCTGCCAATGGCCATCCCCCAATGACTTTTCTTTTGAAATATTAAAGAAAGTAGTCAAGTGAGAAAAATGACAGAGGATACTCTAGCTGACACATCTGGAAAACAAGAAAACAGTTATTATTTCCAAAAACAAAAATCTATGTTGTACACATCTTTAAGCCCGGACCATATCCAGCTAAGAACACTAGAAGATCACATGCTTTCACTTGAATAACTCCACATTCCAGAAAGGTGTGGATTCAGGGAAATAGAATCTGGCTTTGCAAGTGACAGCCTTTCTCTTTCTCACTGAAAAGTAACACACTGCAGGATTTAAATAAATGGGGGGGAAAGAGGTACCTGTCATTAAAATAAAAATTCTCTCTGGGCATTTCAAAACACTTGATGGAGTATGACACATGGCTAAATGAATCAGCCAGTCCCTTAGGCTGTGTGCTGTCTTGCTTCACTGTGTCTTCCTTCTATTCTTCCTGTGCTCTGTTTACTAGTTCAGGGGAAGGGAGTTCCTGCATTTGTTTTCCATGGGTTTTCAATGATTGATAGACTTTTAATGATAACAAAATAACACTACTCTCAGCTTCTCCCACCCCAACCCCTTACCCCTCTGTTATGATTGGAACCTTTAAATGCTCCCACAAACACATGTGTTGAAAGCTTGGTCCTATACCATTTTCCAGAGGCGGGACCCAGTTCGAGGATGCAGCTCATTGGGATATACCTTTGAAGAGGATCTTGGGAGCCCTGGCCATCTTCCCAGACCGCTGCTATCCTGACCACAATGAGGTAAGTAGCCTCCTCCACCAAACCTCTCTGCCTTGCTGTTATGCCTTGCCACAGGCCCCAAAACAACCAGGTCAGATGACCATGAACAGAAACAGGGAGTTGAAATAAATTTCCTTTTAGGTAGGTTTTTCAACCATGCTGTCAAGCATGGAACTCGGACCAACAAACTGTCTCTGTTGGTTTTCAAATAGAGGGAAAAACAAATGACTGTGTTTTTCCTAATAGGAAACAAATTATTGGCAAAAAAGAGAGAGAGAGAAATGATTCATCATATTTATACCCGGGGTACAGTGGTGATTATAACAGTGCTCTCAGCTCCCTTCAATCTCTCCTCCCCTCCCTTCTGCTGTTCTTCCTCTCATCGATGCTCTTTTTAGCCCCCAGATTTCTTTTCAATTGCATTTGTCATATAGTTGTGTGTGTGTGCGTGTGTCTGTGTGTGCGCGCGCGCACACACACACACGTTTCAGTTGGGAAAATAACAGAGACTTTCTTTGCTGGCCTTTTTCACTGAAATTGAAAGAAAACAACTCAATTTAAACTAGCTTTAAAGTAGAGATTTATAGGCTTACACATTTCAAAGATCAGGGGTATATCTACATGGTATATGTGCATGTGATCAGGGTGCAGAAGAAGGTGACCAGACTCTGGCTAAATTGTAGCTCACATTATGGCTGTGTTTTGTTTATTAATTGATGAGCATTTGGACCAATGTTCATTTTCGAGCTACTTTGAGTTAACACTTCTATGAATATCTATGCATAAGAGTTTGGCTGAGTAGTGTTGGCCCACGCCTTCAATCCCAGCACCCGGGAAGAAGAAGGCAGATCTCTGTGAGGCCAGCTTAATCTACAGAAAATCCCTGCCTCAAACAACAAGGACAGAGTTTTTGTGTGAGTATGAATGGTTTCTTTTCCTGGAAATATTCCTAGGAATAGAATTCTAGTCATTTGGTGACTGCATTTAACATAGGCAGTGTTGGGGAAGTAAGTGTTGAAGACATCTCAGGAATGCCTATCAATCAATAAAAGCATCAAGATGTGGAAGTCGAACATCGCTCTGTCTCTTTTTCTCTTTACCACAGAGAACAGTCTTTACTCAGCATCCCTTAAATGCTCCTGCATCCACTCCTTTTTTATAGCTATTATGAAACACCGCAACCTAGGCAACTTCTAGAGGAAAAAGTTCATTTGGGTTTACTGTTTCAGGGGGTTCGAGTCCCTAACGGTGAAGTGGAAGCAGTCGGTGACAGGCGTGATGGCTGGACCAGCAGCTGAGGGCTCACATCTTAAACCACAAGCATAAACCAGAAAGGGGAGACTGAACATGGCCTGAGTAAACTCTTAATACCTACCTCCGATGGCACACCTCCTCCAACAAGGCCACACCTCCTAAGCCTTCCCAAGACAGTACCACCCACTGAAGACCAAGTATTCAACGGCCTGAGGAGATGTGGCATTCTTCATTCAAATCACCACAGCTCCCATATTCTAAAGCTTGTGAGCATTAATGTGGAATTTTTATATGTATAGGGGGTGCACCCTGGTTCATCAGTCCGTACCAGACACGGGGTCTACCTGCAGCGTTTACGTATGAAGAACTGTGAACAGCAAACAAGCACTAGGTCAGTGGAAGTACAAAAGGAAATACACTTCTGTGATTCTAATTTGTATCTCTTCAGGATCAGCCCAAGAAATACTCTAGTGTTCTCCAAGCAGAAAGGAATTCAGTAGAGGAACTGAAGAATGTGTCTGCCATTCAAGGGACCTGAGTCAAACAAAGAGGTGAGTGCTGGGTTCCTTACACCCACCACTTCCTGATCCAGAAATTAAAAACAACTATGATCACCCAGATATGGGTAAATTAGGTGTCACAAGGGTAATGCCCTGTGCTAAATGGGGAGGGAGGGTCCTTCAGAGGCTGCCTGCCCATGTCTGCCCTTGACACTCTTTTCTCCTCCATCTCGTGGGAAGAGTGGCTCCTTCGCTGATTGTCTTCCAAACTTCACACGGGTGGACATCAGCTGTGGACCTGAAGCTGTGTGAAGACGCAGAGCCCAGCATTCCAGCCCTGAGGTGGCCCAGCGCTAATGGACAATATCTAGCCAGTCTTGAAATCATATACTCTTAATTGGCACGAGGACTTGAATATTTTACTTTTATCTGTGGCCATTTAATATTCAAGGGTGTTCTAAAGGAGCGTCAGAACAGACGAAACCCTGGTTCTGGAGCCAGTCAGCATCCTTTCTGCCCTTTTTGTCGCCGCCCCCACCCCACCAAGCTTGCTTCCTCCATTACTCCTTTAAAGCCACTTGTTGACCTCAGACAACTGTAAGTATGGCAGTGGGGTACATGGCTAAGGGCCTATTATGTAAATAAAGTGAAAGATGAGTTTTTTTTTTATTGTGTACATATGCCCTAATTCTCCTCAAACTAGTCCTGAATTTCCCAATAAATTTAGACTTTTCTAAGCGGAACAGATAGAAAACAGGAATTCTGTCTGCTCTGCCTACTGGACTGCCACTGTGATCGACTGGGCGTCAAGCGCCACAATCAACAGACCCTGGCCACCAGCTTCTATGAAAATAATGTCTTCCATCCAGGCACATACATAAACTAATTCTCTTATTTATTAATTTAGTATGTGTGCACATGATCATGGGCACATACACACCCATACCTCCCTATAAACACAAACCCCTGCGCGCGCGCGCACACACACACACACACACACACACACACACACACATATATATATATATAATTTTTATCAGTGGTATTCCATACTGGATATAAAGATTTATAGGTAAAATCTATCCATAAGGACATATCCTTAGATATGCAGCTATGCTGGAGGACGACCTCCAGTTTCTCCCTTTTCACACTTTTGCTGCCAGGGAGGGCGAAGCTAAATTTAAATCCTCCTTCTCTCTTTCCTGAACAGTTGCCGATTACTTTCGCTCTTCCGCATAAAAATCCATGGAGCACAGTTAAGCACCCCATGCCCGCTAATTTCATAGCGCGTTTGAAGGAACTTAGCAAGCATCAGGAGAGACAAGAGAGCATCATGCATGACCAAGGTCAGGCTCTTGAAGCATACTTGTAATGTGCCAAGTTATTTGGGGACTGCTGCCATCACATTCACTCAGGAGTAAGGTGACACTGGGAAACAATGTGTTTTTCAAGGTAATAATTTAAATTTATTTTTTTTTTTAAAGAATACAGCGTCGTTTGATTGCTTTTGTAAGACCAAAGGCAACAGTCTTTTTTTTTTTTTTTTTTTTTTTTGGCTCGTTCATTCAATCCTTGAGCAAAACTTAAGCCAAGGTTACTTTGGTAGGATTTAAAGCAGTGAGACATTTGTGAATAAAATGATATTAGGTCTATGTAATTCTGAATAATAAAATAAAGATTAAGATGGCAATACGTCCTGCACGCACTGGTATTTAAACTTTAAAAATCAATCAGGAGAGAAGATTAAGTGGTGTTTCTTTGGTACTGAAAATGTAAAGCTGGGACCAAATTGCTCCATTTTCACAGATTTAAGATACAAGGAATGATATTTAAAGACATTAATGTGACTATTAAACCCTTCAGTTTGTAAAGACATCCCTATAAAGTACACTTAGCAGAAATCCCTGAGTATATTAAATACTCTATTAGTATCTTCCTTCAACGACAAAGAGGAATAATTTAAAAAGCTTTGCGAGACATAAACACGGTACTTAGCAAAAGCAGAACTGGTTTGGAAGGCTCCCTCTGCAGTCTGTAAAACAGGTCGCCTCAGGTTCACAGTGCAGCGGAGGCACAAACGGAAGGCATCAGCGCTCCTAGGGCATGCTGGTGAACCACTCGCTGATGGACTTTCTGTTCAGTTTTAGCCACTCGATGTTGTTCTTCACCGTTTCCAACACTTGCTCTCTGGGTTTTGCTCCAGCGCCAGCATTTGGATATTTTGCAAAGAAGCTCTGCATCTAGAAAAGACAGGGGAAGTAATTAGAAAAAACATTGGCATCCCACTTCACTTCTTCAAGAGTTCCATTGGGAAACTAGCTTGTTTCTTCCTATGGAGGATTGTATTGACCGCATCTCCTGGTGTAGCATTGAGCCTGCCAGGCACATGCGCAGTCACCCTTCTGGGTTTGGGGCCCCTGAGAGCTTGTTTAACCACAAGAGGCATTGATCGGGAAGGAGGTCGTCACGCCATAATTAGTATACACTTCTGTGGATTTCCCTATGGGCTGCACATTTATTAAAGTGTCCTGTAGACACTGTGATCTGTGGCGTGGTAATATTTCTCCAGCTTTTACTCTAGGAGTCTGGAGAGTTTCATATACTTTCATTTCCTAAAGACTTATAAGAAAAGTTTCTCTTCGACATAGTTCTATACTCTCTCCTACCCACCCCTAACCAGATTCTCCCTAAACCTCAGAGTATTAGAGCCATTTTCAAAAATAGGAATGATTTTGTTTTGACATGTATAAAAATCAAAACGTTTCAATATCTAATATACAGACATGGAAACTTCATGACATTTCTTTGTCCTACATTAACCTTTTTTTTTTTTCTTTATTGGGATTTCAGAGATTTGGTATTAATTTTAAACACCCCAAACTCTTAATTCTGAATGAATTCTCGAAATCTCAACCAACTTATCTCAGAGTCACAGATGGCCACCTAGATAGGGGAGACACTTCCATGAGTCCATCCCAACCTTCCTAGGCCTTAGGTTTCTCCATTTTTCAACCTCATTATTTCTTTGTCATTTGAATCATTTTTCAGGTTAGGAAAAACGACAGTGTACAATTAATTAGATATAAGGGATTTTTCTCCCCTTCTTGATGTAGGATTTGGTTAGAGGAAAGTTTAAGTTTGTTCCTTCCTAGACTAGGAGAAATAAATCTGTCTCCACACCTGCCAGAGCTGCAGCTCAGTGTTGAAGGGCTCGGCTATGGTGACGATCCGGCCAAGGTATCTGTCGTTGATTGTAAATCTGCAGAGAAATGGAGGAGAGTAAATCAGAATAATAGTTTTCAAGCATGAAATTTTTTACTAGATGAGAAAGTTGTGTGTGTGTGTGTATGTACACATTTGTGCACAAGTATGTGCTCTCATGTATGTGTGCACATATGTGTGTGCGCGTGTGTGTGTGTGTGTGTGTGTGTGTGTGTGTGTGGTGTGTGTGTGTGTGTGGGCAGTGGAAGGGGAAGCCCTTGGTCCTGCCAAGGCTGAACCCCCAGTGAACGGGATTGTTGTGGGGAGGGTGGTAATGGGAGGAGGATGGGGAAGGGAACACCTGTATAGAAGGGGAGGGGGAGGGGTTAAGGGGATGTTTGCCTGGAAACTGGGAAAAGTAATAACAATTGAAATGTAAATAAGAAATACCCAATTTAATAATGGTGGAGGAGAGAGAGAGAGAGAGAACAGAGAGAGAGAGAGAGAGAGAGAAAGAGAGAGAGAGAGAGAGAGAGAGAGAGAGAGAGAGAGAATGGCATAGCCTACTTATGTAAGTTCTGGAGAAGTAAGGCCTAACCAACTATCTGGCCTGTGGAGACACAACAGAGAATGGGAGAACAGAGTGGGAAGGGAGAGACTTCCCAGCCTTCTGTTAAGGAGCTACCCAGGCTAGGTGTAAAAACCCAGTTGAGACTTTTTACAAACTATTTCCTCTATGTGCACCCCAGTTTGTCAGTTATATATAAGTATATAGGCTTCATAATGATATTATAAGGATAAAATAAAGCATATGGAGTAATAAGCAGAGTACCCAGAACAAAACGGTGGCTACAACTGTGCCATTTCAAACCAACGACTTCATAACATCAGGCTGGCATTTATTGGTGGAAACATGGCTCTTGGATTAGACAACCTTATTTTCTTCTGGTACTACAAGAGGTTTGAGATTGCATCCCTTAGGATGGAGAAAGAGGATTATGATGGGTTAATATAGTGATGTCCCTGATATATATAAGACTGACAGCAGGAAAGTGTGAGGCTATTATTTCGCTTTGATAATAAGAAAGATACTAATGAAACTATGTTTTATTGAAGGATCTTCTAAAATGTATACAACTTATGAGCTTTCAGGAAACTGTGTATGTAGGTGATATTCATACACAGAGACCCTAAAGATCCAATCTGAAATGAGTTTGTTTGCAGCCATGCAGATTATAAATAATAGATCAAGCTTCGTTCCACATGACTATCCCCAATATGTACCCTTTCCAGTGTGCTATGCTGACTCCAATCATTAACACAGGTATTTACTCTCTATCTGATCTTTGTTTTCCTCATTCCATGTCAGCCGCTCTGTGTCCATCCTTTTACAAATAACTATATAAAGCTTACTTTAGAAATGTAAAAAAAAAAAAAAAACCCTCAGGCCATGCAAACCTGATGCCCTGAGCTCAATCCTAAAATTCCACAGTAGAAAAAAAGGAACTGCATGAAAGTTAGCCCCTGACCGCCATGCCCTAACTAGCTCTTTCCAGAATTACTAATGGCTTTTGTATCCATAAACCTAGCTGACCTTTTTTGATCTTCAATTTACTCAAATTTTAAGTGGAATCAGGCAAGTAACCTTATCTTTCTTGCAAAAACAAAAAACAAAACCCTTACCCTTAAAGGAAAAACATAAGCAGGGCGGTGGCTCACACCTTTCATCCCAGCATTTGGGAGGCAGAAGCAAGCAGATCTCTGTGAGTTCAAGGCAGGCCTGGTCTTCACAGTGAGTTGTAGAACACCTAAGGCTACACAGAGAAATCCTGTCTTGGAAAATATAAAAGGAACAGAGGAAGGAAGGAAGGAAGGAAGGAAACAAACAAACAAACAAACAAAGAAACAAAGTAAAAAAGAAAGAAACAAAGAAGATGATAGATGATAGATAGGCAATAGATAGATAGAGAGAGAGGTAGATAGATAGATAGATAGATAGATAGATAGATAGATAGATAGGGATAGAAAAATAGAGCTAGATAGATTATACTTAGCAAGCTGAAGCCTTCTTCTACTCCCATACCCCTCCATGCCTGTGAGCCCTTCTTCTTCACTATTGCTGCATGGGCCAATTCTCACTTTCTTTTGCTGCCAGTTGACCACTGTCTGTTGCTGGGCCTACTGAAGAAACTAACTGTGTTTCTGAAATCCACTCTGGTCTCCCCCGGGCCTATGCTTCCTCACTGCCAACCGAAGCATTTGTTTCTGGAATAAACCCATCGTTTCACTTTGCTTCAAGCGTCTAGTGACTGAGTTATCACTGCTCTCAGACTAAAAGTCAAATTTTAACACGACTCGATCCCCTTTGACCTTTATCCCTTTCTTTCCTGGTAGCCTCAGCCAAGATCGTTCAGCTTTTGTTTATCCAGCTCATTCCCGTCCTTCCTTCAGTTCAGCCCGCCCTTCCTTAGGGAGACCTTGCCTCCAACTTCTTTCAAGTTGCTTCATTTCCCCTTTGCATTATTTTTGGTGTACCCCGAGTCTCTTTTCTGGGTAATTACTAAGGTTGTGTGCATGCATGCATTTGTGAAAATCTTGATACAATAACATTGCTCTCACCAACACCTTAAGTTCTGCAAAACCAGAATTGGGTCTGTTCGTCTTTTTAATTGCAGCCCCAATGCCTAAGATCGAGCCTGGCACATAATGTGTGCACTGTATTACTCACTAGAGGGAAGAATTATAATTTAAAATGAAGTGTTAGGGGTTAGAGAGAGAGCTCAACAGTTAAGAATACTTGTGGCTCTCCTAGAAGACCAGGGTGCAATTCTGAGCATCTTCGGGGTGACCCACAACTACCTGTGACTCCAGTCTCGGAGGATCTGATGCCTTCTTCTGGCCTCTCCAGCCACTAGACATGCACGTGATACATATACACATATGCAGGCAAAATGCCCATACATATAAATAAGAAAAATTTCCAATAAAAAATGAAATAAAATGATAAGTAGGATACTTAAGAACAATACTGAGTACAGGAATTTCCTGGGAAAATGGGCAGTTACTGCAAAGTGTCATTTACCAGAAATCCTAAAATTCTTTCATTCGGTAGCAATATGATATGAAAAGAGTAAATTATAAAAACATGTGGCTAATGTGAGTCCACATGTATCTAATAAGCACTCATAGAGAAATAACTCAAGAACTTCTCTGACTGACGGTGGAACTTATTTCTGACCAATTCCGTTTTATAGATTACTTAGACATTATTATCCCCTGCAGCTTCTGAAGGGTGCTCATATCAGTGTTGTAAGAAGAAGAGGGAAATTTTTCAGAAGCAAAATATGTTTGTTGCTGCAGTGAGAGACTATGAGTCCCAAGAACAGCTGCTAATTGCAAGTCATAGTTATTTGAATGGCCTATAATTTCTGTATAATTATTGTTTGAGTCTTAGTAACTAAAAATGAAAAGAAATATTTGGGCACTAGCAACAAAAACTGCAAATACTTGTCTATACACTCCCTACACTGCAGCAAATTATGCTCATCTCTAGGGTCCCACCTCATATAGAGTGCAGAAACATTCTGTGTCTTCATCAAAGAAGACATAGAACCACAATAAGAATTCAAGTATATGTTTTTTTAATGATTTATGTATATGCATACACTGTAGCTGTCTTCAGACACCCCAGAAGAGGGCATCAGATCTCATTACAGATGGTTGTGAGCCACCATGTGGTTGCGGGGATTTGAACTCAGGACCTCTGGAAAAACAGTCAGTGCTCTTAACTGTGGAGCCATCTCTCCAGCTCCAAGTATGTCTTTTTTTTTAAGGATTTATTTATTTATTTATTTATTACACATAGGTACACTGTAGCTGTCTTCAGACACACCAGAAGAGAGCATCAGATCTCATTACAGATGGTTGTGAGCCACCATATAGTTGCTGGGATTTGAACTCAGGACCTCTGGAAGAGCAGTCAGTGCTCTTAACCGCTGAGCCATCTCTCCAGCTCTCCAAGTATATCTTAAATGGCTTGAAAAACTTAGATGACTTCTTTGACTTAATATTTGTAAACCTAATATTAGATCACATAGCAATTATTTTTGAATTACTCAAAACTTATAATTAAATGCTTATTAAATTATTTTGAGATAATGTTTAAATGTTTTCGTCATGTTCAGTATGTCAAAATTATTGAATTGTTTGGCCCGTAACAAACTAAAATCAAATCTGATCACACCCCACTGCCAACCTACTAAGGTCACTGATCCTCAGGGTGTCACGTGAGGGTTTAGGAGACACAAGGGTGAAGAGTCATTTCCCACATAGATTAAGGTTAAGCCTCAAACTGGAGAACCCTGGAGTGGCCTGGTAAACAGCAGTCAGAAAGCTTAATAGAAAAACAGATTATGTATTTGAGGCTAACGGTCAGTTCTTCAGAAACACAGGCAGAAACAGTACTCAAACCAAAATTTGGAAAACATTTAGGAGTTTAGAAATATCTGAATAAAGTTCGGCTTGTTTCTATTTAACTTGTCTTTAATAATGTTTCATAGGGAAATTCTATGTCTTCAAATGTAATTAATAATGCCTTTTGTGTAGCACACATGTAGCTATTGTATGATTTTGTGCTGAGGCCGTCTGCAATAATGTCTCATGGATGTTAGAGCAGCCAGTGATGAAGAAATATTCAAAACCTTAGGCGAGGCTTGTGGCCTAGCTCTGACAATGGTCAACCAACTGTCCTCGGAAAGAAAGGTTTAGTTTATAAGATCTAATGTGTTTACTTTAAAGCCAGATGTTTATGGTCTCAATGAGCGTTTTCTACTTATTACTTGTTAGGTTATATAATAAACAAAAGATATTTTTACCTTTTCACAATAATTTCAAAGTAAACATTGTGTTTTACATAAATTTCTTGCAGCATATGTAGACTTGGAATCTGTCAGCTAACCGAGAACACACAGCCGGTGTCCATCTTTATGAATGAAAAGTACTCCTCACCCAAGATTAATTAATATGCTCAGACGCCATGTTCTTGTTGAATGGACCTGCCCAGTTTAAACCAAGTGCTTCACTGAAGCAATTGCAAACAGATAAACCATGGACACGAACCCACACACGCACATATCTGAACTCGTACACGCACATGTCTGAACTCATACACACTCATGTCCTTAGACCAATGTCAAGAAGTTAAATGAGTGGGCACTCCCGTTAGTCACAAAATTAGAAAGGCGAAAGTGCACCGGAAGCAGGCCAAAGCAATGTAGGACAGTTTAGCTGAAAGCTGGAGAACAGTGTACATCTCAGAAGGAAAAGGAACATAGACACAGTGGTACCAGTGGAAAGAGTAAAATTCACCCTGTGGCCATGTGTCTCACAGGACAGCAAGGAACCTCTGTTGACAGGGAAGAGTAAGAAGACAGAGACTTCCTAGCACGAGGCTCACAAGTCGAACGGCCTTTCATCAATGTGTACATGTTTTCTTGGGAAACATACTTAGTCTATATTCTATTTTATAGTGTGCCAAACCAGGGTCTCTTTAACCGAAACTGAGCATTGCATTTAGAGGCTCAGAGCCAAAGAGAGCAGCACATCCTCTGCGTGGGGCTAAAGCAATAGGAGGCTCTGGGGAAACAGCTCTCATTCGCTCGGCTCTTCTGTGGTCACTGGTAGTTCTCATGCTCAAGTGGCTATTACCAAGCATGAATATAGGTCAGTCATAGAGTGTATGCTTTTTGCTTTGAGAACACAAAGTCCTGGATCTTCCAGTCCCCGGGACCAAGAAACTACATGTGTGTATGCACCGCACATGTACAAGCACACACACATGCACACATGCATACACACAAGTGAATAGAACAAGTGTCCACCCACCCCACCTCCCAAAGTACGATTGCCTGAGAAATGTAGTTCTCCTTTAAGAAGCACTCGGAATACTTAGACTTTGTTATCTTGTCAAGAGAGATGAAAGTTCTACACACATGAGTTCTGGAGACATAGTGCTCTTCTCGGAGCCCAACTCCAGGAATTCTGATCTACTTTTCAGCAAATAGTAGCTGAGAACTAAACACCTATCTGGCATTTATCTGCAACAGTGTAGCAGGGAGAATTATATTAATTCATATGTTGTCACTATTTTCACGGTCACTCGTGGTTCGCCTTCATGCACGTCTATGTAAGGGTGTCGGATTCCCTGAAACTGGAGTTACAAACAGTTGTGAGCTTCCATGTGGGTGATAGGAATTGAACCCAGGTCTTCTGGAAGAGTAGCCAGTGCCCTTATCCACTGAGCTATCTCTCCAGCCCCATATCAACTCACATTAATTAAACAGAAAAAGAGTTCAATTTAGTTCTCTCTCCAGATCTCAGAATCCTGTGGACCAACTGGAAATAGTAACTTTAAGAGGAAAGAATTGTGCCTAAATGAGTATGCCCAGAAGAACAGTGCTGTGGTCCTTTATCCCCAGCAATACACTAGTTCAGTATGGTAGAGCGGTCAGAGAAAGCACACCAAAGAGAACAAGATGGCGCCTGTAGCGTGTGTCACACAAGGAGGGCAAGAGGCCATTATCTGATCATCCCACCTGTTGACCAGATAGTCCCAGTTGAGTTGGATCCAGTTCCAGGCCATGCTTTTCCCATAGCTGTTGTAGGAGATGTAGCGGATGACTGTAAATACGTCCTGAGTTTTAATAATATTGGGGTCTTTGAGCATTTCCAGATACCTAAGAGAAAGCAAGAAGAAAACAACTTCCAAGTGAACGTTGACTTTTAACCGTCGCCTAAATTTCCCACAGCTTTCATCCCAGCAACTCAATTCTTGAGGTGTCAACTGACGGAGTGAGTTAAATATGACAACTGGGGAAAGAACCTCAGGGCTGGAGAGATGGCTCAGCGGTTAAGAGCACTGGCTGCTCTTCTTGAGGTCCTGAGTTCAATTCCCAGCAATCATAAGGTGGCTCACAACCGTTCACAATGGGATCCGATGCCCTCTTCTGGTGTGTCTGAAGACAGCTACAGCGTACTCAAATACATTAACATTAAATAAATAATTAAAAAAAGAGAATAATCTCTAGTTTTGGTGAATACCAAAATACAAACACCTAAATCTAATCATTTAAATTTAGTTAGTATTAAATATTAAAATGGTTGTTGAGAATTCAACTAATTTAAAACTTAAATTATTTTAGAAATATCAAAACAGTTAAAACTAAATTTGAACAATTGCTCTGATAAAAGGCCAATTATTGACTACAAGCACTTACTTTTCTATTATCCCACTGAATTTAAAAGAAAAGTATATGTAAATAAAAGTTTAGTCTTATTCTACGGGACAAAACTTAAACTTTACTTGTTAATATACGTTATCTAGATATAATTATAGTTTAATACAAATAAATCCAGGATAAATTAAAGAACAATCAGGTAGATATTCATCAATTGTTATGTTGTGGTGTTAACTAGAGTATCTAAATCCATATTGTTATTAGAATTATTTCCATCTGAAGTCACCACATGGTTTGTTTACTATGAAAAAGGTACCTCAAAATTATCTACTGCTAATCAGATATATTTTTATCATCTTCTTGTCTCATTCAATGGCTTCTTGCATGTGACTTGGACCATCCCTATTTTTAGAGGAAATAAGAGCTAATAAGTACATTTAAAAGATCACTGTTCTACTTGAGATGTGAGGTAGACTAGAGAAATAATCTTTATCAAGAAGGAAAAAAATGTATAGTTTTTTTTCTGACATTTTATAATATATCAAGGTCGAGCAGACTTAACTCTGGAGTCTAGACATAAAATGGCCCCAAAGGTCTGTAGTTGGCAGTGGTCCTCAGGTGGCAATGCATTAGAAGTCTTTGCACTCTCATAGTGTCATCTTCATCAGTGGACCTGTCCATTGTGGTGAATGTTTAGCTCAATATGCTGCTTACTTGAAGGAAGTGGATCACTCCGAGGGCTACATGTGTCTCTGCTTCCTCCTCTGTTTCTCCCTGTCTCCTGGCTGCCCTGTGGTGAGCAGCGTTCCTTCTACTGACTTTTTTACTGTGGTGTCACTGCCTTCTGTCAGGCCCAAGAGCATTGCAATGTGAACTCAGATCTCCAAGCCGTGAGTCAAAATTAATCTTTCTCCACTTTAAGTTGTTTTCATGGGTGCTCTGACACAGCCGTAGAGAAGGAAGACATTTGGCCTGAGAAATGTACCACGAGACAGAGGCAAACTCAAGTTTTAAGGTCAGTTCACGTGCCGTGGGACATTAGAAAACGCCACTCTGTCCTTTCCTTCTTCAAGGGAAAGGACAATATCTGCCTTTGTGAAATGCCCAGTACGGAATGGTTTAAGGAACAACCATGTTGCTTTGGCTTGTCAGCTGCATAGGGGAACCCTAGACTTATTTTCAGTCTCAAAAAGAAAGATGTGCAGGGATGCTGAAAAAAAATCCTCTGGGCAAACTAAAGTATTGTTCAGCACAAGCACTTCGTGAGCAGAAGGCTTGACTGTGACCGCAGCATCCATCGCTAGAAGACAGGCAGTGTTCTAGCACGTAAAATGTGACTGGCTAAAACCCAGTCGACTTGGCCCAGGATCAAATTAGATAAATTCCTTAAGGAAGACCAGGAAGAAACAGAGTGATCCCTCTCTGCATCACTACAAAAGGATGTGTGTCTCCTTTGTATACACAGAAAATATGGAAATGAGGAGACCCTTGGATACTTACTTTAATAGACTCCATAAACTAGGCTTTGGGTTTAACAATTCATTTAAAAACCAGACTTGCAGACAAAAGCAGCCGACATCACTGACTCCTCGTTGTACTGGCTTTTAGATCCACTCAAATAGAAAGCAGAGGTGGCTACCTTTTCAGGCACTTGCAGTTGTACGAATACACCCGGTTTCGTGTGAAATATTATCATATGCTCAAACAAGCAAGGGATTCCAGGGAACCCCTCACTTCATCCCAAACTTGTTGCCAAACCTCGCTTTGTTATGGTCATCACTCCGAGGTCTGGAACATACTGCTTCAAATTCACAAATGGATTATAAAAACCATTAACCACTAAAACCGCTTTCTAGGCAGATATGATAAGGGGGTACAATTTGTCTTTCACAAGGAATGTCTTAGGGAAACATTTCGACACACCAGGCCACTGAAATTCTAGAAACCGTACTGATACAGTGAGCCCTGAAAGTGTTTCACTTTGTTGTACAGCTTTTCTTCTACGCCTGCATCCATAGGAATCTTGCTAAAACGAGCTCAAAGTAGCTGCTAATTTTTTAAAAAAATATAATTATCACCATGCCATCTAGCAGAATGTTTTGACAGATGTCAGGATGGTCATGTTCTCTATTTAATCTAAGCCAATTTTACTTTAGTTATTTAATTTTTTTAATATTTCACGTGTATGTATCTGTGCCCTACTTAAGAGCCTGGTATTCATAAAGGCCATCAGCTCCTGTGGTTGTTATGCACTTGTGGGCCACCGTGTGGGTGCTGGAGTTGAACTGGGGTCCTCTGAAAGAACAACCAGCGTCCCTAACTGCTGAGCCATCTCTCCAGTCCCTCCAATTTATTTTAAGTTACACATTAAAACCTGTCAGGCCTGGTGGCAAGCAGAGGCAGGGACACTCACTGCCTTAATGTTAATGCAGGGCCATCCAGTCTAGAAAATAAACAAAGGAAAAAACAGAAAGAAATGAAAAACTAAATTACAAGTAAGTGTACATAGTAACGCTCCAAGACTGGCCTGGTATGGGCGAATAAACAAAGCATTGGGTGGATTTAATCCCCAGGACCACAAAGCAAACAGCAAGCAGTTTACCTTGCTAAGAGCGTAACATCCTTCACCGAAGCTAACCCATAGAGCAGCTTTTCTTTCTCTTGTGCTAGAGATGTTTTCTGGTACTGCTCTAGAGTATAGTTCCACGCTGCCTCATTGCCAGAGTTCTGCATTCCGTAGCGGTACACCAGCAGCCTGAGGTTCACAGGAACGCTGCAAGAAGAAACAATGTTTCAGGCATTTTCTGTGTTTATTCACACTCTGTTTAAAATCTTCTCCACCCGCAAACACCAGGAAGTCACCTTTCACTCCCGTTCAGCCAGGCCTCAAATAACTGGGAAGCTTTGCCCAAGGCGTCTCCGTCTCCCATCTTGCATGCGAATCCTAATACAGAGGCCCGGAGTAACCTTAAAAAAAAAGCAACCACAGAGCCAGGGCCTCAACATATGTTCATCTTATCTCAAAACACAAATACACAAATGTTAAGTGAATGTTAGCTTTTAAAAGGTAAGAAATAACTTTGTGATGTGGCTTCCGGTATCCTGCCATCCCAGAGAATCCGCAATGGGCTTCACTTGGCTTCGGAAGTATGTCTGAAAGGGAAGCACAGGAAGCCGTGAGTAAGAACCTGCCTACCTCTCTGCGTCTTCGTCAACCTAGAGCCCCCATTGTAATCTTCCATGAGACGTTTGGGCCAGTGCTTAGAAAAATAGAAGTGTTCACATTTCATAACACTGAATTTTCCTCCAGTCTTAAGCAGAGAAATCACTCTAGAGTCAGAAGCACAGGAGAAGGGAATCCCAGGGAGGGCTCTGTCTAGATTGGGTGAGTCTGCGGGAATCTTCCCTATCCTATTACCACAAGCAGGCAAGAACTCTAATATTCCTAGGACACGAGTGAAACTTACGCTCGAAATATCAAAATCATTTTTGATATCACAAATCAAATACCACAAGTATCAGATCACGTTTCTGAGGTCTTTCATTTACCACACAAAATCACTGGATTGAGATCCAGAATTTGTTTCAAATTGCAAGCAACTGCCGAAGGAAGAGCTATGCAAATGACAAAGAAAAGATAAACAGGGGTGAAAAGCTTAAAACAAAAATCCCAGGGCCGTGATAAGGGTAAGAAAATACAACGTTTTTTACTTTGTTATATTTTGTTAAAAAATAAATTTATTTTAGCAGATAGACCCATTCTAAAGTGGGTCCTAATGTATAGTTTAGAGCATTAAAATTTTAAATAAAATAGTCATATAGTCATTTTGACATTAAAATTTTAGAGACACACAGAAACACAATACTAAACACTCAAGAGTGAAAAAGATCAGACAGCCCATCTGCATTGACTAGTCAAGTCCTTATCTCTTAATTTCATGGGGTGGATAAATATTACCCAAGGGGTCCTTCCCCTGAACCACCCTTATCGACTGAACATTTACATGTGTGGTATAGGACTGAACATTTACATGTGTGGTATAGGACTGAACATTTACATGTGTGGTATATGGCTGAACATTTACATGTGTAGTATATGACTGAACATTTACATGTGTGGTATATGGCTGAACATTTACATGTGTGGTGTATGACTGATCATTTACATGTGTGGTACATGGCTGAACATTTACATGTATGGTATATGACTGAACATTTACATGTGTGTGGTATATGGCTGAACATTTACATGTGTGGTGTGTGATTGAACATTTACATGTGTGGTATACAACTGAACATTTACATGTGTGGTATATGACAACATTTACATGTATAGTATAGGACTGAACATTTACATGTATGTTATATGATTGAACATTTACATGTGTGGTATATGACTGAACATTTACATGTGTGTGGTATATGACTGAACATTTACATGTGTGGTGTGTGATTGAACATTTACATGTGTGGTATACAACTGAACATTTACATGTGTGGTATATGACAACATTTACATGTATAGTATAGGACTGAACATTTACATGTATGTTATATGATTGAACATTTACATGTGTGGTATATGACTGAACATTTACATGTGTGGTATATGACTGAACATTTACATGTGTGTGGTATATGACTGAACATTTACATGTGTGGTATATGGCTGAACATTTACATGTGTTGTATAGGACTGAACATTTACATGTATGGTATATGACTGAACATTTACATGTATAGTATAGGACTGAACATTTACATGTGTGGTGTGTGATTGAACATTTACATGTGTGTTATACAACTGAACATTTACATGTGTAGTATATTGATAAAGTTAATGTTACCTCTATCAGGGGGTACAGCTCTCTGTCATCTTCAAACATGCTAATGATGTAGCTTACAGCTGAAATGACTCTCTCCCATGGTAAGAAATCCTCTTCTGATGTGAGATACCTGGTCAAGTTCAGGGCCTTCTGATAATCCAGAAGTTGAGCTCTGAGAGCGAAAATAAATAAGATGATTAATTGAAAACCAGACTTTCAATTGAAAGGACCAATATAGGGACCCTAGCATTTCATGTGCATGAGAATTCCTCTGCTAAGTAATTAAAAAAAAAAACAAAAACACTGCCCTTCAGAGCTGGAGAGAAGGCCTTGCTGTTCTTACAGAAGACCTCAGTTCTCAGCACCCCTCTCAGGAGGCTGCTTACAATTCTAGTTCTAGAGGATGCCCAAGTCTGACCTCTATGTGTCCCCACACATATGTGAGTGAATACACACACGCAAATAAAAATAAATAAATCCTGTAAAAAGAGAAGGAAAAGACATTGCATTTATTGTTGAGTCTCAACAGATACCACAATACCATGGTCCTCAGTTCCACAAAAATGTATGGAAAAGCTTTTTTTAAAAGTTTAGTTCGGATGTATTTGAGAAAAAAATGAAATAGGAAAATTGTCATTAAAGCTTGTATTTTGAATGATGATATCCAAAAACTGAATCCAGAGAAGTCTGTGCGGTGAACAGTGGTGAATGAAGAAGACGTGACTGCCCAAGGTCCTGCGTGTAAGTGGAGATTGAAGGCTTAGCCCTAAATTACACACCTCTACCTCTCCCTGTAAGGTTCAGGGAGCATTGCAGAAGCACTTTGGGGAATACATCTTTGCTGTTAAAAATCCAAGGGGCATATATTTTGGTCAAGTAATAGAATTTGATAGGGACTTGTTAAAAAAAATCATCTTTTAGCTTCCACGTGCCTATTTTCTCGTGGATTCTTACAATAGTCTTTTGAGGTCATCTCCAGTTTTCTATAAGGAGATTGATCCAGACAGAGGTTAGGAGACTTACTCCAGTTTCTACAGAATCAGGATGTTTGTTGAGTTTAAATAAATAAATAAATAACTAAATAAATAAATAAATAAATCCTATTGTTTTAACCCTTTGAAAATTGATGACAATTTTTGACTTCCCCTAAGTTTTCTAAGGAGTTTATGTGAAACGTTTCTGCTTGCTATCCTATCCAACTAGCCATTGATCTGCTTGGCTAGTAGCTACTGAACACGTCACGAGCTGGGTTTGGACACCCATCCTCCTAAGAATGTTTCTTGGGCTGTATAGATAATAATAAGCAATGACAATATAGTACTGTTAGAAAGGACCAGCATACAAGAATGACACCTAGCTCAGGCCAAAGTCAGAAGAAACTTCCAGAGGAATTAGCATATATCTGGCTCTCATGTTTAGACAAAGCTACCAAAAAACACAGAAGTCAAACCAGCTGTGTATCTGGTCCCTGCAGAGGATGAGAAGCTTAACAAATTATTATTCGGGTCAGGTGACCTGCAAAAGTCAAGAAGCCATGGTCACAGTTCCTCTACTCCCCAATCTAGATTTCTTACCTTTTTCTAAGTTCAGGCTACTCTCGGGTCACAAAGGAAAAAAAAAAGTGAAATGTCTAAAATAGTGTCCAAATGCTAGCCAATGCTAGAGTGCTGTGGCTTGTTCTTGTCCCAGTAACCTAGATAAAAACTCACAATTCTAGTCCAAAGTATCTAGTAGTATGTGTGGGCTCATAGAACTGAAATGGGCTGTGCATTTGTTAAGTCAAATTCTGAAGGTGTATTTAAAACCGTGTCATTTGCACTTCACTTGCTCTTTTAGGGGGATGGTCCTGATGCTGTGCACACGAGGAGGTAAGAGAACAGTATATGGTAATTACATCTCTCCTCCTGTCAAGTGGGTCCTGGGCTAAAACTCAGGTTGGCAGCCTTGGCAGAGGCCACTTTTACCCTTTGAGTCATTTCACCAGTCCAAGGTACCCTCTAATCACTTTCAATATTACTAATTAAAAGACCCTGAAATGGAGTAACTCATATTCCATTCTAACAGGGGAGGGGTCTGGCGGTGGGAAGCTTGCATTTCTGTGAACAGCTAATATCAGTATTCGTTATAACAGTCATATGAATTTTAAAAGGGGTGGGCAAAAAATAACAATAATGCTTAAAATACAGACATTTGGATATTTCCAATTAAAAAGTCAAATGTAATTGCAATTAATTTTAAAGACGTATGGGAAAACTCGGGGTATTTTAAGTGACCTAACCTTATTTTAAAACATACCTTGCCAGAGCAAAAGCATCATCGATAAAACTTGACCGGTCAGCAGAAGAGAAGTTCTGAAAGAGGGAGAAATGCAAAAGCCATGATTCTCAAAGCAAAGAGCACTGGGGGAAAAAATTAGTATTGTTAAAATGCTGTTCTTGCAAAAAAATTACAATAGTTCTTAACCGCGGCTGTGCCTTACCGTGTGGTTTGAGGAGAGAGTCTCAGCTATCCAATCCCAAGTTTTTACTTCATAGTTTACACGATAAAACCCAATGTGATCTGGGTTTATTTTAAGAAAACCATCTCCGCTAAGATTAGCATTCAAAGTGATTCCTGTGGCAGTAAATAAACACTAATGAGAAACATGTTTGCATACGCTGTAAACACGGAGAAATTAGACCCAGAGGGCAAAAAGAAAAAAGGGAAGAAAAGCAATATTAGCTCAAGGAGTCGAGTTTGATTTAGACCCAAAGCCCCTAAGCCTAATTCTTATTTAGTTGCCTAACTTCAGAATGTCACCGGGGTGAGCAAGATGAACAAGAAATAAGTAATGTCAACACTCATCCTGCCATTTGTAGCTTACACTCCCCCCTGGCAGCAGCGTGCCACCGGAGCGCAATAACTTGAAGCTGGCGGGTCCTGCAATGAAATTCAATGGTGCCTAAGGACAAAGAAATCCAGGCCTCCCGGGAGTGATCCGTACATTCCCAAGTGTGATGGATTAACAAAGTGAAGGCTGTTCACTAGGACAGCATGGAGAAGGGCTGAGATGCCAGCAATTTAAAGAACACCTTCTCAGAATCATCACGGAAACTGGACCTGCTGGTATATGTTTATAATTCCAGCTACTCCAAAGGCTGTGGCAGCTTATAGACTTACCTGGACTACAGTGAGTTCAATGCCAGTCTGCGCAACCTACTGAACGTCTGTCTCAAAATTAAAACAGGTCTGGAGATGCGGACCAGTGGTATAGCATTTGCCTACCTAGCAGGAAGGAGCCCCTGAGTCTAATTCCCAAAACAAAATATATTAACATTGTAGCTAGTGGAAATAACTGTTGCTAAGCAGAACCATCACGTAAGCGGGCATAGCAGTTTGAGGTTTTAAGGACATGCCACAATTGACTCGGAACCCAAATGCAACGTTCTCACTTGGCCATCCTCTTCCCACTTATGCTTTCAATTAGATTTGTCTCTGCAAGGTCATCTACGTCCTTATTTCAGCTGAATGAAATGGTGTTTTTCCATCAGGGGAGTTAGCAAATCAACTTTCCCAGAGCACCATCCAATACGTAGCATAGGGCTCAAGGATCAGGCTTTTAGAAGCCCAGTGCTAAAGGGAGAGACACTTAAAATTTAGGTCAAATATATACATTAAAAATAATCCCCGTAGTTCCCTCTCTCTTCCAGTCAAGCAAGATGCAAAGGAAAGAAGGTCAAGGGGAAGAAGGTGGCCCCAGTCTCCGCCATCGTGAAGAAACAGGAAGCCAAAAAGGTAGTCAATTCTTTGTTTGAGAAAAGGCCCAAGAACTTTGATATTGGGCAGGACATCCAGCCCAAGAGAGATCTCACGCGCTTCGTCAAATGGCCCCACTACACAGGCTGCAGCGGCAAAGAGCCTTCCTCTATAAGCAGCTCACAGTACCTCCTGCCATTAACCTGTTCCCCCAGGCCCTGAACAGGCAAACAGCGACTCAGCGGCTGAAGCTTGCCCACAAGTACAGGCCAGAGACAAAGCAGGAGAAGAAGCAAAGGCTGCTGGTCCATGCTGAGAAGAAAGCTGCTGGCAACTAAGAGACCACCTGTCCTCCAAGCAGGGGTCAATACGGTCACTACCATGGTGGAGAATGAGAAGGCTCAGCTGGTGGTGATTGCCCATGATGCAGACTCCACTGAGCTGGTGGTTTTCCCGCCTGCCCTGTGTCGAAAGATGGGGGTGCCCTACTGCATCATCAGGCTCGGGCACGTGGTCCACAGGAAGACCTGCACCACTGTTGCCTTCACACAGGTTAACTCAGAAGACAAGGGTGCTCTGGCTAAGCTGGTGGAAGCTGTTAGGACCAATTATAATGACAGATATGACGAGATCCGCCACCACTGGGGAGGCAACGTCCTGGGTCCTAAGCCTGCGGCTCGCATTGCCAAGCTGGAAAAGGCAAAGGCTAAAGAACTCGCCACTAAGCTGGGTTAAATGTACACTGTCCATATTTTCTGTCCATAAATATAATTACAAAATTTTCTTCCAGGATGAATAATAATTAATAATAAATAACAAAATGTGCTCTGACGTCACAAGTATTTGTCAGCATCACCTCTATACTTTTCCATTAATATATATATTTGCCTTCATGGAAAATAAACCATTCAGATAATGGTGTGGGAACTTAGAATGAGTGAGAGACTTCAAGGAGTTTAAGGCAGGAACAATGTAAGGAATCGTACTGGGAAACAGCAGGCGAGGCTGGAAACGAAGCTCAGGGCTTTAGTGTTAATGACGAATGTTGTGCCAAAGCATTCATCCTCTGGGTGGCAAAAACACAGAGAAGATTGTCAAACAAGGAAATGACATGCTTAAGACTGCTTTCCAGAAAACGAATTTTTGACAGTGCCGTGGGAGAGATTTTGGATTAGATTCTAAAAGCAAGAAGGCCCGCTTGGAACCCAACTGTCATAATCTGGGACAAGAAAGGGTTTGAACTTGGACTGATCCGACCACAGCGGAAACACAGAGACCTGTTAGAGGTAAAGGCAGCGGTAACCCCGCCTCCTGCCTGGGGGAGGGGCGAAGGCTCGCCCAGTCAAATGAGTGATGGCGTTGCCAACGCAGAACAGGAGGAGGTGAAGTTTGGGAGGCAAAGTGATTTAAATTTTGGAAGCATTTGCAAGGTCTGGAAGATGTCCAGGGGCCCCGTAGTTTTTCATAATATAGGAGTCAAGTCTTCAACATGACAATAAGTTTTCTTAGGAACCTCCAGAACAGGTACTTGACAAAATATAAACCCTTACCTCACTGGTGCAGTATTAATCTTCCTTTGTCATTTGGCCATGGGGAAGTTGTTGAAAGGAAGCTAATCTTTTGGCAACCTCCCTCTTTGAATGTTTGTACTGGGAGGAGAGTTTCTTGCTAAGGGTAAAGCCATATGTTACTGAGGATAGAACAGGGACTTCTGAGTTTGACAGACCTGGGATAAAGTCCTTTCTATGAGACCAGCAAGCTGGGTAACTCTGGACAGATCACTTGACCTCCCTGTGCCCCAGTTTACCAGGAGGAAAACGTGGGGGGGCGGGAATAAAAATCCTTCTGGAGCTGTTGTGAAGATTAAGTGAGATAACGCAGATAACACAGGGTCACTTCGTTTGGTGTTATGTGACCGACAGATGCTAGCTCTCCCCATTATTATGAAACGGGATAGGCTGCAAGTTCTAGAAATAGCCAAGCAAATATAAATAACGTTGAGAAGTTCCTGGCAATCCATCTAAATACTGCAGTAATTTACTGTGCTTTATGTGGACCCAGTTAAGCCTGTCTAACGTTACTGTGATTTTTCTCACTTTACAGATGAGGAAGCCGAGACCCTGCGGAAGTCAGTAGTTATGGGTTCCCCAAGTTCATGCTACTTTGAGAGCAGTTGACAACGGCAAACTGTGGGGCTGTCCCATGACAAGATGAAGAAAGTGGAACTGAACAGCCAATGTCTGCCTACGGTCATAAGAGCGTGTGTTTGTTTCTTTATTTTGTGATTATAATACAAGTGCATGTTCTTTATGGGATTCTTGGAAAATAACGTATAAAGACTCCCAGGCAGGGTGATACATGCCCATACTGTAATTCCGGCACTCGAGAGGCCGAGATCGAAGGGTAGCTGCAAATTCCAGGCTAATCTATGCTAGAATATTGACCCCGTTTCAAACAAAACCGACCCAGAAAGTGTGCACAACAATATGAAAAAGCACTCATCAAGCTTAAATTTTTAAATTTTCTTTGTGTGTATGCACATAAAAAGCTTCTGCATGTGTACATGAGCAAACATAAAACACACAATGACACCCTACCTTCTCTTCCTAGGATTAGTAATCTTTGGCCATTGGAATCACACTATGAAACCTTACTTTATGTATTTGAAAATGTACACACAATGGCCACAAAGGACTCTTACCGTCTACCTTATAAGTGACTGTGTTCTCGTTCTCACTCTTTCTGTGCAGCAACTTGTTGAACAAGTTACCCCTGGGTAGGAGCTCTTTCTAAAAAATTTCCCTCTCAGGGCTGGTGAGATGGTCCAGTGAGTAAACAACTGGCCACACAGATGAAAGAATCATGCTGGGATCCCCAACACCCCAATGGAGGCCCACATCTGTAACCCCAGAACTAAGAGGGCAAGCAAAGGTGAATTCCCCAGGGCTTGTGGCCAGCCCATCTACCCAAACCAGTGAGCTCCGGGATCAATAAGAGATCTTGCCTCAAAAAAATAAGGTGGACAACGCCTGACCTCTGACCTCTGTAGCCATACACATGGTTGAATGTGTATGCGCCAGTGCACACACATGCTTGCAGTGTGCACATACACACAATGAAATAAAAATGTTTTCCACAAAATTGTGCTACATGCACGACTCCAACTATTCAAATGACTGTCATCAGAGGATTGTGCACCATGAGCTGAAGGCCAGCCTAGGCAACTTAGATCCCAAGATGATACAGGAGCGTCGAGAAGAGATGGGGGAGGAAGGGAGAAGCGAGGAATTAAATTACGATTGTGCGAGTTATAATTTCCGAGCTTCTCCCAGATCTCAGCGACTGGCCCAGAGCATTTGCCTGCAAAGGAAATTGGCTTCATTGGTTTGTTCTTTGATTTTTTGAGACAAGATTATGCTCTGTGGCCCAGACTGGCCTGGGACTTGCTATATAGCCTACACTGACCTTGAATGAATAACCCTCCTCCCTCAGCCTTCAGCAACAGTTTTAATGCACAGTAGATGATTCAGGAAAGCCCGGAGAACTGCAACCTGCCTATTATGAGGAAGGGTTTCCCTCACGTTCATTTGGAAGAACACACACAAGGGAGAGCAATAGCTGAGATCTGCTGCTGTGTTTCCCATCTGCCCCAGGAGGCAGCGCCCACCTGAGCCAGCACCTGCAATTCTCATCTTTTTATAGGTGGGGGTCTGCAGACAATAGCGTACACGGAAGAAACCTGTCAGTTGTTTGCACACTGTTCCTTTCTACAAGGGAAGAGCTACATTTCACATACTGGTCTCCCTGGTTGCTAAGTAGTATCACACAGCTGAGGACTGGATGTAAAATACAGTAATAGAGGCCCTGCTAGACCTGGTCCCCCTGGTTTGTTTCTCGGTGCCCCAGTTGAGCAATACCCATGAAAAGAGTCTGACGTTCAGGTTGTATTCAAACTGCAAGAAATAAAAACAAACAAACTAACATCGGAATTTCCAAGTTATTTGCTGGACAGTCACCTGGAAGACCTGGTGAGTTAAGAAACACTTCCTTTGGCTGTTGAACAAACAAAAAAACTTTCAGCACATCAAGGCATGCTTGACCATTTACTAGTGCCATGATTGGCTCTCCTGGACAAACCATTGTGTTAATATCATAATTCGATGGCATCTTTAAGGTGATAGTTCCATCCTATGATCCCCTAATCCTTACTCAGTATATTCTCACTGAGATATCTAATTAGCCTACGTAGGTGTGCTGGTTCATTAGGCCATTATACCTGATTAACACACACACAACATTTAGTACTCTTGTTTAATTTCTTGTATGTTTGGTTTAGGTGAATAAATCTTCCAAGACTTGATTGCCCAGGGCTGAGCTGACAAACTCAGGTTCTAAACCAGCATAACTGACTTCAGGTTTGTATGTTACACAAGACTCAGCTTGAAAATACAGAGGAAAGACCTTTCCTCCTTGACACATTTTTTTTTCTTTTTTTTCAGAGCTGGGGACCGAACCCAGGGCCTTGCGCTTGGTAGGCAAGCGCTCTACCACTGAGCTAAATCCCCAACCCTCCTTGACACATTAATGATATGCCATCACCATTTCTTTGGTAATAAATATTTGAACACACCCACTTGAAACATTTTAGTAAATCCTATTTCTACAATACCAGCTTTTGCTCACTTAAATTCATAAAGCCCAGACATGAAATTTACAAAAATCGCCGTCTTGAGTCTATACCCATCTATAACTCTTAGTCTGGGATGATGTCTTAAGCCCACTCCTGCAGGGATGTCTTAGGTCAACTCTTTGATTCCACACAGGAAATAATGTTTCAGTCCCTCCCTTAGACCCCAGCCCTGGAGTAATGTCTACAGAAACACTGTGATTAGACAAGATTGATGAGTTCTCTGTCCTGTGACAACCTTCAGTCCTTCTAAATGTTAGAGCACAGCAAATCAAAGCATGTAGATGGTATTCTATTCAATGTAGGCGAATCATTATAACAAAAATGGCAACTTATGTCCAAGAGAGAGGGATACCATAACTATTACAGAGCACAAGATCTAGGACTGGATAAATAACCCTCCACTGAGGTTATGCTTACCAAACTCTTACCATGTGCCTAGCGCTGATTAATAATAGATGGGGAATGAAAGATACCATGAGTATTCGAATCTTCAAGGAGCTTATAACTCAGTTGAAAAAGAAAAGAGAGCAAATGAGGTTTCAGTAGCAATGGTTAATTAGCTGCCAGTATCAGCTATATAAGAAAAGTATTCGGAATGATTAGCCTAGAAGGAAATCCCAGCGACCGCAACTAGCAGCAGTAAAGATAGAAAAATATACTTTGATAATAATAAGCTCACTTTAACAGAGTTAAGACAATCTAAATGAAGGTAATTTGAGGGGAGGGAGGGTGTCTAGGTTAGAATAGCCAGGAAACATTTGTGTGAGATTTACTTCTTTTCTTAGAAATGACATATTTTTTTCCTACTGCTTAAAATATCACGCACAATACTTGTGCAAATAAAAGATCACGGAAGTCCTATTATTGCTTGGGGCATTTCTAACCGATGAATCATCAGAGTGTCCAGATGCAGGGACGTGAGACAGGTAACATGAGATGCTCGCCCATCCAATATACTGGGGACACATTCGTCATCCGTGCCCTGAGCTGAAGATGTCTTCAGACAGGAAACAGGAACTCATGACACAGCCGAGAAATGGAGCAGGCACTTTGAAGTAGGAAGAGATGTCTAATTTGGTTTTTTTGTTTGTTTGTTTGTTTGTTTGTTTTGCTTTGTGTCTGGTGACTCTGAAGTTTCAGAGGAAGGTAGGTTTGTTCCCATAGTTCCTTGAACACCACGCTCAAATCATTCATTTATTCACTCCTACCTATGATGGCCACTTGGTGTCTGCTGAAGGAACAGAGCAGCTGCAACAACCAGAAGTGTGCTCATTTCCTCAAAAGATTATTCTCTAAGGAAGAAAGGCACAAATACGCCAATGGTGACGCAAATGCTTTTAGACATGCCTGAGAGGTGAAGACAGCAGAAAGCCCCCTCTCTCTTGCATTCACAGTCTGCTCCCTGACTGGGGCACAGACCCCCTCTGTATTTGGTCAATCCTATTACCCTAAAACTCTATCTAGGAAGCCTCTGAGCTCTTGACCTGTGTGCTTTTTTTTTTTTTGCATAGCAACCATTCCTGGACCCATACATCTGCACAGGTATTTGTCCCATGGGTGCCTTTTATCACCTGCGTCATGGCAATAGCCTCTTATGGAAGAACCTGTCTGTCCAAAGACCTGCCCTAGATAGCAGACTACAAGATTGGAAAGGTTACCTTCAGTCTTTTGGCCTTCAATCCCAAACTGCCCCCAAAAACTACTTTTTGGAAATATCTTCTTGAGCTAAGAATGTAGCTAACAGTCCTTCCCCAGCATGGTATAAAGCAGGAGTGCAGGCTCCTTCCTGTAATTCCAGCACTCTCAGGTACAGCAGGAGAGTCAGGAGTTCAAGGTCATCCTTGACTCTGTAACAAGTGAGGCCAGGCTGACCTGAGAGTCTGTCTCAAAATCAAGCAAACCAAAAACTTGCCTAGAAGAATGAACTAATGATGAAGGATTGAGTAGTCCAAAAATTCTTTCTAATAAATATATAACGAATATTAGAAGAATATTCGTTCTTGATATATGCTTTCTGAAGTACTTGAAGTGAGCTTCCACTATCTAGAACATTCTCTTTATGAAATCCTCACTCCATTAAAACACTGGAATAATTGTGTTAGAGTGGATGAATTATTCATGTTTTTAAATGGGTGAACAGCAAATCAAGCTGCTGCCGAGACAGTCTTCTGACCCTCTCTCAGCTAAGCACAGCAACCAATGGAAAATATGTGGTGACAGTTCAACCAAAGGTGCTCAAAGCCCAACATTCCTATCGTGTCTTTTATGAGAGACGTGGGACATTTTCACTCTTATTTCTCTTTCTGTCATCTTCATTTTCTGTTGGTGCACGGGTCCATGAGTAGGAAAACGGTCTGCAGATAGGCCAAAAGACATTGAACTTAAGAGTTCAGTCACAGCATACACACGTGGAATATTGAGACAAAAAGGCGTTGATCTGGTAGTTTTGGAAGGATTCAGAGTCGTTGGCCACAATGTCCTAACAGTCATTAGCATAAAAGATAAAGGAGATGTGGCTTCCTATGGAGGGGGTGTGGCTTCCTGGGAGGGGTGTGGTTTCCTACGAATGGGGGTGTGGTTTTCTATGAACATGTTTTCTGTCAGGAACAGCCCAGAGATGAGTCTTACCTTCATAATAGCAAAGATGGGAGAGCTGACACTAGAACTAAACATGTAAGAAAGTTTATAACAAAAGTGAAAAAGGAAAAGGAAATAGCAAAGATGAAAATCACCCGAGGCAGAAAAACTACTACACAAATGATTTTAATTCTAACAGTATTCTGTAGGATTAAAAAGATCCAAAGATGGACAGATGAAGAAAAGAAGACATATTAATGAATATATATATATTCATTATATAAGAGAACAAAGGGTTAATCCTTGCCACAATACAAATGAACCCTGGAAAATCTGTTAATTGAAATGAGACAGTAGAAAAATACTATTATATCAATTCATAGAACTAATTTCCAGAATAAGTTAAGTCCTCATTGGCATAAGTTCAGCAGTTGTTTGAGGACATGTGGAGGACAGATGTTGCTAATCATGTACCTACAAACTTATCCAAAAGGATTGATTGGATGATAGACTTTATTTTAAATATATTTTGAGCCAGAGCTTCCTGTCCTTCAAGCTGCCCGTGACTTCAGGCTAACCTTGAACTCACTAGGTAACCTAGTGATAACCTAGAGTTTGAGATCCTCCTGCTTCTAGCTCCTGAATGCTGGGATTATAGCTGCTTGCCACCATGTCTGGTTATATGTGGCGCTGGTAACTGAACCCAGGGTTTCATGCATGCTGAGTAAGCATTGTACCAATTGAACCATAACCCCAGCTCAGGTAATCCATTTTAGATGGGAGATTTGAGGAAAAATAACCTGGTAGAGATAAGGAATGTAGGATGCTTTTAGCTTCAAGAAACACCAGAGAAAGCCTACAGAACATACTGAAAGAAGAAAGACAGAAAGAAGAAATCCATTTTGTCTTAGATAAGAAATGTTTTGCAATGCAAAACAATTACAATGGTCAAAGCATAAAAACCAAGATTCTCCATGGCTTAGTCTTCGTGATACAAGATGTACTAAGATAGTCTCTGCTCTTCAGTGAATTCTAGATGGAAGGGCAAGATGTACAAATAAAATAACTCAAAACAAAACAAAACAAATGAACGAACAAAAAAAAGCAAGGTTCTCCTGGGATCAATGCTAAAAATCTCTCTCACTTACTGTGTTTTCCCAAGCAATTTGGAGGTTTGTAATAAGACCTCCTAGTTTTTAAAGAACCCAAAATTTTTTTCAAATAAGGAGAAGAAAAATCAATGGAGAGAGAACAAAAAACACATCTGCAGCTGATTTCTCTAAATCGAAAGAGAACATTTAAAAAGCAGGCCATTCATGTAATATTTTAAGAATTTCAATGTCTTCCTTCTTTGACATAAAGAGCAGAAGAAGAAGAGAAAAGGAAAAGGAAGAAGAGAAGGGTGGGGTCAGGGGAAGCTGGGAAAGGTCAGAACCTTATGGCTTGGTTTTCCAATGATGGACAGGTAAGTAAAGTTCCTTTGGCTCTGGTGACTTATCCCTGTCTGCCATGATAAATCACTAAAAGGATCATGTCAAGGTGGGGAAGTTCTCATTGTAGACAGAAGGTTAGACTTGTGGGTAAGTTAGTTGAGGAATGACTTTTACGAGTTTTGGCTTAACTGCTGCTTTGCTAGACTTCTGTTGGTTGGCTGAAATGCATCAATTCAAAGAAGAAATGAATGTGTTAGGTAATATTTACCTTCTTTGTTTGACCTATAGTAGACTGTGATATTTGAATTGCCATTTTCGGTCCATTTGATTGGAATATTCCATGTGTAACTAAAAAAGAAGGAAACATTTAACTTAATCATGAAAAGCTTAAATATCAAAATCAACGGGTGAACACATTTTTCCCTTATAAATGATTGGCCAGTGCGTAGTACCCAATATTCACAGTTTGTAAAACCAGGGACAAAGATATGTCATGCCATATAATTCTCATTATTTATAAATCCACAAAATGTAGAAATCTATATAGAAATTAAATAAGGGAGAAGAAAAATTCAATATTCTGTAAAATATGCTTTAAAATAAGTATCTTACACAATGCAACTTGCATAAATGTAGCATTTTGCATCTCAATGCAGAGAGCTTCGTCATTGGAGCCTATGCAGGTTCTAACACAACGAGTTTCCTATCAAATCATATTGAAATTCCACCTTCCTACCCACTAAGCATTACACGTTCTTCTCTCAAATTCGCTCAGTAATTGCAACCATCGCATCAGTGCTGCAAGGGAAAATCACCAGCTAAGTTTCCTTCTGGAGTGCCGGAGTGTTCTTCTTTACTACTTTGTATTTCAATCACATCAGGGGAGGAGAAAGGGGTGCTGGTTTTGTTCTACTGTTTGTGTCAGTTTTGTGGAGTTGGAGGGTTGATTCTAGGACCTCCTGTGTGCCAAGGATGACCTTTAACATGAGCTGCAACTTAACTTTTTTTATATTTTTTTATTAGATATATTTCTTTACTTACATTTCAAATGTTATTCCCCTTCCTGGTTTCCTGTCCATAAGTCCCCATTCCCTCCCCTCCCTCTCCCCACAACAACTTAACTTTTATTTTGAGACAAAGCCCCTTTAAACTTCCCAGGCTGGCTTTGAACTCATTCTACAGCCCAAGCAAGTCTTGAACTTGCCACCTTCCTGCCTCCAGTAGAATATCTGGCTACATGGTTCAGTGGTTTCCTTGGCTCTCCAGGGAATATAATACTCTGGGTGCTTCAGGCTTACCAAGTGCCACCTCCTTACAGTCCCCTCCCCTCCCTAACTGGGTATGCTTTCCAACCAGGCTAACTGGGAGATGCCCTTAGGCTGCTGGAGCCTGAAAATCCAAAGTTCCAGGAAATGTCTTTCTCTGAATGTCACTGTGGATGGGTATGACAACCTATCTTATCTAATCTGCCAAGTACATCCGAGCAGGCTACAGAGCTTCCCCACGGTTGGCAGACAGCTATTCTCTTCAGATCCTGCTTCTTACAGCACCCTACTGCCCATTCCCCCTGCTCCCTATGCCTTCCTAAGAAGTCACTTTCACTTGCCATCTCCAGATCTGTTTTTAGGGAGTTTTACAGCTTCTCAGAAGAGGAACAAAGCAGCATTGTAAAGAATCCCATTCTATATTCTTGCCGCGCTGCTAACGTGGTGCTAACCGGAAGACCAGTCGATCTTCCCCATCTTCCCTAGCGCCAGCCTGACCCAACACTTCTGCAACAGCCAGGGGCTTCGGGATCTGTGAGCACAGTCTTCACATAGGGTGGTCGCTTCCCTGGGACCATATCATAGAAAGAAGATGTGTTACTGGAAACAGGTACAAGACATACTATCCTGGGATGTCTGAGAGTGTCCTAAGTCAAAATGAAAGAAGGCAGCGGCACCACTCTCTTCTACTTTTAGCATCATGATATTGTACCTCATCTCCACTGGGTAAAGAAAAAGATTTGGGAACATAATATGCCTAAGATCGGAAGTCACGTAAATGCAACAATAAAGGCTGTTACATGTTATCTAAATTCAGCGGCATCAGGGATCATTCCTGAAGGTGTAATTAGCGTTCTGACTGTCTTACAGGCTCCATCAGTGTTAAATATGACCACTCTAATTGTCTCCACAGACACTGACTTAATGATCTAGGATGGCACATCTACTCCCAGTCTTCTGTCTCTTAATGTAGAATGAGCGCCCAAGGTCCTGATAGGAAGAAATCCCACAGACAGAGATGAGAAATGGTTCATTTGAAGAGATGGTGGGGGCCACAATGTGACCCACATAGGGTTCATCTGAATGATAAAACTTTCTGTTCTACACTTCTCCTAGTCTTGGATTAAGCAAAGAGAAGAGGTCAGAAGAGGTCACTCAGCCCACAGAGTAACTGAGAGCACCATTGTCTACCACAAAAGAGCAACTCAGACAGAGGGGAGTTGAGCCTTAGCCTAGGAAAGGACCAGTTCCCTCCTCCCCACTGTGGATGAAGGTACTGCCTAGAGATTCTTATTCATGTATGCTAATTATCTAAGATAGGACTGGAGAGATGGCTCAGTGGTTAAGAGCACTGACTACTCCTCCAGAGGTCCTGAGTTCAAATCCCAGCAACAAGTGGCTCACAACCATCTGTAATGAGATCTGATGCCCTCTTCTGGTGTGTGTGAAGACAGCTACAGTGTACTTATATATAATAAATAAAAAAAACTTTAATAAGATAATAGGGTACCTGAAAGTATTTATTGCAATCTAATATTTTAATAAAGGGAAACAAAAGGAAGACTGGCTTCAGTGTTAAAGTCTCTTGCTTCTTTGTTCAGCTACAATCGATTTGTAACAAGTTTCCTATGAATATATAATTGTATTTTATAAACACAAGACAAATAAATCTACTTCATGATAAATGATCTCTAAAAATCATGCCTCCAGGAATCACAATAAGATGTGTACAGTATCTGGTTAAAAACTTAAGGAAAATATTAAGTATAAATGTTACAACTGTCCTTTCTTGCTGAATAAAATTTTAAAACTTTCTGTAGCAAAATGGGATTTTTTTTCCTAATGATATATTGGTTCACTTGGCTGTAATTTTTTAGGGGAAGGGTCTGCATAGAGGGAAAGTGATAACCAAGGACGTTTGGTTTTGCCTTTTGTTTGCTTGTTTGTTGCTCCAATCCCTCTAGCTGAAACAAAGAAAGGGCTGGCTGTCTTTGGCTCAATAAATCAGTGGGCTACATATGACAGGAAGAAACAATTACTGGGAAACCTGCCTAGTGGAAGCTTGTTTTGCAAGACAGAGGATGTTGTTGCCTTACACATTGTAACATCCAAAGCACATGTGGTCACTGGAGTGAACTTGGGAAAATACAAATGTCATCTGTCAGTTTCCTCCCTCAGGCCCCTTGGATTCACACTATACTAGCCAACTTCTCCACCATCGTTTGCATCCCTGTTCCAGCTTCCCCTCTTCGCCTCCCTCACCCACTTTCCCAGTCTTCCTATGCAACCCGGGTCTTGGAGCTAGTCCTTCAGCATTCAAAATGAAGGTCCCATCACTTCCTCTCTGGGCAACCTTGAGTTGCATAATCACTTTCTGCCTTGATTTCCACATCTGTTTTTCATAAAATAGATCCAAAGTCCAAAGAATGTCAAATAGCTGTAGTCCTTACTCAGTGCTTGGTGGTGTGGTGTATAGACACATGATTGCTTTCGAACTTGAAGTTCTTCGTACATGCTATAGTCATCCCCTTTTCTCACCTGAAATATTAAATCCTGGGGAAACGAAGTCTCCTGTACACTCCCCAGGCCCCTCTTCCTATTAACTGGGGCTCAGTCAATCAGTTCTCAAGTAGGACAGGAGAGAATAATTATTGTGAAACTTCCCATTGGATGCTTATTACCCATGTGAGGAATGCCTTGGAAATTTAACCTCGAAAAGGTCTAGTAGTATTAAAGTTGTCCAATCTACTTTACTGAGACAAAATAGTAACTACAAAGTTTGTAGTTATTAAAGCTTCCCCAAATACCTTCTTTATACCATACCCAGTCATTCTCCTCCTTCATGTTGTTTTAACTACCCCCAAATAATTGATCTTGTGATACCTTATATGTGACATACAGTAATATAAATATTACACAGAATAACATCAAAATCATCACAGAAGAGATGCAAGGGTCTTTTCAGGAAGAATTAAGTAGCAGCAAAGACCGAAAGGTACCTGGGAAGTGGGCAGGTGTGAAATTCTCTCCACTCAAACTGAATGCTAAAAGTATAAAGGAGTTAGAAAAAGTGAGGTATGGGTAGGACTGGAGTAATGCCCAAGGACAGGTGATGTGCTCTGACACCCCACTTTGCCCAGTATTCACGCTGGGATGGCTGGGCTAGACCAGAATGATGTCCTTAGAATAGTTGTTGCATCCAGTGACCCTGGGGCTGGTCCCCAGGCTTGATGTCCTGAAAGTCTGATTATCTTCCCCTTATTTGGGGGAGTATGTGGGTTGGTATGCAAAGTAACTCTGTAACTGTACACAAGTGTCTACAGCACTGGGGCAAAGTTTGATAATGGCTAAGTGTCTTGGTTAGGGTTTTGGTGCACCCATGGTGTAGTAACCATAGTGTAGACACCATGACCAAGGCAACTCTTGTAAGGACAACATTCAATTCGTCCTGGATTACAGGATCAAAGGTTCAGTCCATTGTCATCAAGGCGGAGAATGGCAGCATTCAGGCAGCGATGGTGCAGGAAGAACTGAGAGTTCTACATCTTCATCTGGGGGCAGCTAGGAGAAGACTGGCTTCCAGGAAGCTAGGATAAGGGTCTTAAAGCCCAGGCCCACAGTGACACACCTACTCCAACAAGGCCCCAACTCTTTTTTTTTCTTTTCTTTTCTTTTTTTTGGAGCTAGGGACCAAACTCAGGGCCTTGCGCTTGCTAGGCAAGCGCTCTACCACTGAGCTAAATCCCCAACACCCAAGGCCCCAACTCTTAATATGTGCCCTCGGCCAAACATATACAAACCATCATGCTAAGTCTCCTAACTGTGGTAAATTCTGAGATTATCACACTTTACTGGCTTTATATTATAGACATTTCTAAAATGCTACCCCATTAAAGAGAATAACATACTGGCTTGGATTTTGGTCAAAATTCTTCAAGCATCTTAACTCAGTAGTCATGTTTAATATTAGGGGGAGAATCTTGTTTGGTAAAGTTTGCGGCCTTTAGTTTTAACATGATGAAATGTCTTTTGATATGCTCTGTACGTGGATTTAATGATTTTTTTGCACTTATTTACTCAGTCTGGAGGGGACACATGTGGATGTTACAGGCTAACTTGTTGGAGTGGGTTCTCTCCTATCAACGTGTAGCTTCCAGAGAAGAATGTGGGCCATCAGATTTGGCTGCATGTGCCCTCCCCCACTAAGCCAGTGACCCTGTATTTGTGCTTTAATTAGATTTATAAAAATATACAGGAAATAAAAATGTAGATGATACAGATTGGTATATCTTAGTTGAATCTTCACACTTTGAAATTATTAGTTTTTGGGGTTTTTTGAGACAAGATGTCTCTCTATGTAGCCTTGGCTGTCCTGAAACTCAATCTGTAGACCAGGCTAGCCTCAAACTCTGAGATCTGTCTCCTGTACCTCTTAAGTGCTGGAATTAAAGGCATGTGCCACCACTGGCTTAAAAATAACTAACTAGTAGAGTTTAGAGGATGAACCTGTATAAATTTACATGTTATACGTGAGATAATTTGATTAAATTTCAAAGTGAAGTGCTGCTTCAATGGCCATGGGAATTTACCTTGGGCAATTTGTACCTTAGTTCATAATTAATAAAAAGTTTGTAGAGCCGGTGCTGAAAACCCTAGGTTGACACATCCCTCCCCCAGGCCCAAGCTTCCAGCTTGGCTCTACAGTATAACTTGCCTAACTTATTACCCAATATGTTCTACTTTAACCATGAGAAGCACCGGATGGTTATGTTACTTCTACTTCTATTTCCCTTAACAGTAGAGTTAAAAAACAAAATCATTCTCAGGCTTCTCTATGGGTCACAAGTAGGCCTCTAGGTGAGAGTCTCCTCACCCTACCTTTCTTGGTGTCACTGCTGTGCTGTAAAACGAGACTAACCCCTGAGGGCTAGTTCACACTTCACAACCAACTCTCAGAGGACAATTCATAGGGTTTGTACCTTTCCATGCGATTCACCCACAGGGGCCAAGGACAAGCTACAAACAGTATCCCTGCCAGCTGGGAAGAGAGGCAGCTCGCCACACCTGCGTCAGGTCCTAACGCTTGCTCGCAGACTCTGCCACTCTGCCTAGCTGTTCACCTCTTACTCAGGCACTAGGCTTTCACACTTGCCTTCTCATATTTACCATCTTGTTGTGTCTGTTTTCTGTTTTTGGAGGATTTCTCCTAAATTTACTTCAGTGAAAATTTTAGTCTTTCCTTCTGTGTTCTCAACTTGCCTTTCTAAGGCACTGTGTCTTGGACGATAAGCACAACAGTTAAAAAAAAAAATCTCTGAATATTTCTTATAAATTTCTTTCTTTTTTTTCCCCTTTTTTTTCCCCTTTCTTTCTGGTTCCTAAATAATGTTCACAGAGTCAGGACTTTTTCGTTTGTCTACCCGGGGTTTAAGCTTTTATGCTTAGAGATCTTTCATATGTCTTCTAATCCTCCACTATCTATCGGTGTCTAAGAAAGGCGAATCGGTTACTGTTTCGAGTTTGCATGTGTGGTGTGTGTGTGTCTCTGTCTGTGAGTGGCTATGCATATGCCATGGCGCATGTGTGGAGGTGAGAGAATAAACTGAAGCGCTGGTCCTTACCATGCACGCCATATGAGACAAGGTCTCTCTATTCCACTTTGCTGTGCACAGACCCGCTAAGGATTCTGGGAAGTGTCCTAAAGCCACCATGCTTCTTGCCATGGGAGTACTGGGGTGGCCAGTGAATGCTGCTCTATCTGGCCTCACACGGGTCCTAGGGATGCAAACTCAGGCCCTCATGTTTACATGGCAAGTGTTTTACCAGTTAAATCATATCTCAAGACCAAGTTGACTATTCTTAGGGAGTAGGATGCCGTCTCTTTTATAGATGGGGGACACAGGCTTTGGAAATAAGCTTCTCCCACCCAGGAGCAGGTCTTAGGGGAGGCCCAACCCGCTCTGCAAGGATGTCTTTGCTCTGGAGCCTCTACTGTGGAAGTCTTTGGCTGTCCTCTACTGTTTTACTCTATTTTTTCGGGAAGCAAGCCATCTGGATTCCTGCCTGCTGTTGCTGCCAGACTTCTGAGAGTTCTCTACAGCGAGGGCAAGAGTGATGAATGGGAACAAAGTGGAGGGGTAGGTCCAAATGGCACACTCTGGACTCACTGCTCGACCTATTTTCAGCTTCATTTCTCACGGCTCCTCTCAACTCTTTACTGCGCACTGTACACTAGGAGCGCAGAGCCTGTCTAGGGACAGGGAGGCCCCAGTTATTATCTGTCAGCATCTTTCCCTGTTCCTTTTGGGCCACGATTTCTTCCTCAGCCTTTCTCACAGCATTCCACACCACCTACAGATCCACCCACTCATGTCCAACACCATCCCAGCCTCCTGTCTTTAACTTCTTCCATTGGTCTATTCTTTGGTGTTTACACAGAAGATATAAGTAGGCATCTACTCGGTCTGTCACTTGGCTAGCTTTGAACTCTCTGTTGCCTAAAGGCTGTACCTTTATACTGTCACATGCCAATCATACCCTGACAGCAGGCCCTCAACATACGGGCAGTATTTCTGTTGAATAATGTCTACTATTCTTGTAAGTGGGTCACCATTACCCAAGTGCTGACGGTGGCTGGGAAGGGTCAGCTTTGTTGTCCAACAGAAAGCGTTTCTGGGTGATGTTCTGCTTTCCACTCACAGTAACCACAGGATAGCCCATCTGGCTAGTCCAGGTGTCCATTACTTCTTTCACTGGTTGATTACTTGCCTGTTGTTGGGGGGGGGAAATGGGGCTCCATTAATTTATAAATAAAGGGAAATTAAAAATAGCTAGTGATATTAAAATGTTGTCACTTTTAAGTTGGACGAAGAAATGTTTGAGAATATTGCCTTCCTTACCTTTTCCAGTGAATCCCAAAAGTCGGAAGTTTTCGCATTCTTGAACTTGAAGTTTTCCAAGTAAATCTGTGAAAGATACGTGCTTTAAAGCCCAGCTTTTGTTTTCCTTGTACCTCCACAGCCTCACCCAGACCTCCTACAACTGTTCATGCTGTTTCCATAGCATGAGATCACAGAGAGAGAGAGAGAGAGAGAGAGAGAGAGAGAGAGAGAGAGAGAGAGAGAGAGATCATACAAGAAACAGCCATGGCTTTCTTGCAATAAAACATTTCCAGACACTGATCTTTCAGTGCTGTTTGATTTTCACATTATTAAGGGTTCTTTCCACGTTTTAGCCACCTTAAAAGTGGGCACTTCTTTAGAACTTGAACTTAGACGGTAGTGGGTCGAATTTGCCATGCTGAGGAAATGAACACGCATGTAGTTTCCTCAATGATGATAAAGACGGTGTTGAGTGAATGGGGGAAATTATTAAAGTTGGAGAGAAAGTCTTTATCCTTAAAATACTTTAAAAAAACATAAACCTTTTACATAGAAAGCTGCCCCATTGGACGTTCCGCTCACAGAACTCTGCAGGGGAATTTCAGAAGCACTGGGACATGCCCCCAGAGAGCTGTCTCTGTCTTTTCTAAACCTGGCCATTGCTTGGGATGTAGGGGTTGGTCTTCTGGAGACTTGCCAGTGTTCCTGCTCTCCTTCTCCTGTGGCTTTGAAGACCTGTGCTATTTAATATGTGGGAATCTTACCTAGAAATCAAATTTTCACGTGTTCTCAGTGCGTAACTCTGTGTGTAACATTTAATCTCTACGTTGCTTTAATGTTTCAGGAAGTACTATATCTAGGTCACATTATCTTCTAGATTCTTCTTTATTTCAGGTACTTAGAAATAAAACAAACTTAAAATCCCAGAACACCTCCAACAGGGAGGAGGTTGGCTTGGAATTCTGACCCCATGTTAATTTTTGGCTAATTCACTTCTCAACACTACCACTAGAGGGCAGGCAAAGGAAGGCAGAAATGTGGTTTTGGTCTTCATTCCAGATTTAGTATAATATGTAATAACACTTAGCATACTTCCTATGGGGTTGCAAACTCCTTCAGCTCACCAACCAGATATCCCAGAGCTCCCAGGGACTAAGACACCAACCAAAGAGTACACATGGAGGGACCCATGGTTCTAGGCACATGTGTAGCAGAGGATGGCCTTATGAGGCATCAATAGGAGGAAAAGTCCTTGGTTCTGTGAAGGCTGGATACCCCAGTGTAGGGGAATGTCAGGGTGGGGAAGCGGGAAGGGGTGGGTAGTTGGGGAGGGGGATACCCTCATAGAAGCAGGGGGAGGGGAGATGGGATAGGGGGTTTATGGACGGAAACTGGGAAGGGGGATAACATTTAAAACATAAATAAAGAAAATAGCCAATAAAAGGGAAAAAAACCACTTAGTATATAATAACAATTCTAACTGTAGCTACAGTTAATGCCATCTTCTAGGGAACAGTGCCTTCATAAAAAAACATCTTGGAGGAGTTCATTTGTTCAGTGAGTGCTTTCTTACTCTTTCTTCCCTGTGTAGTCTAGGCTGGCCTTGATCATGTGTCTATCCTGCTAAATGGTTTTTTTTGGGGGGGGGTTGTTTGTTTGTTTGTTTGTTTGTTTGCACTTACAAGATTTTCAGCAGAGAAGCTATCTTGGAACTGTATAGGACCTTAAATATTACTTAACATAATGCTCCTGTTTTTGAGATGAAAGAAATGGCCCTGGCCAAATGCCTTCCTCTTCCTCCCCCTCCCCCCCTCCTCCTCTCCCTCCTCATCATCCTCCTTCTCCTCTTCCTCCTCCTCATTGCAGTTTAACGTTAATGTTGAAATTTACATAAACAGTTGAAATTTACTAAAAAGTACCACTTTTGCCTTGGCCAGGTCAGTGCTTCCTAATAGTCTGTACTATGAATTTCTCTTCTTCCCTTTATCACTGTCACATCGGCTTCCCAGTCTAAATCACATGACAAGCTAGGCCATAGCTCCCTTGTTAGTTGGTTCTGGTGAACACAAAAGGAAAATGAACAGTGTGTGCTGTTAGTGTCCTAGGAAGGAAAAGGCCCTCCCAGCCCAGCCATCCATCTTTCCCCAGGTTAGTACTAATAGTAGAACAAGAGAAGATTGACACATTATCAGAATGATATCCTGCTACTAATGCCTCACCATCTATTGCATTTTTAAGAATCTTTCAGTGAATGACAACATCATTTTGTTGTGTGGTGCTGTACTTGTTGGGTTGAACGCAAAAAGGAGACAACTGGTCTACCTAAAATCTGCAATGGCCACTTTTCCTAATGGAGACTCAGTCTGGGTAGAAAGCTAGAATTTGTAAAGGGAAGTCCTTGAATTCCAGTTTCCCAGACCATGGGGCTTTGGGGTAATAGCCATGGTGTGATGACAGCAGTTCAAGGGTGATTCGAGTGACAGGTTGAATGTCCCAGGTGATCTGAGAGCTACAGTGATACCTGAAAACACCAGTTCAGACTTGAAAAATGAAAGAAATAAAAAGTGTTTTGGTGGTTTTTTTCCCCATAAAACTCTATTTTCCTATAAATTCCTACAAATAAATTCACACCATAACATTTAATTGTATGAAACGTACAATCGTACCCTTTAATTGTATGAAACATAGTGCCTACTAGCCATTGAGCCAGGTTAAATTTATAGGATCATTTCTAGTCATGGTTAGAGACTGTTGTAGCTTGAGAAATATTAGTCTCAGTTGAGACTTTTTAAGTTAATGACAATACATTAGGGCAAGGAAGACTGAAAATTTATTGATAGGTCTGAGCATTTATTGAATAGCAAGCTTGGCTGTTTACTTTTAAGGACTTTTTTGATAGTTCTCTACAGAAATATGAAGGATTTAATTTAATTTAAAGTCAGCTCTTAAGATACTGAGAATGGGGCTGGAGAGATGGTTCAGTGGTTAAGAGCACTGACTGCTCTTCCAGAGGTTCTGAGTTCAATTCCCAGCAACCACATGGTGGCTCACAACCATCTGTAAGGAGATTCGATGCCCTCTTCTGGTGTGTCTGAAGACAGCGACAGTGTACTTATATATAATAAATAAATCTTTAAAAAAATTTAAAAAAAAGATACTGAGAACGTCTTAGCAGCAGTTTAAATTGAAAACTATGCAAATAGAGATGTAATAAGTTTTTAAAACAAGTTTTTTCTCTTTCCTTTTAATATTTTTTGTTTGTTTATTTGAAGTAGGGTCTCACTGTATAGCCCTAGTTGATCGGAAATTACTACATAGATCCGACTGTCCTTGAACTCACAGATATGTCTGCCTCTGCCTCCCAAAAACTGGGATTAAAGGTGTGCCCCACCATGCCCAGGTATTTTTATTATTTGTTTATAGGTTCAACTCTATACATTATAGACATTCACTCAACAAACATCTTCTGGATGATCTAATATGTGAAAAATTCCATGGGTGCTGAAGCACACCTAAGGACATGGGAGTCAAGGCCTCCATAAAGATGCTCACAATAGAGAAGTGGTGAGAATTGAGTTTGAAGCTCGTAGGGAGTTATACATGTTCATAGATCTTGTACCACATATATCCACAGGATATTTTATTAATGAGCAAAATATCTTTGTATATACCCTAAATATTTTCTAAATTCCACTCTCTTGTTTTAATAGGCACATAGGCATTTTACTATTTGTCCACTAATAGGGACCACTACCTTTTAAGATATCAAAGTGTTAAATAAATGCCACCTATGAAGACATGGCTATATGAAGGAGAGCTATAAGGGTGGTAGTGGCATGGTCCTGTAGTGGCATTATCCTGGAAAACAGCATGACAGAGAACTGATAATCTGTGTAAAAATTTGTGCCATACGGGCTGTATCAAACCCTGGGCTATCACAGTGGAAGCTGAAGAGGGAAGGGAAGCAGCGAGGATGTTCCCAGGTTGAAACGAGCCCATCTAGAAGATGGGGCAGTTATAAGGACACATTATAGTAACTTCAATAAAGAGCAGGCGACACCAACCTGAGATGATTGGCATAGGGCATTCTAGAAGAACAAACATGAACTGGAATGTCCAGTGGAGTGACAAGTTATGAATTCTTACGCATCTTCCCAAAGGGACCAAGGTATCCGTATTCACTGACTTTATAAGATATGATTCTGGTTGGCATGAGGTAATGAGAAAGGGACTGCACAGTGAGACCCATGTTCTTACAAAAGATACAGGAATATTTGTCCCCTGTGCCTCATGAGAACATAGGAGACTGCCCCCAAGACAAGAGGACCCTCACCAGCAACTGAAATGCAGCACCTTGACCCTGGATTTTACCAGTGTTGTGGAAAAATAAGTTTCTTTTTTTAAAGCCACCTGGTCTAAGCTATCTTTTCATTGCAGCCCCAGCCATGTAAAGAGTATCCACACCTGTAAAAGGTATCCACACATGTAAAAAGTATCTGCACATGTAAAGAGTATCCATACATGTAAAAAGTATCCACACATGTAAAAGGAATCCACACATGTAAAAAGTATCTGCACATGTAAAGAGTATCCACATATGTAAAGAGTATCCAGAATCACTAAGTAATCCACTTGAATTTCCCAGTGACATTTCTGGTAAATGACCACTGCAGATACACTATAGAGCCTTAACCTGATGTAAAGCCACCCTTTATCTTTTATCACATTTTATCTCTTGCTTATCTGTTCATGTTCATGAAAAGTAAAAAAGCAATTTTCCTTAGTCAGCCAGCTGCAATTGTCACCTACATATCAGTATGGCTTACTTTTGCTACCACCAAAAAATAAATAAATAAATAAATAAATAAATAAAAATCGATCCTACCTGACACCCCTTTTGGAATTTCTCTGGTGTTATCCAGTCTTGAAGCATTCTCAGGATAGAAGCTCCCTGGGATGGAAAAAAGAGACCAATTAAATTAATGAGACTGTAAGGAACAGTATCAGTGAGCATTACTGCAACGTTCCATGATTGTATTCCAGTGTTTCTTGAAGATCATTCTGATGAATTACATAGTTACTGTGCTATGATTTAGGATAAAACAAGCAAGAGAGAGAGAGAGAGAGAGAGAGAGAGAGAGAGAGAGAGAGAGAGAGAGAGAGAGAGAGAGAGAGAGAGAGAGAGAGAGAGAGAGAGAGAGAGAATGCATCCCTTCCGTGTATCTGTTTTTAAATATCTAAGTGGTAAAGGGAAATTGCTCAAATTGCCAACCTGTGACTCGAGGTATAAATGGTTATTGCACTTCCTCAAATGAGCCAGCAGGTGGCGCTTTGTTAATGAAAGAAACAGAAATGGTCCTCACCACACGTTCTTGGCTAAAGCACTAATTCAAGGTGAAATTCTGGCAAATTAATAGGTATATCACCATATAAGAAACAGTAAGTATATTTTTGAAAGGAAATATAAAATAGCTCCCTAAATAATATAGTATGAATAGATAGGTAATGTAGACACAAAACCATTTTATGTCAAATGTGTAGCTGGTTTCATTTGGTTTTATAGATCTCAAGAATCTGACACATGCCCTGATTTCCAGCTTCTTCCGTGTTGGTTAATACTAAGACACACTACTTGTACGATTTTTATATCAGTTTTCAACTAACAAACATGAATATATTGCCTTCCCACCTAGTCATTTCAACTACAATTTCCCAAGTATTTTAAATTGCATTTGTACACAATAAGAATAAGGCTTAGGAACATATTTCTTTCTGACACTATTTTAAGCCCCTGTCATATCCAGGACTTAGAGAACTGAGTCTGAGCATTCCGTTGTGAGTTCCTAGGACAGATAATCAATCATTTAAGAGAAGGCTGAAAAAATGCCACAGGGATGAGAGGGACGCTGAAAATTGTGGTGTTGGCGACCTTCACACAGCAACTGTTTTCCCTTAGGCTGATTTTGATAAATATCATTTTAATAATTATAAAGACAACCATGTCAGGGTTCATCCACTATAACAGCAGTGTTTCAGACACTTAATACAATGGCTGGCTTGTGAGGACCCAAGATAGAAAGCTATACACTTAATATATAGAGTTAAATTATACTAGTATAAGTATGAAACATGTGTGGAAGAGGCATTGAGAGAGAGAGAGAGAGAGAGAGAGAGAGAGAGAGAGAGAGAGAGAGTCACAGAAGCTAGGGTTCGACATTCCTAGCAGCATCTCATCCAGGTTTACTGGCTAAAAAATGACTTGCCTACAAAACACAAAACAAACACAACTCTCTCTCTCTCTCTCTCTCTCTCTCTCTCTCTCTCACACACACACACACACACACACACACACACACACACACACACACACACAGGATGAAGGTTTTCCCTCCAACCAGGCTGCATTTGAATGTTTGTTCTAAACACCAAAGTTTTTTCCTGTTAGAAATGCCCATACAGTTAGTTGGCTGTCCCTGCTGGCCACAGAGCAGAAAAATAAGACATAATTTTAAAAAAAAAATCAAGGTAAGGACTGGTAGGATGGTTAGTGGGTAGAGGAGCTTGCTGCCAAGCCTCACAACCTGAGTCCAAACCTCCAATTCCACAGGATGAAAGGCAAGAGGCTGTCCTCCCTCACCATGTGCATCTGTGGCCATGCTCCCACAAAATACATTTTTAAAAAAGTACATTAGGTGTTTAGGGTATAATTGTTGAATTATCAGAATGAAGTTGCTTTAAACAGAAGTGAAAAAAAATAGAAAATTAATTCCGAAATCCTGTATCAATGATCAACATTGAGTCCTTCACCTGCAAAATACCACCTATTTAATATTTAGCCCCCGCTGTGTTCTCACCTGTTTTCCAGCCCTCACAATGAAATCTAATCATTTCCTTTTAAAACCAAATTTTAGACATTGACTAAAAGTCAGTTTAAAAAAAAGATGCTTGAAACCAACGCCGTGTATCTCCTACCTTGCTGTATGATATTCCATCGAACACAGACGTTATTTCAGCTGGAGTAGACACCGTGACAACCACCGGATGTGAGGACATCAGGGAGTCATCCTCCTGCACAGGTAGCACATCTTCAAGCAGCACCTGACTGAGCTGAAATGGCAGAAGGCAAAGAAAGATAGCACTTCCCCCGGATGGCTTTCTATTTTATAATATTCTATGTATTCGAAACTGTGGGAAGAGGAAGGGAAATGACTCAGATTATGTAACGAGGTCTCTAGGTCTTCAAATGAATCCTGTGCAAAAAACTTCTCCACACTGATTCCAGTCCTTGTTCTTTAATTCTTACTGCTCTGCATTTTGAACCGAACCAAATGTCTCAAGTTTTCTTGTCTGGGAAATGGGAATGATGTCACCTCTCGGGGTCATCATGAACACTGACCACCGAGGTAGAGAGTCCAAAGTACTTTAACAGAAAAAGTAAAAGATAAAATAATTTGCCCGTCGTGTAATTTATTTTCAAAAAAAATATGATGCCATCAATGTTTACTGGAATGATGACTGACAACTGGAGATGTTTACTTATTTATTCTTACCTCTATTCCTAGCCTTTGTCATAACTGGGACAGGGGTGCTAGCAGTAGATAGTGTGACAGGAACTGGCTAATGTCCTCCAGCGCATAGGACAGTCCATGGATGCAAGCATCGCCCTAAATGTTAATAGCTCTAGGGTGGAAGAACCCTGGTGTAAATGAATGTGCGAAGACTCGACCTTGCAGAGCAGTTTCCCCACCTTTCAAAGAAGGTTAAGGAAACGCAAGTATTTAGTGTAAGAGATAGGTTTTCCAAGAGCCAGGCTTGGTCGGCACAGGCCTTTAATCTCAGCGCCCTGGAGGCAGAGGTGGGCAGATCTCTGTGCATTCAAGAAGGGGGGGGGAGGGATTTTCAACAATTGCTTTAAAAAAAATTTAGCCGACATCTGCAGCTGTGACTACATGTACAAGATCAAGCCAGCCAAACTCCCAGTGTGGATGGAGGGGAGGTTACGCTGCCCCACCCCTACCAAAGGCGCTATTAGTAACCAATGGCTATGCCGAGGAAGAGTCCGCTTTCTGCAGAAATGTGGTCCTGGAAAGGTTACCCTTGTTCCAGTAGCTGGTCCTATACCTGAGTGCTTTGGGTTTGTTCCTTCGTTTTTGCTCGTTTTTATAAGGACATAAAATTGTGAAGGAAAGTGGAGGCAGTGGGGTAGATGGAGAGAAGAGGCAGGAGACAGAAAAAAAAAAACTTTTTAAAGGTGAAAAAGAAAAACAGTTATAGATTTTTTTTTGAGCCCCAAGGAAGTTAAACTTCCATTGGATAGTGCTGTCTTTTATTTTTAAACTCGCCTTTTAGTAGTCTTTCTGTGACACTTAGAAGGCAGTGAAATTTAGAGGTCATTTAAAAATACTTTCGGAAGTCAGAGAAAAATTAAAAACAACTCCAAGTTGAGAAGTCTCGCTATATCTTTATCAAATTCACGTGGAAGGCTAAGCCCTTTGAATGTGCTCTGTTGCTGTTCCCCTTTACCACAACCAGATGATGTCCACCTCTTTTTAAAGGGATGCAGACGAGGTAAGTTACGCAGTATCAAAAACAGTCCAGCAGAGGGCAGTATTCTACACGCTTCACGTCAATCTCCATTTATACGGGTAGGTAATACACATCTATGGAGAGTACATACGTGTGTATGTACAGCCAGAGAAGAATACTTACATGATCTAAATACAAACAGAAACGACTTAATTTTCCTAAAGAAAATTCTGTACATTCCTGGAAATTTTTATTCCAGCTCCATTGAGGGCACACTGTGAGAACGTTCACTATGCCTAAGGTTTGGGAACTTGGACGCTTACTTGATACAGAACACTGGTCTCTTTGGATGGTAAAAGAGACCTGACCCAGAGAAGATCGAGCACCTGGCTCACGGCCACGCTTCCTGCTGTGTATCTAAGAGGTGACGTACTTAGGATATGAGCTTGTGCCTGACTGCTAAACTTTTACCTCTTCACCACCTTCCAGCAACCTGCTCAAGTCAAACAGCTTATTAAATAAGACTTTGGAAGAGCGGACACTCTACTTCCCGGAAATGTAAGACGGGTGTTATCTACACTTTCTCCCCTGACTTCCATTCTTCCAGGTGTCTGTCTATGGCTCCCTACTGCCTCCGTGACCAGGTAAAGGCTCTTGGCAAAGAACAGCTCAGGAGAAGTCACTGGCTCCCATCTGCCCTCACAATCGAATATCCAAGACCGCCGTTAAATTTGACCCTGATCGTAGACCATTGTCAAAGGCTTCAGTTGGGTTTCCACAAAGAAAAGCGACTCAGAGAGTATGTTCAGAACTCACCATCTGCCAGTCTGCTTCTGCGTGGTTTACTCCCAAGAACTCAAAGAACGAAGCAAATCCTTCATTTAGCCACAAGTCGTCCCACCAGTCCATGGTCACGATATTTCCAAACCACTGAAATGAGAAGCCAGGAGGAAGTAGTTAAGATGCTTATTCTCGTGGTAGAGAGCTGTGTAGGAAATTTCACAGCATGGATTTGTACCTGACACAGAGGCAGTCAACATTGTACCTAACATGTATTTCCTACTTTATCTTGAATCGAGGAATGTTGAATTCTCCAGTTCATTCCCATATTTTAAGGAATATACAGTGTTATAGGAAGGCCTCTTGTGGTTTTTTGTTAAAGATTTATTTATTTTATGTATGTAAGTACACTAATCACTGTCTTGAGACCCACCAGAAGATGACATCAGATCCCATTACAGATGGTTGTGAGCCACCAAGTGGTGGCTGGGAATTGAACTCAGGACCTCTGGAAGAGCAGTCAGTGCTCTTAACCACTGAGCCATGTCTCCAGCCCCCCCTCTTGTGTTTTTATTAAACTCAAAGCGGTCTAAAGCAGTGGTTCTCTGTTGTGGTTTGCCCTGAAGTTATCTGTATTTTGATGCTAATTCCACTGCAGCGAGGACAGCTACCTAGTCGCGCACTCAGAACTCAGGTGACTTCACCAGAACCTTCTCCTGATTGAATTTGTAAAGTACAGGTGAGGGGCAGGTACAGGATAGAAGGAGGCCTGTCATTGGATGAGAAGGAAGGATGTGGGAGAGAAGTTTGAAGGAAGAGGAGGAGACTAGGACGGAGACAGGACAGAGGAGAGAGAGAGGGGAGAAGCCATGGCAGGTGATGTTAAGATTCTGCTCTGTGTATTTACAGGTTGTTATTAATGTTCTCAAGGGATGGATGGTACCGGGCTTCGTATGTTTAAGTGGGCAGTTATATCTTATCAATTGGATCTAAGATTTCTGTGTTGTGTGTTCTTTTATGTTTGCGTGCAGGAAAGTGCGCGGCTGGGATGTGTTTCCGCCAAGATACCTAGCATTTATCTTGGGGCACCGGCGGCGTGGACCTAGCAGGGTAAAAGACAACTTTACTCTTTTTTATTTTTATATTTTTACAACAACAGTTCTCAGCCTTCCTAATGCTGCGACCCTTTAATGCAGTTCCACGGGTTGTGGTGTGGTGACCCCAACCATAAAATTATGTTTGTTGCTACTTTGTAGCTCTAATGTTGCTACTGCTATGAATCATAAGATACATATCTGCGTTTTCTGATGGTCTCGGGTGACCCCTGTGAAAGGGTCATTTGACATCCACAGGGCAACGACCCACAGGTTGAGAACCCCTGGAAAGTTTCTGCATAGTTAAACGTTAGTTAGCATTTAGACTGGCTTTGACCCGGGAAGTCTTACTCCTGTGCTCATCCATACTTTTATTACTGCTGTGGAAGAGGCCAGTTTTAAAAAGGAAGTAGATTTGCTTTGGGGGCCCCTCTCTACCTGGTGCACGAGCTCGTGGGCAACCACGCTGGCCACTCTCTGCTGGTTGGATGAGGCCGATAGCAGGGGGTCATAAAGCAGGTTTGTTTCTCGGTAAGTGACAAGTCCCCAGTTTTCCATGGCGCCGGTGCCAAAATCTGGAATAGCAATTTTATCTACGGAAAAAGACAGAGCAGTGAGAAACACATTCTTTCCACTTGTTCACAGTGCTTCTTACCAAATTAAGTCCTTCGGTTGGCTTTTTTAAGGCTAAAAATAATGTTTCAGAGTGAGAAGCAGGAACCATTTGCGCAAACATTCGGCCCTAGTACACTCAACATTCCCACGGAGAAGTTCCTGCAGCCTCCGGACTTCAATGTGTCAGCCCTCCCTGTCTTCCCTTTTTTTCTTAAGGATCACGTGACTGCTCTTTTATTCGAAGCCTGTAGGGTTTTACGTCTTTTCTTCTCGGTACAGTACTTTATTTTTTATTAGTTTTCTCCATCCCTTATTTATGACCTTGGTTATAAACAGCATCTGTTTGGGGGATACAGTGTTAGGGAAAAAAAGGAATGACGTCTGCTATGAGATGAGAAGACAGAGCTTGTCAGTTCACAGAGACAATTTGCGAGTCAAGGACACAGACTTGGAAACCCTATCCCCTCCAATGATGTACAATGTAAGGATGGTTTGATTCTCTGACTATCTAATCCTCTTTCCCCTTCCCTTCCCTTTGCCGTCTTCTTTTATATTTTAAATAAGTTAATGTTTTTAATCCAGGTCACAGGAATTTCTGTATTTTTCTCTGGATTTTAGATATAATATCTAATATAATAATAATAATAATAATATATACATAATATATAATATTGATACGTGATATATGATATAATAATAGATATGGTATCTAATAAAATCGAGAAGAGGCAGTGTTGAGCAAACAAGAAGAATATTGATTAGTGGGAAATACAGCTCCCTCAGCTAATGAACTAAAACCTGAATGGAATTTTATTACTACTAAACGAGAACCCAAATTTCAAATAAGTGAAATTTCATTCTAACATGTCAGAAGGGGGCCTTTCTGGTTAAAATAAAAATTTCTTAAGGATCTGTGTAAAAGAATAAAAGATATATATCTTCATTAAAAATCAAGGTAATAGTAGTGATTTTCTTGTCATGCTATTCTCATTCTAGGGGTTGGTCACTATGGCATAAGAATATCCCTAAAGGCTTGAGACCCCATATGTACAACAATGCCAAGCAACTAGAGCTTCCAGGGACTAAGCCACTACCTAAAGACTATACATGGACTGACCCTGGACTCTGACCTCATAGGTAGCAATGAATATCCTAGTAAGAGCACCAGTGGAAGGGGAAGCCCTGGGTCCTGCTAAGACTGAACCCCCAGTGAACTAGATTGTTGGGGGAGGGTGGCAATGGGGAGAGGGTGGGGAGGGGAACACCCATAAAGAAGGGGAGGAGGGGTTAGGGGATGTTGGCCCGGAAACCGGGAAAGGGAATAACACTCGAAATGTATATAAGAAATACTCAGGTTAACAAAAATAAATAAATAAATAAATAAATAAATAAATAAATAAATAAATAAATAAATAAGGCGAATAGCTGAATAGCTAGGAAAAAAAAAAAGAATATCCTTAAAGCTTGGGAAAGTATTACCCCCGTAGGCAACATTTTTCACAATGTTGGAAAGTGTAATTTGCACACATCCTTGAGCAAATGAATGTAACCTCTTCTCTAGTGAACACAGACATTATAATTAATCAATGTCAATTCGATTACCTCTTGACGTACGTGAGGACACCATTTCCGAAGGCTCTACTTTACAGCTAATTCTGAAAGTGTTGACGATGCACAGGGAAGCAGAGGGGAAGGGAAGACAAGAAGGGGAGGAAGAGAGACACTGGTGTGAGTTCTGCATCTGGGGTCACCGTGACCACATGGAGTGAGACAAAGACAATGAACTCTGCATTCGGTTCCTGAAACATCCAGAATTTTCCTTCTGACTCTGGTGAAAAGCTACTGTCTTTCTGTCTCCCCTCATAATTGATAAGTGATACAAAGGGCCATTGAAATGAAAATGAGGTGTGTGTGGATGTGTGCCATGTCCTCTGCCTTCCACAGGATTTATTAAGGTGGTAAGTACTTGATAAGGAAGTGGACTCTTGGTTGTCTCTCTCTTTCTGTCTCTCCATGTATCTCTCTGTGTCTCTTTCTGTCTCTCTCTGTCTCTGTCTGTCGTCTTTCTCCAAGACAAGGATTCTCTATGTAGCCCTTGCTATCCTGGAACTCCCTCCATAAACTAGACTGGCCTTGAACTCAGATCCACCTGCCTCTGCCTCCCAAATTCTGGGATTAAAGATAGGCACCTCCACAGACCAGGCAGTTGGTTGGTTCTCTTAATGTCTTCCCTACAAGTGTCTCCAAGGGTCGGTCTTACAGTTACAACTTTGTTCAAGTCACTCAAGCTTGTTTGTGCTGTTGACAGAGATACCCTGTCCATACACCAGAATATGGATTTCTTTGTATTTTACCTCCCCCCAATGTATTTCTCTTCACATTGAAGAAAAGAAAACTCTGGAAGGAGCTTCAGTATTTCATTCCCAGGGCTGAAAAGTCTTGCACAACAAGGGTCGGGTTGGAAGCACACGGGCCTCTTACAACATCACTGACCCTTACTGTTGCAAACCGTTGGAGGAGACCTGATTTTTAAATCAAATGACGGAGGTGGCTGTTCTGGCCCCACCGAGAGCAAGCTCTGCAGGAGTCGCTTTCCAAATCAAAGATTAGATCTTCATCATATCAGAGGAGAGAGTGATTATTATTTTTGAAAGACTCCGGCATGGATCTTTGAGCTTGTAGTTCGCTTCAGACAAGAAGTGCAGGCACATACTAAAAAGGCTCAGAGATGATCAGTAATTAATGGTAATATAGCTAGATACACTAGGGTAACTTAGTCTTAAAAAAAAAGACAACAAAACAAACAAACAAACAAACAAAAAACCAAACCCAAAGGCTACTTGAAAGGAGGAATTGAAAGTATTTTCTCACCCAGTTTCGGAAGAGAATACTCCATAGCGAAGTAGTCTTCAAAGAAGTCAAACACAGCTTTGGTTATGTTTGCCGCATACTCTGCTGTTTGCTTTTGCTTGGGCTGGACGTAAACAGTGAGCTAGTAACAGAGCACAGACATTCAGAGAGGTAAGTCTTCATCTAACCAAACGCATACCCACCAACTGTGGGGCATTGATATAACTGAACGCCGGAGGCCTTTGGGGTCAGAGCATCGAGTTCGAGTCCCCAGCCTGCTTCGTGTAGCCTCGCACAAATCACTTCACGGCTCTAAGACTTGGGTAAAGAGAGTCATGAAGATGTAACTGTGTGACGTCAGTGAGCAGAAACACCTTAAGGTCTGGTGATTGGCATGTAAACCATTGCTACCAAAGCCCGGTAGCGTGTGAGACATTGACAGGTATGATCACCCTTTTAGAAATCTGTGTTGCGTGGGGCTGGAGAGATGGCTCAGTAGTTAAGACCACTGACTGCTCTTCCAGAGACCCTGGGTTCAATTTCCAGCACCCACATGGTGACTCACACCTGTCTGTGACTCTAGTCCCAGGAGATCTGACACCGTTACCCAGCCATACATGTTGGCACACACAAAATAAAAATAGACAAATCACTTTTTAAAAACTGAAACAGAAACAACCCAAACCCTTGCATTGTCTATGTGTCTGTTTGTCTTTCCTTGTAGCCACTGATTTGTCTTGTGTACGCAGTTCCTTGTGAGAAAACAAATTCATTTCAGTCTTCTCATTGAAGGTGCTTTTGACCACATGTTTCTTTCCCCTTGGTAACATTCTTCTCTGCTTTTCTAAATAGCCCCAGCCATGTTTCCGTTTCACTCCCAGAGCCTAAAATACGATGACTCAAAGTTTTCCCAAGAGGGAGTGAGTAAGAACCATCTACTCTCTGAGTTGCCGGCGTATTATTTTATGTCCCTATGACCTAATTTACAACCAAACTGAGTGCAGATTTTTGTCTCAACTCTGATCATTCATGACTTTATTAAAAATTATTATTATGGGGTTGGTGATTTAGCTCAGTGGTAGAGCGCTTGCCTAGGAAGCACAAGGCCCTGGGTTCGGTCCCCAGCTCCAAAAAAAAAACCAAAAAAAAAATTATTATTATGAATCCTTCTAAGCAGATGAATAGATGCTGTCCCTGGATGCTAGGATCCGGGCTGAGGAACCTTCTGATTGTCTCGAGATTTCTTTTCAGTGTGCGGGAGAGGAAAGAGTGCTTTAGACTACAATGTAGTCCGCTACATTGGTGAGAAAGTCAAGTGAGGTATGGACCTGATCCAAAACCCTCCAGCAATAGTGAGAGTTAGTCATTTCAGTAAGTTCAAGACTATTGACCCAACTAGACCAGATGATTCAAGATCAGAAAAATGAGGGAGAGAGAGAAAGAGAGAGAGAGAGAGAGAGAGAGAGAGAGAGAGAGAGAGAGAGAGAGGAGACAGGAGACACCCACTCATATCCTGTTCCCATTACTACAGTGACTGCAATGATGATGTTCCTTTGAGCATACACCCCCTGGCCTGTCTCTTAGAAGAGCTCCTACAATATAAAGGGCAAATAGTGAAAGAATGTCCCTTAAATGGACAGTGCTGACCGACTGCTCCCCATCTTAGCTGATAGTCTCACCTTTTTTCATAATTCGAAAGGTTGAATCTCTGTGATTCTGAGGCTAACCTGGTCTACATAGAAAACTAGAACACACACACACACACACACACACACACACACACACGGGGGTGGGGGGGGAGAATCCTAGTCTAATCTCCTAGCCATCACAAGCAGTACAGGTGTGGGCCCTAGTATCAAACACTCCAGGCAAACTTACAATCAAGCAAAGCTAAAGAACATGACACAGCAGCATGGAGGTGTCTAAGCATGGAGGTGTCAGTCAGTGACCCTCTCAACACTCATTGAGCTTTTTAGGGCTTTACCTGCCAGAAAAGAGATGATCCATTTCTTCTACCCTTGCCTATCCTCTTGTTGGGTAGTGACAGACCTTCTCCAAGTGATAACTGAACCCAAGGACCCAACTGGAAACCCCTGAAGGGAACAATGGTGACTTTCCATGAAAGATCAAAACCGCCATGGTGACAGGGCACTGCTTACTATGAGGAGAAAGGCTCTGTCCACAGGTTGGTGTGATAGCCTCACTAAGACTTTTTGCCACACTCACTCTCCATCAGATATTTCAGGGAGAGTTGTCCCTCTTGACACTGCCCAGAGGTCTACACACACACACACACACACACACACACACACACACACACACACACACACACACACACACACACACATATTTTGTGCTGTCTGTTTGGAGTGAGAAGCCAAGTTGAGGAAAAGGAAAGCCAGAAGGTAGTGAACCCTCTGCTTTAGGAGAAGCTGTGGGGAAGAGAGAGACTTTGTGTTCTTTCTGCTATTGCTTTCCGATTACCCACAGAAGCCGGGCCCCTCTTACTGCATCCAGGGCTTATCATGCACACAGCTATACTACCATCGAGTTGTGTCCCCAACTCACACAGACTTCATCCAAGCATGCTTCTGCAAACAGTATCAGTCACTGTTTTTCTTTCTCCACATTTCTGTTGGTGACAGCAACAGTAAAGACTGCCATCAACATTCCTTCCTTCCTTCCTTCCTTCCTTCCTTCCTTCCTTCCTTCCTTTCTTCCTTCCTGGTTTTCCAGGGAATGCCCCAACCCCATCCTCACACAGAAGCATGCACCATCTGTACCCATTCAGCTCCAGATTACTCATTACCTAGGACCCCCAGACGACCCCCAGAGGTCATATTTTCCAGACACAGAATTGACCAATGAGCTAAGGAATCATAGACTAGCATCCTTGAACTGATTCTACAATCCCTTATCTTTACAATTATAAAATCCAAAGAGTTTTGAAGATTTCACAGTTAACCAAAGCATATCCGTAAGTGTAACCTATCTGCTATGCGTCAGGAACATAGTTTGACATGGAAGAGTCTACCACAGGCCAACAATGTCTGCCGTCTGATGCTTCCGTGTTCTGTGTTTCAACTACAGAACACCTGTGATGACCGGACTGAAGGAATTAGAAAGACTGTCCCCTCTGCAGATGCGCCCACTCCTGCTCTGCTGCGTATTTCCGGCTCCCCGACAGTGGCACCATCATGCACCATTCCTGTATCCCTCTCCTTCCTTGGGGCTCAGCACAGGTTAATCTTTCTCTGCTTTCTGCTGGACCTCAGCACTTTAATCCAGGAGAAAATCCCCTGGAACCAACATCACTTTTACTAATGAGTATCTTCTTTCTGGTTGACACATTCACTTGGCTTTATGGAGTGTATTCTTAACTTCGTGACTTTCTTCCCTCATCTTCAAGACATAGCAGCCTTTAGTATTCAATGGGTTTATTAATGGTTAAATATGAGGTTTATAAACTTTATCTATAAATGTGGGGATTCAAGAGCCTAACTGTTACGTATTTGTTTTCTAAAGTAGGATATCTGCCCTGAGGAAATTAAATGTCTGATGCACCCCACCACTGCAGAGGACTTGCCACACTTCAAAACACTGTGTCTACTGCACAGCGGACTTTATAAACTCCACTGTCAATTGATTCTTTTTTGAGACCATGACACATCTCTGTCATTATTTCAGTAGCTTTTCTCTTTTCATACTGATCCCTGTTATAAAGCAGGTGTAGTTTTGTAAAGGTTCACTTATTGTATGTCCTTTGGCTGCACACATGTCTGTGTATCATGTGTGTACTGAGCAGGCCAGAGAGAGTAGCAGAAAGATTCCTTAGATAGAGGTGGTGGCGAGCAGCCATGTGGGTACTGAGAATCGAACCTGGGTCCTCCTCGAGAGCAGCAAGTGCTTTTAATTGCTGTGCCAGCTCTCCAGCCCCGTAAAACAGGCATTTAGAATTAAGACGATGCCTTTCATTCCAGTGTCTCTTGTTTCTTTGTTAGACTTGACTATATGACAAACCAACTAAGAGCCACTTAACAAATCTTTAAACCATCCTTTGCCCCACCCCCCTATTTGTATCCAAACTCCAAACTTGTACAGACCTCCCCAGTGTTTACTTGTAAATCTCACTGCAGGTGATGTTAGCTCTTCTCCTGCTGGGAGCTTCTCATGCTACATATCAGATCTATGCATGAACAGCTACTAATAGAATGTCATATTTTATGTAACTGCTGATCATTTTACTGAAACTCTTACATGGATCCTGTTTCTACAACCTCTTATTCACTATTAGAAATTCTAAGAGCTCTGGAATCAAAAATATCTTATTTGCCTAAATCAACTAATTTGATAATGTCATTGGATCTGAACTGATAGGTGGATTTTCATATCTTTTATTTTTCCTGTTTTACACACACATACACACACACACACACACACATACACACACACCTATATCTACACATATCGTTTATCAGGTACTGTCCCAGGTCCCATGAAATGAACAATGCACCAGTATTTGAAAAAAGTTGCCTTCATATAAATCTAAAAAACGTGTGATGTCTAATGTAAAACTATCCCCAAAGACCTGTGACATTTATTTAAAATTTTTGAGTCCAAAGGGGATTTAAGTGGGTGGTGGTTTGAATGAGATTGGGTCCTATCATATGTTTGAATACTTGGTCCTCAGTGGAACTGTTTGGGAAGGATTAGGAAGTGTAGCTTTTTTGGAGGAAGTGTGTCACTGGGGATGGGCCCTTTCATTAAACTGCCTGTCATCCCCAGTGTTTTCTCTGCCTCGTGCTTGCAGATAGATAGAGATAAAAGGTCTCCATTGCTGCTTTCATTCAGTCATCATGGTCTCCTACCACTGTGGAACTGTAGACCCAGGTAAACACTTCCTTTTTTAAGTTGCCTTGGCCAGCACGTGCTGTCACAGCAGTAGAAAAGTAACTAAGGCAAAGTGAAAGGCACAAAAGAGAGCAGAATTCAGCACAAGTTTGGTTCTCCCCACACCACCACTCTGCCTCTTTTCTCCACTAGTAAAGACTTCACTTCTCCTAGCTACATAAGAGAAAAAGCAGCAGTATTACATAACAGAGAGATGGCTGGATTGAATAAGATAACATTTCTACAGTGTTTGACACATCCAACTTCTAGGTCTCGTTGCCAGAATCACTATCGTGGATAACACATTCCGCTATTTAGCCTTGGTGACTCTTTATCTGCACTTCCTTCAGTGTGAGTGACAGCACAAGGTGGCATCCACATTGCTTTTAAGAGCAATGGAGAATGAGGGGAAAACAGGAAGTGAATCTTGTGCTTTTGAGACACAAAATTATAGGTTCTTGGTACCCACACAATGAACGGCGAAAGTCAAGCTATTCAATTTGCAGGGGCTTCATTTAGAAAAGCTTTCAGACATAATTTCAGAAACCCAGGAACCAAACAGAGCAAAGAGTTGTCATTGTGGTAAAGCATGGGATAGAGACTAGAAAAGCATCCAGGCTACCCCATCTCGAAAGACAAGAGATTTATCTAGGTCAGGAGAATAAAAAAAAAAAAATTGACCATGATGGTCTGATATCAGGACACTAAACTTGGGAAGACTCTACAAACAGAAAGAACCAGTTTTCAGACTGACAAACACCTTGCCACCATTGCCTGCTCAAAGCCAGGTGTGGTTTGAATATGCTTGGCCCAGGGAATGGCACTATTAGGAGGCATGGCTTTGTTGGAGTAGGTGTGGCCTTGTTGGAGAAAGCGTCTCACTGTGGACCTGGGCTTTAAGATCCTCTTCCTAGGGATCTGGAGAGATGGCTCAGTGGTTAAGAGCATGGATTGTTCTTCCAGAGGTCTTGAGTTCAATTCCCAACAACCACATGGTGGCTCACAACCATCTGTAATCGGATCCAATGCCATCTAAAGACAGCAACAGTGTATGCATATAAATAAAATAAATCTTTAAAAATATATATTTTTTTAAAAAGACCCTCCTCCTAGCTGCCTGGAGGCCAGTCTTCACCTAGCAACCTTCAGATGAAGATGTAGAACTCTCAGCACCTCCTCCATGCCTGCCTGGATGCTGCCATGCTCCTGCCTTGATGATACTGGACTGAACCTCTGAACCTGTAAGCCGGCCCCAGTTAAATGTTGTCCTTTGTTAAGAGTTGCCTTGGTCACGGTGCCTGTTCACAGTGGTCAAACCTAAACTAAGACATCAGGAGAGGACCTGGGTTCACCTGAGGATGCTACACATCTGCTGTATCTCAGTTCCCGTCTTCATTATTGACATTGTCCCCTGAAAATCTGATCACACATCCTGGTTTGCTCAGGAATGTCACAGAATGTAAACCTGTCGCTGACCTCTTGTCCCTACTGAATTCATGTCAATTCCTATGTTATTTATAAAAACCTATGGACGGTCTCACAACTAACAGGTAATAGCCCTATTTCCTAGCACCATTCACCCCTTGGAGATCTGCAGGGTCTCAACTGAACTATTCCAGAGAGATACACCACAGCAAATGGCCCAGAACCAGGCAGGACACTAAAAGTAACAAAAAAATATGGCTTTTTTTTTTTTTTTTTTTTTTTTTTTTTTTTTTTTTTTTTTTTTTTCCGAGCTGGGGACCAAACCCAGTGCCTTGTGCTTCCTAGGTAAGGGCTCTACCACTGAGCTAAATCCCCAGCAAGCTATGGCTTTTTTCAAGGATGATACCATTAGAAGCATGCTCGGATGGCCCTGGGCAGTGATGGCTGATTCTTACATCTCAGCCCAGAGAGGGCGACGGGGAGGGAGGGAGGGAGAGGGAGAGGGAGAGGGAGAGCTTGGCATATCTGTGCTATCCTTGAGACTTGGAACCTTCCTGAGTACATGTATGTTCAATAAAGTCATAAAATAATCCAACTGAAGACTTTTCTGTTTCATTATCAATGCCAAAATAATCAGAAGGAGAAAGAGAGACATCTACACAGCCTTTACCCCATTCTTGCATATGCATTAGGAGATATTATTGAAGATATCATCACTGTGCTTAGTTTTGTGTCTGTATTCTAAATATTATAGCAGGGCAGAAAGTTAGAAGAGTATTTGGATAAAACAAAACCACAAAACCACAGTGGCACATGGGTTTTCTTTGTATGCTTTGACGTTTGTCTTTCCAATGCAATACCTTCTTTGTAGATGTTGAGTTGATATGGATTTTTCTGTTATATTCTTTGTGTTTTGAGTCTCATGTAATCTACACTGACTTTGAACTCACTCTGTAGCCAAGGTTGGTAATGAACTCCTAATCCTCTGGCTTCTATCTCCCTGTGTCTTAGTCGAGTTTCTATTCCTGCACAAACATCATGACCAAGAAGCAAGTTGGGGAGGAAATTTTTACAACTAATCACTTATAATTCATTTTTGAAAAAGAGTTATAAGACTTGGTGGGTTTCCTCTCTGTCACACCTCTGTAGGTCTAAGAAGACAGAATTTTATTTGTTTGTTTGTGCTTCTCTCTGAAGTGACCAGTATCACACTGGGCACAGTTTCTTCTGGGAAGCCAATACACCAGCCTTCAATGCAAAGTGAGCACATGAAGAGCTTGAGGGGGCAAAAGGAAGTCTCATGAAGCAATGGCATGCACATTGCGTGCTTCCGGTCCTCAGGTAACGTTCTGTTCAACTTTTAAGGGTGTCTACCTCACATTAGCAGAAGAGGCAGAGGGCAAGGCGCCCCGTGGAGTCAGCTCCACTGTCGCCGCCTCGCTGGGTTCTGACTAGAGCATCCCAGGGGAATTTCAGAAAGCAGTTGAGTTTCCTTAGTCTCTTAGGAAAGAGACCAGAAAGGAATAGTTGTGACAGGATATCCTTGCTCCCCTTCCGAAGGATGGGAGGCGCTGCTGATTTAAGACAGAGCATTCTGTGGTCAGCTTTCACAGGAGAGCCATTTAAGAAGTATTTACTACTGTTGGGATCTTCTGCAAACTGGTATTTCCCACTATGCTGCTCTATTCCTTTACATAATGCCCATCCTTAGAATCTAGCCAAACTGTGATACAGGCCATAATGACTTGCCCAGGCAAGCAGAGCTGCCCAGGAGACTCAGCGAGGGAAGCCATTGGGAAACTCAAGCTCACAGTTGCTAATAGAAAGTTGCGAAGAGCAGAATGTCCTCTGCTGGTCGCTTGGCTGCATTCTGACTCATAAACCTATATGAGCACGGAGGAATTATTCAGCCTTTCTTCCTTGTCTTGATGCTCTACTCAAAATAAAACGAAAGTACCCAGAATGTAATCATGTTGTAAAAACGTAATGGGAGAAACACCTGTACATGACAATGGTAGTTTATCATGGGTTCTAAAGAAAGCACTCAATAAATATTCCACATTTGCTATGACACTGGGAGAAAACGATGAACTCCTCGACTAATGGACTCAACTTTATACCAAGCCAGAGGCATACCGCTGCCTATAAGAAGTTCAGTCTAGAAAAGCAATTTCCCTTATTGATGCCATTCCCCCAATGCACTGTATTATCTTTGGGACTGGGTGGTGTCCTTGATCACACTAACAGTCACATCAAAGGCATGAGAAACTGTTGACCTGGACCAGTCCTCCTGAACCCCAAGCTCAAGGTCACTGTATGTTCCTCCACTCACCATAACATCTATGTTGGAAATCCAGTTTTTGCTTGTCTCAGTATCAACTCCATTGAGTTAAATGGGGTTAAAGGAAGGCACCTTTCTCCAGGAGCAAGTTTCATGGGAAGTAGAAGCATCTGGCTCTCCCCTCGCAATGACTGATGACAAGGTAAATGCTATTTTCAGAACCGCTTCATTTCCCAGAAAACTTAGCAGAGCATGACGCTTTGGAAAGAATACAGAACGCGAGTCCCTACCAATCCCCAGACGGCTCTTAGGCAAAACATTTTAACTCTGTTGGCTTTGAGTTTCTCATCTGTAAGATGGGGTAGTGACTTCTTTCTTATAAATACATACTGTGGAAAGTCCTATGGTTTTCTCTCTGTGTGTGTGTGGGTGTGTGTGTGTGTGTGTGTGTGTGTGTGTGTGTGTGTGGGGTGTGTGTTACAGAGGTGAATTGATTTACTTTCTAAGCAAACAAGAATCCAAAGAATGGCAAGTGGGGGCTTCCAAAACAAACCGATTTAAAAAGACATTTATTTTTGTATTATTCTATGTATCTGGGTGTTCTACCTGCACGTAAGCCTGTGGATCATGTGCATGCCTAGAGCCTGAGGTAACCAGAAAAGGGCATCATATTTCCCAGAGCCAGAGTTACAGATGGTTGTGAGCTACCATGTGGGTGCTGATAATCTTCTCTAGGACCTCTGGAAAAGCAGCCAGAGCTCTTAACCTCTGAGCCATCTCTCTAGTCCCCAACCAAAAGAAAAATCATAGGTAAAAATGATTTTTGTTTTTCAAAAACAAGTCATTGGGAAAGCAAGATAAATCGTCAGGTAAGGGGACTTGGTGCTACTCTAACAGATCTGAAGTAGTAGAGGAGAGAATAATCCCCCACTGGGTGACCTCTGACCTCCACACCATGCTGTAATATACACTCCCTCAACCTCCATACTAAATAAATAAATGCCAAAAAAAAAATGTAAAGGAAGTTATTGAAGATGTTGTTTAAAATAACATACATTTCAAAACTATATATTTCATACTTTCAAAACTATTCCTGATACATTGTCAACTTTTTTAAGTGTCTTGTACCAGTATGCTGATTTAAAAGTTTTATAATTTGAAATACACATTTTTTTGTTTTGTTTTTTTTGCATCAGGACCTTGGGAAGTTGCCGCCTGGTTTTAATTACATATAGACATGACAACCATGAACTGTTCAGCTCCTGGTTGCTTGTAGAATACTCACCTCCCCACCCTAGCTCTCCTGAGGCGCTCCTCCTAACACGTGTGCCTAGCTTTATAACAACATTGGGTAGGGTCATAGAGTTTGTCATACTTGGACTGCTCTATATGGGAGCTGGCTTTGAATTTCCAGTGCATTTTCCCTTTAAAATAATTCAAGGCTGTGCATAGGAACGGCTGTTCCTTCGGTTTATTGATCACCTGCGTTCTGTAGCTTGCACTTTTCTATACTGTTCAGTGTACCATGATGCTAATTGGGTTTCTTTTCTTGCCTATTGTATGGAAAACTAATAAGCAATTATTTTGAAAAGCCAGAAAGCTAACCGCAAACACACGGTGGCAAGTATTTGAAATCTAGTAAGACTCACTGGTTTGCCACTCCTGGATGTTCTCTGTATCGAGGTGAACTGATGTACAGCAAAGCACACTAGGTAAGTGCTCATCGGGACGGACTTCATGAAAGTGGTTTTCTTCCAGTCGTTATCCACCATCTCTTCCTTCTATTGGGAAATAGAAGATTATCTCTTACTTTATGAATAAGGCAAACAAACGAATTCCCTAAACCCCGCTCCCTACTCAGAACTTCATGTTCAAAGAAGTTTGGTGACTCAGATGCTAAGGGGTGATGCTGAAAAGCCTGTGGGAAAAGTCACTTTGTTTTGTCAACACTGGAAATGACTGAATTACAGCCAGGATCAGACCTCTCAAGGAAAAGTAAGTTTAACTGGAATATCAACTGGGCAGGAGTTTACCTATCTGGAAAAAAAGAATCCACAGTGCTGACCATGTTTTAAGATTTGATCCCTTCATGGAGAATAGGCTGAATCTTGCAAAAGGAAGAATTAAACAGGCAGCATGTTTCAACATGTGTCAGGAGAGTAGTGACTGTGTAAATAATGTGTTGGCTTTTCTTCCCCAACTCCAGCTATCTATATTGAAAAGCCAAGGAATGGATACTAAAGTCAAGGCCCTGGTCCCCACTGTCAGAAGGGATTCCATTGTTTGATCCAGCTACTAACTTGTCTGGGTTTCTTCATCCACATCAGTTCTGCCATTCTTCTGTCAATCAACTACTAGCCCTCAGCCAAACTCCTGCTACTGTGACGTAAACATCTGCACATCTGTTTATAACAGCTCTCTAGATGGTGATGTTCTGACCATTTGTAGATAAGTGCATGCTCCAGAGAGAAAAGTCACCTCCCAACAAGATTCTACTGGTATCAGTTTAGGTCTTTCTTCTAACAACCCAGAGAATCATCCTTCTCCCAACCAGTATCAGAATCTAGCAGAATTAAAGATAAATAGTCTCTGAGGGTGAATAGGTCCTGGGGAAGGGGAGGTCAGTTGTCTTTTTCATGTCCCACCTTCCTTTCCCTCATCTACTCCAAGGCATTGTGATGACACCTGTGCCCTTACCACATGTTTTAATTCATGTGTCAAACTTTAAATGTAATCCTTCACTCCTTCTTCTCCAATGCAAACTAAGTTTTCCCAAAGAAAACAATCTGAAAAATGGGTTCATTCTGGGGCTGGAGACATTTTACATTTTAATCTTTATATATTTATTCTCTTTGTTTGGTTTGTGCTTTTCAGGGATCAGTTTATTATTAGGAGAAGGGGTTTCATTGATATTTCAGATAGTGAATCAGAAAGATGGGAGGTATAGTTTCTAGGCGGAGATCAATTATACTGAAGAGTGAGGCTGATTCATTTACACATCAAATGTGTGGTGTGCACAATAAACCATGACTTCAGGGTAATGGTCTTTAGCTAACAATGCCAGCCATGATGAAGAGGAAACACAGGAAAGGGTACTGTATTAACGAGTACCCTGGCAGGGTTATTGTAGCCTATTACTAATTCAATGTTGATAGGTTCTTTCTGCAGGAAAATCTATGGTCATGGTGTTCCATGAATTGAAGAACCAAGAATTGAAGTAATGATTTTTTTTTTACACAGCTTTATTTATTTTAAAAAGAGGGCTTGTTTTGAACTGAAAAGTCTAAATAGTAAATCTGGCCTAGAAAACTTTAAGTATGTCATTGATTTTTTTTCATGACTAGTGGTTTATGTGGTTAAGCAGAGCCCCCCCCCAACCAATCTCTACGTATTGTATTCTTTCTTAAAAATTTCAAGGTGAGTGTATTGCTGGACCATGATATATTATAGGCGGACAATTTCCTAGAATCAAAGAAAAAAAGATTGCTAAGATGCATCCTTAATCTTTTAAATTGATAGCTACAGCATATTTAGTTTCAGAATTCCAGGTTCCCTTCTATGTTAAATCAAGTAGTTCAAGTGGTATTGAAAACCGAGTGTGCACAGAAGCAAAATTCTAAAAATGCTTACCTCTACTGGCATATTGGAAAGTGCTGAGTATTCTTTCGGGTGAATGAGGGATATGTTGTAAGTCGCCTTCTTGTTGGGTTCATCGAAACAAGGGAAGGACTTCCTGGCATCTGTTGGTTCGTGGTCAGTGGCCGCTATGCTCCTTAGGAATAAACAGAGACACAATGCACGCTGCCCTTCTGACAGTCCCTGTGTTTCTATGCCTATAGAAAATATAAGCTATGCTACTATAACTATTAACATTGCCATGAGCTCTGTCTAAGAAGCTATCGAATGTCTGTCAATGGATTTTAGAATTCTGAGGGTACTCTACCCAAAACCTCTGAGCTACAAGGGGGCAAACACGTGCAGACCTGGCTGCCTGTGTCTAACTGTTGGGAGCTGTGAGCAGGTGTGTTCCATCATGGAGCAGAGGATTATCTTCTCAACCCCTCCCTTTTCCCAGTGGAACATTCCTCCTTGCTTAGGCTACATCAAGGACAGAACTCCTGCTCATTTTCACATGGTGCTGAGCCAGCACCTGGGTGAAGTACATGTCGACCTGCTCTGAAGCCTCACTTGGAGGGCTAAGGCCGTAGCTCAGTAGTAGGTCATCCACTTGATGTGTGCAAGGCTCTGGGTGCAATGTCCACCACAGTCTCTAAATTCAGACTCTCTAAGCAGCATCCGAAAAGACAGCAGCATTCCTGTGGCTGTGACTAGGCATGTGCCTGCAGTCACTAAACTGTTGATGTTTAACATTTCTAGAACTTAAAAATGAAAACAGTTCTTCAATATATATATGCATATTGCAGTAAGAGAATATGACTTATATCTGCTCATTGGGTGGAACAGAAAATAAAAACAATAGAAATAAGGTAACATCGATTGATGTCACCCATAATTTGTGCAAGAGTAACACAGGCTCTCATGAACTAGAGAAGCCATATCACAAAGAGTATTCATCTAAAGAGTCAGAATGGGTTTCACCCCTGTAATTCCAACACTTGCAAAGCTGTACAAGGAAGATTACTTTTAGTTTCAAGCCAGTCTAGGTACACAAAACAACAACAAAAACAACAACAACAAACTCCAAAACAAAAAACCCACACAGACACACACACACACACACACACACACACACACACACACACACCACCACCCCCACCACCAACACCACCACCACCACCACCACCACAACAACAACAACAACAACAATAATAGCAACAACAAAAGCTAAATTATTAGCTCTTTTTATTTATTCTAAAGGTACTATTAAGCTCCATCCTTACATACACAGATATGCACACTGTACTCTTGCAGACATTACTCTGCTCCCAGATGACGAGTTCCAAATGCGGTTCTCTACTCACAGGAGCCAGGGCTCCTTAGAGAAGGTGCTGCTTCTAGGGCTGGGTAGACAAGTGGTGGTGGTGCATTCCTTTAATTCCAGAACTTGGGTGCAGAGGCAGGCAGATTTCTGAGTTCAAGGCCAGTCTGGTCTACATAGTGAGTTCCAGGATAGCCAAGCCTGCTACACAGAGAAATTTTCTCAAAAAACAAAACAAATTCAATGATGATCCAGATCATCTTGTCAAGCCGAGAAAATAAGAAATCCTCAAAGAATCATGGGAACAAGTCAGGAGACACAGGTATTTGCTAGACAGGATTAGTACTTGCCAAACCTATGGGAGCTGGAACATTAAAATAAACAGATGGAATTACAACCCACTGAATAAGCTATAAACCCATGAATAATGCTTTCTCTTCCACCTCCTCCTCCTCCTCTCTTCTTCTCTTCTTCTTCTTCTTCTTCTTCTTCTTCTTCTTCTTCTTCTTCTTCTTCTTCTTCTTCTTCTTTTCTTCTTCTTCTTTTCTCTCCTCCTCCTCCTCTTCTCTTCTTCTTCTTCTTCTTCTTCTTCTTCTTCTTCTTCTTCTTCTTCTCCCTCCTCCTCCTTCCCTCCCTCCTCCTCCCTCCTCCTCCTCCTCCTCTTCTCTTCTTCTTCTTCTTCTTCTTCTTCTTCTTCTCCTCCTCCTCTTCCTCCTCCTCCTTCCCTCCCTCCTCCTCCTCCTCCTCCTCCTCCTCCTCCCTTTTTTGTGTGTTTCATTTGTAGCATATAGAACAGGCAGGGGAACCAGACACTGTGGCAGAGTGTGGAGAGCAGAGCTAGCTTACAGGACTCAGTTCTCTTCTTCCACCATGTGAGTTCTAAAAATCAAACTCAGGCCATCAAGCTTGGGCCTTTGGGTAAACTAAACCATCACTCTGGTCAGTTTTTGACAACTTAACAAACTAGAGTCATCTGGGAACCGGGAACCTCAATTGAGAAATTACCTTTATCAGACTAGCCTGTATGTATCTGTGGAGCATTTTCTTGATTCGTGGTTGTTGTGGGAGGGACCATCCATTGTGGATGCTGCTACCCCCTCAGCAGGTGGTTCTTGGTTCTATCAGGCTAAGCAAGCTAAGGAGATCAAGTCACCAAGCATTCCTCCATGGTCTCTGTTTCAGTTGCCGCTTCTGAGTTCTGCCTTGGCTTCCCTCGTTGCTGCTCTGTGACTTGGAAGTATAAACCAAACATTCTTCCTCAAGTTGGTTCTGGTTAGTACAGCAGAGAAGCTAATTAAGACAGCCCAGGAACTCTCCTTTGATTTCAAGTCTTCTTTGAATAAATGATAGACATTTTATTTGGCAATGCTAAATTGCCAAATCAGCATTCAGGACTTCATGCTTGCTAAACTCACATTCTACCAATGAGACACATCTCAAACCCTTGGAGACCGAGAATTTTAGAAGGAATACCAGATTAAGAAAAATCTTCCATAGACGTCAAAGAATCGGGTAAAGGCATATTTGCACGTTTCAAATATTATCCAGAAAAAAAATACATGGGAAATTACCTGAAGTACAGGATTTTAAAAAATAACATCACCAAGCCAGTGATGGTGGTACACACCTTTAGGGGTGGAGCGGCAGTGGCAGGCAGAACTTTGAGTTTGAGGCCAGCCTGCTCTACAGAGAGAGTTCCAAGAGAGCCAAGGCCACACAGAGAAACCCTGGCCGGAAAAACAAACAAACAAACAAACAAAAAGTAATACCACCAACAATAACTGGCTTATAGCAGTACAGACATGGCTGTGTCTCCTGGTAACATCCCTTCCTGAGCATGACAGTACAGCGTCCCTGATACTCCTGATGGAAATGTTCATCTGACATTTTAAAAGATCATAAAAGAGTCACACAAATGGAAACTGAGGGGCGTTCTTAAAAATAACTGGCCTAACCTTTTCAGAACTACTGACATTGAGAAAAATGAAGCAAGGCCGGGGAAGCACTTGGGTTTGAAGGAGGTGGTAGTATGACACAGGCTTCCAAACGGACGGATACTGAGAAGGAGAAGGAAACTGACAGGCTGCTGCCAAGTTAACTGAAGAAATCCGACTGTGAGCCCTGGGTTGCATAATTATTTTGATGTTAAATTCTTTGATTGTTTTTTAAACAGTTAGAGAATGCCTTGCACCTAATGTTATACCCTGATGTTAAGAGGTAACTGAATTATAAAGAGAGAGAAGAGAGGCAAACACGGGCCAAAGGTAAATAATTGGTGAATCTGGGTAAATTATTTTTAGAAGTTCTAGATACCATTCTTGTAATGTTTCTGTAAGTTGGAATTTTTTTTTTTTTAATCAAGTTACCTAGAAAACCCTTGGCCAAGAATTTGTTCTGCAACAGAATAATTATTGATTAGTGTGATGTTAACAGTTCAATAAACCAACATTTCATTGCTTTTGTTTTGTTATTTTTGAGACAGGGTCTCATTGTGTAGCCCTGGCTGCCCAGAAACTGTGTAGACCAGGCTGTCCTCGAACTCACAGAGCCACTTGTCTGCCTCTGCCTCTGCCTCTGCCTCTGCCTCTGCCTCTGCCTCTGCCTCTGCCTCTGCCTCTGCCTCTGCCTCTGCCTCTGCCTCTGCCTCTGCCTCTGCCTCTGCCTCTGCCTCTGCCTCTGCCTCTCCTCTTCTGGAAAGGCATACACCAAGTCCTACCCAAAAACCTTAATTTTAAGCATTTTGTAGATTATACTGGATTGTACATACATTAGACTCTGAAGAATCCCTCATATTTTTCCTAGAATAGGAAGGCTTTATAACACGATACAGCAAGGGACCACCCATTCTTGCTCAGCTGCCTTTTAAAAAAAAAGATTTCTGATTATTTCCCCCCAGAGGCAAAGGAAAAGGAATAATCATGTTTCAGTTTAACCCACCTCAGAAATAAGCCAACAAAGTAATGAGAGAGAGAGAGAGAGAGAGACAGAGACAGAGACAGAGACAGAGACAGAGAGACAGAGAGAGAGACAGAGATTGGGTTGGCTCTGGTGCTCAGGCAAAAATCCTGAATGGTGAGGCCACACTTCCAGGCAAGACTGTCTCACTGTGTAGGTTTTCAAAAGTCTACTCTCTGCTGAACACAGTAAACTCCAGAGAACCCAGGTGAGAGAAGAACGCTTAGTCCATTTTCATCCTCTCCTTTAAAGGGCTCTGACCAGTCGTTCTCCTACAATAGGGAGCTCCTGCTTGTGCTTGTGGACAGAGAGCCCTGGAGAGCTGCAGTGTCTTGGTGCAGTGGGTCTGTTTCTTTTTGGTGATCTTCTCAGGAGTCATGGGAGTCTAACACAATTATGGTGACCTGGCTATGTAGAGAAGTGAATGATGTTGATCACCAGGGTGCAGACAGGCAAAATGTGTTTTGGTTTGGGAGTTGTTTTTCCTTGGTTTGTCTTTTTTTCCTTGCCTAAGTGTAGATCCCTGGGATTTTAAAGGAAGAACTCTTGTAAGAGGAAAACTTCTGAGATTCTAATCTTTCGTCTTCCCTCATATGACCTTTAGCGAGTCACAAAACCCAATTTAGTTTCTTCAGGGTGTGTGGAAACCTTTCCTGCCACACCTTGGGGGATCGTCAAATGAAATGACTCCTCAAGACACACCCCCATGAATCCAGAAGGTAAACTATGGCAACCTTTGCCTTTCTAAGAAGGGTCATGCTGTGTGACCAGGTAGGTCTTGAACTCCTCATCCTCCAGCCTCTGCCACCCCAGTCCTAGGATTATATGCAGGTGATGAACCAGTCTGCCTCCATTTTAGGCTTAAAAGCCATCTTGTAAAGACAAACTAGGCTCTTTCCTACTTATGATTAAAACTGTTTCTCAAGGATTGGGCTGTGCCCTACCTGTAACCTTAACCTTAACCTTCTGTTCCATGATATGGGTACCATGTCTTTATTTCAAAAGGTTATTATAACCATCTTTGTTAACCTGTATATTGCATTGATTATATTATATTATTATATTATATTCACCTGTGACTACATATCTCTTGTTCTGACCACCATGCAATTGTACCTTTGCTTCCCGAGGTTGTCATGACTGACTTGTTATGCTTAGGTTCTATTTCTGGAACCCAACTTATTTTGCCTGACAAATCCCCCATTTGGAAGCTCCCTATTCATACCAAATGAAAGTATAAAAGCAGGTTTATTGGGGGGGAGTTCCCAGGCAAGTTTACCAGCCACACAGAAGGGGGTCAGTGAAGTCACCACACAGAGGGAGATAGAGCAGAGAGGGAAGAGAAAGGAGAGAGAGAGAGAGAGAGAGAGAGAGAGAGAGAGAGAGAGAGAGAGAGAGAGGAGAGGGATTAAGAACCAAAAGATATAGTGAAGAGTTGTTGAATAAGAGGAAACCCAGCCCCTGGGTTAGAAAGTTCAATGCAGTGGGCAGGGAATCCTGGGAGAACCCAGAGCCCAGGTCTGCCTTGATGTTTTAAATTGACACCTCAGTCACTTGTCCCAGGTCTGAATCCCAACACCTACCCCTGAGCTATTAAAAATCTTGTCTTCATGTCTACTGCTGATCTCTTGAACCCCACCATTAGGGGGAGATAGTTCATGCATATGAGAAAAAAAAAAAAAAGCTTTCATTAATTAATTTGGCCGTGATGACTTGGGTCAGAGGTCTTTTTCCTCGAATCTTTGGGATTTACACATATACTACCACACCGGGCCCAGACTTTCTGACATGCTGCTTTCTATAACCTAAGGTATTTAAAATCCATTTATTTGGCTGTACTATGTGTTGGGAAAAACATATGTTGTGTGTAAGTCCTACAGGTAATACTACCATATTTAAAAATGGTAACATGTGCTAGGTGGTGATTCACACCTTTAATCCCAGCCCTCGGGAGGCAGAGGCAGAGACAGACAGATCTCTGTGAGTTTGAGGCCAGCCTGATCTATACAGTGATTTCCAGGACAGCCAGAGCCAAAAAAAAATAACATTCTGGTCTCGAAAAAACAAGCAAACAAAAACCTAAAACAAAAGCAACTTGCTTCTCCCGAGGTCTACTGAAGAGCTCAAAAAACTCTGTTGATACAAGACCAACCCTTTCCAGTGCCAACAGATATTCCTAAAAGCTAAGCAAATTTGAAAATAAGGTATATAATATAGCAATATAAAATGATCGAATAGCACAATCTACTTCACAATTAAAAGTCCCATTTGAAAGCTGAGCTGGACTGCAAAGGAATGACGACTGCCCGAGACCAGCATGAGACACTCAGGAAAGAAGTTACTGTGTAATATTCTGAATAACTAATTACCTCAGGCAGATGTACTGAGCAACCGCTTTCTGAAGAGACCTCTCCGGGCCATGTTAATAAGCCACTCGCTTGATTTAGCATTTTAAAAACTATATTCCTCGTAGCTTATTAACTGACAGTCAGGGAGAACCTCTGTCTGTCTTCCCCAACCAAGCTGAGGCAGGAGAGGTAATCTACAACTCACAGCCTTGGACACTCTGTATCAACTTTAGAAGCAAAACCCCTGACACTGTGCTCCCTGGTAAGGACTCCCAGGCCGTGTTCATCAACTGAATAACGTGAGCCAGCAAGACAAACAATAAAACTTGGCTTAGGGGTTGGGGATTTAGCTCAGTGGTAGAGCGCTTGCCTATGGCGCAAGGCCCTGGTTGGTCCCCAGCTCCAAAAAAAAAAAAAAAAAAAAGAAAAGAAAAAAAAAGAAAAAGAAAAAGGAAAAAAAAAAAAAAAAAAACTTGGCTTAAATCCTTAAGCAGAAAGGCTTCTGAAGCAGGGGTAGCAACTGCCAATGCTGTGTCTACAGTCTGTGGAAGGTTCCTGAGTCATGCGCAAGGCCTGCTCAGCTGATGCAGGGTACTCGTTCACATCCCACTGAGGTTGGATGGTGGACTGAATGAATCAGCACATTAGTTAAGTCCAAGTCACACTACTTTTTATGCAAGAGAGACCAAGTCAAAGTTTCTTGCTTCCAAAATAAAGCAAAATCACCAGCCTTGCACCAAGCCTATAAGACCTCACAGATCTCACTCTATACTAATAACGTTCGATGTTTGGAGAAACATCTGACTACGGCTAAAATTTCAAAATTCAAAACTTCACGACCGGGGCTGGGGATTTGGCTCAGTGGTAGAGCGCTTGCCTAGCAAGCACAAGGCCCTGGGTTCGGTCCCCAGCTCCGAAAAAAAAAAAAAGTTTAAAAAACTTCACGACCGACCGGTATACACACATGTGTGCGGTAAGATATTTTCCCCTAGCTGCACTGTTTTCACACTGCTACCAAATCTTATCATGAACTTTGGCATTTTGCTTCAGATGTATTTAGTCAAATTCCTACCTGCTTCTAACAGGCTTCAACGGGTCTAGAACTGGACTTTTCTTCTCCACCAACTTCGTGTCCTGTTTCCAGTATCATAACGTTACAGCCATCACACGGATGCTAGATCTTGGGCATCCTGAACCCATGACTTTAGCCCTTCCTTCCCCACCATCAGCCAACTCCCAGACCTGAGTTATTTTTCCTCCCTTCTTTCTTCCCCGTGTGTCCTTCTGTCCCCCTCATGATGTTACCTGGCTTGCCCTCCTCTCCACCCTAATCATTGCAGTATGTCTACACTGGATGGAGAGCTCTGTCCTTCCCCATCCATGGCCCCGTGTGTCACACGCATTCTTCCTTATCCTGAGAGACCTCCTTTTCCCTGGGTCTTCCCACAGTGACCTCTAGTTTGCCTCTGTACAGAAATCTCACCAACAAACTCGCTTTCTCCTTCCCACCAGGATTCCCTGACCTTTTTTCCCTTCTTGTCTGCCTTGGTGTGAACCCCACCGTAATACCAAAGATTCAGCTTAAACACTGCCAGTGCTGTGAAAGACGCCGGAAAAGCCAAACTGGAGATAGGCATAAGTGATTATCTATATGGTTGCTCCTTACATTGTGCAGGAGCAACTTCGCACCCACATGTAATGGGAAAGCTGAGTGTGTCACACTCTGCTGGACCAAGGCGTGCATCCAGCATGGCCATTCAGCGGAAGAACGTTAAAGACCAAGTCAATTCATTGGCTCGTGTTTGTTTTCTTAACCTTCCCTTGGTTTGTTTTTAGGTTCCCTGCAATGACTGTGTATTATTTGCATATAAAGTTAAAAGTTTCTTGATATACTGGTGAGCTTTGACCTGGTAATTTGACTTTTAGGATAATAACTAGGGGTTAGGGGTTTAGCGCAAGGCCCTGGATTCAGTCCTCAGCTCCAGAAAAAAAAAAAAAAAGACAAAATAGGATAATAACTAACCCAGGAGTATAAGCAGATGTGTGTAAAAAGGTGGATTTACAATGATATCCTTTTCTGCTGTGTTTATAATCATAGAAATCTAGAAGCAGCACGGAAGTTCAACAATAGGATTGGAGAGAGTTTGGTGCATTTATGAGATGAGATAGTGCACAATGTTTAATATCAAGCCCTCGTAAATATTTAAGACAAAAGAAAAGTCTTGTGATATTAAAATTTTAAATCCATATAGATAGATACAAGTATATAAATATAACTCAGCTTCAATTTTGATTGCCTAGACAGTATGTGCAAATTTAACACATCAATGGGCCATATCACTGATCTGTAAAACTGTTCTCCACCTTGCCATGTCGTCATTTTTCTAAAATGGGGTGGGGGGTAATCAATGAGTTTGATCAATAGCATGACAGATCTGTGTGATCTTTCCCATGTTTTCTTCCAGTCGTCCTTTCCACTCAGTGTGTCCATGCACCCCAGTCACGCAAGGCTGAGTCCTTACTCTCTGATCGACAGTCAGAAGAAATTCAGACAACAGAGGAAAAGGATTCACAGAGAACTGATCCCGGTTCCAGTATGAAAGGTGACATGCAGCTTTTTTTTAGTCATTTAACTCTGCAGAATCCGTGTAGGCAAATGTCTAAGCAGGTTCAAGTCCAGGGCAACTCAAGTGTAGTGTAGCCTGGGTCCCTGGTCACCACTCACGGGGAGATGGAAGGAATTCAAGGAAGGAGCTCATGCCTTTTTCCAAGGACTGATAAAAGCCTCTGGTTTGTGTAAATATCAGATAGGGAGGTAATAGATTAGATAGAATATATATATATATATTCTATTATAATTATATTTACTATATATTTTAAATACTTCTGCTTGGACACTGCAGGGAAGAAAAACATTTGTGACCGCCTTTTATATTGTAAAGGCTTAGCATTACTATTGTCTGTGGAGTGATACTTGGCAGTTCCAAGACTGATCCATATGCTGTGACTGATCTGGTTTCAAGCGTTCCCTGAAAGCCTAGGTAGTAACATAGTTCTGATCACAGAAGAACAGAATACACAGCCAGGCTTTTCTTCTCGGATGGTCGCCAAAGGACCAGTCAGAGCCTTTGTAATTTTCATTAAGATTCATCTCAAGTAACCTGCACAAGATCACAACTGACACTTTATGTAATTGTCATGTCTAATGAAATTGTCATTGCTTGTGAAATCACTGTGATATAGCCCCCAAAACAGCAGTGGCGGAATTTACGAAATACACATTCATTCACGAACCTCTGAGGCACTTCGTGTGGATGTGTACAGTTGGATTCAGGGTGTTGTGATTCATCCTGGTGTCATTAATAAAAGTCTTACTGCTTTCCGTACACCTGGCATTCTATTTTCGACTTCAAGCTCAGCGATAGATTTTCAAATTACAATAAGGCAAGACATTGTACTTCTCAGATGAACAAGCAGAATCGAAACCAAGGACAGGCAGGGATCAGACCAACAAAAAACAAGAGATGGGAAGCAACGAGGAGAGGCAAACAACACTGCAGAAGTTGGGCTCAGAGGAAGCACGGCACAGCACACAGCACAGCATAGCACTGCATCATTCCTGGTCTCACCGCATACAGCACAGCACCGCACCGCACCGCACACAGCACAAAACACCGCACCACCGCACCACCTCATCACACACACTACACCACAGTACGTACTTGGTTTGCCCGTCCTCCGTGTAGGTGGTTCTGTAAAAACCCACAAGGGAGCCGTTCAACCAGCCTTCAAACTCTATGGTCAGCCGATAGACACTGTCCCCGCTGGTGGCGGCAAGGTCTTCTTCAGCCTGAATCACCACGTACTCCTGCTTCTTGTACTCGAAGCACCGTCGAATCGGTACCTGCTCCCCGGAGGGCCTCCTTAGCTCTGGCAGCTTGGTGATCCTGGTTTCCCTGATGTGCAGCCATAGGTCACGAGTGTCTTTGCTCAAGTTGACAGAGATGCTCACTACGCCGGTGTACCTGTCTTCCTCCATTAGGACCTTCACCTCCAGGTCGTAGTGAACTGGCTGGATGAAGTCCGGCAGCCTGAAGTTTTTCCATTCTCCACTTTCATCGTCACTGTCAGGGCAGACATTCTGGTCCTGGGGAGGCAGGGCAGTGCTGGTGTGGGGAGGAGGGTTGGAAGGAGCGGGGGTTGTGCCCGGCTCACACGACCTGGTCAAGCCCACAGAAAGTCCTACTATTAATCCCACTGCTACCACCGCTGCGCAGATGATGGCCACGTGTTTGCCTTTAATGCAGTATTTCTTAGAGGGCTCTTCCTCTGCAAAGTTCATTTTTCTCCCCTGAAGTCAGATGCTACCCATGAAAGGATGTTAAATTTAACTAACTATCGTCAGCTGACTTCCCTTTTCAATTGGAAGGCGTCCCCTGGTTTGGCAGCCTGGCTTCGCTTTCCCACACCTCTCTGTCTGGTGTCCGGTGTCTCTTCCCAGTCCTGCACGTCCTCACCGGCCACTCCGGGATGAATGCGGAAACCAAGCAGTGGGATGAAGGCTTGGAAGAGAGGCTGACTTGACGGAGGAGGACGGATGAGAGTGTTGGCCCAGCTCTGTATAAACAGCGTCTCCCCAGGCCCGCCCCTCCTGAACTGGAGTGAGTTAAATATAAAACAGGGCTTGAGCCTATCGGCCAACGCCGGCAGGGGTGTGGGGGTTGGGAGAGGTGGAGATTTTGCCAAACCTCTGTCAGCCTCGAGGGAGAAAGCATTTGGCTAAGAGGTATGCTTACGATGATAGAAAACACAACCTTTGCCATCAGATCTAGGGCTTCTTCCTGCTGTGCGAGCAGTTCGGCTCTCTCAGCAAAAGGGCTTCTTAAATTTCACTATTTTATTAGGTCGCTTGCCAAAGAAGCTAAGTGTGGGGTTTTTTCCTCCTCCTCTTTCCCCTCAAATTATGTAAACATTCCGATTCTGCCGTCTGCGGAAATCGTATCTTGGAGTTTGGATACTTGGAAAGATTTCTAAATTTAAGGATCACTTAAACACTCGGTGACATAGCAACAGGACCAGGTAGTCCAAGGCAGGTGGATGGAAGACAGAAGGTGAAACACAAAGAAACTGGCCAGGTCAGAAAAGCCCCCAAAGGGGAAAGAGGATGAGGGATGAAGCCTTGAAATGACAGAAAGTTAAGGGAAGCACTCCGCTTGTCCCAGAGTCTGCCCAAAGTGAGAGTATATGCTCTGGAAACTTCAAAATAGTAAGTCAGGTTTGGAGCAGATCACAGGTGTACAGGCTGGCCCTACCCAGAGAGCCATTAGCAATGATTGGCAGGGAGCGAAGGTGCCGAGGGTTACAGCTTCTTGGCCTATGAGTAGCTAAGTTGCAAACACTAGCCATCTCTGACAATGGCAGTGCAAACATGACAGTAGAGCTTTTGAGAATTATGTATAGTACAGGGTACGCTATATAAGGTACTTTATAGAAACTGGTGTTCAAATCTTTCCCATGGCCCCATGCAATTGTTTCTATTCTGCTGCCTGTTATAGAGACGGTGAGGTGCACACAACGGGCAATAGCAGAATTGGTGTCTGAAGCTAGGCTGTCTGCGTTGAAGGGCCATGTAGTTACTGCACTACCACGGCTTTTCTTATCTAAGGAGAAGAAATATTCGAGATTAAACGATTATGAAAAGCTTAGCATTTTCCAAAGAGCGATTCCCATAGTCTAGGTAAGATAACATTAAAGTCTCTGGCTGGGGAGATGACTTAGTAAGTACAGGCCTGCTGTAAGCATGAGGACCTGAGTTTGGTTACTGGAACCCACATTCAACAAACAACAAACAAACCCAAGTGTGATGGTCAACTCGGATCCCAGCGTTGGAGAGGTTTAAGTAAACAGATTCCTGAAGCTCGATGGCTACTCAGCCTCCCCCACTGGGTAAGTTAAGACCAGAGACCCTGTATCAAAAACAAGATGGCTGTCTGTCCGAGGAATGACAGCCAAGTTTGCCCATCCTCTGGCTCTATAGGCATGCAAATGTACACATAATACACACTCACACTCACACACACACACACACACACACACACACACACAGTTAGAATCTTTCTCTATTGTCCTCCGTTTTTTTCTTTCCAGAGTCTTCAAATCCTGACACGTTGAACTTCCGAGAGAGAACACACTACAGAATAACTTCCCAGTTTAGCTGATCGGTCAGTTCTCTCTCTATGTCAATCTTGATCTCCTAGTTTTTTTGGTGAGTTTTCTACTCTAATTTACTTTTATGTGTATGAGTGCTTTGCCTTCATGCATGGCTGGGCACCACACGTGTCCATGATGCCCAAAGAGACAGAAGAGAAGATGGCGTTAGATCCCCTGAGACTGGAGTTAGAGAAGTTGTGGCTGGCATGTGGGTGCGGGAATTGAAGGGTCCTCTGGAAAAGCAGCCAGTGCTCCTAACTGCTGAGCCCTGTCTCCAACCCCTGGCAAGATATATTTTTGAAGAACTTGTGTCCTTCCACAGAACACATTCTGAGAAATGCTACTTTAAACCGTTCTAAATTGCAAACTAAACAAACACTAGAAAGAAAAGAAACCCTTTAATGTCGATAGAGCCGGTTGATCTCTAACATTTGTGAGATTTTTCTCATGAAACAGGGCTGAGGCAAAAATAGGAAGAGTTAGGTCTTCTCAATTTTAGGTCCATTCGCAGCTATTAACGTCATGCACTGAAACACCCTACACTTTTCCAGATCTTTTTTTGTTTTGTTTTTCCTCTAGCAAACCTTTCTCCATTTTAGCTCCCAAGTTCCCTCTCCTCCATTTTATTGTAAAGATCATCTGAGATTTCACTAAATGTTTGTTAAGCAAACATTTTGAAGTGTGTCTCCCTAAACAAAAGGCAAAATGTGTGTCAAATTTTCTTCAATGGATTAAAAAAAATGAAGGGAAAAGCTATTGGAAAGAATATACGTATATTAATGTTGGACTAGAATTTTCTCTTACTTTCAGGCCAGCTGACATATGTATTTCTGTAACCTCTTGTGGGATGATGTCATACAGGTGAGGCAGGTACAAGATAGAACGAGGCCTGTCATTGGACAAGAACGAGAGATGAGCAGGAGAAAAGTTTGAGGGAAGAGGAGGAGTTGACTGGGACGGAAAGGACGGACGGAAAGGACGGGAAGCCTGGAGGAGACTGCAGAGAAGCAGTCACCGAGAGAACATGGAGGCTGATGTTAAGGTTCCACTCTGTATTTACAGGTTGTTATGAATGTTCTTAAGGGATGGATGGGTCCAAGGCTTTGTATGTCTAGGTGGGCAATTATATCTTATCAATTGGATCAGAGGTTATTGTGTTGCGTGTTCTTTCCTATGGCGATTTGACTTTGGGAGAGTATGTGGCGGCCGAGACACTGAGCCGCCACGGAGTTGGGATGTGTGCTTCTGGCAAGATATCTACCAGATATCTTGGGGCACTGTGTTAAAGACAGCTATTTTTATAATTTTACAACAACAACCTCTACCCTGCCTGCATAGTTATAGGAGGGTTGTGTCTGTGCTCCAACCTGTCAGACAACCTGGTCCTTGAGGCGGAAGTGTACTGTAGGGAAACTGAGGATGGCCACTCATCCTGAAATGTCAATCCTGAATGTATATTTTTCCTAGAAGAAATGAAACACTTACATATATGGTGTGAGTGTGTGTGTGTGTGTGTGTGTATGTGTGTGTGTGTGTTGTGTAAAATTTCACGCCTAAGGTCCAGTTCTAGCCCAAATGTCTTCATTTAGTCAGAGTGAACATATTCAGATTGCCTAACTGACAGAGCTAAAACAAAGCTCTCTGGGGGGGCAGCAGAGCAAGCCCGTGCACTACACACACACCCCTAGGCTCAACATGGCAGGGTAGCGTCTATAAGACCACACTTAGGGAATTCCCATTGCAGTTCTTCATGGTCCTTTCTCTCACTGACAGCGGAATGCAGAGTCTGCAGCAAGAGGCTTTTGACTATGAACACCCTCCTCATTCCTTACCCCATACAGAGGGAGGATCAAGCAGCCACTGGTTGGAGGATCTCTTCCCACAAGGAGACTAATTACTGAATCATCACCCACCTAGATTAGATCATTCCTGTTGGAAAACCTTTTGATGAATGACATAGATAACTCAAAAGGGCCACCCGGGCTGGTTCCCATTCATGAGACCCTGGCCTGTGGACTAAGTAAACAGTAATTCATGGCAGGCCCTTGACCAATACCTCCAGGATTTTTTAGCAATAGAGATAATCTTCTGTTTCGAGTACAAAGTCTAGGATCTGTTCTCCAGTTCACAACGAATGCTTACGAATTGCTTAGTGAATCAATACATTTAAAAGAGAAACAGAACACCGAGAAATCACACTGGGAAGAATTCACAGAAGTAATATGCCAGAAGTATTGAGATAAAATAAAGATAAGATTTAAAAAAAAAAGAATCAGTACAAATTCCAGGGAAGACTGGAAAGACTACCCCAGAGCTGGGAATCTTATCTGGCCTTGAGCAAGAGAGAAGTTTCTAGATAATTGCTTCTCAAGGCTGCGTGCAGAGGCCAGACACTCGCGTGACATTAGACACTTCCTGTGCCCCTCTCTTTTTCACTTGGAGCTTCCGGTTAATGCTTTTTTCTTTTAAGGCCAGGAATTTCATATACCACAGAGGTGTATGGGATCTTTTTTGGCATGGGTGCCACCACCTCACCTGACACTAGGACCACACACTGAGAATCCCTGCCAACAGTGAAGGTCAGTCAGGGCAGCCATTCAGCCAGCCCTTAACACAATCAGCTCATCTCAGCCTAGCCCACGGCCCAAGAAAAGGAAGACAGAAGAACTCGAGCTGGCTTCATTTCAGACAAAACGGAATCTGTTTACTGTGTTATTTTAGGAAACTGCTTCCTACCAAATTGCTAAGGGTGTCACTGTTACGAAGGATGTAGATTTTGTACCGCTCATGGTGAACCTTAGGCTTCTGGGCTACAGTGAGGAAGCTACACCTGTATTTGATGTGCTCTTGAGTTCCTCACCCACAGGGCAGTGTTCACAGAGATTCTCCAGTCACAGTGCCCTCCTCTCCCTGCTCCACTTGGCATAATTAATTAATTTTAAAGTGAATTCATTTCATGTATGAGTACACTATATTTGCACAATGTCCGCCTTTCCCTGTCTTCCCCGACAGTCAGTCATAATATTGCCATATCCACACCCATAGCTGCTACTTCTGAGCCCACAGGTTCCTGCTGCTCACTCAGGATGCTCAGGACCACTTCACTACCCTCTGAGTGTACTTGGGCTATTGGTCATTCATTCATTCATTTATTCATTTGTTCATTCAACCACTCTACAAACACTTGCTGCCCAATAAACATGTATGTTTCAATGAAATGTATTAGTTGAAGTCATCTAGGGTACATTTTAAAATAAAGACATTTTACGGGACAGAGAGGTCATTCAGCTCCCACAGGAGCCTACCTCCAAGCTTGATGACTGACTCTCAATCACCGAGACTCTTCCAGTGGGATGAGAGAACCAGTTCCTACCCACTGCACTCTGACATCAATAAGCTCTATGGCGTGTAACTGCCCCCCCCATCCCTTGTTCACACAAAAATAAACAAACTGGTAAAAAAAAAAAGTCTTCAAAAATAAAGGTATTAAAAGAAAGAGGGACTTGAAAGATGGCTCACGGGGCAAGGGTGCTTGAAGAGGAAGCCTGATGACCTCAGTTCAACTCCCAGAACCCAGATAAAGATGAAAAGAGAGACGCTGACTTTACAAAGTTGTCCTCTGACGTCATCATCCCCACCCCCATAACAATGACTAAAATAAACTTCAAAGAAGAAGTAGGTGTGGCAAGATGTGCACCTGAAATCCTTCCACCAAGGCCGGAGGGTTCAAAAGTCTGAGGCTAACCTGGGCTACTCTGTGAGATTCTGCCTCTGTCCCCTCCCCCCAAAAGAAGCCCAGTAAATGAAAGCAATGAGGTTAGACTAGAGATATCCACCTGTAGTCACAGCATTAAGGAGGCTGAGGTAGGAGGGTGACTGACTTTAAGCCTGCGTGGGCTACACAGTGAGTTCCACAGCTGTTGGAAATAGAATGCTAGAGTCTGTTACAAAAAGAACAGTCACACAACCCCCAGAATATTCAGAGTAAATACCTAACACCCTGAGAGCAAATTACAAAACTGAATGCGTCTAAAATATGGGGGTAAAATCCCTTGTTCCTCTCAGCATGTAGAGGCTTTGAAAATATTCAGAAGACCCAAACAAAATAAAACCAAAGGATTCATGATTCCTACACTTCCAACTGCTTTTATATTGAGCTACACTAATGAATATGAATACACTGGAAGACCACAGCTGGGGGTGAAGAGTAGCAAGGGGAAAAAAAAAAAACAAGCAAAGATAATATAGACCGGATTTCTATTGTTCTAAGAAGGCAGAATTATCTTTATCTTCCCCGTGCACTAAATGGCTTTTGCATTCTTGAGGTTTTAAATGTCCCAAAATACTTCTTCAGCTTCCCGTTTCCTCTCAGCCTTTGTGATGTCAGAATTCTTGGCAAGACGTCCCCTCTCCCCATCCTGCAAAGATGATAGGCAGGACTAAATTCTCTGTCACTCCACAGAGAAGCCAAGAGGATGGCAGCGGCCATGATGGTTTCAGAGGGAGTTCCCCACACACACGCTAATGGATTCAATGTCCAAGGCAGGTACCCTTCATGACTTTGGCAAAGAACCTGAACTTTTCCAATCTCGGCTCATCAATAGTTATCTGGTTTGCGTTCTTTCATTATCACATTGGTTTTAACAAGTAAAGTCGTCTTCAGCTTTTGTTTACCTTGGATGTAAAGACTTGAACTGCATTAAGATGATCAAAGTCACCCAGTTGGGTAATGGGGATATCCTTTCCCTATGGAGGCCTCTTTTTGGCATCGCCTCTGTTTTCGGTTCCCAGGGGCTCACATGCGACTGCCTTCTCCTCAGCCAGAGGCATTATTTGAGAAGATTGGGGAAACTTTAGGAGGTGAGGCTTCTCTGGGAGTCCCTTTGAAGTTTCTATATGGCCTCTGGCTGCCTCTCTCTGCTTCCTATCACCCCTAAAGCCAGTAGCATCTTTCTCAGCTTGTTCCCAACATCAGAATATTCTGCTCAAGTGCACAGGGTGAGGGATGATGGATTGAGCCCTCTGAAAGTGACCCAAAACGAATAATACAAACCCATATAAATCATGCTCTTGGGTATTCTCATCCCAGGTGTGGAAAATCAAGTCAAACATTTTTCAAAATGCTTTGTTTTAACAACTCGTGCCCTAAGCCCTGGGATTTGTTAATGTAACTTTACCTGCTTTAAAAATAGTGTTGAATATAATACATGGGATTTGCCTGAGGATGTTGAGATGGGAGTTGATCCTGAATTACTGACATGGGTACGAAATAAAACTTCACATTTCTTTCCAAGATGGAAACAGGTTATTTTGTACACAGATAGAGGCCAGGTGAATACAACAGAGAAGGGTTTGAGGATGCACGTCCTATAGGTGGGAGTGACACAGCCATAGCAGTCACAGAGGCTGGAAGGAGCTGGCAATGGATTCTCCTCTAAGGCTCCCAAAGAAAGTGTGTCCCTGCTGATTTACTGAGCTAGCGCTGCTAATGTTCACTTGGGACCCCCATCCTTCCTCAAACACAGAATAAATTTATGTTTCTGTTTTGTTTTTTAAGATTTGTTTTTATATTATGTGTATGAATGCGTATACATGTATGTGTGGGTATTTCCTATGTTCACAACGGGTGCCCATGCAAGCCAGAAGAGTGAGTTGAATCTCTTGGAGCTGAAGATTAAAACTGCTTTGTATGCTGCCATATGGGATCTGGGCATTGAGCCTGGGTCTTCTGAAAGTTGTCTCTTAACCACAGGGACAACTCTCTGGACCCAAATTTTGGTTATTTTAAGCCACCACATTATTGGGAATTTGTTCTATTAGTTTTTTATTGATGTTATAAAACACCATGATCAAGACAACATAAAAGACAGTCTTTAGCTTACAACTTGGAGGGCTAGAATCCATGATGGTGGAAAAAGGGAACAGCTGAGAGCTTACATCTTGATCCATAACCACAAGGCACACACACAGAGAGAGAGAGAGAGAGAGAGAGAGAGAGAGAGAGAGAGAGAGAGAATATGTTGGGGTACATTGTGTGAAGTTGTGTCTGTCCATCCTCACCTACCTAAGTCATTCTTTGATTGGCAGGAAGTTGAAGGCAGGGTTTCCTGGGAGAGAGAAAGGAACTCTGGGAAGAAGAAAGAGGAAGGCCCTTTCTCCAAGAGACATGAGAAGAAATAGAAATGACTATGGGCCTGGAAGTTATAGCCAACCATGTGGCTGGACTGGGTTAAGTGGTTGGATTAAAATTGATGAATTACTTGAGAGACTGCCCAGCTAAGACCTAAGCTTTGAAGTATTAAAAGATCTCTGTGTGGTTATCTGTGGAATAACTAGCTGGCTAAGGAATAACCTCTGCCATATTCATTCCCAGAGTTAATTAATATATATAGAATATTAATAATCATTTTGAAAGTATATGAGTGTATACCAGGAATAACATGAGTCATTTGAAGCTTGAAAGCCTACTCTCGGGGACACCTCTTCCAACCTCCTAATTCTTTCAAAACAGTTCCACTGACTGGAGACTCTTAGGTTGAAAATACGGTCAGGATAGAACTTGCCTTACTGATAGAGAAGCCTCTCCTTTTATTCCCTTCAGAAAATCTGAAGGTACACTTCAGAATCAGGTCACAGGTTATAAAGAACTCTAAGATTCTACCTCCATAATTGCCTTCCTCATGCTGATGCTACCTATGTCTGTAAAAGCAGTAGGGTTCCTTCTGATTTAATCTGAATCCTTCACTAAAACGGTGCATAGAGAAAGTTTTAATATTTACTTCTCATTTTAAAAGTTTAATCCTAGGTCCTTCTTTTTTTTTTTTAAGTCAACAATGTTGTAATTTCAGGGAGAATTTCACTGTCCCTTGTCTTAGTTATTGCTGTGAAGAGGCACAGTGATCAAGGCAACTCTTAAAAAGGAAAACATTTAATTGGGGCTGGCTTACCATCTCAGAAGTTTAGTCCATTATCACCATGGCAGGAAATATAACAGCACGCAGGAGACATAGGTGCTGGAGGAGAAGCTAAGAGTTCTATAATTTGACCTGAAAGTGGCAGAAGGAGACTATGTATCCCACTGGGGCCTAGTTTGAGCATAAGAGACCTCAAAGCCCACCCAAACAATGACACACTTCCTCCAACAAGGCCACACTGGGTAATAGTGCCGTTCACTATGGGCCAAATATTCAAAGATGTGAGTCTACAGGGGCCATTTCTCTTCAAACCACCACACCTGTACATAATGTAATGTCCTCCTGGCTTCACAGTGCTTGTCTTATTTGCTTCTGAGTCTTGTCACTGATGGCTGAGCTATGAATTATTTGACATCTGCACTTTAGAAATTGTCCTTTAAGGCCATCCTTTACACACTGCATTTAAGCGGGCTTTAGATGATTCATTTTGGGTTCAGCTGTCTCTTTCGTATCTGTGCCCAAGGTATTTACATGTATGTACGGCGGGGTCTTGGTTTGACTGCTTGAATTCTCCTTGCTCAGCATGTAGATCCATTTCTGGGTTTGACATCATCAGGTACAGCCAGCCATGCATTAGAATGATAAAAATTTTTGCTGACTTTTGAGGAGAAAAAAAAATGTATTCTGGAGTTCACAAGTCAAGAGTGCCTTTAATATGCATAGCAAAAAAATTACATAGTTGTGGCTGAATCTATAAAGATACCCAATTACCTCCTTCTGTCAGAATTATGGATGTGGATGGGAGTCTCAATGTACTTTTTATACATTAATAACAGTAGGTTAATGGCCCAACTAAGCTGTTGCAGTAACCTCTCCAACCCGAATATGGCCGCACAAAGAAAACACAACTCAATTAATATGAGTACAAGCTCGCGCCTAGATTGGGCAGATCCACCACTACACTGTCCTATTCCCCAGCTCTGAAATCCCTCATAACTTGCAGTTTTTCTGTGCCACGTCTTCAGCTCCTTTCCCTCCTGTAACTCCTCTCTCCTGCCTCTCCTCCAACAACTTCTCTCTCCTCCTTCCCTCCAACTTCCCTTCCCCTGCCCAAATCGCGCACTCTCACCTGCCTTTATTTTACAAATTAAATGGGAGTAGATTCTGATAAGGTCACATGAGTCCTGAGTAGGTGACTAGGCAGCTGTCCTTGGGGCAGCGGAATTAGCCTCAAAATACAGATAACTCCAGGACAAACCACAACACTAAGCAGTACTAACACAGATAAGGTAGACAGCCTTAAGAACGGACTTCTCACCCAGACCCCACTTAAGTAGATGTAGTTAGTCAGGGAATGCTATTTGACAAAACTCCTCCAGGTACTGATGTGAGGATCCAGACTTCTGTCTCAGGGCATTATCCTCTTCAAGATATGTCCTTCAAGGTGGCCACGGAAGAAAGTGTTGTGAACTCACACTGGGTTTTATTTTGTCACGTTGGCTTGGAATCCACGGCCATTACTGACACTCACATCCTTGGTCATAACCAATCTCATCATTGCTGTCAATAGCAAGGAGGTTGAGACGCCAGCAGCTCTCCCTGCAAGAGAGATCAGTCTTTGGTAACCATCTCTTCTCCACACTGGTCTCTCCTCATTGTAGGTCTTATTTTGCTGATCGATGCAATAGCAGGCCATAAAGAGAAGAATGCTGTTGCTGTAAAATTGTGTACAGAGGTCAATGATCATTCCTATGCTGGTTTGGTTAAAAATGGCTCCCATAGACTCATAAATTTGAATGCTGAGTAATCAGGGAGTGGCACTATTATGAGGTGTGGCCTTATTGGAGAAAATACAAGGCTAGGGGTGGGCTTTGAGTTTGCAACATCCAAGCCAGGGTCAGTGCCTGTCTTCATGCTGCCTGCTGACCAAAATGGAGAGTTCTCGGCTCCTTCTCTAGAACCATGTCTGCCTGCATGCTACCAAGCTTCCTGTCATGATGACAATGGACTAAGCCTCTGAACCTGTAAGCCAGCCCCAATTAAATGTTTTCCTTTTTATAGGAGTTGCCATGGTCATGGTGTCTTGTCATAGCAATAGCAACCTTAACTAAGACAATCCTCAAAGCAAGCTCTACAATACGCAGAAGTGCTGTTCTGAAACATGCTTACCTTGTATGATCATTTCCTATCAAGGATGCACAAACCGAGTAGTTATGTTAATATCCAAGAGCTGGCTTGAAGGGGATTTGTAAACTGCTACTTGCCCTGAGCCTCAACCCTCTTTTAAAGATAACTCAGGTACGGAAACTGCTGATGCTAATCTCCAAAAGATCATTTTCTTTGCGTGGCCAGAATCTATATAAACAAATGCGGGCAGAGATAATGGCACCCAGGAGGAAGGAGAGCAAAATAATGCTGAACAAAATCAGGCGGCCTTCCTGCTAGACACTGGTGCCAGGTGTCTTTGATTTGCCCTTTTCAGTGCATCCAGAAACAGCATTGGTGGTGGTTATGAATCCCACTGTGCCACCTCCGCATCTAAAAGCAGGAACTTGGTACCCTTTATATCCACTGCCGACCTTTTAATGAAAGATTCTGTGATTTTTGCTACAGCATGACCTATGTAAGCCTTGGTAGATAATCCAAGCCCCAAATTACATTTATCATAATGTTTCTAAAGAAAAATGCGGGGCTGGAGAGATGGCTCAGAGGTTAAGAGCACTGACTGTTCTTCCAGAGGTCCTGAGTTCAATTCTCAACAAACACATGGTGACTCACAACCATCTGTAATGAGATCTGATGCCCTCTTCTGGTGTGTCTGAAGAGAGTGCTAGTGTACTCACATACATAGAATAAGTAAATAAATCTCTTTTAATAAAAGGAAGAAAAATGCGTTGTGGGACCTAACATATAAGACGAATGCATCTGCAGACACCCACAGCCTAACGCTGTGGATGGAGCTCGGGGACTCTTATAGACGAGTAGAGAGAAGGATTGTGGGTCCCTAAGAGAACTACACAGGAAGACCAACAGAGTCAATTAACCTGGACCCTGAGGCTCTCAGAGACTGAACCACCACCAAAGAACATACACAGGCTGGACCTAGGCCTCCCTGTACATGTGTAGCAGATGTGCAGCTTGGTCTTCATGTGGGTCCCAAACAACAGAAGCAGGGGCTATCTCAAAAGCTATTGCCAGTCTGTGAGATATGTTCTCCTAGTTGGGATGCCGTGTCTGGCCTCAGTGGGAGAGCATGTGTCTAGCCCCGCAAAGACTCAATGTGCCACGGTGGAGATACACAAGGGTGGAGGGGTGGCCCACCCACTCACAAAAGAAGACAGGGAATGGGGGGAAGGATTGTGGGAGAGAGTGACTGGGAGGGGGCAGTGAGTAGGATGTAAAGTGAATAACTAAAAAAATATAATAAATAAGTAAATAAATCTACTGTGCTAAACAACAACAACAAAAAAGATGAATGCATCTTGTATCAAGTCTTGCACTATACTGGGGGACCCCTCTCCCAACACATGCTAATCTGGGCTGGATGTTCTATTTCTGTTGGCTCTGCAGTGCACTGGGGGTGTTCCTCTCTGCTTGGGGAGGTCAGAAAGGTAGCACTGTAATTAAGGTAGTGCAGTGCGGTTGAGCATATTAAGTGGCATGATGACAAAGTATAGGGACGTGTAAGAGTGAACAACTCTAAAAGTGGCGTTTACTGATGTATAAACAAATGTTTTCTCCGGGTGAGTGTTGTATGAGTGGCACGTGTACATGAGTGTGTGCCTACCCATGTGCACCTACGGTGGTTTGAATGAGACTGTCCCCCATGGGCTCTGGCATTTGAATACTTGATCGCCAGTTGATGGTATTGTTTCCAGAGAGTTAGGAGGTATGGCCTTGCTGAGGAAAGCATTTCAGTCAGGGCGGGCCTTGAGGTTTTGAGGTTTCAAAATCTTGCTCAGAGCTGTTCCTGCCTCTATGCAATTCCAGAGCGCGCTCTCTCTCTCTCTCTCTCTCTCTCTCTCTCTCTCTCTCTCTCTCTCTCTCTCTGCTAGAATTCCTCAATTGCTTCTGAGACGCATTGCATACGGAGTGTGTAGTATCATCAATAATAAAACTATTATTTTGTGCTTTTCTTTAGCATCCAAAACTCTGTACTGTGGATTCTGAACGAACAGTAAGTACATTAGATCATTTGTTTACAGACAATTTCATTATATAGAGACAGTTGAACTTGATAGTCGAAGGCTAAATTACATTTGAAGCCCAAAGTGGTTTTTGATTCTTTGATAGCCCACGATATGAGTTTTTCTTTTCCCCTTCTGCAGCTAAACAATTCTTACCTTCTTTGCTGTGAAAACTCTCGACTCCATTGTGGTCAGTGGAGTATGGTGAGCAGAGGTTTTTCTCCTGCAGATCTGGACAATAAGAGCCACCTGTGTCCCCAACCAAAACTCTCCCTCCAAGCTGCTAGGTCACGTCGCAGATGCTTGAGGACAGTGCGGCTCCTCTTGTTCTTGGCACTTTGTTTAAGTCTAGTAGCTGCAGTTTGCCATTTTCTTATTTGCATTTTAAAAATCTAGAGCAATATCAATAGTTGAAATAAGCCACGATCCATATGTATAGCTTTGAACCTTCTAGAAGCTACATTGTTTTGTTTTTTTTTTAAAATGAAAACAGGTGAAAGTAAAAATAATGATAGTTTCTTTAAAATAGTGAGTCTAAATATGATCATTTTAGATATCAAAATCACAAAATAAAAGCTTGCGTTTACCATACGCAAACTGGATTTTACTTTACACACTGTCAGAAGCTAGTGTGATCTGTCTCAGTCTAGACTAGCATTTCAAGCGGTGAGCACTCGGCTGTACGGGTTGACAAAGTTGCTCTGAGAAGCCACAGGTGATTCAACAAAAACCCCAGCACGGGGAGTGGGTGGTCTCACTATGAGTCATTGGCCGGGGCGGTGGGGGGGCTCCTGAGACCTCTCAAAACAATGCACGAAAATTGGCACTGCTGCTGACTGCCCACCAGGCCTAAATGGGAAGACCCTCTTGCTGAAGATACCATGCATCCTGGTCACAGAATGGAGAAATGAAGTGGGCTAGAAGCTCCTCCCTGGTGGCTAGGGTTCTGTATCAGATACCATCAAGGCTGCTAGGGGTCAGTTGTCATCAACAGTCTGGATCTGTTGTCCCCCCCTAGGAATAACACACTTAAAGAGCCATTTGTACCATAGTGGCAGATGTGTTCTGGGAACGACCAACTGCTTTCTGATTAGATCTGATGCCTGCTTTACAGGGGAGAATTGGCATCTGGTACTATAAATCCAATCCAGCATCTGTGGCTAGAGAAGTCTTTATATATATATATATTTGAACCTGTACTTTTTATTTTTTTTTCCTTTTTTTCTTTATTAACTTGAGTATTTCTTATTTACATTTCGAATGTTATTCCCTTTCCCGGTTTCCGGGCCAACATCCCCCTAACCCCTCCCCCCTCCTCTTCTATATGGGTGTTCCCCTCCCCATCCTCCCCACATTACTGCCCTCCCCACAACAATCACGTTCACTGGGGGTTCAGTCTTGGCAGGACCAAGGGCTTCCCCTTCCACTGGTGCTCTTACTAGGATATTCATTGCTACCTATGAGGTTGGAGCCCAGGGTCAGTCCATGTGTAGTCTTTGGGTAGTGGCTTAGTCCCTGGAAGCTCTGGTTGCTTGGCATTGTTGTTCATATGGAGTCTCGAGCCCCTTCAAGCTCTTCTAGTTCTTTCTCTGATTCCTTCAACAGCGGTCCCATTTTCAGTTCAGTGGTTTGCTGCTGGCATTCGCCTATGTATTTGCTGTATTCTGGCTATGTCTCTCAGGAGAGATCTACATCTGGTTCCTGTCGGCCTGCACTTCGGCTAGAGAAGTCTTAAGTCCCATTAGAACGTTATCGCTCTTGTTCTGCTAGACGGACATGATGGACTCTCAAACTGCTTTTCAAATAACTATGTCTATGCCCACAGAAGTATGCTGCTGCGAACTTTATAGACAAGCTTTCTTTTGCAGTGATCAGCAGTGACCACAGAACCTCCTAGCTGGTCAATGTACAGAGAATTATTGACTGTCGAACGCCCCGCTATAAATGGTCTATCCCTCCTCGAAGATCCAGAGGAAGTTAAGGAAGACAAAATGGAGCAGTAAGAGCTGGAGAAAAGTGAGAAGTGGTGGGAGCTGCTGATCAAAGGCAGGGCATGGCTGCTGTACTCTTGAAGGCCATGGGGGATTAGGCAGCAGCTCTGCAGGAGACAGAATAACAATCATGGAAGAGCAGGGATCAGGCAGGGAAAGTTGCAGAAGACAGTAACAACTGTGTAAGAGCTGGGGATGAGTGGCCCCGAGGGCCCCTCCCCGACTGGGTCTGGGGTAGCAGAGGTGAGATTTTAGTAAATAATAATTCAGGAGTAATGGAGGGGAGGTGTTAGCAACTTGGAAGTTTGTGAGTAGCCCAGCCATTGAGCTGTTTAGGGCATATTAGAAATAAGGCTGTGTGGTGTGGTGGTGGTGGTGGTGGTGGTGGTGGGTGTGTGTCTTTCATTCGAGAAACCACAACATTGGGGCGGTAGTGAGAGGCACACACCCATCGGGATCTAAGGATGGTTTAACATCATGACTACTATAGGCCTTCACCATCCCTGAGGGTTTATATGCAGTTAACTTTCAATGAGATAGTGGTAGATACAGACATTTTCTTCGGTGGAATAGCCATTGGTAAGGTGTTCATGCTCCTGTAAATAATTATGAGACTCACTGGGTCATCTCACACGCACACACATGCACGCACTCATGCACTCATGGGTGCGCACACACAGTACATTTTGAAAGTAGAAAAGGGACTGACCAGGAATATGGAGGGGGCTTAGCAGAACTGGGAGGAAGTAAATATGATCAAAATAAAAGCTTGCCTGGGGCTCGTGGCTAATCTACTGAACAGCCCAGCCCTGGCGCTCTGGAGTTCATCTGAGTCAGCTGGTGTTCCTGTGCTTCGTGCAGGTAGCATCTGGATTACAGATGTGTTCAGCTGAGACACTTGCATTTCCTTCACGGAGCTGCCTTCTCTGTTCTAGAGTGTGGCTACTCAGCCCACCTTTACACTTTAACTTGTCTTCTGTTTTCCTAACCCAGAAACCACGCCTCCCCATACAATGTCCGAGAGCAAGCACTGGCTGTGATCTCCAATCCCTTCATCACCTGTATCCATTCACAGAAGACTTTCTGCAAGTGGGAGGGGTAGATACAAGGACGCCTAGAAAAAAAATCTTAATTCGAAAAGAAAATTGTATCATGAATTTGAAAGTCCAATTCTACCACACCCAAAACTTTAAGTCTGCCATATTTAGTCCATACAACAGCATTTAACCAGCCTTTCTCTGCGTCAGTCAACGTTGGTATGATACTATACTTACATTCGCCAAGAACAGAATTACTGTAGGAAAAAGAGAAAAATGTCAGTAACTTAATAGCGAATCTTTACAGTAATGAATCGCAAACACTAAATGGCACAGCATATAAAATTGCTCCTCCAAAATATGTATCTCAGGGAGGCTGGCAGGAGGGCTCAGCACATAAAGGCCTGGTGACCTGAGTATGGCCGCCAGAGCATGCGTGAAAGCAGAAAGAAAGACCACGCCTCTCACCTCAGAAGGAGTAAGAGGTAGTTTATCCTGTAGTCCAATTTGAGTGACCATGGTCTGGGAATGTCTATTTAGGCCTCCCCAAATACAATGTTCCGTGGAAGCAGCTTCGCAGAGGCTTTACAGAAACAGAACAAAGAAAGGTGTAAATCAAGGCAATTTAAAAACGGCTGGTGGAAGCGTTAAGGGGACGGTAGCTAGACCGAGCAGGCGAATCTCAGCGATAGGACGGATGCTATCTGATAGCATTCTTAGACTCTCCATTAGTAACGAGGGGTTTCGTTAATGCTTTGCAAAGGTTTCTATCCATTTACCAGGATGCTAGGTCTGACAGAGGTGGGCAAGGAATGGCTTTTTATGGGGTTGATGAGGATCCAAAAGAAACTGCACCCAGGCTATTGGCTCAGCAGCATCCCAAGCTCTTCCTGGTGCCCGGAGTCATCAGTGCCTCAGCCCGTGCTGGCAGCTCGTTTCCAGGAATTGTCCTTTATAGAACCAACTCCGGGAAGTTGCCCTCTGCTCTCCACAATTCACTCACTCACACACACACACACACACACACACACACACACACACACACACACACACACACACACACAAATACTATTTAAATACAAATACATATGTGCCAGGCATGATGGTGTGAGCCCTTAATCCCAGTACTCAGGAGGCAGAGGCAAGCTGATCTCTGGGAGTTCAAGGCCAGCCAGAGCTCTGCCATAGCATACCAAAATAGACATCTCCTGTTCATCAGAGACCAGGACATATATGTGTATGTGCATGTTAGTATGTATGTGTGTGGGGGATATGCCTGCCTAGAAAGCGAAAAGACAGGAAAACAATAGAAATACTAATTGTAGCTGTTTACGTGATTATGAAAACATCTCTTGAAGTTTTGTGTTATTTATGTTTTGGTTTGGTTGAGGGTATTTTCAAGAAAATAACACGTCATTTTTGTTTGTTTTGAAACAGGGTCTCACGTAGCCCAGCCTGGCCTCAAACACCCTAAGTAGCTGGTGGCCTAGAACTCCTGATACTTTGGCCAACACTGCCCACGTGCTGGGATCACATGCATGGTGCAGCTGCATCATGTGTGGCTGAAAATGTTTCTCAGTATTGCACAAGAAGGCTACAACACATATCATTTAAAAATTCTTCTGGAAAAAAATGTAAATGTGTGGTAATTGATAAATTATTTATTGGCCAGTGAAATGAGCCAATTCAAGCCATATATATATATATATATATATATATATATATATATATATATGCATGCACATGGCTGTATATGCATATTTATTGGGAAGCTGCTCTCAGGAGGGCAAGTTCACTGGCCTCAAGGAAGGCCAAGAGAGTCACCATGGGAAGGAAGAGAGAGGAGAGGGAGAAGAGAGAAAAAGAAAAAGCATGCATGAAGAAAGAGAGAGAGAAGGAGGGAGAGCAGAGGGTCAGAGAGTGAGAGACCTCAGAGACCAAAATGTCTGGATTACATAGTGAAGAACCTCTAGGGGAAGGGTAGCCCAGCCCACAGGCTGGAAAGTTCAGGGTTGGAAGCAGGGTATGTCAAATAGGGACTGAGAGATGCTGGGAGAACCAGGAGGTCGGTGTAGCCTTTGGTATGTAAAATATACCTCAGTCCTCATCCCAGGGTCTAAAACCAAGCAGTAATACTTGTTCCTTTCCTATGAGGGGATGCTAATGCTCCTCTGTCGGCGCCAGCACCGACCTGGTACCGAGAATCGGGCGAAAGCCTACGGGATGAAAGAAACACGCACACACAGGTTATTCGTGTCAAGCCAGGAGAGGAAGAGAGAGAGAGAGAGAGAAAGGGAGAGAGAGAGAGAGAGGAAGAGAGAGAGATGGAGAGCGGAAGGAAGAGTGAGAGTGAGGAGGAGAAGTAGAGAGAGAGTACCGTAGTTTAATTCCCCACATATATACCCAAGTCTCCAGGTAGAAAATAACTGGGAAGCACAGTGGGAGACCCTGGCTCGTGACTACCTGGCCGTGACTTCGCAAAAAAGACCGACTAGGAGATCTGAATAAATTAGGGAGAAATCCGAGAAGGGCCAGCCTAAATCTCAAGGATAAAAGGCTGAGAAGTAAAAGGCAGAAGTAAATTGACCACCACCCAGGTGTGGTCCAGGTGTGTCAGTTCCACATGCATCGGCGGCTCAGCAGAGGTCATGCAGTGGAGACACCGGGTGTTTACTACTTGGTCTTTTCTTCCTGTGCCGTAAATACATGGGAGAGGCCTCTGTCCAACAATCCCATGACTTTGTGGCCATACAGTTACAAAGTGGCCAGGCCCAAATCCAATATGGCACTACACTCCTCCCAATCTTGGGCCATTAAATATACTCAGAAGGGAAGTTTGTTGTTTCCAAACGAAGTGTAAATGTGTCTTTTTCCATTGCTCTTCATTTCCAGGTTATTCCGGGAAGTTTCATTTTGTTTTTTTTTTTAACCTAAACTCCCTCATCTTTATTACTTTCTGTAAACTATTTTTAATTGCTGATCTCTTGTTTATACTGAGCTTTCTGTCCCATTTCTTCCTTGACTCACCTTTCAGATCCACCTGTCCCGTCTTGCACATGACTCCTTTCCTCAAAGACTGCTTTTCTCCATGAAAGACAGAGCATCAGATAAGAACAGATTTTATCAAGAGCTTTTATTAAAGATATCTCAGGCTCAGATCCACATGTAGAGAAAGCCACTGTTCTACTTTTATTAATCTGATTTCAGTTTTTATTAATATACACCGAAACCATGGTAACATGAAAATGTCAATCATGGATGATGGCTTCTTAATGGAAATGGTGGCACTTTCTGTAAATTCTCAGTGGTTTGCTTTCTAGTATAGTTGTAAGCTGAAACCCTTCTATAGCCTGAAAGTCTTTTCTGGTTTTTGTTTGTTTGTTTGTTTGTTTTTTTAAATATTTATTTTATTTGTATTAGTACACTGTAGCTGTCTTCAGACAGACTAAAGGAGGGCATCAGATCCCATTACAGATGGCTGTGAACCACCATGTGGTTGCTGAGATATGAACTCAGGACCTCTGGAAGAGCAGTCAGTGCTCTTAACCACTGAGCCATCTCTCTAGCCCGTCTTTTCTGTTTTTTGAACACTCTAGAGCCCCTTCTCTGGACTCCTTAAGTTTGCTTAAAACATGTCTCCATCCCCTCTTCACGAGGTGCATTCATTCTCATTCTCACACTCGATCTCAGATGTTGTTTGCTTAGAGAAGACCTTGTGACCTCCTTTGCTTGATCACTGCCCTTCCCTGCCTCTACCACTTTTTTTGCATTGATAGAGCCTGCGTTTTCCAGATCCTTCTCTTCTCTTCTCATCAAGCTGTTTCTCATATTCCTTCAAGCCTGCTGTCTTTCTGCAGAGCTAGAAGGGCAGTTCAATCAAGAAAGGACTTTGCTTTTTATCCCTGTTATCTGGAACTATGCCAGGTGTATAATACACACATAAATGACAATTAACTCTGAGAGATGCACATTGCCTTCTTGGCTCTCATACCCTGCTCGTGGCAGTAGGGAAAGCTCCTCCTCCAGTTCTCACAGTGTGTCTTTATCTCTAACCTTCACTGCTTTGTCCTTCAGGCTGCCCTGGCCTGAGCTCCCCTTACATTCCAACATTCGATAGATTATGGAGTGATTCCCACCAGTTCCTGTCAAAGAAGATTGACTCGATCTAATCTTTCTGACCTTTGATTCACAGATATAAAGCGGTGGGTGGTGTTATCAGCAGAACCTAAGCTTCATTTTGCTCATCTCTTATCTAGCCAAATTCCTATCACACCCTTCCCACACCCAAGCTGAACCTTGAATCAGCATTCAGCATTCGTGGATGAGGCTGTTCAGTAGGGCCAGGTGCCTGTCACGGGCAATGGGCAAGGCTATTCAATAGAGCCAAGTGTCCGTCAAGCCTAGAACTGAGGTAAAGATGAAACTTCCAAGCATAACTTCCTTAGTAACTCATGATCACTGATTTTGCTAATTCACCTTAGCAGCTGCATGAAATACCAACAGAAAAATATAGATTTGCGTTCCATAAGAACACAAGGATTGTAGAGCTCTACTGGAGTTTTGATATAATCTAATTAATATAGGACAACTAAAATCACGCTCAGGGAAGGACCAATCTAAAGTTGCTGCTCCGGCACCATAACTACCTGCCTGTCACCATGCTTTCTGCAATGGTCATGGACTCACACCCTGGAACTCTAAGCTTCCCATAAACTCTTTCTTCCGTAAGTTGCTTTGGTCATGGTATCTCTTCACAGCGATGAAAACTAAGACACCATTGCAGAATGTAGTTTTTACTAACCCCCTCTTTAAGCTCTGGGTGGACCATGCTACCAGCCCCACCCCGGGTTCCCTCAGATCCGCAGATGAAAGACACACACGCACAAACATTAGCTTATATTTTTATGCTTTAGCTCAATGGTCAGGCGCTTCTAAGCCTTCCTTGGCTATTGCGTCCTTCTCTTTACACCCTAAATCTGCCCTCAACTTTAATTGCTCAGTTACCTTTAGTCCCAGCTCAACACCCTACACCTGTCCTCAGCTTAGTTGAGCTTCTAACCTCTTGCCTTCAGGAACAGTAGGGGAAGCAGCCAAAGGCCACTCCATCCTAGATCTCACAAGGCCGGTAGCTTTTTCTCCCTCCGAAGCACAGCGAATCTCTTCTCCCCTGCGGCTGCTAGCCTGCCTTCAGGAAAACTGGCAGTCCCACCTATTCTGCCCAGCTCTTTGGCCACGAGCATCTTTATTGATCAGTCAAGAACCAATTGGGGAACAGGACCATCAGTGTTCACACACGGATTCCCCATCAAGGCATCATCAGAACCAACCCTTATACACTGTCCCTCAGTGTAGGTGGCACCAGATATAAGAGGTCTGAGGAGAAAGGGGTCCTGTGTTCGCCTATGTGCCTCCCCTGCCTGATGCTAAGTACATCCATCCTTTTGCTGACATTGGAACCCAGCCCTTCAGTCTTCCCTAGCGACTGAAGACTCACAGCTACCCAGGAATCCTCCAAGTACTCGGTGATAGACTGTGACTTCCTAGGCATTATGGGATGAGCAACACCAGGGTTCTCAGTCTCTTCAGCATGTAGATGGCCATTGTTGGCCTACCCATCTTATGTCATGGGAGCCAAACTAACAAATCTCCTTGGTAATGTTCTGTTCCTCTGGGGAACCCTGGATAATACAAGGCTCTTTTCCCAGGAGAGACAGTCCGTGGAGGTGGGGGAGGGAGAAGGAGAATGAGAGAGGGAGAAGGAGAGGGAGAGAAGGAGAGGGAGAGGGAGGGAGGGAGAGGGAGAGGGAGAGGGAGAGAATTGGACTGACTCTTACTCTGAGACTCTGAATGCATAGCCAAGAGAACCATAAATCTGGACTGATGAAGTGGCAGAAAGACACTAGAATCCTTCCCAAATTAGTCATCTATGGTGGCGGGAATGGGTCAGTCTGAATGGAGACAGTGCTGTTTGAGTGATGGTGGGACCTATTTTATTTCTGACATTCTCATCTGTGGTGATAGCTTTCTGTTCTGCACCCGTGAAGCACCAGTCTGGAGTCTGCAGCAGCCGGTACCAGCTGTGGTAAAGGTAGTTTCCTCACACGATACGGAGATCAACTATAACAGCAGGCAGAGGCAATCCTGAGAGGCCGGTTTCTTGGAGGGCGGTCATGGAATGGTGGAGCCCATCCCTCTCGGGGATGGGCAAGTTCTGGCTCCAGCTGCAAAACCAAAGCAAATACAGACACTCCTCCATGACAAACATTCTGGAAGATTCTGGGCAATTTTGGACATATCAAAGGAAGGAGCCTAGTGGGGTCCTTTTTTCCTCTTAAAGTGGGCATGACAGTGAAACTTGATTGATCCCAAGAGACAGTGACAGTTTGCCCCAGTAGAGGGAGGTTACAGACAGGCTTCTTGTCTCTTTTTCTGCTCAAAGGTTCCTAGAGGCAAGTATGAAAATAAAATAGGAGTAGTCCTGAAGTTGTTTCTTTGGAAACTATTGCCAACTCAAACTTCCACTTCAAATCCCATTGAAACTTCTTGAGAGTTTGTTTTGCAGTTCTCAAAAGGAACATGTAAATATTGCTCAACTCTACGACCTCTTTTTTTCTGAGATTGCCTTTTTTTTTTTCCTGAACAGAATCTCACCATGTAGCCCCGGCTAGCCTAAATAAAACTTGCTATGCAGACAAGGCTGGCCACAAACTCACAGAGAACCACCTGCTCTCTGCCCCTGCTAGGATTAAAGGGATACACTACTGTGCCAAGCTTGCAGTTGCATATTTTTTTTGTCAGTCAACACATAAACTGGCTGGTCAGAGTTGACACACGTATTTAGTGTGTGGCTAGTACTATTGTGTTCATTCATCTACTCTTCCACACAGTTCGCTTGGGAAGTTCTTTCTTTAAAACAAACAAATAAACAAACAAAATAAAAAAACCCAAAAAAGTGAAACCAATCAGGATGTGAAACATTTCTTGTGGGAAAGTATAAAGATATGATGGGGACAAATACCACCTTCACAAGATCTCACTTGAGTGGGAATTTAAAGAACTTGCTTTCGGATTCCAAGCAATGAGACTCTATTTGGGTTATTCTTGGCTTACAGTCAAATGCTATGACTGAGAGCCTGTCACACCAAGACGGTTGTAACTAACGTGAAGTCCCGTGTAACGTAATGAGGTTTAATGTAGAATTATTTTCCCCTAAAGCGCACATGAAAGAAACAAGGTGGAGAGGGTAGGGGGAGCTCTGCAGCTTTGAACAGAGCCCTTACATAGGAGACTCAGAGGCACAATTCCAACCACCTGCCATTCCTAATAAATCATCTCCTTCTGACCTAGCGTCTCTTCTGCCTTGTGACGGCACAAATGGTTCCCTGCCATTTTATAAATCAACAAAACATTCCCGTACTTCCTAATGATGGCTTACACGGGCAATTTACAGTTGATGAAGGAATAGTCTTATTGTCCCCAAGCAAAAACATCAAATATTAGGGATGCAAGAAAGAAAGAAATGGGTCAGCAAGATGGCCCCAGGGAAGTCTCCCTTTCACCCCGGGGGCACTGAGAACCTGAGCTCTATCCAGGGTACCACATAGTGGGGAGAGAGCCAGTTCCCTCGGGTTGTCCATTGACCACTATTTGTGTGCACACACAATAAATGAAGAAAATGTGGACAAATGCACACTGAGCCGGGTGGTCCTGGCGACACCTTTAGTCACAGCACTTGGGAGGCAGAGGCAGGCAGATCTCTGAGTTCTACTCCAGCTTGATGGATAGAGTGAGTTCTAGGACAACTGGGGCTACACAGAGAAACCCTGTCTCAAAAAAAAAAGTGTGTGTGTGTGTGTGTGTGTGTGTGTGTGTGTCTGTGTGTGTGTGTGTGTGTGTGTGTGTATGTCTGTGTGTGTGTATATGTGTGTGTATGTCTGTGTGTGTGAGTGTGTGTGTATATGTGTGTGTGTGTGTCTGTGCGTGTGTGTGTGTGTGTGTGTTTGTGAGTGTGTGTACACCCCCACATATTGAGTTCTATAATCCCAAGACTTGGGAAGTTGAGGTAGCAAAATCACGAGTTTAAAGCAGTTGCGGGCTATGTGGTGAGAAACCCTGTCTGCAGAGCAAAGCAGAGACAAAACATCGTTCTCAATTTCCTCTGTGCTTAAAGCCTCGATTCCTGTTGAAATAACCCCCAAAGCATGAGAAGCAATGACAAGGCGATTTCAAAGACATCCCGCTGTCTGGGAATCAGTGTGTTCTGGTTCTTTATGAGCTACAATTTCAAGCAAAAATGCCTTTCTTGAGTTATTTTACTTATTAAGCTGAGTTTCAAATCATAAAGCACTTGAGAGATGGAAGTTTAGAAAAACGTGGTCAAAAATAAAATCCTCAAGAAATTACATCTCCACTGTTAGTCTTTCCACACACGCAGATCCGTTTCTATAAAACCACCATTACAGTATTTCAGGTTTCAGTGCTGGCTTCTCTGTGGTTTGCCCACAGTTCTCAAAACAGCCAGAAGCTCCTTAGATAAATGAATGACAGCCAATAAAAATTAACTTTAATGAGGGCGTTGGTTCTTTCAGGCCACCTTTTAAAATTCAGTCCTAATTCACCAAGTGAACTTTTCTTTGTCTGAAAAGCATCTGTATCAATAGGAAAGATAAAAACAGACACTAATGCTGACTGGGAAATGCAAGGAGCGAGAGAAAACCTGACAGCACGGCTGCGCTCACTGGCCCTCATCTTTTAAAGTGCTGGCACAAGCTGAGAAAAGAGATCACATTTAACCATCAGGCAAACTCACACCGAGAATCCCGTGGAAGCAGAGATTGGGCTCACCAAATGCTCTGTTTTCCACTTCATAAATAAATTATTCAAAATATCATTACCAAAAACTTATCTTTTCTGTGGCCATATCTGGCCTACAACTCACCATGTAGACCAAGGTGGTCTTGAACTCACAGAGATCTGCCTGCCTCTGCTCCCTGAGTTCTGGCATCAAAGGTATGCATCACTACGCCTGACCGAAACCCATTTTCGATGTATCAGAATCACACCCTTCACATTTTCTACAAAACTTACTCTTTCCTCTGTGCATGAAAACACTCTGACGATCAGCGGGAAAAACATTTTTCCTGCTTTTTTTTGTGTGTGATGGGAAAAATAACCTCGGGCATACAGGAAGTCAGTGGCAAGGTCTTGGCCAGGTCTACACGTAGTCAAACAGTGGCTGGCACTGCCAGCTCTGAATATGGCCGTGCTGTGAAGATCCCTGCTTAGATGTCACAGAATTGAATAGTGTCACCAGAAAGTGTCCAGGTTCCTCTGGTGTCCACTTCAGCAGCAGCCTCAGGTCTACTAAAGAGAAGACCTCAGGTGAGACTCAGGGGTAGATCACGCAGTTGAGAGGTTACCTAGAGCAAGCAAAGAGGAAAGAATACACTCTAAGGGGCCGGGGAGAAGGTTCAATATATAAAGTGTCTGCTACCTGAACCTGAGGGTTTGAGGTGAGATTCCTAGCATCTGTGGAGAAAAAGGTAGGCACCTTTTTTTTTTTTTTTAAGATTTATTTACCTATGAGTACACTGTAGCTGTCTTCAGACACACCAGAAAAGAGCATCAGATCCCATTACAGATGGTTGTGAGTCACCATGTGGTTGCTGGGATTTGAACTCAGGACCTCTGGAACAGCAGTCAGTGTTCTTAACCACTGAGCCATCTCTCCCGCCCACGGCAGGCACTCGTAATCCAGTGCTGGGTGATGGAGACAGGTGGATTGGGTTCTCAGAAGCTTGGTGGCCAACTACATGAGCTAGTTGATAAACACCAGTATCAGGGAGCAAATATATTAAAAAAATAAGGCAGCGTTTGATTGGGGAAGATATTAAGTTGAATACTGGCATTTACACACACACACACACACACACACACACACACACACACACACACACACACACAGAGCTCCCGGAAGAATACATCTTCGCAGGCGCAGGCTCTGTGCCTCCTCTCTCTATCCTGTCATTTTCCTTGAGCTCTCCTAGAGCAGGCGCTTCCAGGAATGAGGCGCACTGTGTTTGGAATTCTGTTTTACCCAGAATTCAGCCTGCTATAAGTAGATGCATACGATGAAAGCTGAGGAACAGGGGTTGAAAGTTTACTAGGGGAAAGGGTGACAGTCCTCTGCATGTGCTCCCTGGCCGGGAGGTCTTGGAGCCAGTTTACGTTGGCCCAGCTTGCTGACCACTACCACCTGTTAGTTTTCAAATGCCGTTTGGGGAGACCTGAGTGGGCCCATCTGGACTCAAACACCACCACCATCCTTGTATCCTGACCACCCAATCAACTGTCACCCTTATCGCTGTATCCTGTTTCGAGGTCCTGGGCTGACCCAGATGGAGAGACCGCCCTCATATTTTGTTCCTTATGTCCTGATTCAGAGGTCCCGTTTGTTAGTCCTTCCCAGAGCTAATGTCCTGCCCAACAACTGGGCTTTTCAAGTTTATCTGAGCTTAAGCAGAAAAGGAGGAGTGCAGTCTCCAGATGTCTGCTTATCTCTAGAAGATGAGATGGCCCCTTTGTTTATTCGGTTTAGGGGCATTTGTTTTGCTTGAGTCGATGCAACCAGGACAGCTCTCAAAAAGTAGCTTAGGCTAGCCTTGAACTTAAGATTCTTATGCCTCTGTCTCCCAAATGCCCTTTAAAACAACAAAATGATCTAATGGGAAGACTCCAAGGTCCAGAGCCTGAACTTAATAACATCAACAAGATCAGGAAGTGTGAACCTGAAAACAGGTGATCTTCACTCTGCTCGCCCACCAGACTTTGGGCCAGTAAGTGCTCTCGCTGGCAGGCAGTGGCAGATCCTGCCAGTGCATGAAATGCTGGACCCACCCAGCATTAGTGACTCCATCTGACTGGGATAGAGCCTGAGAGTTATGGAGGTCCTCATGGTCCTTGAACCCAGCAGCAGCACAGGTCAACGTTGGGGGCAGCCTGAGCAGGGCCAGAGGCCCGCAAAGCACACCAAAGCAGGGCAGTACGGCAGATGTAGAGAAAACCAGCTACCAATGCATAAAAATAGATTGCAATTTGGATAGTAACAGCTAATGTGAACTCTTTCTAGGGATTTTCACATTGTTTGCTTAAATATAGTTTGTGTGTGGCAGCACTTCTGCACGCTGGGTCAGTTCCTCTTATCTAGTTCTGACTTTTTTCTTTCATCACGAAAGGGTTTCAGTATACAGACCAGGGTCTCCCCAAAGTCACAGATTCCCTGCCACTGCCTCCTGAGTGCTGGTGTTACGTGCCACTCTACGTAACAGACTTTGCCTGGGGAACTGAAGCACATCTGTGTTTCATAAACTGCAGCTTCTGTGAGGGGACTTCCTGTTTTCAAGGTTTGTTGGCACCCGAAGAACTCTTGAAGAGAAGTGCACAAACAACAAACTTAGTTTCTCCCAGTGAATGTATGTGTGTGTGTTCATGGGTTTGTGTGCCTGTGTGTTCATGGATGTGTTCCTGTGTATGCATGCTTGTGAGTGTGTGCATACACATATGCATATATGTTTGCGTGTATACATTCATGTGTGTGCATGTATGTGCATGTGTCTGTGTGTTCATGTATGTGTTTCTGTGTGTGCTTATGTGTATACACACATGCCTATATGTTTGTGTGTGTGTGTCTTTATATGTGTGTGTTCATGTGTGTATGTTGATGTATATGTCTTTGCATTTGAGCACAAGCATGCCCATCCACACATGCTTAAACCATACATAGCAAGCTTACTGCAGGGCTGGAGAGAAGCATGTTCATTTTAGAATCACATGTAAACTCAAGGGTAATTTATAAACATGAAGGAGTGTAGTTTGACCCTTTATAATTATAGACTCAGATTTTGCTAGAAATAAAAATTATGTGTCTGTGAATTTGTGTGAGAATAAGTGTTTTGTGTGTGAGAGTGTGTATTTAATTGTGTGTGTGTGTGTGTGTGTGTGTGAGAGAGAGAGAGAGAGAGAGAGAGAGAGAGAGAGAGAGAGAGAGAGAGAGGAGAGAGTGATCTGACACCTTTCTTTAGTTCTAATTTTCTACTCATGATGTTCATTGTTCAACTTGGCTTTGTGAAGTGATGTGAGATGTGCTAAGGGTTCAGGTTATCAAGTGCCTGGCAGGATTCACCAGCCGAGCACGTGCTTCTCTCTGAGCACATGCTTCTCCCTTCCCTGTCCACCCCTCCCCCGGCTATGACTCCCATCTCTGTAACTCCTGCCCTGGCAGTTCTGGATTTCGATGCCTGCCCCCTGGCATGCATTTCTGAGTACTGGCATGTAGTGCCATATTGGATTTGGGCCTGGCCACTTTGTAACTGTATGGCCACAAAGTCATGGGATTGTTGGACAGAGGCCTCTCCCATGTATTTACGGCACAGGAAGAAAAGACCAAGTAGTAAACACCCGGTGTCTCCACTGCATGACCTCTGCTGAGCCCGGCTGATGCATGTGGAACTGACACACCTGGACCACACCTGGGTGGTGGTCAATTTACTTCTGCCTTTTACTTCCTCAGCCTTTATCCTTGAGATTTAGGCTGGCCTTCTCAGATTTCTCCCAATTTATTCAGATCTCCTAGTCGGTCTTTTGTTACAAGTCACGAGCCAGGTAGTCACGAGCCAGGGTCTCCCACTGTGCTTCCCAGTTATTTTCTACCTGGAGACTTGGGTATATAAGTGGTGAATAAAGCTACAGGAGTCTCTCTCACTATTCCTCCTCACTCTCACTCTTCCTTCCGCTCTCCATCTCCTCTCTCTCTCTCTCTCTCTCTCTCCCTCTCTCTCTCTCTCCCTCTCCCTCTCCCTCTCCCTCTCCTGGCTTGACACGAATAACGTGTGTGTGTGTGTTTCTTTCATCCCGTAGGCTTTCGCCCGATTCTCGGTACCAGGTCGGTGCTGGCGCCGACAAATGGAGGTCCCACCGAGATCGGAGAAGAAAGGGGGTACCACCTACGGGACGTCCCTGGAGCCCGGCCGGCGTAGGAGAAGGGACGGATTGGGTGTAAGATGGAGCAGAAAAGGCCTGGATGATTTGGCCTGAGTAAAACTTGTCATAAAAAAGGGACAAGGTAACGGTAAAGTGTTTTTGCGTATGTGTTCTGTTAGAGTTATATTTTAGTCTTTGGACCCTGGCTAGAGATAGTTTACACCCTAGACATGAGAGAGAATGGGTTTGGGAAAAACAGTCCTCCCGGACTCTCCGCAGATGCTTTGGAGAAAGAGAAAAACCTTTTCAGAGCTCTCCTAGGAACAGAGGGAAAGCAGGAGACGTCCTGCCTCTCTGCTGGCTCCTGTTGGAGAAATGTTTATTTCTGGTTCTGGGTTCCATAGGTAGGATATGTGGGTCCCTTCGGTGGGACACCATCTAGTTTTTCCCTCTATGTCTATTGTCTGTCCTTGGTGCACCAAGCTGTCCATGTCTGTCAGTTTATGTCTGGTTTTTGTTTCTCGTTGTTTAAATGTTTTGTGTTTCATGTTTAAAAGAAAAGGTTAAAATTTTAAATGCTGGTTGATTCATGCATTGATGTAGTTTTAACTCCTTTCAAAAAAGGTACAAATAAATAAAAAGTTTCAATTGGCTTTTGGAGCCTACATCTGTAGCTAGAAGCCTAAGTCGGCTGGGCAAGCTCCCCAGGGGGCTTATTATTAGACTTAGCAGGTGACAAGATGCTTCTCTTAAAATCATAGCTAGAAAAGTAAAAATGGTGCTTGGTCTAAATATTAAAGATAGGTGTAGCCACTTCAATTTTGTTTCTCATTGGTTTTAAATGTATAAATATGCTCTACATGCCTTGGTTATTGGACTATTGGCTTTTAAGTTATTGGATATGGTTAAAAATGTATAATATTGGTAACAGAAAGCTGGTAATTTGGATGGAGTCATTCTAGACAACATGCGGCATGAGCCAACCTAGGGAAATAGGTCTAAATTGAGATAATATTTTTATGGAACTCTTATTGTAGAAACCAGGCTTCTAAAAGAATTTAGGGCAATGTCTCTTTCTTGAGGTATTGGAGACCGCACCATCGTGCGTTCATATGTAGGAATTGGCAGTCAAACTTAGTAGCATGAAGGATAGACTCGGTGTTTTGGAGACTGGATTTTGGAGACTAGGTTTTGCTTTCCAAAGTTGTAGTTTGCCCTGAAGTTATGTGTATTTTAATGCTAATTCCACTGCCCCAAGGACAGCGCCTAGTCACTTACTCAGGAATCAGGTGACCTTGTGGTTGTGCTCTGGTGTTACAAGGAGAATTTAAGGATTGTGATTAAGGATTGCCAGTGTTACATTGACTAACTCAAACTTATTTATAATTGAGAAAAAATCAAACAGGTAGCGATTGTTACAAGATTTACGAAGGATTGATGAGGTTTTAGAACTTGTGAGAGCATTACAGCTTGTTTGCTTACTCCCAACTGCCATTTCAAGATAGATTTAGAGGATTGTTTTTATGCAGTTTGTTTACATCCTGGCGATTGTGAGTTTTTATTTTGTGAGCTTATAATTTTAGAGAGCCCATGAAGTGGTATCATTAAAAATTTTACAAAAAATGGCTAATAGCCTTATGTAATTTTGTTGCTTCTTCAATGTAAGAAGTTAGAACTTTGAATCTTTCAGTGTATATGGAAATTTTTACTACAAACCTTTGCTCTCAAAATGAGCTTTAATATTTGGGGAGTAGCTATTGCTCCAAAAAAGATTCAATATTCATTTTTAATATTTAAAACTAATTTTAAGCTTCTAAGGATATGTTAATTGGCTAAGTACCTCACCTTACCAGAGGACTTAGGTCTTTGTTATGCACATTGGAGATAAAACTTCAGCTGTGTTAATACAGAATTGTAGGCTAGAGTCATGGAAGTATTTTAAAAAGAAACCTGGTGAAACATACCTTAGTCCAAACAGCAATTTAATTGGTTATTACAAAATACTGATATTTGGCCTATTACATATACAAATTTCAGGCAAAATTGATAATTTTACTCCTTGCATGCTTTTGTATTTACTGTAAATTTGTGCATGCAACCCATAGAAAATGCGCTTACTGTATTTATAGGTGGTTCATCTAATGAAAAGGCTACATGTATGATTGGATCACCTGTTTATTCTCTTGAGTTTCCCCTGCTTCAATATAGACTATTAAATTACGTGCTGTAGCCACTGTTTTTTAATGTTAAAAATCAAGCTTTCAATTCATATACTGATAGCCAATGTGTGGCTTGTGGTTTTACAATTGATTAAAAAGTTTTCCTTTTTTAGATACTACTAGCCCTCAAATTTTACAATTACTTAATGCTTTATTAGAGGCAGGTTTTCTACTTGAAATCAGTGAGTGATGATTTCAGTGTGAATGTCTGACAACTCACTGTCCTTTCAGTGCTCTGGCTCAGAGAACTAAACAATACCATAGACCCAGCTCTTTGAAAATGGTAATGGAGTTGATAACACACCCTCACGAAAAGAGGAAGACTCCAGTTGCTTACATTCAACGCCCAGCCTCACCCTGCCAACTCAGGGATTTCTAGATAAGGCTAAATCTGGACCTTGTTTACAGGATTTGGCATTTCTAATTAATGCTTATGTTTAGGCAAATAAAGCTGGTGAGGGGCTGGAGAGATGGCTTAGTGGCTAAGAGCACTAAGTACTGTTCCTTTATAGGCCATTTAAGAACTCAAACTGGATTGCCTGGACCCCTTAGCAAGGGAGGACAATGATACCAGACAGATTAGGCCTTACATAAGAAAAATTAGTGAAAAAATCTCATTCTTTATATATCCAAAACAATAATGCTGGAAACAATAATTTGGTATACAAGTCAAATTATAAATACAAGTGCTCAGTGTCCTCAATTTAATCCTTGAGGACTTATCTTAATAAATAATATTTTAACAAATTTTAATAAATAAAAGGGGGAGCTATCCCTGAATGCTAAATATGCTCCTTTTATTTCAATTTTAAAAATTTGGATGCCAAAGTTTATGGCACCCTACAACTAGGCATACTTCTGCCTAGGTGAGAGAGATCCACTTAGTGACATGTTCCTGCCCAGATATTTTATATGGGGAAGAGGGAATGTTTGTGTTTTTTCTACAGGATGCTACAAGAGTGTGCCAGCTGCCTGGGTGGTTGCTGAAACTTGCTGATCTGGTTACATGAAGATTCAGCTCTCGTGGTTCGGGTCCCTAGAATCATTCCTCTGCCCTGAAAAGAAGATGGAAGATCCCCCTTCACTTTTTGTCATCACAGAGATTTTGCTGTTGCTGCAGTCAGTGTTACCGCTGCGTGTGTTCCCGTCCCACCACGGCCTGCGCTCCGACCCTCTGTGCACTGCTGCCTGCGTGAAGCTGCTGTGGACTGGAGAACTCTGTCCTGGTTATGCAGATCTCAGAAATGGTTCCATTGCCTGCTGGTTGTTCCAGAGAAGAATGACTGATCCTGAACTGTCCTGGGAAAGACCTTGGCATTTTTAAGCTGCTATTGTAGCAGCCATTATTACTGCTGCAGCCATTGTGTCTGCAGTGTCTGTAGTTACCCTCCCCCAATCTATTGTTAGGCAAGCACAGTGGGTGAACTTTCTGGAGTAGTTGCTAACAATTGGGAATTCTAAATTTTATATTAGGAGCGGCTTGACTACGGCCCTTAGTAGTAGCAGCTGAGGAGAACCAGATGAGGTGCCCACTACTTATCGGGAGAGGCTCAACTTCCACAATCTCTTAAATTAATGCCATCTGGCCCCTGCTCTTTCGCCCCTGGGCTCAAGTAAGAGGAATGAGAAGATGATCTGATGTAGCTATTCTCAGTGACGGGCAACTTCCTCTGACCCTTGACTAATCTAGACATGGAGCCTTGAGGGCGACAAGGTGGTCCTATGACAGAGAGGTGGGGTCTGAGAGGTCGATCCTAAGACAGAGGTAGCTACACCCCGCTTAAACGCACGGGCCGGTCAAATGCTCCTCTGCCCAGTTTCTCCCCAATAAACACACAGTTAGCCCAGAACGGTGTGTTACAGCATAAGTTCATTCCTAGCCATTGGGGTGCGGTCCCAACTGCAAGAGTGGCTCGCCATGGCCGAGCTGGGCACTCTGTGAGGCATGTCTGATCTCTCAGACCACTACTTCCACCTAATGGTTTTTTAATAAAAGAATAACGGGGGAGATGCAGTGCCATATTGGATTTGGGCCTGGCCACTTTGTAACTGTATGGCCACAAAGTCATGGGATTGTTGGACAGAGGCCTCTCCCATGTATTTACGGCACAGGAAGAAAAGACCAAGTAGTAAACACCCGGTGTCTCCACTGCATGACCTCTGCTGAGCCCGGCTGATGCATGTGGAACTGACACACCTGGACCACACCTGGGTGGTGGTCAATTTACTTCTGCCTTTTACTTCCTCAGCCTTTATCCTTGAGATTTAGGCTGGCCTTCTCGGATTTCTCCCTAATTTATTCAGATCTCCTAGTCGGTCTTTTGTTACCGAAGTCACGAGCCAGGTAGTCACGAGCCAGGGTCTCCCACTGTGCTTCCCAGTTATTTTCTACCTGGAGACTTGGGTATATAAGTGGTGAATAAAGCTACAGGAGTCTCTCTCACTATTCCTCCTCACTCTCACTCTTCCTTCCGCTCTCCATCTCCTCTCTCTCTCTCTCTCTCTCTCTCTCTCTCTCTCTCTCCCTCTCCCTCTCCCTCTCCCTCTCCTGGCTTGACACGAATAACGTGTGTGTGTGTGTTTCTTTCATCCCGTAGGCTTTCACCCGATTCTCGGTACCAGGTCGGTGCTGGCGCCGTCACTGGCATGCTTAGTTGTGCTATGGGATATGCATCCAACCATTGCCAGTTCTGAGGAAGAGAAGGTACCTAAGAAGGCCCATAAAATGAGTTGTAAGAACAGTTCACCGTACACTATGACAACACTGTGAAACATGGTTTTTTCATTGCTGTGCATCTTTATTGTTGTAGCATAGGCGTGCATACATAAACACACACGAGAACAGATACATTTAATCCATAGGCTTTTATTTTCCAGCAGTTTTAAGGTCATAAAACTGTTAGTGATGCTAGATGTGGTCGTGAGTGCCTGGAATCCCAGTTACTCATATGATAGAGACAGGAGGATCATAAGTTCAAGACCTTCCTCAGGTGTATAGTGAGTTTGAGGCTAGCTTGGCTTATCGAAGGCTCTGTCTTCAAATAAAAATAATTAAAAGGGGGGGTTGGGGATTTAGCTCAGTGGTAGAGCGCTTGCCTAGCAAGCGCAAGGCCCTGGGTTCGGTCCCCAGCTCCGAAAAAAAGAAAAGGAAAAAAAATAATTAGAAGGGTCAAGGATGTACCTGAATGGTAAGTGCTTGCCTAGTGCACATTAAATGGCCCTGGGTTCAAACATCAGCACTTTAGGAAAGTACAAAGAGTGCCAACATTCTCATTATCATCTCACTCCCTACCATCACACAGAATTGTATAGTACACTTGCTATAAATGTTGAGCCGGGATTGGCACATTATTAACCGAAGTCCAAAGGTTACATAAAGGTTTGTCTTTGGTAAGAGCTTTGTTTGAACAAGTGTATTATGGCATCTGTGACATGCACAAAACACTACAGGATTACTTAACTTTCTAAAAATCCTGTGTTCTACAACTGTCCCCTCCTGCCCCCTCCCTTATATTCCTGGAAACCACCAATCCTTCTACTGCCCCCATAGTTTTTTCCTTGCAATTGAAAATACATGGTACGTGACCTGATTACCTTACTCCCTTTCACCACACCTTAGTTACTTTCCTATTGCTAGGACAAAATATCATGGCAAAGCAACTTCTAAAAGAAAGCATTTGACTTGAAACTCACAGATCCAGACAGTTAGAGTTCATGACCATCATCATGGTGGGGAATATAGCAGCAAGCAGGCAGGCATGGTACTGAAGCAGTAGCTTAGAGCTTTACATCTAGATCCACACACACAAGGTAGAGAGAGCTTACTGAGAAAGGCATGGGCTTTTGAAACATCAAAGCCCACCCCCCATTGACACACCTCCTCCAATAAGACCACACCTCCTATTCCTTCCCAAGTAGTTCCACCAACTGGTGGCCAAGTGTTCGGATTATATGAGCGTGGGGGCCATTCTCATTCAAACCACCAGAGTAGATACTTAATTAATAGAATTTTAAATGATATTATGTAAATAAAAAACTTATTGCACAATAAATCAAATGCCACTAAAGGTAGTTTTCATTGTGAGGTACACAAAGCCCACACAGCTGTGCACTTGTAACTTTGAGCTTTCCTTAAGGACCGTGTGAGTTGTCATCTCCTAGGTGGCTAACACTATGAACCCTTTCCTAAGGAAGTTACACAGTTCAGATAAGTATCAGAAACAGAGAGGGTGGTTTACAGATCAAATGGGAATGTGTGAGGCCTTGTCTTAGTTAGGGTTTTACTGCTGTGAACAGACACTATGACCAACGGAACTCTTACAAGAACAACATTTAATTGGGGCTGGCTTACAGGTTCAGAGGTTCAGTCCATTATCATCAAGGCGGGACCGTGGCAGCATCCAGGCAGGTACAGTGCAAGAGGAGCTGAGAGTTCTACATCGTTATCTGAAGACTTCTAGCAGAATAGAAAACTGACTTCCAGGTAGCTGGGGTGAGGGTCTTAAGCCCATACCCACAGTGACACACATACTCCAACAGGGCCACACTTTCTAATGTGCCACAAAAAAAAGTGCCAAGCATATACAAACCATCACAGGCCTGTTCTGAACAACATGTATTTTATGGGTTGAAATTGGGAATAAAATGTGACGAATTGTTTAAGAACAACCAGAACCTTCCAGGCACGTGCTTAGTGCTCAACCAGTCTTGACTAATATTCTGAACACAAGGCTTGTCAAAGGGAAGATAAAGAAAGCACTGAGGTCAATAAAGGGGAGCCATTAAAGGCAGCAGGGAGCAGCCAAAGGCTCTGGCTGCCGTCAGGCAGCTGGGTGAAGAAGCCTGGCTTCACCCGTGACGATTTATTACCTGGAAGGTTCCTTGAATCCTTTTCTAGGGTGGACATTTTTCCAGGAGAATGAGGAGTCTCTCTGGCTATCTGCCTGGTTCCTTGTCAAACCCCAGCCTTGCTCTGCACTAAAGCAATGATCAATGATCAGACTCACTGAGAACCACCGAAGTCCTCACTCTGGACACCCTGGGTACGTCCCAGCCCTTGGTATCTAGAGGTGTGATGGGCATGTTATTCCCCCCCCCTCTTTCTGTGACTCAGTTTCCCCTTTGCAATATGAGACCCATACACTATGGCTTTAAAAAAAAAAATCAAGAGAAAACATGGAGTGAAAACACAAGAAAGTAAAATTTTTCTGAAAATGAGCCAGACATTTTAGGTCAGAAACAGGCCATTTGAGACATTCTTGTATTTATATAAGCCTTTGGCTGTTGGGCAAGATCCACTGCAATTTCTTCGGTAATGACCACAGGGCTCTTCACTGTCACCGCAATGAAACCAGACCATGGAGCAAGCTTCACTCATCCTCTCTGAGTTGTCTGTGTGAAACCAGTAAATGGTGCGTGCTCTGCTTACCTCTCAGGGGTTTTCCTCGTTGCTGTATGTTATGTGTGAGACCCCCACAGGGACTCGGCACCCACTAAGCACCATGCTAGGGGATGTGGTCATTGCTCTAGTTCGTTTCTCTGTGGCTGTGCCTAAATGCCATGGCCAAAAGCAACTTCAGAAGGAAATGATTCATTTGCCTGCTATTTCCTGGTCACAGTCCATCATCGAAGGAAACCAGGGCAGAAATACAAACAGGAAGCATTCCTCAGAGGAGTACTGCTTACTGGGTTGATTCCCGTCTATGCTCTGCTAGCTTTCCTGTACAGCCCAGGCCCACCTGCCTAGGGATGGTAACACCCATAGTAGGCTGGGGCCTCCTACATCAATTCACCATCAACAAAACGCCTCAGACGATGCCCAGGTCAGTTCAATCAACACAATCTTCAGTAGAGGGTCCCTCTTCCAAGTGACCCCTGGAAGTATCGAATTGACAACAAAAACTCACCGGGAAACATGTGAAGACCAGGAAGACCAGATTCCTATTGTTTCTGGGCTCTTGGGAAGGAAACACAGTATATAATTATGTGCATTAAAGTGTCAGTTTGTACAGCTGACAGTCCAGGACATAAATGAAAATGTCTTCGCTTGGAGTCAATGAAAAAGGGTTCCTCTAGGGTGGTGACTCTCAAATCAATGTGGGAAAGTGATCATCTGAAGTGACCCCTGAGGTTTTGAATAGCACAGTCTACCTTTGAAACCGGAGAGGTCAGTTCAATCGAGGATCTGAGTCCCAGAAGTACTGAGGTGGTGCATGTGTCTCTGTCACCCGGTTCTTTTCTTCTACTGCTAATACACGTAGAGAAAGGGTTAAAAGGACGAGAGCATCCCATTTTTAACATTCCTCCCCTGAATAGAAAGGGGAGATTGCTCATTTAGAAGAGATGCACAAACAACCACGTGAAAAGCCCTACGCTTGCAGAATGCTCCTGTGACGTTAAAGTATCTGCCCCCAGAGGACTGAGCAATTACAGAAGCATAATATGCTTTTACATCAGAGGCCATTAGGCAGGCAGAGCTTGCCTAGTGGGACGGCCCCGACTGTCTCGGAAGCCCTGGGAAAATGGTAAAAATGACACTCTGGTGCTCTTGGCAAAATGTTCGATTTGAGCCTAACCACAGGTAACAGACAGGTCAGGACCATGGGATGTTCTGAAAGGTCTCTAAGGTTTATAGTATGAACAAAGGAAGCAAATACACAGACTGAATTTGAGGTAGTCCATACAGGGTTAACTGCCAAAAGTATCATAGCAACAGGGGCTGGAAATTAGATTGAAACTCGTCTAGAAACAAAGGATGAAATAGAGCAATTGTGGAAGTTTCATAAGAGCTGCCTGCTGGATGTTGTCTGTGAACCAGTGATTTTCTCATGTGGGATAGTCTCTGAAGCTAATTATCGGATGGGGGAGAAGGGGGAAACTCCAGATATCTGTGTGCGATGTAGATAAGTGAAGAAAGAGATAGGGAGAGAGAGGAAGGGAGGGGAGAGATTGCACATGTGGCATCCCTGTTACTCTTTTTGTTTCTGTTTTTGAGACAGCATTTTTGAAATTAATTGTTTAGTTAGCAAGCTGTAACCGCTGTCATCACAACATCTGTCTTAGTGTTCAGTTGCTGTGAAGAGACACCATGACCAAGGCAACTCTCGTACAAGAAAGCATTGAGCTGGGGGCTTGCTTACAGTTTCGGAGGCGTATAGTTCATTAGCTTCGTGGAGGGGAGCATGGTGGCATGCAGAGAGACATAGTGCTAGAGAAGAAGCTGAGAGTTCTACATCCTGATCCTCAGACAGGCAGGGGTGGGGCACTGGGCCTGGCATGGATTCTGAAACCTCAAAGCCCACCCCAGTGACACACCTCCTCCAAAAAGGCCATGCCTCCTAAACCTTCTAATCCTTTCAAACAGTTCTACTCCCTAGTGAGGAAGCATTCACATACAGAGCCTATGGGACCATTCTCATTCAAACCACCACAGCAACTTCAGGTATATGTGCCTCTATAGTCATTCCCCTCCTCCATGGCCTCCCTCATGACCCTGCCTACCCCGGCTGATTCCTTCCTATCCCACATAATCTTCCCTCTGCTTTCTTTTCACACCTGTTCCATTATCTAATCTTCCCCCTAACTTCCTTGAGATCTCTTCTCCCCTCCTTCCCTATTTTTTATAACCCACAAAGACATATATAAATACACACGTACGTATACTTTTAAATCTAGGTTCTGATTGAACTTCTAATGTGTGCTCAACAAGCACCATACCATCTGAGCTATGTCTCTACCTCCAAGGTGTAATATCTTACGCTAAATTGCAAATAGCTCATGAGGAAAGGGCAGAGCTAAACAGGTTCTATGAAGAATGACTAAGCACAAAACAATTTATGAAGAAATCGACTGTGGGCACCCAGCACACTCCACAGTTTCACTTGTGTACCCGCACAGCCATCAGAGACATTTGAACATGAGCTCCATTGGTGGAAGAAACCACAAACCAAAACCGGCATAGTATCTGTGAAACCCATGTTGACAGAAATGCACTTGTGTGTTAAATTCATGTCATAAACAATGCTATGAAAATATCTCTTAGGTTCTAAGAGACTGGATCTTTTGTTCTACCCCACAGCCTCTGATGGAGGCATTTTTCTCAACTGGAGTCCCTTCTTCTCAGATGACTCTAGCTTATGTCAAGTTGACATGAAAACTAGTCAGGACACAACAGAGCTCTGAATTGTTGCCCCTTTTGTTGAGTTATCAGATGTTCCTCAGAGTCTTTAATTCACATGCTCCCCAAAGCTATCTCAAGATACATTATCCTATATTTGTTAAATATTAGCTACGTGGGTTCAGGTGAGTTAGTTAACCTCCCTGGACCTTGGTTTGCCATTGAAAAATGGCTGTAAGGTTGTGCTTGCCTTGTAGAGTTGCTGTGGACACTAAAGTTTCAGAAAAGGATCACACGAGGGACTGGCACAGAATGCATATTAAATGTTCACTATTTCTGAAGTGCATTCATTCCAAGTATAGGCAAGTCCAGGCTGACAGACAGGCACAAAGGGGTTCCGAATTACAGAACAATGTTTAAAATAGAAGCACGATTTTATTCTTTCCAAGAACTCTTAATGCACAGCTAACCAACAGGCAGGAGCCATTTTAATGAAGGTTTCAGGGACCAAGCTTAGGACATAAGCAATAACTGCTCTAGGGAAATTGGACTAAGTTATATAAAACAAAACAAAACAAAACAAAAATCAGTCTATTTCTGTCCTACAAAGTTCTGTTTCAATTTCCTTCAGCGTCCTTGTAGGAAACCTCCATTTCTACCTCCACTACAGCTGTTCCACAACTTCTGCTTCCTCCCCTTAGGGTACCCAGATGCCGCTGTAAACCTGGCTAGAAGAAGGATGAAGTGGAGTCTGGAATGGGGGTGGGGGTGGGGGTTCTGCAGGACCCAGTTGCTAAAGGTGACTGCCAGGCTGCCCAAGGCGGGCTCGCTTCTCTGAGGATCTTGAAGTTACAGTTCTGATAGCGGAAGGCCTTCTCTGATGATCTTCCATGAATCTTAGCTTGTGCACATAGTTTTAAAAATTTGGGGTGGGTTTAAACACATACACTTTATTCGAGGTGAACCATGGGTGAGTGGGAAGTTGTCAGGGTAAATGAAAACCATTGGCTAGAGTTTAAAGTTCTGTAATTGTCTTATTTGTATGGAGAAGCGGTCCAGGAATCCCAGGTACTTGGTGGGCAGATTCTTGGAGGGGGGGCAGAGTTTGTAGGTCTGCCAAGGGACTACTCAACCTTCCTGAGGTAGACGGTGTGGGGAGTCAGGATCCCTAAGCAAGGTCAGAGAAGGGGAAGCCTGGCTGGTAAAGGGAGTCCCTCGTTTTGCATCAAGCTCTGAGGGTCCCCCTCACAGGACAGGCAGCTCCCTCCATCGCTAACCTTAAAGTTAGAGGAGTGAACATGGTGGCTGGAGCTAGGGCGATGGGGAAGTGATACCTTCCTGATGGAGCAGTGGCCTGTGACGAAAGGGAGAACAGACTTCTGTCTGGTGACTCTGTGGAAAAAGATGGATGATAAATATCCTACATTCACCTCTGTCCACCCTCCTTCCCACAGGCCAGGTCTGACTGGCCAGCTTCCTGGTGCACAGAACGAGTGGAGAGTGGTGCAGAGTGGGTCAGGAAGGGCAACGTGGTGCCACCAAGTGCAGCTCATGCTCGCTGACTGACTGTGTGAAACTTTAGGACGTTCACCGAAAGACAGACAGCAGTATGCAATATTCAAAGATAAATTCAGCACAGGGCCTGCCCTCCTGGCCCGTGTGGACCAAAGCATATGATGAACTATAATTATTAATTATAATAATTATAATTAAATAATTATAATTATAATAATCATAATTAAAATGTAATACACACTGTTATGGTCTGGATGTAAAGTATACCCCCAAATGTTCATTTATTTTGACACATGGACTTTGGCTGGAGTCACTGTCATTGACAGTTGGGCTTTAAGGACCAAGAGGAATGGCTGACAGAAAGTCTTTGGAACCATTGAGGTGCCAAGCCTGATCCACTTCCAGCCCCAGCTTCCTCCTCCTGTCTCCTGCCGTAAACAGTTTGTCTGCCTCATGTCTGGCCACCATGGAGAAGAGCCAGTCCCACCACTGTGCCTTCCTTCCTTCCTGCCCATGATGCTCCCTCTGAACCATGAGACAAAACAAATCTCCCCTCCCTGAAGCTGCTCTGTCAGGTACTGGGTGAGAGTTACTAAGACAGCGGTGCACACCTTTAACCCCAGATTCTAAACTGCATAGTGGGGCAAGGTATACTGAGGCGTCTAGGGACAACGGCTTGAGTGTCCACGCTGAGGCTAGGATGGGCTATCTGCCGTTCATAAGGAAACCGAATCAAGAGGACAGCAAAGCGGGCCTTTTCATATGACGTCTGCTTCTCTCCCACACGTGGTAACTTACAATCTTATGCGTTATTTTAAAACCTTGAGCTGGGATTTTAAAGATGGCCTGGATATGGAGGAAGGAAGAGTGACAGGATATAGTAAGGTCTTATGTGAGCGTTTGGGCAGAGTCTAAACTTCACGGTGATCTCCTTGTCCTTCAAGGTCTCTGAGAAAGCTTGCTGTGAAGTGGGGGTGGGGTGGGGTGTTGCCGAGATGTGGAAAGAGTGTGCGCATGCGCGGACACTGCTCCGTCATCGCGGCTCTTCTCTCTTTCCCACAGCTTTGGGGCCCCTCTGACATGCTGCACTCATGAAGCAGAGGCAAGTAGCTCTCTGTGACTTCAAGATTAACTTTGGACTACATAGTAAGGCCCTGTCTCAGAACAAAACAAAATGCAGCCGGTACAGAGAGTAGTGAGAAGAAAGGGACTGGAGCAGGGGCATGGTTGGCAGTAGAGGAATAAACTTCCTGGGAAAACAGGACTTACATTGGTATTTAAATACAAATCATGGCATTTATATAGGTGGGAGTGGGGGTATTTGGAGATTAGCATTTAGACAGGAAAACTACCACAGAGGATGCAGAGTCAAAGCCATCTCAGGTTAGCGAGGAGAAATGCTGGGGACAACATATGATGACAGGGACTGCCAGCAGTAGGCCAGAATGAAGACATCTCAGAAGCCAGTGGCAGCTCCTTGTAAAAAAGGGTGTTGTCTTGGACCCTGAGAAGCAGGAGACACATCCCTCCAGGGGACCTGCCATCTGAAATAAGAGACTGCCTGCAGTAGGCCAGGATAGAGACAACTCAGTAGCCCACAGCAGCTCTTTGTAAAAACAGGTTGTTCCCCTTTCTCCTAACCTTAGCCCTGGACAACAGCTGTACAGATTTCATTTGTATGTGACTGCTTTTCAGCTGGCCTTGGTGTGCTTAATTATTCTATTATATCTGACTTCCCTACTTCTTCCTCCTTCTGGTCTGGTGGATTCTGTGAAACTAGATGTTCCTTGATGTAATGATTCTTAAACAATTGGAAATTGGGGCATAGGGGCACAGCACAACACAGCCCTAATGGCCCAGGTGCATACTGTGTGTTACATTGGAAACAATGTAATAACTGAATAGTGGTAGTTCCAGATTAATGCTTGACTTGCAAAGAAACTTTGAAGAGATTATTAGAAAATGAATTAGAGCCAACATTGGGACCCCAAGAAAGGAAATAAGTTTTGCATAACATTTGAGAATAGTTCCTGGATAAGAAAGTATAGAATGCATAAAATCTTATACTAGTAAAACTACATCAAAAACACTGGGACCATGAGGAGAGTCATTGTGTGCAATGTGCAGAAGCAGAAAACTAGTGGAATTACTGAGTTAAGGGTTAACTTGATTCTTTCTGGCACTGCCTGGCCACTGCCTGGCAGCTTACTAAAATGCAAGTAGCTGACCTTGAACCTCTGAGCTCTGAAGTATAATGAGTCAAAAGTGAAAGTTTAAATAATGATATGTTTGCAATTATTATTATTCTGGCCATAGGCCTGGGAATAGGGGAAGCTTGAAACTTTGGGGAACAATTGTAATTCTTAGTTCTTTGTGGGATGTGGTTACACTTTTGAATTTGATTTGGTAATGATTATACAATGTATTTTATCTACCTGCTTTTGGAGAATCAATAAAAGACTGGGGCAAGAGAAAGGCTGGAAAGCAAATGTGAGAGCGAATGAAAGAGTGAGAGAGAGAGCATGTGAGGGAGTGAATGAGGGAGAGAGAGAGAGAGAGAGAGAGAGAGAGAGAGAGAGAGCATGAGAAGAGCATGAGAAGAGCGAGTGAAGAGAGAATGTGAGGTGTGTAAAGATTGTGTGTGTGAGTGAGAGGAGAGTGCATGTGGTGTGTGTGAGATATGTGTGAGGTGTGTATGGAGAGTGTGTGTGAGAGTGAGAGGGTAATGAACAGAGGTGCGCATGAGTGTGGGAGTTTGAGAAAAGCGCAAGGCAGATACGCAAGAGGGTGCAGGGTGTGTGCAGCCTCAAGCTGCAAGCAAGCGAGCAAGAGAGAAAGAAAGCAGAGAGAGAGAGAGAGAGAGAGAGAGAGGGAAGGAGGGGGGGAGGGAGGGAGAGAGAGACAGAGAGACAGAGAGACAGAGAGAGACAGAGAGACAGAGAGAGAGAGAGAGAGACTTTAAGCCTTGAACTTGCCTGCCAGTTTGTACCCAAAGAGTAGTCTGTGTATATTTATTATGTGCCTTCCTAATATCCCTGCTTCCAGTTGAGAACTCTGACCCTGTGTCGAGGCTGGACCCCGGCAGAGAAACAGACGTGCCGCATTGGTATGGCTCAGGCCACAGTTGCAGACACATCAACTTCATGTGGCGAGCGGTAATTTTAGTTGAAACAAGGTGTTTGGATTGTAGTACGTCCACATGTGAACTGGTTTTTTTTTTTTTTTTTTTTTTTTTTATTATATATAGACACTGTAGCTGTCATCAGACACACCAGAAGAGGGCATCAAATCTCATTACAGATGGTTGTGAGCCACCATGTGGTTGCTGGGATTTGAACTCAGGACCTCGGGAAGAGCAGTCGGTGCTCTTAACCACTGAGCCATCTCTCCAGCCCTGTTTTTTTTTTTTTTAATTAGACAATTTACGAAGCAGACCCACTTCTGCACTGAAGGGTACACAGTAAGAATGTTTGTAATACAAGGATACTCGCTCACTAGATTTGCTCGACCACTGAGAGCAACTTTCAAAGTGTAAAACTGTCCTATGTCAGTGACGTGCATACACATGCAGGGAAAGGTCATGTCTGATCTTCAGCTGCAAAAAATGTCACTACCCTCTGGTTGTCTCTTGGGATTTCAGAGGAAGAGATTTTGAGACAGAGTCCTACTGTGTAGCTCGAGCTGGCTCTGGAATTTACCCTGCAGCTGAGGTCTCAAATTCACAATCCTCCTGCCTCCACTGGTATTATATGCATGTACCCCCTATCCCAACCCCCATGGCCAGCTCAAAGGAAGACTGATGTAGTTAATAGGAACGCAAACCACTGAAGCTAGAGAAAGCAAAGTGTAGTGAAAACCATCTTAGATATCCATCAAAAGCCACAGCCTTGATGGTCGCTGAGGCAGGAGGATCACTATGAGTTGGAAGCCAGTCTGGGCTATAGCATGAGCAGGGGTGGGAGTGGGGGAAGCTTTAAGTTTTAATTACATCAACCGTGTGTGGTCTGGGTGTAGTCCCAGGTGCTAGAGAGAAAATACTAGATTTCCTACCGATTATTAAGATATGTGGAGTTTTTTGGAGGGGAGGGACAGTGGGGGAGAACTAAACCTTCTTTTGAGCCTGGTCTCAATGTTTCAACTGCTCCAAGCAGAGAAGGCTAGCCTGTCAATTTGTATACTTCTCTTAGCCCAGAAGCTGGGCCCAAGCCCCTCCCTGTAGGTCTCTGGGCTCAGTGTGGTCCTCATGCTACAAATGTGTAACCCTTTTGTATAATATGCCAAAATATGAAACACAGCAAGACAAAACTAATTTTCAGTGTGAACGAAAAAGCCTGAGGTAGGCAGTCTTGGGCAGCTGGACAGACCCACACACTTTGTTCCTGTGGTGTCAGCAGTTTGGGCCTGGGTGTGGACAACGCCTGGTATTTTCTTAGTGACCAATCTAATTAGTCTGTTAATCCTCTTTCTCCTAAAGGCTTGGTGCGGGAGATTGGGAGGTCATTGTAGGCTTACATCAGAGGAGCAAAGCAAACCTTGTTAGAGCTAGCCAAGGGGGAAAAAAAGGGGTGGGGGATAAAGCTTCGCGTCCAGATTAATGAGATGACCACACGGTTTTTAACAAACATTTTAGTGTGTTCCAGTTCAAATCTACTTTCATCGAAAATAAGTTTTTGTTGTTGTTTTTACCTCTAAAGGTTTTTTTTTCCTCTTTTTTTTTTTTAAAGATTATTTTATGTGAGTACACTGTTGCTGTCTTCAGACACACCAGAAGAGGGCATCAGATCCCATTACAAAGGGTTGTGAGCCACCATGTGGTTGCTGGGAATTGAACTCAGAACCTCTGGAAGAACAGTCAGTGCTCTTAACCACTGAGCCATCTCGCCAGCCCTTTTTCCTCCTTTTTTAAAATATGTAGGCTGTAACTGAACTAGAGATTCTCCTGTTTTAGCCTCTCAAGTACTGTTTTAAAACATGTATACCACTCCAACCAGTTATAACAGTTTGCTTTTAAATAACTTTCCAAATAAGTAAATATTCAAAGGTAGATAATACTGGGACTGGAGAGATGGCTCAGCGCTCAATAGTGCTGTCTGGACCCCGGGAGGACCTGAGTTTAGTTCCCAGCACCCAGGTCAGGCAGCTCACGACTGCCGGTAACTCCAGGTACAGGGCAGCCAGTGCCTTCTTTTGACCTCTGAATGTGAGTACACGCATGGGCATGCATGCACACACCCTCAGACACACAATTAAAACTTTTTTTTAAAGAATAGTTAATTTTGGTCTAACATTTCAAAACTTAAGTCCATTAGATTACATGGGTGTCCCATAAGCTCATGACCAAGCCAGCTCAGTCAACAGATTCTCTAGCGCTGGGCGGAAGATTAAAAAGAAAAAAGACAATCAGTTAACATTGTAGCATGGCCCCAGACAGTTCTGAGGCTGAGGCTAAGGCTGTTTTTATTTTATTTTTTTCCTAGTCTGTTTTTTTTTTTTTTTTTTGGTTCTTTTTTTTTTTTGGGGGATCAACCCAGGGCCTTGCGCTTCCTAGGCAAGCGCTCTACCACTGAGCTAAATCCCCAACCCCTAGTCTGCTTTTGTACCATTTTAATTACATGCAAGCAATAAGGTCAGTTCTAAGTTAAGGGAACAAGCAAAGCAATAAACAAAGTCCCCTGAGCACTGTCTCTAAGCCTTATCTATCAGGATGACCAAGATACCCGAGCCTACTCCCCCGTCCTGGCCCAAAGTCATATTATTGCCTGAGGCCTACTTCCTTGTCCTGGTCCAATGTCAAATTCCTGCCAAGCAGCCCCAAAAGCTGTCCACAACCTCACCTCAGTCACACACCCACAACACTGCTCCTTTCTCTGTCTCCATAAATTGCACGCCTTTCCCCTTTCCTCCCTTCTTTCTTGTCTGTTTTGGAGACCATCCTGCATTTCCTTTTCATTCCTGAACTCTGGATTGCCTCTCTCTTCCTTGCTAACTTTCTCACGGATAGCCTGTAACCAATCTGATCTACCCTGCTGGAAAGTCAGTCCCGTGGAAGACCTCACAGCACAAGGTAAGGGTGCCATTTTATAGCACATAGCCTCAAACTGCACTCCTGGATTTTCTGATATAACTGACCTTCTGTTTATCGAGTTTTCTTGACATTCTCTTCCCTCATGATCTCCTTTCCTCTTTTGTCAGCATGCTGATTTACAAATGTTGGGCTTACTCGTTTCGGGTGCTCTGAGGTTTACATGGTTTTACCGGAAGTTTCTCAAAAACTTCCTCAATGAGAAGGCTAGCGAGTCTACTCCGGGGATCTCCTCTCTTCTCTCCTCTAAATCGTCTTCTCCACAGATTGCTTGCTAGCAGGACAACGTATCTTTATCAAAGTTATCATTTGCTCTAATAACATTCAGAATTCTTATCAAGTGACTGTCCTAACCTTGATATCCTCTGTCTTCCCAAAACATCACCAGCCAAGGTAGGTTACAAACACCTGAGCCTGGGGGGACATTCCATAGTAAAACCAGAGAGTTCGCTTTTGCTGATCAGTTATGACCGAGTAGTCACTGAATTTGATGAATGGGAAAACCAAGCATTAAGATCATAGGTTAAGGTGAAGACATTTTGTCACCCCGCCCCCTGGCTAGTCATGAAAAAGTCACTGAACGTATTCAGTTTTCTCCATAATTTGATTTAACGTTCTTTTTATTGAGTCAGCTTGCCTGTAGCTAAGAGAATTTTCTATTCATACAAAAACAAACAAACAAACAAAAAACCCCTCTAATCCAAGAAAGTAAATTAAATATTTTCCTTAATATACACATAATCTCAAGATGCCAGAAAAGCATTGAACACTGAACCACAGAGTCTTATGTTCACGACCGGACACACAAAGAAAGAGCTTTATTTTTAAAGCATGCTTTCCTGATGTTCTAGTGTCTGGAAGAATTTGAGAGATCAGAGATGAGAGGGATAGGGTTCGAGCTAGCATATACTGACATCTAGCATCCCCTTGCATTTCATATGCATTCGTATCTCATGGGGAAGTTGAGGTTTACAAATGGTTAAGTGACTTGTACAGGCGTTAAAACCCACTCCGCTGTCTGCTTGTCGGATTCCAATCCCTGTTCCTCATTGTGAGGTTACAGTTCTGGGCTATATCCAGACAGTCCTGTAAGAAATGGCATCTTGTAGCATTACCAACACCATTGCTGCTAGCACATGCTTTCACTAGGCCTTACGTTTTTATTGCTGGCACATCCTTTCAATAGACAGTGTTCTTAGATTATACTGTGAATGTTTCTCCAGGGTTTGGAAGCTGCGTGAACTAATGGACTGTTCTTCCCTTGGGCGGTCCGGTAAATGCAGGTAGGAGACCCCTGCAGGGCCAAACCTGTGCTCTCAGCAGCTGTAGAGAACCCTTGTTTGTTGATCCCAGCAGAGTCCACTTCCCTGTGAGTGAAAGAACCGTGCTGGAGAAGGGAGACACATAATGAAGGCCACTTGGACCCCATGCAGTGCTTCACCTCTTACACACACACACACACACACACACACACACACACACACACACACACACACACACACCGCTTGGTTTATAGTTACTGGTGAGCTCAGATGACTGCTCTAGAGCAGAGATAACGACTTGCAGCTTTAGGAGCTCATTTCCCTCCTCGGTTTTTACCCACAACTCCCCTGGCTTCCTTCCCATTATCACCTCATAGTCACTGACGTGGGATAAAGAGGCATCATTTCCCAACGCAGAGGAGCAGATCTGAGCTCTGAAGCTCCGAGGTGTTACTATTATCCTTAATTCATATTATTATTGTTATTATTTTGAGATGGGAGTCTGTCCATGTAGCTCTGGATGTCCTGGAACTCACTACATCGACCAGGCTAGCCTTGGATTCCTAGCAATCCACCTGCCATCTTGAGTCCTGGGATTAAAGGCATGTGCTAACACACTTGCACTCAACAGTTTATATGAGAGCTGTTAAAGGCCACATGGTATGAAGGCTGGACTAACCAAGGGATAGAAGTTAGTAGTGGGTGGATAGTTTTATGAAGTCTGGACTTAGAAAAATGGGATAGACACGTCCCCAGAGAAAAGTGTCTTTTTGTTGTTGTTTTTTGGGTTTGTTGTTGTTGTTGTTGTTTTTGTTTTGTTTTGTTTTGTTTTGTTTTTCTGCAGGGGAAAGATCCAGGAGCTTTTATGGGGTGGTGGGTGACAGATGCCAGCATCGAGAGAAGTATTCATCCTCCAGCACAGGCCTATCTTTGAAAGCTTCTTTTTTTGGTGAAGTTTGTCCCTATTTTTCCTTTGAAAATCAGTATCAGGCCCCATCCTCCCAGTCCCTGTTGGTACACTAGTTTTGCAGGTTAAAAACAATGTTGACAGGTAGAGGATGGAGGAAGTTTCATAAATGCCGTTTCCTGTGATTTAAAGCAATGTGCGGTAAGGCAAGTGGTTAGTGCAGACTTGACAGGGAAGAAGAGTCCAGGTAGGTTGGGGTTTGTCTGCTTGGTACAGCAAAGGCCAGCAAAGGACATGCTGTGTCTCTGTGGCTCCCTTCTCTGATCTCATTTTTATCTTCTCTCTAATGTAAACCCTCTCCGTCACATCCTGAACTCCATCCGAATCCCCACGAAGTTCTGCTTCCAGTTCCTATGAAGCTGCACCTTCAAACCATCCTAATGATCGCCAGAAACTATTCCGAACCAGGTAAAAGCCTGGGCATAGGCCATAGCAGCGACCCCACTTCTCTCATTCCAATTCTCTATGTGAGTTACTTTAGCATTGTTGTAACCAAAATGCCCAAGAGAAACTTTATTCTGCAGGGCTCAGTCCATTTTTACAACACCCCATATACCTGTTCTCCACCTCCTGGTGGACAGGAAACAGTAAAGAATGGATAAAGAAGCATATAACCTTCCAAGGCTCACCAAGAATTCCCCACCTCCTAAAGTTTCCAGAATATTTCAAAACGGTCCCACCATCCGTCGGAGACCAGGTGTTAACACATGAGCCAGCAGAAGGGATTTCTTATTCACATCATCATGTATTTTCCACATAATTCTCTTTAAAATAAAGGCATGAACATAGGAACTTTATAAGGCAACTGCTGTGTTTATCTGAGCTATGACAGCATTACAGGGTCACAGCATGAATCCCAAAGTCTACAAACTTGTATATTTTTTCTTATCTGAAAATGCCTGTTTGGGACACAAACTTTGCTCAAGTTCTTGAAAATGTAGTTAATGTTGTCAAAGGGACAAAATTACAATCTGGTTAAAAGACCTTTAAATTGGCTTCATTTCCGATTCTGTAATCAGGAGAAACTTCATTCCATCAGAAAGACTGTGTATGAAATGAAACCACACACCTATGGTCACTTGATTTTTGACAAAGGAGCTAAAACCATCCAATGGAGAAAAAATAGCATTTTCAGCAAATGGTGCTGGTTCAACTGGAGGTCAGCATGTAGAAGAATGCAGATCGATCCATGCTTATCACCCTGTACAAAGCTTAAGTCCAAGTGGATCAAGGACCTCCACATCAAACCAGACACACTCAAACTAATAGAAGAAAAACTGGGGAAGCATCTGGAACACATGGGCACTGGAGAAAATTTCCTGAACAAAACACCAATGGCTTATGCTCTAAGATCAAGAATCGACAAATGGGATCTCATAAAACTGCAAAGCTTCTGTAAGGCAAAGGACACTGTGGTTAGGACAAAACGGCAACCAACAGATTGGGAAAAGATCTTTACCAATCCTACAACAGATAGAGAGAGGCCTTATATCCAAAATATACAAAGAACTCAAGAAGTTAGACCGCAGGGAGACAAATAACCCTATTAAAAAATGTGCTTCAGAGCTAAACAAAGAATTCACAGCTGAGGAATGCCGAATGGCTAAGAAACACCTAAAGAAATGTTCAACATCTTTAGTCATAAGGGAAATGCAAATCAAAACAACCCTGAGATTTCACCTCACACCAGTGAGAATGGCTAAGATCAAAAACTCAGGTGACAGCAGATGCTGGTGAGGATGCGGAGAAAGAGGAACACTCCTCCATTGTTGGTGGGATTGCAGACTGGTACAACCATTCTGGAAATCAGTCTGAGGTTCCTCAGAAAATTGGACATTGAACTGCCTGAGGATCCAGCTATACCTCTCTTAAGGCATATACCCAAAAGATGCCCCAACATATAAAAAGACACGTGCTCCACTATGTTCATCGCAGCCTTATTTATAATAGCCAGAAGCTGAAAGAACCCAGATGCCCTTCAACAGAGGAATGGATTCAGAAAATGTGGTACATCTACACAATGGAATATTACTCAGCTATCAAAAACAACGACTTTTATGAAATTCATAGGCAAATGGTTGGAGCTGGAAAATATCATCCTGAGTGAGGTAACCCAATCACAGAAAAACACACATGGTATGCACTCATTGATAAGAGGCTATTAGCCCAAATGCTTGAATTACCCTAGATGCCTAGAACAAATGAAACTGAAGACGGATGATCAAAATGTGAATGCTTCACTCCTTCTTTAAAAGGGGAACAAGAATACCCTTGGCAGGGAAGAGAGAGGCAAAGATTAAAACAGAGAATGAAGGAACACCCATTCAGAGCCTGCCCCACATGTGGCCCATACATATACAGCCATCCAATTAGACAAGATGGATGATGCAAAGAAGTGCAGACCGACAGGAGCCGGATGTAGATCGCTCCTGAGAGACACAGCCAGAATACAGCAAATACAGAGGCGAATGCCAGCAGCAAACCACTGAACTGAGAATAGGACCCCCGTTGAAGGAATCAGAGAAAGAACTGGAAGAGCTTGAAGGGCTCGAGACCCCATATGTACAACAATGCCAAGCAACCAGAGCTTCCAGGGACTAAGCCACTACCTAAAGACTATACATGGACTGACCCTGGACTCTGACCTCATAGGTAGCAATGAATATCCTGGTAAGAGCACCAGTGGAAGGGGAAGCCCTGGGTCCTGCTAAGACTGAACCCCCAGTGAACTAGACTGTTGGGGGGAGGGCGGCAATGGGGAGAGGGTTGGGAGGGGAACACCCATAAGGAAGGGGAGGGGGGTGGGGGATGTTTGCCCGGAAACCGGAAAAGGGAATAACACTCGAAATGTATATAAGAAATACTCAAGTTAATAAAAAAAAAAATGGGGTTCAGAGCTAAACAAAGAACTCACAGCTGAGGAATACTGAATGTCTGAGAAGCACCTAAAGAAATGTTCAACATCTTTAGTCATAAGGGAAATGCAAACCAAAACAACCCTGAGATTTCACCTCACACCAGTGAGAATGGCTAAGATCAAAAACTCAGGTGACAGCAAATGCTGGCGAGGATGTAGAGAAAGAGGAACACTCCTCTATTGTTGGTGGGATTGCAGACTGGTACAACCATTCTGGAAATCAGTCTGGAGGTTCCTCAGAAAATTGGACATTGAACTACCTGAGGACCCAGCTATACCTCTCTTGGGCATATACCCAAAAGATGCCCCAACATATAACAAAGACACATACTCCACTATGTTCATAGCAGCCTTATTTATAATAGCCAGAAGCTGGAAAGAACCCAGATGCCCTTCAACAGAGGAATGGATTCAGAAAATGTGGTACATCTACACAATGAAATACTACTCAGCTATCAAAAACAATGACTTTATGAAATTCATGGGAAAATGGATGGAACTGGAAAATATCATCCTGAGTGAGGTTACCCAATCACAGAAAAACACACATGGTATGCACTCATTGATAAGTGGATATTAGCCCAAATGCTTGAATTACCCTAGATGCACAGAACACTGAAACTCAAGAAGGATGACCAAAATGCAAATGCTTCACTCCTTTTTTAAAAGGGGAATAAGAATACCCTTGGGAGGGAATAGGGAGGCAAAGTTTAGAACAGAGGCAGAAGGAACACCCATTCAGAGCCTGCCCCACATGTGGCCCATACATATACAGCCATCAAACTAGATAAGATGGATGAAGCAAAGAAGTTTAGGCCGACAGGAACCGGATATAGATCTCTCCTGAGAGACACAGCCAGAATACAGCAAATACGTAGGCGAATGCCATCATTAAACCACTGAACTGAGAACGGGACCCCCATTGAAGGAATCTTAGAAAGGACTGAAAGAGCTTGAAGGGGCTTGAGACCCCATATGAACAACAATGCCAAGCAACCAGAGCTTCCAGGGACTAAGCCACTACCCAAAGACTGTACATGGACTGACCCTGGGCTCCAACTGCTTAGGTAGCAATGAATAGCCTAGTAAGAGCACCAGTGGAAGGGGAAGCCCTTGGTCCTGCCAAGACTGAACCCCCAGTGAACGTGATTGTTGGGGGAGGGCGGTAATGGGGGGAGGATGGGGAGGGGAACACCCATATAGAAGGGAGGGGGAGGGGTTAGGGGGATGTTGGCCCAGAAATCGGGAAGGGGAATAACAATCGAAATGTAAATTAGAAATACTCAAGTTAATAAAGATGAAAAAAAAAAAAAAAAAGAAAAAAAGAAAGAAAGACTGTGTATTCTAATGGCTGAGCAAAAAAAAAAAAAAAAAGAACATTTTTAAAGGTTATATAAACTGAAAAGGGATTTTTTTTAAAAAATAAGAAACAAAAACCAAAAGATGAATAACAATTTCTAGGTCATTTCCTTTTAAGGGAGGAAGGAGGAGGGAGGAGAGAGAGAGAGAGAGAGAGAGAGAGAGAGAGAGAGAGAGAGAGAGAGAATATAATAGAAATCTGGGTTGGGGATTTAGCTCAGTGGTAGAGCGCTTGCCTAGCAAGCGCAAGGCCCTGGGTTCGGTCCCCAGCTCCGAAAAAAGAAAAAAAAAAGAAAAGAAATCTGGCTGATAGAGCACCAGGTTACTTCAGATTACTTTGTTTTCTACAAATATTAAACTTAGAGAACTTCATTCTCCCTCCAGTTGAAACTGCTTTGCTTGGAAGCTGTTTCCATCTAAGCCACAATTCGTGAAGTTCAAATAACAAATTAGACTGGCTTGGCACTCTGGGACTTCTGCATCGTGACTCTATTTCGGTTTTCAGTCTGGTCTATTGAGACCCAGCCAAGGTGCTCAGCTCAAATGATGTCCTATAATAATACCGATTTGATAGCACCCACATTAACTCGACGTCAACAATTAAAGACTCAAAAGGATGACAGTAACAGCTATGAATGCATTAATTCCTACTTACTCAATATTGGAAACATACATATTTAATGAGATGAAGTAGCATCATTAATTCAAGCTATAATATTTTCAGATTGGTACTGACTGAAGAAAATTTAAAATGAATTAATAGTTTCACCATTTACAACAATTTCTTTAAATGGATGATTATTCCCTAGGTCTCCCTGATCCTTATATGATTAAAACTGTATAGTTCTCTAGGTTTCTCCCTTCTGAAAGGTAATAAGTGTTGTGAACCACAGTCTGAAGTTATCCATAGACAGATAGATCCTATAAGAAATGGTAGTGAGAGCTGGGCGGTAGCTGCAGCAGCAGTGCATGCCTTTAATCCCAGTTGTGGTTTTCACTTTAAAAAAAAAATTGATTTATTTTATATATGTGAGTACACTGTCACTGTCTTCAGACACACCAGAAGAGGGCACCAGATCCCATCACGGATGGTTGTGAGCCACCATGTGGTTGCTGGGAATTGAACTCAGGACCTCTGGAGGGCAGCCAGTGCTCTTAACCGCTGAGCCATCTCTCTAGCCAATTTTGCTTTTTGGTTTGTTTGTTTCTTTGTTTGCTATTATACTATTATGCCATATCACTATTTTGAAATACTGTGCCCAAAAGTATGGGGAGGAAAGGGTTTATTTGGGTTATACTTCCATATCATAGTCCATGACTGAGGGAACTCAGGAAGAACTCAAGCAGATCAGGAACTTGGAGGCAGGAGCTGATGTAGAGGGTATGGAGGGGTGCTGCTTATGGCTTGCTCCTCATGACTTGCTCAGCTTGCTGTCTTATAGAACCCAGGACTATTAGCCCAGGGATGACACCATGCTCAATGGGCTGGACCCTCCCATAATCAATCGCTTATTTAAAAAATATCCTACAGCCAGATCTTAGAGAGACATTTTCTCAATTAAAGTTCCCTCCTTTTAGAGAACTCTAGCTTGTGTCAAGTTTACATAAAACTAGCCAGCACACCAGCCAAAGTCATGGGTATTGTGTTTTATAAAACAGCAGTGTGAATGGGTAGTTTGGTGGGCCCTGCCAAGGTGTTTCCCTGAACAATCAAACCATGGGACAGGTCTAATATAAAAGCAAGTTTATTTGAGACCTGGAGGAGGAGGCAGAGGCAGAAGAGGGGGAGATAGAGAAGGACAGAAAAAAAGAGGAGAGAAGAAGAGAAGAAAGAAGAAAATGTAGGAGATGGAAGGAGGGAGAGAGAGAGAGAGAGGGAAGGGAGAGAGAGAGAGAGAGAGAGAGAGAGAGAGAGAGAGAGAGAGAGAGAGGAGTGGAGAACAGAGTTTACCTGGCCGTTGCTAGGTAACTGTTGGGCGGAGCCTAGAGGAAACGCTACCAATGGGAACACAGCAGCACACCTGCAAAGGATCTCGGTCCAGACAACAACCTCAATAAGCCTGGAGATGGATTCTTTCCCCAAACGTCCACATAAAAGCCCAGCCCACTCGATATCTTGATTTTGATCTTAGATTCCTCGAGAAATCTAGCCAGTCTAGCATTCAGCGATGTAAGTAGCCAAGAGATCATTCGCAGTGCATAGTGAGATGTGCGTAGGCTATGCATAAATCCTTCCCCATCTTTCAAAATGGACTTGAACGATCACATATTTTGTTATCTGTGGACATCAAAACACATCTGTCATGGGTCCAGAGGGATGACTGTAGTTTAAAGCCATTATTTGAGGTAATTTGTTATGTGGCCTTAGTAAAACAATCCAGTACTGAACAGCTACCAGTGGATGTTCCTTCACCCGCCACTTCACAAAGTGTTTCCTATAAAGCGGTGGCATTAGATTGCTCTGCTGTTGGCCCAAAGCAATAAAGATAAACTCACGGTGGGAAGTTTTGCAATGACTGTGGGCCAAGAGTCATAAAACCAACAGATAACATATAGGGCATGCTGCCCACGAGAAAGCATCAGGAGTGGACGAGACAGAGGGGACTCACATGTGATAAGCAGAGCTCTCAGGACAAGGGCAGTTGTTGGGAGCAGGATGTGGAGGTGAGGCAATGATGAACACTCAGCCATATTGAAGAGCATGTAAGTGTGGAAACTGAAATCTAGAATTGGGCATGGCCTTCGCATAGAGCCTGGGCAGATGTTCTGTCATCCCTGTGGCAATGGCTTTCCAGAAGCATAGAAATCACTGTCAGAAACTCTGAAGGGCTGGGAAAGAGAGCCAGGCAATTCCTTCAAAGGGATACAATCTGAGATTTCTCTAAGCTTGTCTTTCAAGAATAAGAATTCTTGAGCTGAGACGATGGCTCAATGCTGGTTATGCAAGCATGAGGACCTGAGTTCAGATCCCCAGGCCCCAGGTAAAACCAGCAATGGTACGTTGTGCCTAGAACCCCAGTGCTGAGAAGTGGGGACTTGCTGGCTAGCCCATCTAGCTGAGTTAGCAAACTCAGATTCAGTGAGAGAACAGTTCTTTTAAAAATAATAAGGGAGAGAGAGAGAGAGAGAGAGAGAGAGAGAGAGAGAGAGAGAGAGAGAGAGATCGATCTAATGTTGATCTCCAACCTCAATACAGATAAACACCGATGTACACACATATATACTATACAAACACACACACACACACACACACACACACACACACACACACAGGGATACACGTAAATAGAATAAGAATTCTCAGACTGTGTAGTGGACCATGCACATAAGCACAGAGCAGGTAAACTGTGAGTTGAAGGTCAGCCTGGACTAATAGTTCAAGTCCAGACTGGGCTATACAGCAAGAATCTGTCTCAAAACCAAACTATAGCAGCTGTTAAAAAATTCCCTAGGCAGTCATTAGTATTGTACTTAACTCACTTTCCCTCTCTGGATGTGCTGCTGTGTGGCATAAGCCTATGAGGTAGGATTGGAAAGCTATGGCAAACCTTTAGCTTACTTTTTAACACAGTACCCAGTGTAGACTTCAATTCCTGCATGCACTTACAGTTTCTGTTCCTCAGAAAGGTTCTCTTAGAGCTGGTGACGTCAGACGAGGTCAAAGAAAGCAATAGACCTGACCTAATTGGGGCCTCTATTCTTCTCTACATATTGCTCTAGTCTGAGCGTCCCAGGAAAGATCCAGACTCCCTGCAGCTGGCCCAGCTTTCCCTAACCGTTTCTCTAGTGGAAGGGGAAGAGGACAGCGGTCAGGTCTCACGACAGAATGTTGTTAGTGATCTATCTGGTGCCACAAGCAGGCCAAAGTAATAAGCCAGCCAGGTGAGGGAACTTAGACACCCAGTCCAAAACCAGGGAGTCTTTCTGGACAGTAAACTGTTAAAGGTTCCAGGATGTGGCTCAGCATTGATATCCTGGGCATTTCTTACTCCTGCTCTCTCAGTGGTGTCTTCAAGTGACACCGAGCACTCTGCTCCTCTTTCTAGGGACTCCTTCCTTACTGGCTGGCAACTTGGAAAATGTTCATATCTCACCTCAATTCTGCTGATGCTCTAAAAGGAGGCTTCCAATCTCTCCTCGCCTTTAACCACACCACCTTAATTGCTTCAGCACTTGGACATTGTTCTTTGAAGTCACAATTTTAAAAGTTGCTAAACATTTACTATGAAGTGATCAAGGTTTGTCTAGGTAATGATAAATCATACAGATAATGTTTAAATCAGGAGGAACTTTATGGGGGTAATCCGGGCACTAATATCAGAAGCTGAACTTTGACAGTAGAGAGAATTAGAGGTTTTTTTCCTCTGTGATTGTTTTTTCCATCTTTATTAAATTAGGAATTTCTTATTTACATTTCAAATGTTATTGCCTTTCCTAGTTTCCAGGCCAACATTCCCCTAACCCCTCCCCCTCCCCTTCTATATGGGCTTCCCCTCCCCATCCTCCCCCCATTACCGCCCTCCCCCCAAAAATCACGTTCACTGGGGGTCCAGTCTTGGCAGGACCAAGGGCTTCCCCTTCCACTGGTGCTCTTACTAGGCTATTCATTGCTACCTATGAGGTTAGAGCCCAGGGTCAGTCCATGTATAGTCTTTGGGTAGTGGCTTAGTCCCTGGAAGCTCTGGTTGGTTGGCATTGTTGTTCATATGGGGTCTCGAGCCCCTTAAGCTCTTCCAGTCCTTTCTCTGATTCCTTCAATGGGGGTCCCGTTCTTAGTTCGGTGGTTTACTGCTAGCATTCGCCTATGTATTTGCTGTATTCTGGCTGTGTCTCTCAGGAGAGATCTATATCCGGTTCCTGTCGGCCTGCATTTCTTTGCTTCATCCATCTTGTCTAATTGGGTGGCTGTATATGTATGGGCCACATGTGGGGCATGCTCTGAATGGGCGTTCCTTTAGTCTCTGTTCTAAACTTTGCCTACCTATTCCCTCCTAAGGGTATTCTTGTTCCCCTTTTAAAGAAGGAATGAAGCATTCGCATTTTAGTCATCCTTCTTGAGTTTCATGTGTTCTGTGCATCTAGGGTAATTCAAGCATCAGGGTAATTCACTTATCAATGAGTGCATACCATGTGTGTTTTTCTGTGATTGGGTTACCTCACTCAGGATGATATTTTCCAGTTCCACCCATTTTCCCATGAATTTCATGAAGTCATTGTTTTAGATAGCTGAGTAATATTCCATTGTGTAGATGTACCACATTTTCTGTATCCATTCCTCTGTTGAAGGGCATCTGGGTTCTTTCCAGCTTCTGGCTATTATAAATAAGCCTACTATGAACATAGTGGAGCATGTGTCTTTGTTATATGTTGGGGCATCTTTTGGGTATATGCCCAAGAGAGGTATAGCTGGGTCCTCAGGTAGTTCAATGTCCAATTTTCTGAGGAACCTCCAGACTGATTTCCAGAATGGTTGTACCGGTCTGCAATCCCACCAGCAATGGAGGAGTGTTCCTCTTTCTCCACATCCTCACCAGCATCTGCTGTCGCTGGAGTTTTTGATCTTAGCCATTCTGACTGGTGTGAGGTGGAATCTCAAGGTTGTTTTGATTTACATTTCCTTTATGATTAAAGATGTTGAACATTGGGGTTGGGGATTTAGCTCAGTGGTAGAGCGCTTCCCTAGCAAGCACAAGGCCCTGGGTTTGGTCCTCAGCTCTGAAAAAAAAGAAAAGAAAAGATGTTGAACATTTGTTTAGGTGTTTCTCAGCCATTCGGCATTCCTCACCTGTGAATTCTTTGTTTAGCTCTGAACCCCATCTTTAATAGGGTTATTTGTCTCCCTGAAGTCTAGCTTCTTGAGTTCTTTGTATATTTTGGATATAAGCTCTCTATCAGTTGTAGGATTGGTAAAGATCGTTTCCCAATCTATTGATTGCCGTTTTGTCCTAACCACAGTGTCCTTTGCCTTACAGAAGCTTTGTAGTTTTATGAGATCCCATTTGTCGATTCTTGATCTTAGAGCATAAGCCAATGGTGTTTTGTTCAAGAAATTTTCTCCAGTGCCCATGTGTTCCAGATGCTTCCCCACTTTTTCTTCTATTAGTTTGAGTGTGTCTGGTTTGATGTGGAGATCCTTGAACCACTTGGACTTAAGCTTTGTACATCGTGATAAGAATGGATCGATCCGAATTCTTCTACATGCTGACCTCCAGTTGAACCAGTACCATTTGCTGAAAATGCTATCTTTTTTCCATTGGATGGTTTTGTCTCCTTTGTCAAAAATCAAGTGACCATAGGTTTGTGGGTTCATTTCTGGGTCTTCAATTCTATTCCACTGGTCTATCTGTCTGTCTCTGTACCAATACCATACAGTTTTTTATCACTATTGCTCTGTAATACTGCTTGAGTTCAGGGATAATGATTACCCCGGAAGTCCTTTTATTGTTGAGGATAGTTTTAGCTATCCTGGGTTTTTTGTTATTCCAGATGAATTTGCAAATTGTTTTGTCTAACTCTATGAAGAATTGGATTGGAATTTTAATGGGTATTGCACTGGATCTGAAGATCGCTTTTGGTAAAATGGCCATTTTTAGTATATTAATCCTGCCAATCCATGAGCATGGGAGATCTTTCCATCTTCTGAGGTCTTCTTCAATTTCTTTCTTCAGAGGCCTGAAGTTCTTTTTTTTTTTTTTTTTTTTTTTTTTTTTTGGGAGCTGGGGGCCAAACCCAGGGCCTTGTGCTTGCTAGGCAAGTGCTCTACCCGCTGAGCTAAATCCCCAACCCCTGAAGTTCTTATCATACAGATCTTTCACTTGCTTGGTTAAAGTCACACCAAGGTATTTTATATTATTTGGGATTATTATGAAAGATGTCGTTTCTGTAATTTCTTTTCTCAGCTTGTTTCTCTTTTGTGTAGAGGAAGGCTACTGATTTATTTGAGTTAATTTTATACCCAGCCACTTTGCTGAAGGTGTTTATCAGGTTTAGTAGTTCTCTGGTGGAACTTTTGGAATCACTTAAATATACTATCATATCATCTGCAAATAGTGATATTTTGACTTCTTCCTTTCCAATCTGTATCCCCTTGATCTCCTTTTGTTGTCTGATTGCTCTGGCTAGAACTTTGAGTACTATATTAGATAAGTAGGGAGAGAGTGGGCAGCCTTGTTTAGTCCTTGATTTTACTGGGATTGCTTCAAGTTTCTCTCCATTTAGTTTAATTTTAGCTACTGGTTTGCTGTATATGGCTTTTACTATGTTTAGGTATGGGCCTTGAATTCCTATTCTTTCCAAGACTTTTATCATGAAGAGGTGTTGAATTTTGTCAAATGCTTTCTCAGCATCTAATGAAATGATCATGTGGTTTTGTTCTTTCAGTTTGTTTATATAATGGATTATGTTGATGGTTTTCCGTATATTAAACCATCCCTGCATGCCTGGGATGAAGCCTACTTGATCATGGTGGATGATTGTTTTGATGTGCTCTTGGATTTGGTTTGCCAGAATTTTATTGAGTATTTTTGCATTGATATTCATAAGGGAAATTGGTCTGAAGTTCTCTTTCTTTGTTGGGTCTTTCTGTGGTTTAGGTATAAGAGTAATTGTGGCTTCATAGAAGGAATTCGGTAGTGCTCCATCTGTTTCAATTTTGTGGAATAGTTTGGATAGTATTGGTATGAGGTCTTCTATGAAGGTCTGAGAATTTTGCACTGAACCCATCAAGCCCTGCGCTCTATTTGGTTGGGAGTCCTTTAATGACTGCTTCTATTTCTTTAGGAGTTATGGGGTTGTTTAACTGGTTTATCTGTTCCTGATTTAACTTCGGTACCTGGTATCTGTCTAGGAAATTGTCCATTTCCTGCAGATTTTCAAGTTTTGTTAAATATAGGCTTTTGTTGTAGGATGTGATGATTTTTTGAATTTCCTCTGATTCTGTAGTTATGTCTCCCTTTTCATTTCTGATTTTGTTAATTTGGACACACTCTCTGTGTCCTCTCGTTAGTCTCGCTAAGGGTTTATCTATCTTGTTGATTTTCTCTAAGAACCTACTTTTGGTTCTGTTGATTCTTTGTATGGTCCTTTTTGTTTCTACTTGGTTGATTTCAGCTCTGAGTTTGATTATTTCCTGCCTTCTACTCCTCCTGGGTGTATTTGCTTCTTTTTCTTCTAGAGCTTTTAGGTGTGCTGTCAAGCTGCTGATATATGCTCTCTCCTGTTTCTTTCTGCAGGCACTCAGAGCTATGAGTTTTTCTCTTAGCACAGCTTTCATTGTGTCCTATATATAGGTTTGGGTATGTTGTACCTTCATTTTCATTAAATTCTAAGAAATCTTTAATTCTTTCTTTATTTCTTCCTTGACCAGGTTATCATTCAGTAGAGCATTGTTCAACTTCCATGCATATGTGGGCGTTCTTCCCTTATTGTTGTTGAAGACCAGCTTTAGCCCGTTGTGGTCTGATAGGACGCATGGGATTATTTCTATCTTTCTGTATATATTGAGGCCTGTTTTATGACCAATTATATGGTCAATTTTGGAGAAAGTACCATGAGGTGGTAGGAAGAAGGTATATCCTTTTGTTTTAGGATAGAATGTTCTATAAATATCTGTTTAGTCCATTTGGTTCATGACTTCTCTTAGTCTGTCTACGTCTCTGTTTAATTTTTTTTTCCATGATCTGTCCATTGATGAGAGTGGGGTGTTGAAATCTCCTACTATTATTGTGTGAGGTGCAATGTGTGCTTTGAGCTTTAGTAAGGTTTCTTTTTTGTATGTAGGTGCCCTTGTATTTGGAGCATAGATATTTAGGATTGAGAGTTCATCTTGGTGGATTTTTCCTTTGATGAATATGAAGTGTCCTTCCTTATCTTTTTTTGATGACTTTTAGTTGAAAATCGATTTTATTTGATATTAGAATGGCTACTCCAGCTTGCTTCTTCAGACCATTTGCTTGGAAAGTTGTTTTCCAGCCTTTAACTCTGAGGTAGTGTCTATCTTTATCTCTGAGGTGTGTTTCCTGTAGGCAGCAAAATGCTGGGTCCTCATTTCGTATCCAGTTTGTTAATCTATGTCTTTTTTATTGAGGAATTAAATCCATTGATGTTGAGAGATATTAAGGAATACTGATTGTTGCTTCCTGTTATATTCGTGTTTTGATGTGAGATTATGTTTGTGCTTGTCTTCTCTTTGTTTTGTTGCAAAATGATTAGTTTCTTGCTTTTTCTAAGGTATAGCTTGCCTCCTTGTGTTGGGCTTTACCGTTTATTATCCTTTGTAGGGCTGGATTTGTAGAAAGATATTGTGTAAATTTGGTTTTGTCATGGAATATATTGATTTCTCCATCTATGTTAATTGAGAGTTTTGCTGTATACAGTAACCTGGGCTGGCATTTGTGTTCTCTTAGGGTCTGTATGACATCTGTCCAGGATCTTCTGGCTTTCATAGTCTCTGGTGAGAAGTCTGGTGTGATTCTGATAGGTCTGCCTTTATATGTTACTTGACCATTTTCCCTTACTGCTTTTAATATTCTTTCTTTATTTTGTGCATTTGGTGTTTTGACTATTATGTGACAGGAGGAGTTTCTTTTCTGGTCCAATCTATTTGGAGTTCTGAAGACTTTTTGTATGTGTATGGGCATCTCTTTCTTTAGGTTAGGGAAGTTTTCTCCTATAATTTTGTTGAAGATATTTACTGGTCCTTTGAGTTGGGAGTCTTCACTCTTTTCTATACCTATTATCCTTAGGTTTGATCTTCTCATTGTGTCCTGGATTTCCTGTATGTTTTTGGGCCATTAGTTTTTTTCCATTTTACATTATATTTGACAATTGTGTCAATGATTTCTATGGAATCTTCTGCTCCTGAGGTACTCTCTTCTATCTCTTGTACTCTGTTAGTGATGCTCATATCTGCAGCTCCTTGTCTCTTCCTTTGGTTTTCTATATCCAGGGTTGTCTCCCTTTGTGTTTTCTTTATTGCTTCTATTTCCATTTTCAATTCCTTCACCTGTTTGATTGTGTTTTCCTGTAATTCTTTCAGGGATTTTTGTGTTTCCTCTCTAAGGGCTTCTACTTGTTTACTTGTGTTTTCCTGAATTTCTCTAAGGGAGTTATTTATGTCTTTCTTAAAGTCCTCCATCATCATGATCAAATGTGATTTTAAATCTAGATCTTGTTTTTCTGGTGTGTTTGGATATTCAGTGTTTGCTTTGGTGGGATAATTGGGCTCTGATGATGCCATGTAGTCTTGGTTTCTGTTGCTTGGGTTCCTGTGCTTGCCTCTTGCCATCAGGTTGTCTCTGGTGTTACCTTGTTCTGCTATTTCTGACAGTGGCTTGACCATCCTATAGGCCTGTATGTCAGGAGTGCTGTAGACCTGTTTTCCTGTTTTCTTTCAGACAGTTATGGGAACAGAATGTTCTGCTTTCAGGCGTGTAGTCGTTCCTGTCCACTGGCTTTTAGTTGTTCCTGTGGGCATGTGTCCTGAGTCCAGGCAGGTCACTTGGAGCAGAAAAGTTGGTCTTACCTCTGGTGTCAGGCCTGAAGTTGCTCCTCAGGGCTGGGTTTCAGGTCTCCGAGAGGGCAGCAACCAGAAGGGCCTGCCCCTAATTCTGGGTCCCTGTACACAGGGTGCCCTGATGGCACTAGGTGTTTTCCTCTAGAGTCAGAAATGTGGGCAGAGTGTAGTCTCCTCTGGTTCCCCAGGTGTGTCTGTCCCTCTGAAGGTCTAGTTCTCCCTCCCATGGGATTTGGGTGCATGGAGCTGTTTGACCGGGTCCATTCAGATCCGGGTGCAATCTGGACCGCAGGGATCCTGCAGCTTGACTGCCCCTATCTTCCGGTTCCCAGAGGCCCTATACAGTTTCCTCTTGGACCAGGGATGCTGGCAAAGGTGGGCAGAACTGGCAGTCTCTCCTGCCCTGCAGTCTTAGGATTGCCCACACGTCTGGGCGATGAGCTCTCTCTCCCACAGGGTTCGGGAATTAGAGTTGTATCTTGTCTAAACTAGTGTTGTTTGGGTCCCTCCTGGTACTTATAGCTGAATCTAATCATAGTTAAAATGTTAGTTTCTGAGGACTATAAAATAATGATGATTAACATTAAACGATTTGAAAATCAACACACCTACATTTATGACATTATGCAATTTCAATTGGTTAAAAGAATGAAATTTCATCAATAATTCAGGCTCATCTTCAACAGGCCTTCACCCCCTTAGTATGAAATGGTTTAAATTCCTTCCAAAAGTCAGATTCTCCTTCTAGCTCCTATCAGTCATGTTTCCTACTGAACTCTTTCTCCATTGTGGAACTAAACACCCTCACTCTCTCAGTTGCCAAGACAGAATAGGACCCACACTAGATTGTTCCCCTTCCTTACACCCATCCCTCTCTGGACAGTCACTTGCGCCTGAGGATTCTGCCTTCCTGCATTGGCTAGAGACCCTTGCACTTCCTTATTTCATGCTGTTCTTCTGGCTGAGTTTTAACATTCTTTCTTCTAGCAATATTCCAGCAAGATCATCTAATATGGCCTAGCTGCCCATGGTTTCAACCTACCCTTTGGGTACAACTCCTCCCTAGCTGTAGAGATATTTCTGAATCACAGTTCTGAAGATGCCGTTGATCTCACAGTGAAACTCTCTGGTGGCCTGACAGAGTGTCCAGGATAAACCTGAGCACCCTGCATGTGCAACTGCCCCGCTGTGTCCAGAAGACACTGTTTACTTGTGTTAGCCAGGGCCTCTGACTCTTACATTCCTTCTGCCCCCTCATTTGCAATGACCTTGACCTTTAGGAGGACAGAATGTCTAAAATCAATTATTTTAAAGGTAAGTGTTATGGTGGATTAATCCGGCAGCTGTATTTCTTTACCTTTGCTAATTCCCAATAACCACATGGAGAAACCAAGATTTATTTCGAGCTGTATCTCAATCCTGGGCAGTGAAGTGATTTATAATAACCCCCTAAACTAATCTGACTACTCCCAGCCCCATCCTGAGATACTTGTATGTTATTACTGATCTTCCTCTTTGGGCTTCAGATGCTATCTCTTTGGACCCTTTCCTCCTCATGCCAATCTGAATCTCTCTCTCCCTCTCATCTCCCCCTGGCTGGTGGGCATCCCGCCCTATTTTGTCTTCTGTCCAGCCATTGGGTGATCAGCATTTATTGATAAGGCAGAGAATACATGGCAAGAAAAACAACCCAGATGTCCCACGACAGAAGAATGGATACAGGAAAAGTGGTTCATTTACACAATGGAATACTATGCAGCTATTAAGATGGAGGACATCTTGAGTTTTGCAGACAAATGGGTGGAAGTAGAAAATATCATACTGAGTGAGGTAACCCAGTCACAAAAGGACATGCACTGTATGTTCTCACTAACAAGTGGATATTAGCACCCCTCCCCACCCCCCAAAAAGAAAAGAAACACCCAAGTACAGAATACCCAAGATACAGTCCACAGAACTCAAAAAGGTCAACAAGCTAAAGGGCCCAAGGGAGGACACCTCAGTCCCACTTGGGAGAGAGAAGAAAGCAACCACAAGGGGGAAGAGAGGGAAGGAACTGGGAGGGAAAGGGGACTGGGGAGGAGGGAACATGATCTGGTATTGGGTTGGGGAAAAGGACTGAAGGCCTGAGGGCCAGCAGAAAGAATGGAAACAGGCGACCTTGGGAGGAAGAGGTTGGGAGGACCCTTCAGAATGTACCAGAGACCTGGGAGATGAGAGACTCACAGGACTTAAAGAAGAGGACCCTAGATGAAATCCCTACAGTGGTGAGAGGGAACTTGTTGAGCCCACCTCCAGCAGAAAGACAGGGCATCAAGTGAGGGATAGGGTTGCTATCCCACGGTCAAAGCTCTGATTCATAATTGTCCCTGTCTGAAAGAAATGCAGGGATGGAAATGGAGAAGAGACTGAGGAAAAGAAGGTCCAGTGACAGACCCAAAGGGGGATCCAGCTCAAGGGGAGGCTGTAAAACCTGACACCATTACTGAGGCTATGGGGCACTTACAAAAAGGGACCTACCCTGACTGCTCTCTGAAAGACACAACAAGCAGCTGAAAGAGTTGGATGCAGATATGTGCACCCAACCAATGAACAGAAGCTGCTGACCCCTCTGTTGAAATAGGGGAAAGCTGGAGGAAGCTGAGGAGGAGGGCAATCCTGTAGGAGGGCCACCAGTCTCAATTAACCTGGACCCCCGAGATCTCTCAGACACTGGATCACAGCCAGGCAGCCTACACCAGCTGAGATGAGGCCTCCAACACATATACAGCAGAGGACTCCTGGGTCTGGGTTCAGTCAGAGAAGATGCACCTAACCCTCAAGAGACTGGAGGCCCCAGGAAGTTTAGAGGTCTGGTGAGGTGGGGGGAGTGGGGACATCCTTGTGGAGCCAGGGGAGGGGGGATGTGGGATGTGGAACAGTTAGAGGGTGGACCAGGAGGGGAACAAAATCTGGAGTGTAAAAATAAAAAAATAAAGATAATTGTGTGCATAAACTTAGGACAGGAGCATCTTGACATATGCATTGCAATGCCATGTCTGGGTTGATAGGAAGACAGAGAAATCTGCATTTGAATAACACAAGGGTAACCTTTACACACTGCACAAAACCTTTATGCCTACAAGGGTGTGAAAAAGATGTCCCACTTAAGGCTGGCTGAGCACTCTAACCCTCACAGTATAAATTGTCTGACGCTCTGAATAAAGTTGGCTGTCGTAAGAGACTTTAGCACTTCTCATTTACTGACTCCATTCTCCCAGGTCCCACGGCCTCTAGAGAGGTGACAGGCATGAAGTCCTTACTTAGCTGATAAACTATTGGCAATCAAAAGCTGCTGAGGTGGGGAGAGCCGGTTTTCTCTAGGAGTATATGTAGTCCCTGGTAAATTGACCAGAATCCAGTGAGAGGTTGGACAGCCAGAAAGACATGGCTGGCACAAAGTGGGCTGGAGAGGTTTTGTTTGCATTGTTGTTGTTGTTAGTTTCTTTTTAAAGTGCACAAAGTTGAATAGACAGGGGAAAGGGAGTAGATCTGGAAGGGATATGATCGTGTGTGTGTGTGTGTGTGTGTGTGTGTGTGTGTGTGTGTGTGTGTGTGTGTGTGTCCAAATCATTCAGAAACTATATTAATCATATTAATTAAAGCAAGGGGAGAAAAGGCAGCCACTGACAGAATTCCATGATTGGGTGACAGTATAATAACAATTTTAGAAAAGCGTTTGGTCTTACTCTCACCTGTCTCCCTGACCTCTCTGTGTGGATGCTGGCATGTACCCTAACTCCACCGTACTGAGTATCTTCTTCTCCCAACACAGGTCATACACACAGCCTTGTCCACAGCATTTGGATGTAGCCTTGAAAGTCAGTCCCCTTCACTCTTCTCCCCAGTCTGTCTCTCTCTTCTCTCCTCTTCTTCTTCCAGGCAACTCCAGTCTCCTATCTAACTTAGCTGCTTAGCGTCTGTGCCCCAAATGACCTAACCCTCTGTGAACACGTCACTCTATCTGATGCCCTGGAACTCTTCGATCGACTGAGCCATTTCATTGCCATTAAATGAAGAGCATCTTGGGGATAAAACCGTCCTCCCCACCCTCTTCGAGCTCCCTTGAGCACGGCACAGTGTCTATAGTGGAGTGGGTCCTGGATCCAATATGAGGCACAGGCAGGCAGGAGACACCCAGAGGCCCATCCATACCCTACCGTCATGGCCTGCCAACAGCGGGAACCACTAGGATGAACAAGTGTGTGGCGGACAGAGAGAAGCAGAAGGGTCTGAGCACTCTGAAGAGAGGCAGAACAGGAGATGAGAGGGTGAGGAGAAATAAATAGTCTACTGTGAGTAGCCTGCCCACGCTGCCTTGAGAGCCGTGTCTGAGTCTGTGGCTATACAGAAGTAGGGGTCTGTGTTGATATCTGTGGCACCAAAGTCCATGTGGACATCCCTGGTCTGGGGTGCCTCTGGGGACCATATTGATGCCCAAGGGCTCTGCAGAGCTGGCCCTGCCCCTCCCCATCCGGAGGCGTGGCACCCAGGAGAACAGGAGAGCTGGCCCTGCCCCTCCCCATCCGGAGGCGTGGCACCCAGGAGAACAGGAGAGCTGGCCCTGCCCCTCCCCATCCGGAGGCGTGGCACCCAGGAGAACAGGAGAGCTGGCCCTGCCCCTTCCCATCCGGAGGCGTGGCACCCAGGAGAACAGGAGAGCTGGCCCTGCCCCTTGTCGGCTGTATCATTGGGTGAGCTAACCAGGGCAGTGCCGGAGAGCTCACCCTGGTGCCATGGGTGCAGGAGAGCTGACGGGCTGATGAACTCAGCTACCCGCCAGGCCCAGATCCAGGCTCACCCCAACATTGACCCCATCTATGAATTGCTGGAGCATGGGAAAGGACCAGTCCTGCCGATCCAAAGCTGCAGGATCTCCATGGCACACGGCAATAGCAGGATGTCGGAGAGGAATCCCAGTGAAGGTCCAGTATTGATAGGATAAGCAGACTCTAGAGGCCTTGAACCAGACCAAAGAATGACTCATTGTGATGAATATTTGCAAATAAAGCTGTGTGGACAAAAGGGTGTACTGTGGGAGATACTGTGATGTTGAGTAAGGTGTTTTTGTTGTTTTGATTTTTGTTTTGTTTTTTATTTTCTTTTGAGGAGGTTCAAGGGCAGAGAGCAGATACAAAGGGAAGAAGAGATGAGTGGGATGGGGGTGGTGCATGATGTGAACTTCACACAGAATCGGTACAAAGTTTTAAGTTGTCACCTGTGGGTAGGCAGGGAAGGTAACAACTGAAGCAGAAAGCCGATGGTCTGCACGGGGACTGACAGCTAAGCTGACTTCCTCAATGACAAGTGAGCATAGGTTAATAACATCTGCCCTCGACTCAGCTGATCCGGCCACTCTTGCTGATGGAGAAAAGATACCAAACGGAACAAAGGTCAAGGACCTGGAGCTGCAAGGTTATTCCAAGTTTGCTTCTGCTCTAGAGAGCTGAGCGTAATTATCCAGAAAGGCAAACAGAGGCCCCCGTTGATAGTCCCTCAGCTTCCATTAATAACGTCAGCCTTCAACACAGCTGATTAAGCTCATTATGTTACAGAGGAACCATTGTAAGGCTGGTATCCAGACGCGTGTTACCTATTTTAGAGTTTAGGACATCGAAGCTCAGAAATGTTAGAAGTCTGTGCTCATCTGAAGGTCACTAAGTGAAATCAGACCCCAAAACCACGCGCTGTGTCCGTACAGTAGTACATTACCATCCACAAAGAAAGAAGACTGAGCTGTGCCAGCCACCAAGTAGACGAATTAGCCAGCAAGAGTGAAGAAAGTGAAGTTTGCCCCCACCCTGACCTCCTTTTATCTGGGATGGTACTGCAAACTTTTGCCCATTTACAATAACTTGATTAAAAAAAAATCCTTTAAAGGGATGCTGTGGTTGTTTGACTAAGCTTGGCCCATGGAAAATGGCACTATTAGGAGGTGTGGTCTTGTTGGAGGAAGTGTGTCACTGTGTAGGCAGGGCTTTGAGGTTCTGTGCTCAGGCTCTGCCCAGTGCAGAAGAGACTCCGAGCTGCCTGAGAGACAGTCTTCTCCTGGCTGCCTTACAATCGAGATGCAGAACTCTCAGCTCCTCTGGCACCATGGCTGCCTGGGCACTGCCATGCTTCCTGCCATGATGATAATGGACTGGTCCTCTGAACCTATAAGCCAGCCCCAATTAAATGGTGTCCTTTATAAGTGTTGCTTTGGTCATGGTGTCTGTTCACAGCAGTGGAAACCCTAACTGAGACATAAGCCAAGTCGTTTATCTCTTAGTTGATTACAGATCCAATCAAATTGACAACCAAGGTTAACTGGCTCAAGTCATATCTCTTTCCGTTATGCTTAATTTCTAAGTGAAAACAAGAGGGTATATTTCACATTCAAATTACAATACGGGGTCCATACCCTTACTGTATAAAGAATTTCTGTGAACCAGTGAGAGAAGGCCAATGAGCCTCTAGAAAATTCTATAAGAATTTGAGTAGACATACACAAAAGGACCTATAAGTAACTTCTTACATCAAATATTCTTAAGTGTGCTTCATACTTAGAGACGGTACAAAATGAAACTGTTACAAAATATCATTTCCCCTATTGTATGGCATTCCTGCTTAAAAAAACTTTAAAAAGTACTTGGAGAAAATAACATCAAACAAATACAAGAAATTACAAGAATAGAAACCAACAAAACCACCGTGAAGTATTTAAGTGTAAAATCTAAATGCTTTAGGTGTGGTTGGGGCATAGCCTGGTGAGCAAACCGCTGTATGATTTGTGGGGAAATATTACTCTGTTAGTTGACAATAACTGCAGTGAGCTTAGAGTGAAGAACAGCTTTTGTATGCTCCCGTTCTCATGAAAATGTTTTTTTTTTTTTTTTTTTTCCGGAGCTGGGGACCGAACCCAGGGCCTTGCGCCTCCTAGGCAAGCGCTCTACCACTGAGCTAAATCCCCAACCCCATGAAAATGTTTTTAATTAGTGACACAAACTCCAGTTTTACAATCTGAAACGGTTTCGGAAACAAAAGCAAAGGAGGCTTCTCACTGAGGTTGAGGAAACGGGATCCAGCTTCTGGACGATGAAGCTTCTTTACCCCATAAATGGAGGAAGCGCCTTTGGGGTCCCATGTGGCTCCATTTTAATCCTTTCTGAGGAGACAACAGAGTCAGAGTCTTGAACAAATCTCTGACCTTTCATTCTCTATTGTAAAAATGAGGCAGCAAGAGCTCCTCCCCATGGTTTGGGGACATGAGGCTGGCACGCATCACTGCAGAAGAGCTGTCCTTGATTCAGGTCCATTCTCTTCTGCTTTCTCCCCCTCCTCTCCTGATGATTAAGACAAGAAATAATAGGACCGTAGCAGGGCTAAAGGAATGGAATCCAGGAAGTTCCATGGCACCTCGAATAGTAGGAGGCCAACTGAGGGACCAGAACAAGAGCCATGGCCAAGAGTCTAGTCATGGCTGGAGCCTCATCCAGGACCAAAGAGGGTCATGAGTCACTCCAGAGACCAAGATGTGCAGTGCTCAGGCAATGGGCCACAGAGCTGCTGGGATGGGGTTGGGTACTTCTTACCAGCTTTGTTTCTTATGTAGGGGAACTGCTCTGAGAGGCTCCTGAAAACTCAAAGGAAGGCAGTTCAGTGTCAAGTGAGAGGAGAGTCAGTCTCGTCCCCATACCCCCGCTTCTTCCCCTCCCTCCATCCCCCATGAGGCAACATCTGTAAAAGGCCAGAAATCTCATCCCACAGCTGCAGAAGGAAGGAGAATGATTATCCCTCTCCCTAGAGCCGAGGCCAAGCTGTGAGGAGACCCCTGTGACCTATGCATGAGCTAATTGGAATGTTTCTTAGGACAATAGGTAAGTCGGGAGGTCTCTGAGAAGAAACAAGAAGTTCTATCCTGGCTTCAAAGAGCCCGTGGCTGGGCCACACTACAGCCAGAAATAGGCTCTCTGATTCCGCCCTCGGCCCCCTCTGCCCTTCTGTCTGTCATCATGGTGTTCACTCCATTGCTGCGCCCTTAAAGCTACTCTCTCCTCTAGGTTCACTGCAATAATGTTGCTTCCTACCTACCCACCCAGCATGGACATCTTTTTTTATGTTTTTTTAAATGTAAGATTAATTTTTTTGGTGAAAACTTAATCTTTACACAAAATTACAGACATGCACATTTAAACAGAAAGCTGTTTTAACCTATCAGAGTATGAGAGCTGAGTAAAGTTGTGAATACTGTGGTGTGTGTGCCTTTACAATGTTTCACTGATTTCACTGAACTAAAATTTGAAGCAGACCCCTCTGAGAGAAATCCAGAAACACAAACCATTAGGCGGCCTACAGAGCTCCACTCCCTCTGTTACCCCAGATCCAATCCTCAGCTCTGCAGCAGAACACCCATGGCAGCCTTCCTTGCCCCCTCCAACTCCCCAGCTCCCACTTCCTGGGGGATTCTACAGATCTTGGTCTTCAAACCTTCTAACCTCCCTCACCCAACTATGCTCTAGCCCCTCATTCCATCAGGACTCCAACCCCACCCCCCTACTCCCACCCCTGTTAACACAAGGACTGCTCCTCCCAGCACAAGCAGACCGAGTGATCGACACTTCTACTTTTGCTCCTCCAGGTCCAATCCACCAGTCTCATCCCCAGCTCTATAACACAGAAAGGCTTCTGTGATTTCCCCTTCCCGCTCTGACCCCATCTTCAACTGATCATAAAGACCTTCTTCCCCAAACTTCCCTCCCCCAACTCATCCTAGGATCCCAGCCTCCAGCATCAGCAGGCGCTCCCTTTGAACACACTAGGTGAGCAGGCCAGGAAAAGTGGCAACACACAACCATCACACATCCAGAGCGGAAACAGAAACTAAGGAACAAAACACCCACCCAACAAAGACATGTCCAGAATTCAGCACCTAGAACTATAATCACCCCAATCCCAGGTGTTTAGATGTCACTGTAAAATCACAATCACAGCCAGGGAATAGGTCTCTACCAGAGCCTAGCTATCCTACCATAGCAGGTCCTGAATATTCCAACAAAGCTGAAGCAAAAGACCTTAACACCACCTGTATGAAGATGACAAAGGTCTTTAAAGAGGAAAGGAATTAAAAATTCCCTCATAGAAATCACAATAAGTGGAAGGAAACAAATAAAGCTTTTGACCTGAAAATGGAAATAGATTATCAATAGAAAACACAAATTGAGGGAATTCTGGAAATGAAAATTTTAGGAATTCAAACAGGAACCACAGAGGTAAAATTTCCCAACCAGATTACAAGAGATGGAAGAGAGAATCTCAGGCTTTGAAGGTTCGATAAAAGACATGGATACATAGGGCAAAGAAAATATTAAATCTGAAAAACTCCTGATGTAAAATATACAAGAAATATGGAACACTGTGAAAAGATTGAACCTAAGAAACATAGAAATAGAAGGAGAAGAATTCCATCTCTAAGACCTCAACATAAAACCAGAAATACTGAACCTGATAAAGGATAAAGTAGGGCTAGCCTTGGACACATTGGCACAGGAAATGACCTTCTCAACGGAACACGATAGCATAGGCACCAAGATCAACAGTTAATAAATGGGACCTCATGAAACTGAAAAGTTTGTGTAAGGCAAAGGACAGTGTTGTTTGGGCAAGGCTGCAGCCCACAAAATAGGAAAAGGTTTTTACCAATTCCTAATCCAACAGAGAGCTAATATTCAAAATATATACGGAACTCAAGAAAGTAGATATCACAAAACCAAATAGACCAGTTTAAAATGGGGCACAAATCTAAACAGAATTCTCAATCAAAACTCAAATGGATGGGAAACACTTAATAAGTCAATATTCAGAGAAATGCAAATCAAAACTACTTTGAGATTTGATTTTACACCTGTCAAAATGGCTAAGGTCAATAACACATGTGCAGCTCACGCTGGGGAGGGTATAAAATAAGGGGGTCCTCATCCATGGCTAATGGGAGTCCAAACTTGTACAGACAGTATGGAAATCAGAAGGTTGGGAATTGATCTACCCCAAGGCCCAGATACCCAGAGGACACTCCATCCTACCACAGGGACATTTGCTCAACCACGTTTATTGCTTCTTTATTCTTAATAGCCAGAAACTGGGAACAACCCATATGTACCTCAGTAGAAGAATAGATAAAGAAAATATGGTACATTTACACAATGGTGGATTACTTAGCTGTTGTTAAAAAAAATGACATCCTAAAATTTGCAGGCAAATGGATGGAACTAGAAAAACCAACCTGAGTGAGGTAATCCAGACCCAGAAAGACAAATGTGCTATATATTTGCTTCTATGTGGATATTAGCCATTTAGAATATGGCAACCAAACTACAATCCACAGACCCAGAGAGTTTGGTATAGAGGAAGAGTCTAGGCTGGACACCTGGATCTCCCTGGGAGGGGAAACAGAATTTTACAGGTGGAGTGGGAATGGGTGGGGACAAGAAGAGGGTTGGGTGGGGAGGGTGAGAGGAGATAGAGAGGAGAGATAATTCTGAGACAGAGATATGGAATTGAGGGGCATTTGAGGGGTGATATGCAAATCTAGTGCAAATGGAAATCTAAGATATCTGAAGGTCATCCTAATTAGGTTCCCCTCATAAGTGGGGATACAGAGTCCCAACTGGTCATCTCTTGCTACCCAATGAGCATTCCAGTACTGGGACTAGGCTGTACTCAAGTGACTTGTTGATCAAGTAGGTCCAATGGAAATCCCCAAACAACCCAGGCTGTTGCTAAGACAAAGGATGGCTCTCTGTAGACAGAGGGGGACCCTTTGCCAAAGACAACACCTACACAATTCATTGAACATGGAAAAGATTAGCTAGTGTTTATATGGGGCCATCTTCCCTACACTCAGGTATTTTGTTACAGGAAGGTACTCGGCAAGCTACCAAAAGAGAAACGTAAACCCCAGCCCAGCCACAAAATCTTTGACCTACACTCTTTCCTGCCTGCAACATATGACAGGGCAGTGGTTCTCAACCTATGGGTCACAACCCCTTAGGGGTCACCTAAGACCATAGGAAAACAGATATTTACATTGTGATTTCATAACAGTAGGAAAATTACAGTTATGAAGTAGAAATGAAAATAATTTTGTGTTGGGGGGGTCACCACGACTGTATTAAAAGGTTGCAGAATTAAGAAGGTTAAGAACCACTGTGCTAGAGGAAAGTACTTAGGAGAGGAGCAACCGATGTTGATTTGTCCTAAGGTCCACTCCACAAGTCAGAAGCCATACTTTAATACTTGACACTGCTTGGGTGACCAAGAACCAGGCTACATAAATCAGAGACCTAGGGTAAAACCAAACACTACTGGTCTAAAATATGTACGTGTGTGTGTGTGCGTGTGCGCATGTGTGTATCGATAAAATTACTCCTAATGGTCAGAGAAGTTTCCTTGGGCAGCAGACAGGAAGAGACGCAGAGACCCATAGCCAGGCATTGCACCAAGAGAGAGTCTGAATTAAAAGTCTCCATCAAGTCCTTCCCCTCAGAGCTCTGGAACCTTGCAGAAGGGATGGAAAGAGTATAGGAGTCAGAGGGGGTGGAAGGCACCAGGAGAACGAGGCCCTCCGAGTCAACTAAAGCAAGGCACATACAACCTCGCAGGTCCTGCCTGGGTCTGCACCAGGTCCTCTGTATTTTTTTTTTTTTTTTTTTTACAGCTATTAGCTTAGTGTTCTTCTGGGACTCCTGAGTGTAGTGATGAGTGGGTCTCTGAATCTTGTGCCTGCTTTTGGGGCTCTTTTCCTCCTGTGGGGTTGCCCTGTCCAACTATGATATGATGGTTTTTGTTTTATCTTTTTATATTTTATTTTATCATGTTTGGAAGAGAAAGAGAGAGGCAGGGGGAAGGAAGGGAGGGAGAGGAAGAAGAAAAGGAAGAAGAAGAGGGAGAGGGAGAGGGAGAGGGAGAGGGAGAGGGGAAGGGGGAGAGAGAAGGAGAATATTGTTACTATGCTTGCTTTACCTGGTCAGCTGTCTTTGAATTGTTAGGACAAGTTCACATTTGTCTGTCACACTGACGACTTATTCTTACCCATCGGCCTTTGACTCACTTTGTTCTCTGGGTGCTGGGTTTTGAACCCAAGACTTCATGCATGCAGCACGGCATCTTTCAGTTAGCATCATTTCAGCCCCCACCCATGACTTTTTATTAGCTATGTGTACATAAATCAGGAAGCAGTCCCACCAGCATCCCCAAAGGCCCTAGAACTGTCTAGAGCAGTGGTTTTTCAACTCTCCTAATGCTTCGATCCTTTAATACAGTTCCTCATGTTGTGGCGACCACTGACCATAAAAGTATTTTTCTTGGCATAATGCAAATAAATATCCACTGTGCAAGATATCTGATATTTGACCCAGGAAAGGGTTGTTCAACCCCAAGGGGGTTGAGACCCATAGGTTGAGAACCACTGTCCCTGAAATTCCCTTTTATTTCCTTTTAGCCTCTTCTCTGTTGCTGAGTTCTAATTTTATCTACAAATTTTGGTGAAGAAAATCTTCCCATGCTTGCTTCTCACACCAATTGCTATATTCCTTTGAGAATATTTTGGCATTCTTTCTTTTTTTTTCTTTTTTAGTCTTAACATATAAAGTCTTCCTTCACACAGAAGGCCAGTGACTGTTCACCTATATTTTCGTCAGGAATGCTTGACTGTGACACGTCACCCTCCCTGGAATCCACTTTGTGTGAGCTGGGGATTATAGTTTCCATCATTGTTTTGCCAGGAGCCCATCTCAGAAGAGATTTGGTTCCCAGGGGCCACAGCTAGGCTAACTGAACAGCTTCCTCAGGACAAGAGCCATGGGTTAGCTTGAGGAGAGGAGGGTTAGTCAGGACTGCCTACGCTGAGGACTCCAGAAAGCTCTATGATAGATAGGGAGTTTCAGCGTGAGCCGCATATTTTATACACACTGGACCCAGCTTTACAGATGACCTGAAGAGCGACAGGGAGCAGCTTGGCTAAACATCATCCCACCCGATGTGAAATGAATGAGCTAAGAAGTTAAAGGTCATTTCCTTAACCATGCAGCCTCAAAATGACAGTCTGACATTTTCTGGGAAAGGGGCCACAGAATTATTCACAGGCAAGCTAGCTGACAGTGCAGAAGGGAGGCTTGGAGGGCAGTTTGGCCACAAAGAACAAAACGTAAAATGGGCTAACCTAATGACAGGTAGAGATTCTAATGCTCTTTCTGCTCCTTAAAAATTACATGCCCTTTAAAAAATGTACCCGACCAAACTGTCATTTCCTAAAAGGCACAGAAAATACCTGACCCTCCATTTTACTGAGCATTGGGAAGTACCACATAAAGGCTCTTGACCCTGGGGTGGGCGGGTCCCTTGCATCCTACTTCCCTACAAGCTGGAGTGCTGAGGTGGACAGTGGGGACAGAGCTGGAGAGAGGGGACTGAGGTGGAGAGGGGACTGAGGTGGAGAGAGGGGACTGAGGTGGAGAGAGGGGACTGAGGTGGAGAGAGGGGACAGAGGGGGACTGAGGTGGAGAGAGGGGACTGAGGTGGAGAGAGGGGACTGAGGTGGAGAGAGGGGACTGAGGTGGAGAGAGGGGACTGAGGTGGAGAGAGGGGACTGAGCTGGAGAGAGGGGACTGAGGTGGAGAGGGGACTGAGGTGGAGAGGGGACTGAGGTGGAGAGAGGGGACTGAGGTGGAGAGAGGGGACTGAGGTGGGGAGAGAGGACAGAGGGGGAGAGAGGGGACGGAGGGGGACTGAGGTGGAGAGAGGGGACTGAGGTGGAGAGAGGGGACAGAGGTGGAGAGAGGGGGCTGAGCTGGAGAGAGGGGGCTGAGGTGGAGGGAGGGGGCTGAGGTGGAGAGAGGGGACTGAGGTGGAGAGAGGGGACTGAGGTGGAGAGGGGGACTGAGGGTGGAGAGGGGGGACTGAGGTGGAGAGGGGACTGAGGGGTGGAGAGGGGGGACAGAGGTGGAGAGAGGGACTGAGGTGGAGAGGGACTGAGGTGGAGAGGGGACTGAGGTGGAGAGGGACTGAGGGGTGGAGAGGGGGGACTGAGGTGGAGAGAGGGGACTCAGGTGGAGAGAGGGGGACTGAGGTGGAGAGAGGGGACTGAGGTGGAGAGAGAGGACAGAGGTGGAGAGGGGACTGAGGTGGAGAGGGGACTGAGGTGGAGGGGTCCACGAACTTTGACTGGAGACATGCCAGGGAGTGGGTGCATCTGCCCACTGCTGGAGATAGAACTGATTAAAGGGCAATGAGCAAAGCCCCTGCAGACACTGTTGAGAATTTTCCTTCTGTTTTCCTCCCTGAGGGGAAGGGAACATTGTGAGACTGCAGTGGGGAGAGCGTGGTCTTTGGGATCAAGCCAGGATCTGGATCCCAGCTCTGCTCTGTGAGACCTGAAGCCCATTTATTAACTTCTCAGTGACTTCAACTCCATCTCCCATGATGGAGAGACAGTGACACCTTGGTCAGAGTGTGGAACTGGACCACACAGCATGTAAAGGAAGCAGAGGGAGTCCTGGGACCAAGTGGGCAGGAGGGGATTCATCCTTGCCTTTTCTGTTCAGTGCTTCTGTTTTCCTTTCCCTGTTTATAAATAAATCCTATCTTTTTCCTTGGCCATGCTCGTGGTTTGAACCTCCTGTCACAGGAAGTTTTGAGGGGTGTCCTTAACAGTTCTGGAGAGTCTCTCAGCTGTTGGTGAGTGTAGCTTGGGAGGCTCGGGAGCATCAAAACCACCCTTTCAGAGGGTGAGTTTTAGAGAACTCACCATAGGTGGCAGCTAAGAGAGAGCGGGAGAAATGAGAGATCCAGTTAGTAGGAGAATGTCAGAGAAGCAGGCCCTCGACCTTCCTGAGGCTGTGACCCTTTAATACAGTTCCTCATGCTGTGGTGAACCCAGCCATTAAACTATTTCTTTTTTTTTGTTTTGTTTTTTTTTTTTGGTTCTTTTCCATTAAATTATTTCTGTTGCTACTTCATAATCGTAATTTTGCTACCGTTATGAATTGCAATGTAAATGTCTGTGTTCTCGACCTGCCTCTACCCACAGGGTGAGAACCACCGAAATTGGATAACATTGAGATGCTAGACTGGGATTCTTGAAAGAACTTTGGCAGAAACGGGGGTGAGGCACGGTGCAGAGCCAGTCAGTCTAGTCGATCCAACAGGGAGGCACACAAGAAACTTCTTTAACGTTGTCACATCCCCACCTACAGCCTGCAGGCAAATGTAGGAGACAACAGAATCGGAGAACGGACTTCTCTTCTGGCCTTCCTCGCCTCCAGCAAGGGCATCCTCAGAGCTACTGCCTGGGGTCCCTGCCCTATCTGACCAGTTTCCATCTCCTGTCCTCCCCATCATGGCCTCACACACATTGGGAAAGAACTCCACCCGTGCGAGCCCCTCATACTCTACACACCATTTCTACCGAGCCTTGTGAATCACGGTACGTTTAGCCGCAGCCCTGGCTTCTGCCTAGTGGGTTCCTACAGGGACTCTGAAGGGACTCTGGCCAGCCCAGGCCTCACAGGCTCGGCTTAGGCAGGCCTTGCCTTTCCCCCCATCCCCTCTGCTGGCTAAAAACCCATTAGATTGTATTGCTAGAGTCACCCATCAAGCTCTAGTCCTTTATTTGGCCACTTCCTCCTCCTGAGGATGACTGTCAAGGTCCAGCTATCAAAGTATTGAACTCCAGCAATCGAAAGCCCCCTCTGGCTCACCTAATTAACATGCCCAATCAAAGTACACCAAAGCATCCAACCCATCCTAGCGGAGACCTCCTTTTTTCTCTTCTTAAAAATTACACCCAAGTATAGTCTTTGGGTAGTGGCTTAGTCCTGGAAGCTCTGGTTGCTTGGCATTGTTGTTCATATGAGGTCTCAAGCCCCTTCAAGCTCTTTCAGTCCTTTCTCTGATTCCTTCAACGGGGGTCCCGTTCTCAGTTCAGTGGTTTGCTGCTGGCATTCGCCTCTGTATTTGCTGTATTCTGGCTGTGTCTCTCAGGAGAGATCTACAGCCTGCACTCCCCTGGGCTCCAACCTCATAGGTAGCAATGAATAGCCTAGTAAGAGCACCAGTGGAAGGGGAAGCCCTTGGTCCTGCCAAGACTGAACCCCCAGTGAATGTGACTGTTGGGGGGAGGGTAGTAATGGGGGGAGGATGGGAAGGGGAACACCCACACAGAAGGGAAGGGGGAGAGGTTAGGGGGATGTTGGCCCAGAAACTGGGAAGGGGAATAACAATCGAAATGTAAATAAGAAATACTCAAGTTAATAAAGATGGAAAAATAAAATTACACCCGCAAGTTCGTGCGCTGATGTTTTTCCTCCTGAGTCAGAGAGAGCAGCCACTTTAACTTTTCTTCTCTGTTTAATAAAAGATCTCTCCAAGAAAGCATGTGTGTGAGTGTGATTGGGGGGCGGGGTCACTCACTCCAGCTCCCATGAATGGGGAAGAATAAATTCATCCACACGCTGCCAAATGTCTCTGGTGGCAAGATAAGTGGGGAGTTTTTCCAGTAACTAAAGAGAAGAGAGAAACAGATCCGCTAAGAACATTAAAATCACGGAGATTTCACCTGGCTTCAAGTGTGGTTTTCAACAGTACTGACCTCTTTTTACTTACGTGGCAGTAAACTAATATTAAAGATACACAAGATTGATGTCCGGGTTAGCACAGGGCTTAAACATTTAGATGACACCTTTTTAAAGGGCCTATCTAAACATGACCTGTCAACAAAAGCAGCTGAATGCCCGGCAGGAGACCCCTGTAGTTTGTGTTGGCAGAGTCCAAACCAGGAAGTAATTGGACACAGATAAGCTGGTAAATGGTGCCTTAGAGGCTGAACTAAACCCGTGGGAGCTTGAGTGGGCAGTGATTTCCATACGACATTTCATCTATCCCAACACAGCCTAGGACATCTCAGATACCCAGCTCCAGGGACTCACCTGGCAATTCCTTTCTTAAGGAATTCTCATCATGATTGAAATGTAGGATTCTAGGGGGCAGAGACTTTCAGCCACCTCAATATCATGGGTGGGATTTTGTGGAGCCTAAAAAAAAATGGGAGAACATTTGCAATGAAGGTCATGGAGTCAATCTGTTAAATACAGGGTTAGATCCTGAGACACCACTTTTTCTTTTCAAAAAACAGCCTTGGAGAAGTCTATCTTTAAAGTCCCATGGAAATACAGTGCCGAAAATAAAGGCCGTGTGACAGAGGGCTTGCACTTTTGAATCCGAGTCACGTGTCCTTTGCATAGGCATCTGCCTGAGCATCAGCCCACCAGATGTTCTCTAGGTGACCAGGCTAGGTTCACCTCCTCCTTTTTCATCCGGGGAAACAGGACCAACCTTAGGTAAAAATAGCAAGAGGAATTTGTGTTTCTTTTAAAGATTTATTTATTTTTATTTTGTGGATATGAGTACACTGTAGCTGTCTTCAGACACACCAGAAGAGGGCACCAGATCCCATTACGGATGGTTGCGAGCCACCATGTGGTTGCTGGGAATTGAACTCAGGACTTCTGCTCTTAACTGCTGAGCCATCTCTCCAATCCTTGTGTTTCTTTTAAATGTTCCCCATGCTGAGGTTCCAATGGCAAATACCTTTGAGCCTGAAGTGAACCCTGATTTCAAATATTGATTATACTACCTGATAGTTACGATACATATGAAAGTAGCTGAATTTATGGATAGTTGGAATGGATACAAAGATTGGAGCCAACTCTTTATGGTTTTCCCCATTAAGTAAAAATGTAGATTTTATAATTAATGCAAGTGTATTCTACATTAAAATAAAATGACTGCTGTGTGATGAAACTTTTTCCCGGGGCAGTGCAACACACACATCTACCCCCCCACCCCCCCACCCCCCCACCCCCTCACCTCCCCGCACAGGGTGACCACGACAAACAAAAGCACAGACACCATTGTCTCAGTTAGGGTTTCCATCACTGTGGAAGAGACATGATGACCAAGGCAACTCTTATAAAGGAAAATATTTAATTAGGGCTGGCTTATAGGTTTAGAGGTTCAGTCCATTATCATCAGGGCAGGAAGCATGGGGCTGGAGATGGAGCTGAGAGTTCTAAATCTTTTTTTTTTCTTTTTCTTTTTTTTTAAAGATTTACTTTATTTATACGAATACCCCATAGCTGTTTTCAGACGCACCAGAAGAAGGCATCAGATCCCATTACAAATGGTTGTGAGCCACCATGTGGTTGCTGGGATTTGAACTTAGGACCTCTGGAAGAGCAGTCAGTGCTCTTAACCACTGAGCCATCTCTCCAGCCCGAGAGTTCTAAATCTTTTTTGTTTTTTTTTATTAACTTTGAGTATTTCTTATTTACATTTCGAGTGTTATTCCCTTTCCCGGTTTACGGGCCAACATCCCCCTAACCCCTCCCCCTCCCCATCTTTATGTGTGTTCCCCTCCCCGAGAGTTCTAAATCTTGATTTGGCTGTAGCCAGGAGAAACTGATTTTTTTCTGCAGTGGGTGGAGCTTTAAAGCCCACCCCCACAGTGATGCACTTCCTCCAAAAGGCCACACCCACTCCAACAAGACCACGCCTCCCACGGACCAAGATCATTCAAGCTACCACAACCAACAAAGTCCAATTTGGTGAAGCGTAAGTTCTGGTGTATTTTTTTTTTCCACGTGTTTGTTTGTTTACATCCTGGTCTCTGACCCCTCCCAGTCTCCTCCTCACAAGTCCCTCCCTCCATCCTCAACCCCCTCTCTCTGAAGGTGGGACCTTCCTTCCATCCCCCACCCCCCCACCTCCCACCCCCCACCCCCATTCACCCCACCCCACTCCCTCCTTGTATTCCTCCACCCTGGCACATCAAGTCTCTGCGGAGCTAGGTGAATCCTTTCCCACTGAGGCCAGACAAGGCAGCCCAGCCAGGGGAACAGATTCCGTAGACAGGCAACGGAAGCATGAGTTTTTATCAGAGTACTTAGAGGACTGTGGGTGAAGGATTAATTATGGGAGCAGAAATGACTCCAAGACAGCTGCATCACTGAAGCCTACCCCAGCACGGGTGACAGCTCAGCAGAACCTGAGAACCTAAAGCACACAGATTGAAAAGTCCTTTCCGATGCTTCTTTGCTCCCAACCTCTTCCAGGCCGCCGGTTTCATCTAAGCCCGTTTTGCAGCTTGGCTTGTCTGAAGAGAAGCCCTCAGCAATTGCTGTTTGCTTTGGCAGGGAGGGGCATGTGGAATTCTGTTTACCTTTGAGCTTCCCTACAGCGTGGGGTGTTTCCACCTGGTGAAAACTAATGCAACAATCACCTTGACACACAAAAACTTATCTCCCATCCATTGTTCACTATATAGAAAACAACCGATGGGTTCTAGAAACTGTACCAGATACTAGAGGAAGGAGAACTAGATGCGGTTTTTGCCTTCACATAGCCTGGATGGATAGCTAGAGTAGAAATGGTATTGGGCTAGACAGCAAAGTGTAAACTGTATCAGTGTTTCTAAGGAAAAGCACAGAGCACTGCCTCTGTGCACAGGCGGGACAATTCCTTAAGGACTAGTTCCGGAATTATGGTAAATGGCTCTTCCTTCAGACCTTGTCTGCTCTGTCCTTGTGGAAAGTAGGAATGCGTTCTTCCCTTCTGCAGCAATGTGTCTTTTAACAAGGACTACGTAGAAGCGATAACCATTTCCTTAGTGTTCAATTCCAAAGACAAAGCCAAGGAAAGGATTTTTTAGGTCCAAGGTAGGGGAGGAGGATTTGCCAAACCACAGTCCTGATAATAGTTATCTTAATTAGGATTCTGTCCAGGTAAACAGAAACCTAAAGGGAAGTTTCTGTTTACCCGAAAGCTCCCTTAATCTGCCCCACGAAGGTAACCTTGCTTCAGGCAAGGTTTTCTGGTCAATCTGAACAGCTTGTGTCAGCCCAAAGACCACCACCACCACCCCCCCCACAACCTCCACCTCACCCCCCCCCACCCCACCCCACCCCACCCCCCCACCCGGCTGACTGTCATAAAACCCTCACTTTCCAACCAGTTTGCTTCTCTCTCAAGAGACGGGCTTGGCGATTTGATTCCCAATAAACCTTTCTTTCTACCCATGGAGTGGTCAGTGGTGGCTTCCTTGCACCCTCACTGACAGAAGGAAAGGTGGGGAAGGAGCACAGTCCTGTCTGATGAGCAGCGGTCCCTCCAGCACAGCACTAGCTGAACAGAGGGCTATCGCCGACTCCTGCAGTCCTTTCTCTGGGCTGTTTATCCACCGTCAAATCCAGTTAGAACTAGAAAGGGCCACAATGGTCTTCAACTTTTGTTGTGGTTTTTGTTTGTTTGGGGTTTTTCTATGTTTTCGTTTGGTTTTAGATTTGTTTACTTTTAGGTCAGGCATGAGGTGCACACACCTTTAGTCCTAGCACTTGGGGGGTAGGGAAGGTGGTTCTCTGTGAGTTTGAGGCCAGCTTGGTCTACATAGTGAGTTCCAGGACAGCCATATTTTGACCTCTACCTGTTCAGGAGCATAGGCACATCCACCAGCATAGTCATGTGTATGCAACACACATGGGTACAGGACAGACTCATAACACACAGAGAATAAAGTGAGGGCTAGAGAGGTGGCTCGGTTGGTAAGAATGCCCATGTAAACATACTTGGCGTGGCCCTGCACATCTGGACTGCAGTGCTGGGGGTTGTACAGAGACAGTAGCATTGCTAGACCTTTCTGGTCCCCATCCTGGTCCTGACTCAGTAGGGAATGATGTCTCAAAGGATACATGACGTCCAACTCTAACCTATACACATATACCACACTCCCACACAGGCACACACATACAGAAAAAGTTAGGATGAGAGTAAATTATGAACATTTAAGGTCAGTGAAACAATTACGTATTAACCAATGCCATAGGATGCTTTCTGTGACCTATTTATATAGAAAATGGGCCTGTTTGTGGGCTTATAAGTTCAGATCCTTCATCCAACATTATACTGGATGTTCCCAAGAGATTGTTTTTCACATGAAATTAGCATTTAAGTTGGTAGATGTGCATGCGTGTGTGTAAGCGCATATGTGTGTGTGTGGTGTGTATATGTGTGTGTGTGTATGTATGTATGTGTGTGTGTGGTGTGTATGTATGGTGTGTGTATGGTGTGTGTGTATGTGTGTGTGTGCGTGTGTGTGTGTGTGTGTGTGTGTGTGTGTGTGTGTGTGTGTGTGTGTGTGTTTGTGTGTGTGTGTGTGTGTGTGTGGGTGTGTGTGTGTGTGTGTGTGTGTGTGTGTGTGTGTGTGTGTGTGTGTGTGTGTGTGTGTGTGTGTGTGTGTGTGTGTGTGTGTGTGTGTGGGTGTGTGTGTGTGTGTGTGTGTGTGTGGGTGTGTGTGTGTGTGTGTGTGTGTGTGGGTGTGTGTGTGTGTGTGTGTGTGTGTGTGTGGGTGTGTGTGTGTGTGTGTGTGTGTGTGTGTGTGTGTGTGTGTGTGTGTGTGTGTGTGTGTGGGGGGGTGTGGGGTGTGTGTGGTGTGTGTGGGGTGTGTGTGTGTGGTGGTGTGGGTGGGTGTGTGTGGGGGGTGTGTGGTGTGTGTGTGTGTGTGGGTGTGGTGGGTGTGTGTGGTGTGTGTGGGGGGGGGTGCATGTGTGTGTGACCTTACTCTGTTTACGTCATTTCCTTGTGTTTTTGCTTTAAAGACTCTAATATATGCTTAGCTAATCCCCTACATTGGATCCCCTTCCTTAAGTACCTATGCAGACATGAGAATATATGTATGACACAGAGACACATTGTCTTGGTTTTGCTTCTCGAGAGAGTCCTGACAGTACTTGAGCCAGTCTGACAGAACTTGACACGGTCTGTTTGCACATGCTGGGATCCAAGTGACCCCAGATTGTCTCCATCTCAAATGAGCTTCATGCCAGTCTTTCCTCAGCTCCATGGAGAAAACAGGTGCTCTCAAAGCAATCGTTTGCTTTTAGTTCGTAACGATCCTGAGTAACCATTACAACTAGATGATGATTCCCACACAATAAGCAGGCTGTGTTGTGTCTCTGTGGATAAAGTTGCACATACACACAGAGACACAACACAACACACAGTATGCTGACTAACACCGGTGAAGCTGCATCCCTTGATGGTTGCCATGTGATATAATGGCAGGCTAGCCTAACCACAAAGGGAAAAACAACCCCGTGAGCGCTTCACCACGGGCTGTGTGGAGAAGGGCGCCGAACCACGAGAATCAGAGAGCTGTGATTACACAGGATTTTCCCTTCCCTAGATACAACTTTTCTTCAGAAAATTCAATGTCTCTGAATTCAATGCCGCACGAAAGGGTTTGTTTTGGAGCAATGTTATTTTTTTTTTCCTCCCCTTCCTGGTATTTCTAATTACAGTCAATACCACATGATGGATTTTCTCCTGTAAACCAATAAACACTAGTGCGAGAATACGGAGCTGCTGAGCCAGCGCGGTTGGGTTGACTGACAGATTATACATTCTCTGGTGTGAAGCCCCGAGCCTTGATCCCTAACGGGGATAGAGTGCATCAGGCAGGAATCAATTGCAGTTACAGATCACGCTGGCTCTTAAATTATAAGATAGGAGTCACTAAAGCAAGCCAGGCACGGCGGCACAGGCCTGTAACCGCGGCTCCGAATGGGCTGAAGCACGAGGCTTGTCATTTCAAGAAGATGGATGAAGAAGGGGAAGAGGAGAAAAGAAAGGTTCTCTTATGGATTGGTGTGTAGAGCGTGTTCCAATGGATAAAATGCTTGCTGTAAATGTGAGGTCCAGAGTTCGAATCCCCAACATCCACATTAAAAACTAGAGGCATGCTGCACCTGCCTGGAATCCCAGCACTTGGAAGCAGAGAAGGGGGATGGGGGAGGGGGTCTCTGAGATGAGCTAGTATCTAAGGGGAATAGGCGAGCCTTGTGTTCAACAGCAGACCGCCTCATCCCTCAAGTGGAGAGAAATGTAAGACACCTGATATTGACATCAGCCGCGCTTACCTGTGCGTACATTCCATGCACCTGCACATACGTGTGTGTTTCCACACATGAGAATACACACATACATAAGCAGAAGAGAAAAGTAAATATGAAGTTTTTAAAAAGTTAACTCAAAGGAAAGTACTAGAAATCTCTTAACAGGCAGGTACAGTGACTTCAAGACACCCGGAAGCAAGGAGTGGAATTTCCCATTTTGCTGTTATATTTACCTTTCAATCCTGCTACCAAAGGCCCACATCTTTTCTAACCTGGATTCCTGATATTCTTCACAATTGATTTCTCTTTAAATATAACTCCCTAAAAAGAGAAATCTGTCTTTGAATTTCTTATGTCTGATTGGTTTTTTTTTTCTTCAAAACGCAAACATGATTGTAATTCTTTCCATCTCAGTCATTCGGTGGCTTTCTCTGTCTTTGGGAAAAACTAGAAACATTAGCACCGAGCATAAAGTCTCAGTGGTTGGCTCCTAATCATTGTGACTGTCACCTACCCACTCCGCCCCATATCTCCTCCATCCAGGGTGCCTGATGCTGTCTCCTTCCTATCAGCTTGGAGTCTGTGAAGCCTGAGAGGGACCAGCCCTTATTCGAGGCTCAGCTATCAACATCTTGGAATGTTTAATGTTTTTCTCAATAATGGGACTCCAATCTAGGGATTTGCACATGCGTATCAATCACTCTATCACTGTGACACATACCCAATGTGATGGTTTGTATATGCTTGGCCCAGGGAATGGAGCTACTAGGAGGTATGGCCTTGTTGGAGTAGGTGTGTCACTGTGGGTGTGGGCTATAACACCCTCTTCCCAGCTGCCTGGAAGTCAATCTTCTCCTAGCAGCCTTCAGATGAAGATGTAGAACTCTCAGCTCCTCCTGTACCATGCCTGCCTGGATGCTGTCCTGCTCCTTGATGATAATGGACTGAACCTATGAACCTGTAAGCCAGCACCAATTAAATGTTGTCCTTATAAGAGTTGCCTTGGTCATGGTGTCTGTTCACAGCAGTAAAACCCTAACTAATACACCAAGCTCAAAGTCCTTAATCATCATTAAATAGAGTGTCCCACAATTTAGTTTTGCTCAGGAAACTTCAAATAACCTGGCAATCTCTTCTAGTTTTCCAGACACACTATTCTCTTTGAGTGAAACATAATTTACCCGTATATCATCTCACCTAGTGGGCAGTGCAGGGATATGAGGTGGGTGGGGAGTGTTCTAGGCACAGTGACAACGGGACAAGAGAGCTTAAGTAAAATGTGAACTGGAGCTCCTGGACCTGAATTCAGCTCTACCAGATTTGTAGCTTCAGCCTAGTCCTGTTCCATTGCTTGTGGTAGGGATTAGTCTTTCCTACTCACAACTGTTGAGAGGATGGTGGAGACCGTACGAAAATCTGCACACAGGGGAGACAGGTAAGAGTCTTATCACATCACTACCATTGTAAGTGGTTTCTTCCTTTCAGCTGACACAGGTACTCCTTTCCAAGAGGAAGGGTTGGGTTTGTCAGAGCAACTCATCATGGTTCAGACTCCTGCAACAGCAGAGAGGGCTTCAACAGTGGACTTATTCAGGACCAGCCTGGGTTTCACTCTTCCTTTATGTTCTTCCGCCCATACAATGTATGAGAACATCTCAGCTTTTGTATAGGAAGGTGGAAATTATGAAGCCAAAGTCATGAACACATTTCAAAATTATCAATCCATTAGTTTATCTTGAAAAGTGTAATGGTTAATTTCGTCAACTTGATGGGATTCAGAGTCACCGTGGAAGCAAATCTTTCGGTCTGTTTGAGAAGGGTTATTTAGATTAGGTTATCTGAGGTGGGAAACCACACCAAATGTAGGTGGCAGCATTCCACTACTGAGACTGTGGGCTCTCGGACTAGATAAAAAGAAGAAAATATGGTGGTGCACAGCTTTAGTCCCAGCACTCCAGAGTCAGGGGCAGGCTGATCTTTGTGAGTTCAAGGCCAGCCTGGTCTGTAGAGTGAGTTCCAGGTCGGCAGGGATACACAGAGAAACCAAACAGGAAAAAAGATGAAGATAAGGAAGAGGAGGAGGAGGAAGAGGAAGAGGAGACCATGTGCTAAGCACTGTCTCTCTCTGCATCCTGACTGTAGACGTGACCGGCTGAATCTTGCTCTTGTCATTAGAACTTCCCTGACACAGTGGAATGTAACCCCTGCAGCTAAGTGAAAGACAAATCGTTAATACAAAGAGAACTACAGTGCCCGGGAAATGAGCCTTTACGCATGACTGGTGTAGACACGGAAGCAAATGCAGGTCCTTGTGACAGAACACAATTCAGCAATGAATAGGATGGAGCGGCCGATACACCCAGCAACATGGTGGCCTTGACAACAAGAGCAGGGTAGGAAACCGGGCACAAGAGCTCTGTGTTTGAGAACCATTTGTAGAAAGCTATGGAAAAGTCAGGGTGGGCCAGGGAAAGCTGCCCTGTGGTTGAGGATGAGGAGGAAGGTGGGGTTGGTGGGAAACGGGCACAAGGCAGCTTCCTGGAGTGAGGGGAAGGACCTGGAGCCATGGCGATGTAGTTGTCCAGCTCTCAGACTTACTGAACAAACATCACCTAACCGTACACGCAGTAGAGGATTTCATGGGCTATTAATTGAACCTCAATGAAACAGGGAGAGAAAGTAAACATGTGTAGGGAGGTGTCTTAGTCAGGGTTTCTATTCCCGCACAATCATCATGACCAAGAAGCAAGTTGGGGAGGAAAGGGTTTATTCAGCTTACACTGCCCCATTGCTGTTCATCACCAAAGGAAGTCAGGACTGGAACTTATGTCAGGAAGCAGGAGCTGATGCAGAGGCCATGGAGGGATGTTACTTACTGGTTTGCTCCCCTGGCTTGCTCAGCTTGCTCTCTCATAGAACCCAAGACTACCAGCCCAGGGACCACACTACCCACAGTGGGCCAGGTCTTCCCCCCTTGATCACTAATTGAGAAAATGCCTTACAGCTGGGTCTCATGGAGGCATTTCCTCAAGGGAGGCTCCTTTCTCTGTGATAGCTCCAGCTTGTGTCAAGTTGACACACAAAACCAGCCAGTAGGGGAGGGGAGGGGAGAAGAGGGGAGAGGAACACACTCGCCACTAGCCCACTTTACCTCCAGCCCTGTCCTCTGCATCAGCCGGCAACTCTAATAACTGACAGCTCTGTGGTCTCAGCCAATTGTGCAATAAAGACTTGGGATTCCTTCTTCCCACCACCAGGGAAATTAAATGGGATTTAAGCCACTAATCGCTGCTGAGCTGGCCTCCCCTCTTCTTCAGGAAACCTTCACAACTTATTATTTCCACTCACAAAAGGGAAGATCTTTTGGAAACAAACCCCTCAGTTTGTCATCAAAAATGGCCTGGCATCTATCTCTTCTCGCCTTATCTATCATTTAGATTCCTGATCTTATCTCCCCCCGCCCCCGCCCCCGCCCTCGGAGATGGAGTTCTGATCTAACTTCTCTTGTGTCATCATCTCTTTCCTTTCTGAAGGCCTCCCTTGCCCTAAAATACACCAAGATTTCTCAGTTGTTTTCATTTTTTACTGTCATTTGTTTAGGCTTCTTGGGTTTTGTTTTATTTCTGGTTTCGTTTGTTTGTTTCCCTGTGAGACAGGGTCTCGCTATGTAGCCTCAGCTGACCTCCAACTCGGAGGTCTGCCTGCCTTTGGCTCTAGAGTGTTGAGAATAAAGGTATGCACCATCACACCCAGCCACACGACCTCCTTCTCACTATTCCCATGACGTCCTTGGGAACAGACCTTAGAAGCACTGTCCTGCCTCAACCTTCCTCTTGTAAAGAACCAACAATCATATCCAGTGTTCCTTGTCCTTTCTAGCTCTCGCGTTTCTACACAACGATGCTTGAGGAACCCTTTTAAATTCTACTAATCGTTGTGAGTCTCTCCTGCCACTCCTCTCTCTGCAGACGCTCGTTTTCCCGTCCTCTTCTAGCTCTCCTTCCATGGAATTCTTTCTTCAGCTTCTGGCATTGATTGACGTCTGTGCACTTCACTGCTACCTTACCCAGCCATGCTCTTCTCACCTCTGCTTTGAGGTCAACCCCAGCTCTATTGCCATCTCTAATTACAGTTCAGCTTCTTTTTGAACAACTTAACTTGTATGCACAACCTCCAGCCCAGACATAGCACATCCAACCCCAACTCAAATGTTCCAGCTCATCTGACTCTGAGTAATAACTCTTGAGAATAAAGGGCAACCTCATTTTCTGTGCATTTGGCTATACCGGGATATAGGGACTTAAAAATCACTCAGTATAAGTGTGGCTATCAATGCCTTCCACAAAGAAGAGAGGAGTCAAACACTCCAGAGAATATGAAACTCTTGCAAAAAAAAATTTAATTCAAATACGTTTTGATAAGTTCTCTTGACTTGCCCAGATGTTACCCAATAAGACGCTCATTTTCACACTATACTTTTTTAAAATTTGTTTATTTTATCTTATTTTATGTGTATGGTTGGTTATTTTCCTGCATGTGCCTGTGCACCATGTGCTTGCAATGCCTACAGAGGCCTGATGAGGGCACCAGATCACGCTGAAGTTAGAGTTAAATACTGTTAAGTGATGCCACATAGGTGCTGGGACCTGAGCATGGGAGCATGGGTCCTCTGCAAGAGCAGCAAGGGCTCTTTTTTTTTTTAAATTTTTTTAAATTTATTTATTATGTATACATGATACAGCTTTCTGCCTGCATGTATACAACTACAGGCCAGAAGAGGGCACCAGACCTGATTATAGGTGGTTGTGAGCCACCATGTGGTTGCTGGGAATTGAACTCAGGACCTCTGGAAGAGCAGACAGTGCTCTTAACCTCTGAGCCATCTCTCCAGCCCCCAGCAAGGGCTCTTAACTGCCAAGCCACCTCTCCAATCGCTGTCTTCAATTCTTTAGAGAAAACCAGACTTATGCTCTAGGTGTTTGATGGCCTGCAGAACACTGCCTCCCTTGGCGTTAAGATTTGTAAGAGAAAATAAAGTCACCTTAGAATCGCTCCGTACTCGTGTATGACTTTAGTCCTGAAAGATGACAGACAGTGAGCACACGGCTAAGACTCCTAACAGTACAACTGCCCCTGCTGCCCAGAAACCACAGATTCTGAATGCAAACTATCACGTGGAATAATTTCAATCTGAAATTCCAAAAGTCAGGCCTCTGTTGTCTGCCATGCACACAGCATTAGCGCCCACCACAGTTCCGAGCTCTGAGCACTCTGTTTTTTCCAGCCCATAGCTCCAAATTTTCCACAGAACAAAGGGATGAAAGCTACTGGGTCATGTTCATCCCAGCAACACACCCCTCTTGGTACCAAGATTTCTATTAATTATGGTTCCCCAGAGGATCACAATAGTGACCCAGGTCACCTCATACCTGAGAGGCAAAGAACCCAGGGGTAGCTTAGTGCTTCAAGCTGAACACCTCAGCGGTACCATTCTGGCTCCAAAAACCTTAAGGGTTCCTGAAGAGATGTTGGTCCTTTAGCCAAGGCTAGAAGCCCAGAACCCCAGGTTCTAATATCAGTTAAGAAGTCATCTTCAAGGACAGCAGAGACGACACAAATCACCTCATCAACAAGCAAAGCAAATGATCTCTACAATGGGGGAGGTGGACTTTGTGAGGAGAAAAACAGAAGAGTAGAAAATGCTGCCCAACATCACATTATTTTAAGCTGGCTTACCTTAAAAAATCTATTTGACTAGGACGAGCACAGTGAGTGGGATGTGAAGTGAATAAATAAAAATAAAGAATTAATTAATTACAAATGTATTTTATTTTACCTGTATGAATGTTAGCCTGCATATGCTATATATGCATCACCTATGTGCAGTACTAGAGGAGGCTAGAAGAACGCATCGGATCCTCTGGAAGTAGAGGTTGTGAGCTACCATGTGGGTGGGTGCCTGCTGGGAATCCTCTGGCAGGGCAGCCAAAGCTCTTCGCCCCTGATTCATGACAGCAGACTACATTTTTACTGAAGCAGAGGCGAGTCCCTTGTGTACGGTCTGGTCCGTTGAGACCTGGAGTGGGAGCTCAGGCCGGAGCCATGGTAATAATGCCTTCTGATTATTTTAACTTCTTTCTTGACATGAAATTGTTGGCACGGTCAGCAAAAATGAATCCATTTCTGATGCTGGCTGTAAGTAGGAGGAGGCAAAAGAAGATACACGATGCCCACAAGCCATCTGAAAAAATAAGGACTCATTTATTTACTCTTCAAAATGACTCTAAGCTTCACAAAAAAGGGACTATTTGAAGGTTTTATGACAAGCTGATTTGATACGTGGTTTTGGATGACGACTTTGTGTTTTTGAGTAAACAATAAATTGTAGAGGGCAAAGCAGAGGCTCGAGATCACTCAGGAAGGCCCTGTAAAACCTGTTGATTTATTCATCCATCCCCTGTCTATTGAGTATCTAGGATTTGTGTCATCTCAGGCCGGGTGAGATAGCCATCATCCACAGAAGCCCTGGGCTGAGGTAGCAAACATTGTAGCGAGATGAAACCACTAACCATACAAATAGAGACCCTCAGAATTGGGCAACCAGATAGATAGATAGATAGATAGATAGATAGATAGATAGATAGATAGATAGATAGATAGATGGATGAATGATAGATCGACTGATAAAAGTGAATAAATATAAATAAATAAAGCAAGCCGGTGATAACAGGAAATGTGGGGTGAAATCAGAGGAGCTGTTTGTTCAGAAGTTTGTCTGATGAAGTAAACAGAAACCAGAGGTTCCCAGAGATGCCACACATTGGCCCGAGTTAGGGCTGAGAGCCGTGTTAAAGCAAACCAGATGGAGATACTCCTCTTGATGGTGTTTAAACAAATCTGGTCAAATAAAATAAAACAAGTAAGTCCCGCCCTGTGTAGGAAGATGGAGATCAGTGAGGCTAGGAGCCCCGCCCTCCCCCTCCACACCCCTTTCCTCCACCTCCTCTTCCTCAGCTCCACTCCCCTCCCCCTCTAACCCCATCCCCCATCCCCTCCCCCTCATCCTCCCTCTCCCATCTTCCTACCTCACCCTCCCCACCCCACCCCCCATCCCCCACCCCAGTAACCTGTGTGCGAACAGTAGTACCAGGGTGTTGTTGGGTGTTTTACATTTTTTGTTTGTTGGTTTGGGGTTACTTTGCTTGTTAGGGAACTTGTGCCTCAAGAACATAAAACTAAGAATGCTGGTTTTCATGGTAACTGATCGATTTTTTTTTTAAAACCATGTGTTAGGAATAAGCCCAGTTGGAGTGAGGAAAACAGGAAAAGGGCTGATTTGGCAGCCAAATGCCTGACGGGGAAAGAGCCAGTAAGTTGTTCCAATAGAGTGGCATGACAGCCCCTCTCAACTTAAAAGGAAATCTTCAGCAGAGTCAACCCGCTTAAAAAACGATCGTTTCTCGTTAAATGGTACAGCTACTCTCAAAGCTCACTGTGTGGTTTCTTAGCAATCTAAATGCACACTTACTACACAGCTTGGCGAGTTCACTCCCCCGCAGTCATCCAGAGAAATAAAAATGTGTGCCCACATAAAAACGGGCACGTAACTGTCCACAACAGCTTTACTCGTCCCACCAACACATTCACGCACGTACCCACGCACGCACGTACCCACACGCGCCGCACGTCTCGGCAGAGGAATGTGTGCAGAGCTCTGCTGTAGAATATGACCCAACCATGAAAAGGGAGGCTTGAATGGGGAAAGGGCTGTGTCGTGTGAAAACCGACCTTCAAAGACGCTCTGCTGTACTTGTGTAGTGCTTTCTAAATGACGAAGCTGCGAAGATGGGCGGTGGATCTGGTTCAGGTCCAGATACAAGGGCTGCTGTGCGAAAATACAGGAAAGATGGACCAGCGCCAAGTCTCTGGTGATCGCCCAAGTCCACATTAGGTAAAGCGGCGTGTGACTGACTAGCATCAGTGTCCAGGTCAAATTCTGGATCTTAAAAAACATTTATTTTATTTTTTATTTTATATGCCTGAGTATTCACCGGTTTATATGCATGTGTATCCGGTGTGTTCCATGCCCCCAGGGGCCAGAAGAGGGTGTCAGATCTGGAGTTGAGTATCCTGTGCGAAAGCAACAAGTGCTCTTAACCACTGAGCCATCTCTCCAGCCCCAGATTCCTGAATTTGATATTGCCCTATGATTTCATACAATTAGATTCTCTCCTTGGAGGGACAGTGAGTCAAAGCTGTATGAGAGCAACTAAACCATATTTGTGGTTATCTTACGTTTTTTTAAAAAGAAGTTTTGAGATTAAAAAGAAAGAAAAGACTCTATTGAAGGAGGCCTATACACCCGATGAAAAAGTGTTCATTCATTTCTTATCAAGAGAACATACGGAAAGCTAGAGATGATTTTTAATGCAACACTAACATCTCACAGAATGTTACAGGATCCTCAATGTAATATTCAATATCATGGACTTAATCAGAACTAATGTCTCTCCTGAAATGTTGGAGTCCAGCCATTTGACAGGCACAGGTCAAGGATAAGTTAGGAGTCAACTGACTGTTGTCTGGTCACCTGAGCAATGGCCTTTTCTTATCGTGCAGGTGCAGATGTTCACCGCCAGGTACGCTCATGAAACCACAGGAGCACGCTAGTTCACAAAGCCTGGCAAGGACACGGTGCTGTCTGCACGCACCTCCGTGGTAATTTCTCAGTTCAAGGAAGGCCTCCGCCTGGGTGTCTGTAATCCTAGCACTCTGGAGGCTGGAACAGGGAGACAAGGCCTTCTGAACATTTTAGCTTAGCTCGGCCTGCCTCAAATATGCTCAGAACACTCTCGCTTGCCTCTGTCTGCTGGGATTAAAGGTGTTTACCATCTTGCCTGGGCCTAATCTTTCTGTTGCCACTATGCCTCAAGATCCGGATCAAAAGCGTGCGTCATCCCATGTCAAGATCTGAGTCAAAAGCATGGTGAGTCCTCCATTTCTGGATTGTAGTTCATCCCATCTGTAGTCAATTGACAACCAGGAACAGCCATCCCATAATGGCAAGCCAATCCACAGTAGAGGACTGGTTGTGTGAACTTGTAAGCGTGTGGCTTACTAAGAGCCTGCTGGCTACTGCTACTCGACACCCAGTGTACCTATTGCCTATTGGCAACCAGAGAAGAAAATCAAAATCCAAAGTTTGAAGTGCTGTTTCTAGGCAGTTTGAACCACGTTCACACCACAGACTACAACTGCAAGTTGAAACCTCACATGGGGGGGTTGGGGATTTGGCTCAGTGGTAGAGCGCTTGCCTAGGAAGCGCAAGGCCCTGGGTTCGGTCCCCAGCTCCGAAAAAAAAAAAAAAGAACCGAAACCTCACATGGGGAACCATGTGTCAATTGCTTTTCTTCTGTGACATACTCAGCCTGCGCTATAGATTCACCGGCTTTTAATTGTAGATGGCAACAGCCGAATCTTAATGTAACTGACACAATGCTTATACTGTAAGTAGGAGAGAGATGGCGATAGAAGTTACTTCACGCTATTCGTCAATAAAGTCTCCCTGCTAAAATTCCAGTTGTTATGATAAAGCTGCTTCCTAGAGCTAGTGAGAAAACATAGTTTAGATTGGTAAGCTACCGGCTGGAGGATTATGGTCACCCAGGAAATTTAGTCACAAATGCTGTAACACTGTCTCCTGGATTTAAAGCAAAACAGTGTGAGTTGGACTCACAATTTAGCCTACAAAATCAGAGTATCTCCTACCACCCATGGTATCCCAAGACCTCTGTCAGCCAACCCAATACTGATAGGATCAGGAGAAAGCTCCATTGATGCTACCTTCTCAGGGAAGCAGGATTGACCATGTGTTTCAGGGTCAGTGAAATAAGACTGTTAGCATGATTGTGTAATCATGCCTGCTTACATCCTGAACTAGCACCTGTCACAACGTAGCTGTGAATATGTGTTGATTAGTAATGAGCATAAAAATCTTATACATTGGAAGTGTGGCTAAAAACACCACCTCCCTTCCCTTCGTGTAATCTGTAAATGCCAGTCAAAAGCCACCCTTGCTGAATCTTCTAACCCCTCTCCAGACACTGGTGTTACCAATGATTGCAGGAGCATCGGACGTTAGATGGCCTTTTGCAAATGCATTAAAGGGGCCCAAGGAGGTCAGAGAGGGCATCAGATCCTGTGGAACTAGAGTTAGGGATGGTTGGGAACCACCATGTGGATGCTGGGAATCAAATCCAGGCAAGTGTTTCCATGCCAGTAGGGACCGGGGCTTGTCGCTTTTCTCCTGAACACAGTTGATCTGAGGTACCTCCCTCTTTCTTGATGGAAAATGCATTCCGTGGGATAGTCATTTCCAAAAGAAGTACGTTACTACATTTTAAAGAGCAGTGTGACTTTCTTGGTTACGATAGTAACAATATCCACGACGCAAGCGAGGTTGTTTTTTCAAAAATTTACAATGCAGTGCAGCCATCGCGGAGGCCCCTCAGCACAGAGAGGCTACCTTGTGTATGGTATGGATGTATTACTTGTCAATTCAACAGCCTATGGCCCCTGGCTTAGGCAGGAAATAGAAGGTGAAACATCTGGGAGGCAGAGAGGATTCTGGGAAAGAGCCATGGGAGACCTGCCTGGGAAGGTGTGAGGAGATGGGTGCATGGCACCTGAGCCCAGGCCACACCGGCCACATGGCAGAGTGTAGGTTAAAATAAACGGGATATTTTAAGTTATATCTAGTCAGAGAAGAGCCTAGCTATGTGGCCAAGGTATTTGTAAATATATTTTGAGTCTGAGTCTTATTTCTGGGAGCATGGGGCTGAGAGATAAAACCAGACCTAACATCTTCACCTCAAAAAAAACTAGAATCCGATCCAACCTTCAGACTAATAATCCCAGAAAGGCGGTCAGTACACAAAAAGGTGCCTTCTCCTCCTGTTCTGGGTGCTCTCTGCATGTCTATTTGGTTTATTACGTGTGTGTTTTGCCTGCGTGTTTGTATGTGCACCGTGTGAGTGCTTGCTGCCCAAGGAGGTCAGAACAGGGCATCAGATCCTGTGGAGTTAGGGATGGTTGAGAACCATCATTTCGCTGCTGGGACTCAAACCCTGTTCTCTGTAAGAACAATGAGTGTTCTTGCCTGCTGAGCCATCTCCCCAGTCCCTGGTCCCAGGCATTTTTTTCTCAATGGGAGGTGCTTTAAAAATCAACAGGGTCAACTTGCAGCTAGCAACTTAAACTTCAGTACTCGCTCCTCCTCAGTGCCTCATTCATCCCAGTTAGTTTAGGGGGAATTCGTGAAGTTTATATTTGTGTGTGTGTGTGTGTGTGTGTGTGTGTGTGTGTGTGTGTGTGTGTGTTTTATTTCTTATACTCACATTTAACATCCAGTATATCGGAGCAAAGACTGTGTGAGCTCTGATATCAAGATAACTGTCTAGAGACCGTCACTTTCGGGATCCTTCTTTTGCTATTACCATTGACTCCTGGCCTAAGCCACTGGCAGCTTCTGACTGGGGTGCTGTTAACAGCTCTAATTGTCTCCCTCCTTCTGCCTCTGGTCCTGGGAAGTCTAGTAATCTCACCACAGGACCTTGACATCTTTAAAAACCCAAAGCAGATGGACTTAATCCTGTATTCAGAGATGACGGTGGGGCTCAGTTTGCCACAGTGGCCTGGAGGCTTTCCCATCTTCCCACCTCACCCTTCTGAGCTCATCTCCCACTCTCCTGGCTTCCCTCCTCAGCCACACCAGCACTGTTGGTGAACTCAAACAAGGCAGGCATGATCCCACACTGAGGTCAGCGAACACGCAATATCCCTCCATATGGGTAGTCTCTCTCCAGAGCGCTACCTTCCTAATCCACATTGTACCCTTTCTTTATTTTGCTGAAATGTCATCTCCTCCATGAGTCAAGAAATAAAATCAAGCCTTCCCTACTACCTAGCACTCTTGAGGCCTCTTTTTCCAGTCTACGTTATATTTTTCATGATGGCACTAGTGTTCAATATATTGTATTATTTTCTCTCTCTCTGTTTTTAAGGATTTTAACTTTTACTTTGGTGTGTGTGTGTGTGTGTGTGTGTGTGTGAGAGAGAGAGAGAGAGAGAGAGAGAGAGAGAGAGAGAGAGAGAGGAGTTTGTGCATACTGAATGCTGTGCTTGTGGAGGCCAGGAGAGCACACTGGATTCCTAGACCTGGAGCCTTAGCTGTTGTCTGCTGCCCCACGTGGTTGCTGGGAACCAAACTCAAGTCCTCTGGAAAAGCCACATTCTCTCTTAACCTGCTGCGCCTTCTCTCCGGCCCCTAGTGCATAGTTTCTAAGTTTCTGCTTTTGTTGTCTTTCTTCCCCGAGCGTGTAGAACTGCACTGGATATATGCTAAACACCAGCCCTCCCAGGGGTGCGAAGTAAGCGCCAACCAGATAAGCACTCATTCTTACAACAAGCTGCAACCCATTTCTACCTTCATCTCACCCACTCTTTACTTTGCCTAAACCCCCAGCATGAGAGAGAATGGCCGCGCCTAGCTAACCGGGAAGACACAGCTACATTTGTGTCAGTTGTCCCAATTATGCTAAGGACTCGGATTACACCCTTCATTTCCACAGCAGATGGCTGCTCCAAGACTGAAGAGCGCCACCTGCTGTCTGCTGAGCCCATCGGCAGGCTCGCGTAAGCATTTGAATAGTTTCTGAACTCTGATCTGTTTCCCAACATTATCCTAGGAAACTTTTCACCTGGCAACCTATTTTTCCTCCCCTTCTCCTTCTCCCCCATTCTCTTTCTGATAACGTCCTCGTGTGTTAACTGAAGGCTTTGTATTCGAGCATACGGTATCTTTCACATTAACTAAGCTATTCTACCCGCGTTTATTTTATAGACAAAATAAATTTTGCGACATAACGAAAAAGAGTTTGGCTGGTTGATATGTGACTGATGTAAGTGTGCCACAGAGCACTGGAACGGTTCATGTGTGGAAATGTAGAAGATCTTATCTCTGGAGCCTTGAGGGAAGAGTTATGGTAGCAATCTAGTTTTTCTGGTATGGTATGCCCTTAAGATGATAACTAGTCACCTCAAGCAAACATGTTCAGATACTGCCTTCAGATCCTGACTTTTATAAATAAAACTGCCTTGCTTTGTCTTTGTAACTGTTTATAGCAGACACTGCAAACCACAGAGTGTGCCCCATCTGACTCCAATTGTCAAAGGTCCACCTAACAAACACATACTAAGTTCCTGCTGGTTCAGTTCTAGATGACAATGATTCAGGAGGATTCCCAACAGACATATCGATTTCTTCTAGGAGGTTATGTTCCCATCGTGAGTTGATCGGCCAGTAAAGAGGATAGACTATCCCTGCCTTCGTGGCAACTGGAGAGAAATAAACATGACAGACAAACTCTGTGGTACACTGTACTGGTTGGTTCTGTGTGTCAACTTGATCCAAGCTGCAGATATCACAGAGAAAGCAGCCTCCCTTGAGGAAATGCCTCCATGAGACCCAGCTGTAAGGCATTTTCTCAATTAGTGATCAAGGTGGGAGGGCCCATTGTGGGTGGTGCCATCCCTGGGCTGGTAGCCTTGGGTTCTATAAGAGAGCAAGTTAAGCAAGCCAGGGGAAACAAGCCAGTAAGTAACATTCCTCCATGGCCTTTGTATCAGCTCTTGCTTCCTGACCTGCCTGAGTTCCAGTCCTGACTTCCTTTGGTGATGAACGGCAATGTAGAAATATAAGCTGAATAAACCCTTTCCTCCCCAACTTGTTTCTTGGTCATGATTTGTACAGGAATTGAAACCCTGACTAAGACATACACCAATATGAACTATGCCCTTCCCACATATTCATTTTCGGAAATTTGGGCACCCAGTACCTAAGACTTTATCTGGAAGTAATTTCACTGCAGATCACAAGGGAGCATGGCTGCCCTATAATCCAATACAACTTAGCCTCTGTGGATCAGGAGAGCATGGGCCCAGGAGGGCTGCATGTGAAGAAGAGGGCTAAGGTCAGAGTAATGCACTGTTAAGGAGCTCTACCAGTCGATCACTAACAGAGCTGCGGCTGTGGCTTGGTGGGAGCACTGCCTAGCATGCATGAGGCCCAGTTTGTCACCAGTCACAAGTCAGGGGCTAGGGAAGAGGTGTGACCACATTGTCTCTCCCAACCTATTTCCTTGATCTCGTGCATCCAGCCTCCAGAACTCTAAGCCACCTAGATTTTTGTACCTGACTGTAAGAAATAATAAAATATAAATATATATATATATATATATATATATATATATATATATATATATATGAAAGGGCACAGGGAACCTGGAGCCTCCCATATCTGGGGTGAGTGTCACTGAAGGAGTGACCTCTTAAGAAAATAGTGGCTCTTTTCTTTGGGGCGGTAAAATGTTTCAGTATGCAAGTGCTAGAGGTAGTATGGCCATTACATTGAATGCTCTACACATACACTTAAAGGTAACTATGGGATATGAGAAGTTCATCTCAATTAAAAATAACAGAGATGCTGGAAAATGGAGATGGAGAGAGTGGGCGTTTTGGTAAAGACTTTAAGAAGGAAACTGCAAGGACAGGCCACATGGGCTGTTCTGTTGGTTTCCTTACAGCAGATGCTCAGGAAATACACTCAGTGGATAGAGAGGGGAAAGGAGTCCACCCTTTCATCCAAACAGTGTGAGCAAAAGGTGGCTTATATTTTTAAAAGAAAATCTTTTTCATCGTGCACTTTTTTTGTTGTTGAAAATGGACTTTTTCCTATAATATATTGTAGTTATTGTCTCCCTCCCCCAACTGCTCCCAAATCCTCCCCACTCATCCAAATCCCCCCTCTCATTAAAAAACAGTCATTGTGGATATTTTAAACACAAAATATCAATAATGAGGCAATAAGTCTCCACACAACTATCCAGCTTTGATGGCTACCGGTATTTTCCCAGCTTTTTTAGTTGTTTTGTTCTTAACACAATGACTTTTTTCTTATTTCTGACTTTCTTTTAAAAAAACAATTATTGTACAAGAATTTCAGCCAGGCCGTAGCACATGCCTTTAATCCCAGCACTTAGGTGGCAGAGGCAGGCAGATCTCTGTGAGTTCGAGGCTAGCCTGGTCTAGAGAGAGTGTTCCAGGACAAGCCAGGAGTGTACACAGAGATACCCTGTCTCAAAAACAATCAGAAAATAATTTCGTAAGTACATATGATGTGTGTTGATCTTATAGCCTTCACCTCTTCTCCTGCTGCTCCTCCCACATGCTGCCCACCACTCTTTCCTCCCACGTCTTTATAATTATTATTAGTTTTAGCCCACTGAGAGTCTGCTTAGTGCTGCCACTTTGTGTGTGTGAATGCTGAACCATCCCCTGGAGCTGGAACTTGGACCACATATCCTGAAAGAAACCATCTCTCTCCCCTAAGCATACTACCTATATAGGGCAGACATTTTGATAATTGTCTTCTTCCAGAAGACCAGCATCCAGATGTCATTTTCTTACTCACTGCCAGATTGCTTTTACTTTGTCAGTCTAATTGCCCCTGTCCCTCTCAATATTCTCGACTGACGGGCAACATGACATACTGTGAAAACTCTCAATCGTGAATATCTCCTCTGATGGGGGAGGGATTTTGTGAGCTCCTTCCCATCCATGCTGGGGATTTGGCTGGCTTAGATCTTGTGCAGGTCTTCCACACACAATTACGGCTGCTCGTGAGTTCATGTCTACAACAGCCCTGAACAATGAATGACCTTCTCCATGATATTTTCACATACTCATATCATTATGGTTTACTGAAGGCCAAGACAGGAGGATCACTGTGAGTTTGAGGCCAGCCTGGAATAGAGTAAGATCCTGTCTCAAAGAGAGCTGGGGAAAGAGAGGGAAGGAAGAAATAAAGGAAGGCAGACAGACAGAGGGAAGGTGGGAGCAAGGAAGGAGGCAGAGTAGGGAGGGGATATTTTTAAACCCAAACCAACATCTATCAATCAAGAAGCTCAGATATCCTGAGCTAGAGAAAGGGACAACTGGTTGACCTCCCATGCCCCCGCCAGCGGGGACCCAGTTATTCAGGGCTCTGAAGGGGCACTACCCTTGGGCCTAATGGGGGGCGAGAGAAAGAGACCAAGCATGATTCTATTGTCAAGGTCTCATTTATTGGGATGAACGTTACAGCTTTTAAGGCTTTCAGGTAGGGGGAGTGACCTTTATGAAACAAGAAGGACGGGGAGATGAGGGTATAGGCAGTGATAGCTGGAGGCAAAGAGGTCAGGCGATGGGTGGTGGAGACACCGGGTGTAGACTGAGGAGATAACTGATTTTTGCTTAGGCTGAAGCATCCCGTGAATGTTATCTTCCTGTGCCGTAATTCATGGGAGAGGCTCTTAGAGGAGTATGTGTGGCCAAGAGTCACGTAGCCACTTTGAGCTATACAGTCACAAAATGGCCAGACCCAAATCCAATATGGCTCCCTACATTCCCACTCACCCTTGAATATGCTAAATCCAGGCCGGAGAAGTGATTGACCTTTGTGACAATAAGACCAGTGGCTCTTGCACTGGTCTGTAACACTAAATCCCAAATGCCTTATAATTGTACTCAGAAGTGCTTTGTCATGCATCCTAAAGGAATAACCCTTTGAGTCATTTTTCCAGAATTATTCTAGCAATGCAATTGAGAGAAGAGGGGAAGAACCAGAGGCAGGAGGAGCACCTGGGCCAGTTCAGTAATCACCGATGGGAAAGACAGCAGTGCAGGAGATGAGACTGACCGGACTGCCATTACTTGGATGTGAGCGCGTGGAGGAAGATACAAGGGTGAAGTGGGCGCTGTAGCCAGAAGTAGAGGCAGGAGGATCTCTGTGAGTCTCGGGCCAGTCTGGTGTACACGGTAAGTTCCAAGACAGCCAGAGCTAAGTAGAGAGACCCTGTCTCAAACAAAGACAGGAGGATGATTCAAAGTTTGGGGCTGAGAATCTGGGAGAATGGAGTTGCCTTTAGCAGAGAGAAGAAAAAAATGTGGTGCATAAGGTTTGGCAGGCAGAAAAGGAGGGACAGGAGCTATATTTAGAACCTTTCTTCAGGACTAGGGGCTGAAGAAAGACCTTGGCCAAAAGCTCTACCACTGAGTTACATCACAAACCTCTTTTTACTTTCCATTTTGAGCCAGGGTCTTACTAACATGTCCAGGCTGGTCTTAGGTAACTCTGAAGTCCAGTCAGGTCAGGCTTTGAATTTTTACTGCCTCAGCTTTTCCGGTAGCTGGAATTAGAGGACCATTGCAGAAAACTAGCCTAGGAGAAAGTTCAGTTTGATAAAAGGAGGGAGGAGGAGGAGGGGGTGAGAGAGAAAAAAAGTTGAACATTATCTTTTACCTTCAGTGCAGTGCACACATGTGCGAGCAAACACAAAAACGGAGGGGAAAGCAAGCAAGGAGGGAGGGAGGGAGGGAGGAGGGGAGGGAGGGAGCAGGGAAGGTCTTCCAGAGAGGTTTGGGCAGCATGTCACTGGTACACACTGAAGAGAATGTCACCACCAAACAAGGGAGAGTTCTGAGAAAGCAGCTGTCAATCATTTCTTGCAGCCGGGCTCACCTAGCTTAAGCACACATCATGCAAATGTGTGAATACATATTTCTCCTGTTGGGCTGAATAATTATTCATGCAATTCCTTGTACATTTTCAGAATGCTGGTCTGCTCGTTACTCTCCTAGGGATGGGATCTCAGAACTAAATAGATGCTGACACCACCAGTTTTCTCATGAGCATGGTGAACGCCACCCCCCACACCATCAACCCAGAGGGAGTAAAGGACACAGGCTCTTGCACCAGGCTCTGGGTGACCTCTCTCTTTGGCCAGAGGCATTCTATGTGCATGCCTCCCTCACATGCAGACACGGAGCCCAGGATGGTGTGAGCAGGGGCATTGCCAAGATCCTGATTGAACTGGTTTCAATGTTGATGCTGGGCCCAACTTATCTTTGCTGCTTCAACAAAACAATCAGCTAGAGAAAACAAACCTCTGAAACAATTCAGTGTAGTGTTGACATCGCCTATTTCAAACTGCCAGGGCTATTGTTTAAAATGTGCCCCACATAAACCAGTAAGCCTGTTTAAATGACTGAAATCGAAATTGGGCTGCAAATGTCAGCAACTTGATGAGAAATACATAAAGGATTTTGCTCCTCTGTTTCAGGAGCTCTGCTTTCCCTGAGGAGAGAGAAAAAAAACAAACAAACAAACAAACAAACTTCCTGTTGTGTAAGACAGACAGTTTAACTATACATTTACATTCTTAAAATAATTGATCTCTATTGTACATCTTAACTTCTCTATTGGTTATTTGTTTATTGTTCTGTTTTGTTGAGACAGGGTTTCTCTGCATAGTTTTGGCTATCCTGGAACTCACTCACTCTGTAGACCAGGCTGACCTCAAACTCAAAGATCCACCTTCCTCTGCCTCCTGAGAGCTGAAATTAAAGGTGTGTGCCACTATCTCCCGGCTGATTTCTTTCAGTTTGTTTATAAATGAGCTCTTTATTAGAACGAGAAGACAAAATGGTTAGATAGAACCCATAGATTACACAATGAGTTAGATTTAATTTAAATTGATTTCCCTCCTTTAATTAAACATAGATTCTATTCTCATACAGTGTAATCTGAATATAGTTTCCCCTCTATTTACCCCTTCCAGTTCTTCCCCACCTCCCTTCCATCCTTAGATAACTTACACTGTAGCTGTCTTCAGACACACCAGAAGAGGGCATCGGATCCCACTGCAGATGGTTGTGAGCCACCATGTGGTTGCTGGGATTTGAACTCAGGACCTCTGGAAGAGCAGTCAGTGCTCTTAACCACTGAGCCATCTCTCCATCCCCCTCAGATGATTTTTGAAAGAAATGAATACAATTCATTATTCAGTAGTTAAGTTGAATATAAATGCAGAGTCAAAATTAATAGATCAGGAGCTGGTCATCGTAATTCACACGTGTGATCTTTGCAATTGTGAGGTAGGGCAGGAGGATCAGAAGTTCACAGCCAGTTTCAAGTATAGAGTTCAAGGCCAACCTGGACTATATGAAACCTTGTTCAAACACACACACACACACACACACACACACACACACACAGAGAGAGAGAGGGAGAGAGAGAGAGAGAGAGAGAGAGAGAGAGAGAGAGAGAGAGAGAGAGAGAGAGAGAAATGGCTTATTCCTTTACAAATCTTGACCTGTGTCCTCCATGTAACATGGCACTCATCAATCCTACCTCAGACCCTGTGTAATCAACCACCATTTGCAGGATAGGTACACACCCAAGTGTTCACTTCCTTGTGAGAACAAGGAAGAGGTGATTACAGTTTGCTTTTTTTTACCCACGCAGTTGATAGTTTCTATTGTCTCTCTTACTGGTTGCCTCAGGTGTACTTTGCATGCATCCCTCTAAGGCTATCATGGTCTACTGCACATCCCACACTGACAGATACAGTCCCTTTGAACTGTAGTCACTTGCTGCCCACTGCTGTTTTGTACCAACCAAATCAAACTGTGAAAGCATTTTTAAAAGGAAGCACCTGTCTCTAAATAAGAGGTAAAACTGATGAATGAGGGAACGGTCATCTAAACACAGTTAAGACCATGGAAACAAACCTCGGGAGAACTCTCAGTAGGTACATCTAAAGGAGATTGTCTCTCCCACTCCCCCACGAATACAGAATTGAGTGTGGAAATCTCTGCACTCAGGCAGAGATTCTAGAAAATGTGTAGGTTTTCTTGGGAAGATGGCGGCTGTGTCAATGTTTCAGCCACCGCTTGGAGGCTTTTCTTTTGACAATTGCCACAGGAATGCATCTTGAAAGCTGATTTTGAAAAATAAAGGGGGGGGGTCAAACTTCCGAAAGCTCGGAAAACTGGCACTACCATCGCCGGGGTAGTCTATAAGGATGGCACAGTTCTTGGAGCAGACACAATGGCAACTGAAGGGATGGTTGTTGCTGACAAAAACGCTTCAAAAATTTACTTCATATTTCCTAATATTTATTGCTTGGTGCTGGGACAGCTGCAGACACAGACATGACAACCCAGCTTATTTCTTCTAACTTGGAGCTCCACTTCAGAGAGTTGTTACAGAGAATGGGATGCTGAAGCAGATGCTTTTCAGGTATCACGATTACATGGTGCAGCCCTAGTTTTGGGGGTAGTAGACAGTACTGGATCTCATCTCTACAGCACCTGTCCTCATGGATCAACTGACAAATTGCTTATGTCACCATGGGTTCTGGCTCCTTGGCAGCAATGGCTGCTTTTGAAGATAAGTTTAGGCCAGATATGGAGGAGGACGAAGCCAAGAAGCTAGTGAGCGAGGCATTGCAGCTGACATCTTTAATGACTTGGGGTCTGGAAGCAATATTGTTGGAGTGGGCATGGCCTTTGTTGGAGTGGGCGTGGCCTTATTGGAGTGGGTGTGGCCTTGTTGGAGTGGGTGTGGCCTTGTTGGAGTGGGTGTGTCGCTGTGAGGGTGGGCTTTGAGACCCTCCTCCTGGCTGCCTAGAAGACAGCAGTCTTCACCTGTTTCCCTTCAGAACAAGATATAGAACTTTCCGCTGTTTCAGGGCCATGCCTGCCTGGACACTGCCATGTTCCTGCCTTGATGATAATGCACTGAACCTCTGAACCTGTAAGCCAGCCCCAGTTAGACCTTGTTCTTTATAAGAGTAGACTTGTGTCTCTTCACAGCAATGGAAACCCTAACTAAGACAGTTATCAAACCTGTTACGTGGCCTGGCAGAAAATCTCTGAAGATCATCTGTGTTTCTAGGTCTCATTTTTTATCTCTGGTTTCTAATCCCTCCCATCCGGTTTATCTTTTGGACACACACACACAAACACACACACACACACACACACATACACACAAAGACACACACACTCACACACACACAGACACACACACACAGACACACACACGTCACACACACACGTCTTCCTTTCACTGTTTCTCATTCCTTAATTCTCATCTACTTATATAGTTTCCAAAGCTTTTCCTCATTATTGATTTCTATTTTCATTGGAATTATGACTGGAAAATATATAGTTTAACTTTAAAAATGTTTATACATTTTCGTGGCTTGCCATCTGATGGGAAATAGTCCCTGTGCTATTCAGGAGAATATCTGTTTTGAGGCTGCTAGATGAAATGGTCTGTAGATATCTATTAGGCCTGTGTGATCCAGGGTGAAGTTTAATTCTGCTTTGTATTTTTTATTTTTCCTTCTGAATGATCCATCCATTGCTGAAAGTGGAGCTTTAAAGCCATCTACTAATTTCTTCCATTAGGTTTGTTAATATTTATTTCATATATGGAGGTACCTTGGTATGAGGCACACATTTAAAGCTAGCATTTCTTTTTATTATTATACAGTGAAATCCCTTATTTCTTTTTATTAGGTTTGATTTTAAAAATCTATTTTATCTGAGGTAAATATGGATGTTCCTACTATCATTTAGATTTTACTGACATGGGGCTTTGAAGTCCTGGCTGGCCTGGAACTGGTTATATAGATGAAGCTGGACTTGAACTCACAGAGATCCTCCTGCCTCTGCCTCCTGAGTTATGAGATTTAAAGGAATGCACTACCATACCCCGCCAAAGTGAATAAGCACTGTGTAATAGAGGTTTGGGTTTTATCCATTTAGTCACTCTGTGCCTTTTCATTGAATAATTTGATCCATTTACATTTAAAGTAAATGGCTGCAAACCTTTTCTACTGTTACTTTGTTACTAATTCACTAATTGTGTTGTGATTCCTTTCTTTCTCCCTGTAGTTGTATTATCTTTGGTGAGAAATGTAGTTGGGTTTCTTGCTTATAATATTTGGTTACATCCTGGATTTTTGCTTTATTATCACCAAGGTTATTATAAAAACATATTTTGATGATAAGTTCTTTTAAACCATTCTTGTCTTTTCAATATATCTTCCCCCTTTTACATGCATTTATGCTTCCCGGCTTTTGTTTATTTCTTCCTTTGTAACCCAAGCTGACATCAACCTATGGAAGAAAACATGCATTATTTCTCTGGCTGAATGTGATTTGTGTTGCTTAACATAATGATTATCATCAGTCCATTCGTTTTTCTTTTCACAAATATTATAACTTCGTTCCTCTTTACAGCTAAATAGAAACCCACAGTGTATATACACATTTTATTTATTCATTCCCGTATTGAGGGACCCTTGTAGCCATCACTATTGCGACAGCTCAGCGGTAAACATGTGTGTGCACGCGTCTCTGTGTGACGACTTAGAAACCTCCCAGTTCCTACCTCGGAGTGCTGAGGATCAACCATATAATAGCTCTGTTAGTTTTTTGAGGAATCCTCACTCTGGTTTCCACCAGCTGGGTTCTAAGTGCTTCTCTTTCTCCACATCCTGTCAGCATTCATTGTCATCATACCCCACACCCAACTTTTCTGAACAATAACTATTCTACCTGAGGTGAGATAGAATCACAGTACCACTTGAGCTTGCATTTTTCTGATAACTAGAGATCTTAAACAAGTTTCTACATATTTATTCACCATTTGCTTTTCTTCTTTTGAGAAGTGTCCATTCAGCTCATTGATTTATTTATTGGTTGAATGGTTATTTTTGGCATTTGTCCTATCTAATTCTTTGGGTTCTACATATTAATCTCCTGGAAGATGTAGAGTTCACAAAGATTTGTCCCATTCTACCATCCACCTCTTCACACTGCTGATTTTTTTTTAACCTTTGATGTACAAAAGTACTTTGCTTTTATGAGACGCCGTTTGTTAAATGTTGGTGTTGTTCCCTGCACTCTTAGAGTCCTTTTCAGAAATACCCGCCAACGCCTATCTCTAGAGGTGTCTTGCCTACTTTTCCTCCAGTAGGGTTAGAGTTTCAGATTTTATATTAAGGATTTTGGTCTGTTTTGAATTGATTTTTGTGTAGGGTAAGAAATGAGGATCTAGTTTCATTCTTTTACATATTAAAATCTGGTTTTCCAAGCGGGATTGGTTTTGTTTCTTCAAATGTATATTTTGACACTTTTGTCAAAGATTAGGTGGCCGTAACGGTGTGGATTTGTCTCTAGTCCACCTCTGGTTTAAGGCTAATGCCATGCTGTTTTTGTTACTATGGCTCTGTAGCATACTTTGAAGTCATGGATTATGGCATCTGGGATATTTTAAACTTCTATCTGGATTTAAAGGGCTTTTCCTTTAAGAACTGTACTGGGTCCCCATCAGCACAGCACAGTTGTTCTTCTTCTGGAGAGATGAGCTGTAGATGTCATGTGACCCCTGGAGCATCAGAATTCTCGTTCCTGTGGTAAGAGGTTGATCCACTTGCTGATCCAGGACTCAGCGATCTCACACTCTAAATTATTTACAATTGACAATGAAGATCAAACCTTGGCCTGAGGGTAAAAGTGTTCATCTCTCTCTCTACAAGGACTTCCTGGTTTATCATTTGGATCGGGCTTCTGCTTCTCTTGTCATCAGGGGGAAGCCATGCTGCTGGAGCTGTGTTCAGCTTGGCTCACTTCTTTGCACTGTCTTTTCCATGTATACTTTCCAGCTATCTCATCACCACTTGTGTGAATTCCTCCAGTTCTTTCTCTCTGTTCAGAATAGTGTGGTTATTTTGTTTGTTTGTTTTTTTGTTTGTTTGTTTGTTTGTTTTTCTTGTCTTGATCCCTTTTCACTGGCTCGCACTGAGGCAGCTCCTCATTCTCCCTCTTGCTGGCAAGTGGGGGGAGTTTTCCTTTATTGTTTCTTTGAATAAACTTTCTCCTGCTTTGGCAGTGTTGAGTCCTTCTTGAGCACTAATAGACTGGATGTTTGTTCTTCTGGTGTCATTCTCAAGTTCCCATTAGCTTCCTACTCTCCTTCTCATTCTCTCTTGGTTTTACTGATCCAACTTCAACTTCTTCTTCTTCTTCTTCTTCTTCTTCTTCTTCTTCTTCTTCTTCTTCTTCTTCTTCTTCTTCCTCCTCCTCCTCCTCCTCCTCCTCCTCCTCCTCCTCATCCTCTTCCTCCTTCTCTTCTTTCTGTTTTTTAAAAATATTTATTTATTTATTTATTTATTTATTTATTTATTATATATAAGTACACTGTCATTGTCTTCAGACGCACCAGAAGAGGGCATCAGATCCCATTACAGATGGTTGTGAGCCACCATGTGGTTGCTGGGAATTGAACTCAGGACATCCAGAAGAACAGTCAGTGCTCTAAACCGGTGAGCCATCTCTCCAGCCCTTTCCTTTTTTTGGTTTGGTTTGGTTTGGTTTGGTTTGGTTTGGTTTGGTTTGGTTTTGGAGACAGGGTTTCTCTGTGTGGCTCTTCTGGGACTCACTCTGTAGACCAGGAAGGCCTCAAACTCAGAGATCTGCCTACTTCTACCCTTCCCAGTGCAGGGATTAAAGGTTGGCACCACCATGACCTAATGGGTTTAAGTTATTTCAGTGATCAGTAATTAGATAATAATTTATTTGTTCAGCAATAACAGCTGAAGATCTATAATTCTAGTCCTTGAGACAAAAACAATTCTGACATTAAGAGACTAAAATTGTTTGGGGACTACTGTAGTAAACATTTAGAAAAAAAACAAAGATGGAGGCTCAACACAATGATGTCAGACCACAAACCCCGGGAGCTGATGGTGCACATCAGTCAAAGCAGGAACCAAGGCATCTGAAAGAATGAGATAAGTCTCTGTAGGGTCCCGAAGGGCTAGAAAAAAAATTCCTGCCAGTTCAGTGGATGCTGGTCTCCACCAACCTCAACACACATGAGCCATGTACTCTCACAACAAGAAACCCAGTGATCCATCCTCCTACCAGGCTCCCCTGCCCCTGGCCTGGCTCTGACCTTGAGTTGTTTCCCTCTTTCTGCTGTGTGAGCTATAAACTGTACATTTGAAAACCACACCTGACGATCTGCCTTTCTGATGGGTAAATCCTGTTCAAGACAAAAATCACACTGAGCACTCGGACCCTGACCAATAAAGTGTAAAGTCATATGAGGAATACGGAGTCAGCACAGGGAACGTGCCAGGGCTAAAGGTTGGGTTGCAACATGGAGTTCAGAGAGTATTCCTGATGCTGCATGGCCGAACCTAAACTATTACCAGTAAAGTCTCTGGGTGAGGCAAATCAGGGTTTCTGCTCACCAGGGTGAGGAAGTGTCTCTTAGGCTTCCGGCTGCAGCTTTTTTTAGGAGCAGAACAGGGTCGGGTCATTTATTTGGATTTGGAGTCAAATTTGTGACAAAGCATTGGAAAAACTCAACTTAGAACAAAGGGTTAGTTCAGGCTCACGGTTGGAGGTCTGTCTGTGGCCACTCAGCCTGTGCTTTGGTGAAGTAAATATCAGAGCATAAAGAAGAGTTCAGTTGCTCCCCTAGGGACATCTGGGAACCCAACAGAAAGGCAGGGGAGGGCCTGGGTCCTGATATCCTCTTCATGACTTTAGCAGTTTTCTCATCACTGGGACCAAATATCTGACAAGAAAGTCCCTAATTGCCACCGGGAAGATTTGGGAGGTGGATTCGGTCAAATCGCTTTAAATGTGTGAGTGGGTAGTCCTGGAAAGAGGCTGTCTGTCTACTTAGGCCAATCTGCTAAAAACACTCCAAGGACTGTGGAGGTTTTAGACTGTTACTGATCCGATAGCCTAGTTCCACTTTCTCTGGGGCTCTCTTCCTCTCAGTAAAGAGCCCTTGCCCACCTCAGTATCAGCCCTAACATCCTGATAAAAGACAATAGCCTCTACAATTGACAATTTTGACATTCACAAAATCTATTCTCAGCCAGTGGGAGGTCTCAACCAATGGGAGGGCCAAGAATGCCATCATGTGACACCTGAGACCTATAGTCTCAAGGTCCCTGTGCCCTGTTGTAACCGCCTACCTAGTGTTTCCACAACTGTGTTTTTTAAAATGCCTTGGTTTATAACGTTCTTTGTTATGCTTCTATTAAAACTCCATGAAGATGCTTCTACATTGGGACATTTTATTTGAGGAGACCTGCATATATGTTCCCAAGCCACAGTCACTTATATTTGGCTCCAGAATAAACTGTATCTTTTATTCCTTTGATATGAGCTGTTTCTTTCAACAATATATGCATATATAAAGTTCTCAAACAATAAAGAAGAAGCAACCTAAGACAGACAGGATTTATTTTGGCTTTCAGTTTAAGAGGGTGCAGTCCCTTTCGGGGGGAAGGGGAGTTGGGTTTACAGCTAAGAGAACATGCGTGTGGTGAGGACTGCTCACAGCTTCAAGGGCCAGGAAGCAGCAGATCCATTTACATGCTCCAAGCCCCACCTCCTGTACAGCTCTACACTGTTCAGTCAAGCCCCAGCTTGGGATGGTCCTCCTCCAGTGACCATCAGCTTGGGAGTAAGTGTTTAGAACACAATAACCTATGGGTGATGTTTCACATTCAAACTATAACAGAAAGACAAGTCCCTGACAGTCCAACTTTTTTCATCTAAACGCCACTTCCTAAAAGTTCTTCAACAACCCCATAGTGCCAATCACCGGGGACCACCTCTCCAGGACATCCATGTCCAAACCACAGCTGCTGGGCTGTGGCAAGAAAAGATTGTCTTGAGACAAGTCTTCAGGTGACACTGAGCCCTGACCAGTTGAAATAAGTAATAGTCTCGTTTGTGTTATCTGTCAGGGGCACAGATTTGAAGGAAAATATATGGTTGAGGTTATGGAAGAGCGAAAGAGAAAGGAGGGGAAATAGGGAAACGGACAGATAAGAAGAGTTTCATATGTGCCATGGAAAAGAAATTAGTAAGAAATAAATACTCCATCGTATCAAGAACATCCCAATTTTGCTCACTGCGCAAATGGCCCAACCGGTTCAGAAATGCAGTCAAAGACGAGGTATACTAATGACTTCTTGTAAATGTCAGAGGAGAACCCATTGTCTCTCCATCCTTAGTAGGAAACAACCCTGCTGAGGAGTGGGTTTTAGCCTTCCAGCCTCCAGAAAATAAGGTTCTGCAGCATAAGCCATGCAATGATACACCTTGCTCCATAGGGGCAGCCTTAGCGCTTGAGCCTGATTTCCCTCTAGAGTCTAGAAGAATCCAAGCTTTGGATGCTGCTGTGAAAGAAACAGAGCTCTAGTGGACCTTGTGTGTCTGGCTATCTCACATGCAGCCAGGTTTACTGTCTTTGTACCATCGCAAAATTTACTATTAGAGAAGAGGAGCATTACGAAGAGATTTTGCAGGGGAACGTGTGCGCGTGCGTGTGCGCGTGCGTGCGTGCGTGCGTGCGTGCGTGGGTGGAGTCCTCTAGTTTCCCTCCCTCCTTGGAGCTGGGCCTCCTCTGAGCCAGAGTTTCTCTCAGGGACAAGTGTTCCTTAGGGGCAGTGTATGTGCGTGCAAGCTAGCAGGTAGGACTAGGCTGGCACCACTGTCCCTGCCATCTGATAGAGAAACTGCAAGATCGGGAGCCACAGCTCTCTCCTCTGCCTCTGTATTGTGCTGAACCAGTCGCCCCTCACAATAGGCAAGCATGAGGGACTCCCGAGTATGACGCTGCAAACATTACACGATTGTTCTGGCTGGATTGGTACCCAGCAATACCATTTCAAACCTGTTCGCTTCATGATGTGGCAGCTGCCTACCAACAGACCTGTGCGGTCATCGTGTATGATGGCTGGTTGACGTGTGATCTTATCTGGGCCATGAGTACCTACACATTTGGTGACACATTCTTAGCGTGCCTGTGAGAGGTTTGCTCAGTGAGATTGACATCTGAGCCAACTTACCAAATATAGCATATCTCAAACATCAGTGGGCCTCACTCAGTCATTGGAAGACAAGAGTGAAAAAGGGATAGCCTGCCTTCGTGGACCTTTTCAACTTCTGATTTAAACGGAAACTCTGCCTTCATTCACCAGCCTGTAGCTTTTATTCTAGAACTGTGTTATTGGCCCTTCTGTGAGTCTTTAGTGTACTGACTGCAGATGCTGGAACTTGGGAGGATCCATAATCACCAAAGCCATTTCTTTACAACTATCGTGTGACATGTTACTTGGAGTAGAGATTATCTTATTCCAATAGCCATGGCTACTAATGAACAGAATACAAGTGGTAGCCAGCTCTATGGTAGAATGATGGAGTTAGTGATGCTCCCTAGTAGAAGGGAGTAGGAGAGGGTCACAGGACCCTGACCTAAAACTCTTCCCTGCACTACCCCCCAGCCTTAAGTAATCTTGGGAAGTGCTAGTGTGTCCAAGAAGTTGAAGGTTAGCCAAAAGGAGGACTCTGTGATGCATCTTCCACAAGTGTGTCACCATGATGGCTGGGACTTTGCAGCAATACAGATGTCTCGAGGTCACCCACACTTCTCTAAGCATCCCCTCACCTGTGCTCTGTGTCCAAGCCTAATAAACTCACTTGTTTTCCAAGTGAAATTTTGATGAAATCATACTTTCCTTTGTACCTCTCTGGGCAGAATAGATTTTTTTTTTTACTAGCCCCAGAAAAGTTAGAGCATCAATAACAAATCTTTGTGTATGTATGCACATACATACCACACATACCACATACATACACACACACACACACACACACACACCACATACACCACATACACACTACACACCACACCACACACACACACACACACACACACACACACACACACACACTCATCAGGGGGCGGGAGGAGGACATCTCTGTCCCAGACAGACCTTCAACCAGTCTATCTTTCTAGTGAATCCTTACTAATGCACTGTGTATTTAATCTAGCAAATTGAGTCATTGGGATCAGCCCGTGCCCTTCTCTAATTCAGTCCACTTTGGGTAACACAGGGGTTTACAAACATTGGCCATTGTGAAAATGGAAGACCACCATGTACCTAGGTGGAAACGTGCTGGGTAGCACTGAGACTAGAAAGGTGTTACTTCGTAAATTTACCAAGGTGAATCAAAACTGTAGAGAGACACTTGAGCATATTGAAACCATGGCAAGGTAACCAAGACCAGGAACATGCTGAACCACCTCCCCCCACCCCCAGGCCAAGGAAAGTATGAAACGCCCTTACCAGAACAGGGATGCTGACAGTCCCACCAGCCTATCACCTAACACCTGGCCTGTCCACCAAAAACCAACAGGCAAAGAAGAGGACTTCAAACTGTCTCTAGGGATCAGATCAGCTCACCTCCTACTATTGACACAGCCTATTCAAGGGCCGTGTATCCATCTTCCTAGTCAGCTGCCTAGACCTCCATCCATCTCCTGTTTCTCCATCTGAACTCGTCCTGCCCCTTGGCTGGACTCGCTCGGCATTAACCTGTGACCCACACAACTGGACTCTGTCGCAGTGTTCTGGTCCCTGCCACTGCTCTAGGCTATTGTCCATGCAGACGGCATTTCTGCTTCTGAAATCTCTAGAGACTCTGCAGCAGGCTCTGCGGTGGTTGGAAGGAGGCTGGATCCCTCAGGCTTACATATCTGAATGTGTGGTCACCAGTTTGTGTAAGCCGTTGGGGAAGGATTAAGAAGTACGAGAAGTACGTCTTGTTGGAAGAGGTGTGGCACTAGAGGTGAATCTTGTGGTTTCAAAAGCCCATGCCACTCCAGGTTAGCTTTCTCTGCCTCGTGGTAGTGTCTTGGAATATAGGGTATCAGCTACCGCACTAGCACCATGCCGACCTGACCTGCCTGCTGGCATGGTCCCCACCATGATGACCACAGACTCTAACTCTATGAAACTGTAATCCCTAATTCTATACGTTGCCTTGGTCATGGTGTCCCTTTACAGCAATAAAGAAGTAACAAAGACAGCCCCTTTAGCCCTTTGTACTTATTATTTAACCAATATATCCTAATATTTATGGGTTCTATAATAATAATAATAATAATATATACTATATATAGTACATCATATAGTATACATGTGTGTGTGTGTGTGTGTGTGTGTGTGAGAGAGAGAGAGAGAGAGAGAGAGAGAGAGAGAGAGAGAGAGAGAGAGAGAACTGGTCTATTTACTGTGTGATATGAGTGCTAGTAAAATTAAAATTGCAATTAACATTGAAATAGAACACCTGTGTCCGTCACCCCTAGATCCTCCAGGGAAGCGGAACCGAGAACACTCGGCCCCTGAAAGCATTGCACCTGTCCAGGGATTGATGATCCATAACTTCTGAGTGAGAAGATGCAAGAAATGAACAAGCAGAGAGAAATGAGAGTGAGAAGTCAGATCAGTCTCTACGGTGAAAGCAGGTTTGCACTGGTCTGAGAGGCAGTGCCCCCTGAGACCCTGAGGCAGTGTCTGAGGGTGCAGAACGATGTGCTGTGCTGAGTCTGCGAGCAGTTTTTGTACGGAAGAGTATGGAGGGGGAGAAGACACGGGTTTGCCAGATCCAGATAAACTGTTTTTCAAAACTGCAGGGCGGCAACAGAGAAGACAAATTGCCTGTTTTGCAACCTCCAGGTTCAGGGCACATGGTGGGTGTGAGATGCTTTCTAGGAATTCCATGGGCAGCAGATTTCCTGGAACCTTGCGCTTGTTCTGGGGCCCTGGTTTGGGAGGACTTTCCTTTATTCTGACATTGTAGAAAGGCACCCAGGTGCCATGTTTCTGACAGAGCATGCTCAGAGCGTAGGTGCATTACAGAACACAGAGGTGAGTCACAGCATGGAGAGTGGGGTCTGAGAACCCAGTAGACATGAAATGCTCAAAGAGAACAGCCCATATGGTAGTGGAATACTCTGGCAGCTTCTTCCACATACTTCTGTAGTGACCAGCCGAGCGCTGCAGCCCCTGGTCATATAGCTGGTACCTCAGAGCAAGGTCCTTCCGTAAGCCGTCTGAACCCCATGCATCTTCCTTGAGTGACAGTCACTTCTGTGTTACTTATGAACAGGATTCATCAGCATGCTGACCAAAGGCAATAGCAAAAGCCCAACCTGGGTGCTGTTTCTTCTAGTCCAAGTGGAATGCCATCAAGGAAAACAAATACTAAAGCCATGTGGATACTTGTCTATATAGACGGATAGACACATACACGATGACTTGACTGCTACTTTTCTAATCACTCAACATTGGTCTACACTGTGTGTTCTATGAGCTTTGAGAAATGTCAAATAGCATGTATCTACCATTTTGATGTGTCATAGAATAGTTATTTGCGCTGACAAACCTATGTGTCCTATTGATCCATCTTCATTCCTCCCTGGCACTTGGTTATCGGTCCTTTTTTTTGTTAACTGTTTCTACAGTTTTGATTTTTTCAGAATATCATATAGTAGGACTCATATATAGTATGGTATGTATATAGTACATATATAGTATGTAGATTTTTCCATATTGGTTTCTTCACTGAGTTGTAGGTATTTGACATTTTCTCCTATGTTTATTGTGGCTTGAAAAAAATACTCCTTTTCAGTGGTGAGTAATAGACCTTTGTTGGATATACCACAGTTTATTTCTCCACTTTCCTACTCTAGGACATTTTTGTAACTGTGACTAATGCTGCTAGAAACATCTTATTTACCTAAATCTTCCAAACTATCTCTCCATAGTGCATTTCCGTTGAATTGTATGTGAGTTCCTTTCGCTTCGGGTCCTCACAGAATTAGATCCTGTCAGTGCTTTGGATCTTTGCTATGTGGCCTCAGCACACTGTGCTTTAAAAAACGGTTTAGATTTCCCGCCTATTAAAAATCTGAAGACAGAGACAACCAAAACTCAGTAATAGCAACAGTAATAAGTCAATTATTCATTGTACCCATTTCCCTGTCAGCTGACTCCTTTCTATATTGGGTATATTGGCTATGTGTAGTAATCCATTTCCCTTTTTTGTTTCTTCTAAAAGCAGTATGGAGGTCAATTAAAAGAAAATTCGCAATGTTCATTTGTGGCAGAACCAGTGTTCAATTAATAGTTTGGCCTTTGATCCAACTCAAAGAAGTCAAGCCAAATGTCCTCTGATCTTTCTCAAAACACAGATGTGTTGATAAATCATCCCAGAGTATTTATTTGGCTATTTAATGTATTCTAGACTTTACCTAATTTTTTTTTACTGTTTTCAGTTGTTTCCCACTCTTTAATCATGGATGTCACGTGTATGATGATATTACAACCCCATGAAATCCCTGCCTGTAAACTTTACTGACCTGAAAACTGGCCTTTAATCTGCTATTCCCAACCTGGCGAACCTGGATTCCTTCTGTCAAACACCTTCGTCAGCGGTTGCTGCAATGATGATTATCCTTTGTTAAGATGCCTTGTGCTGGGCTGGAGAGATGGCTCAGTGGTTAAGAGCACTGACTGCTCTTCCAGAGGTCCTGAGTTCAATTCCCCCAATCCATTTACACAAGAATCAAGTGCAGGCAGTAAATGGGTGGTGGAAGGAGAGAAAGGGATCGATAGCTTACAGCAATGAAATTGCACATGCCTGGCGTCCTGCCTCAGAGCCCTGAAGCACACTGCTGAGTCCCCTGTACCCCTACAAACTCTCACCATGACCATTTCAAGCCTACTCTATGTCTATTGTTTGTTCTCCTTTCTCATTCTTGGCTAACATTTCCCCTTTCAAGAAAATGAAAGCTCTCTACAGAGCATCTCTTCGGCCTTCAATCACCGGGTGATCTTTCTCACTCTGACTCTGACCTATAACTCGAATCCTGCCCTCTTTGGTGTCCTGGAGTCTTATTCTGAGTGTCCCTTTATTCTTCCTATGCCCTAATTCTACCTTCCCTGGTTCCTATCCTTCATAATTTAATCAGAATTCTACTTGCAGTCCCATCTACTCACCTCTAGTCCTTCAAGCCATCAAATTACGGTTTTATCTTTCTCTTCAGGGACAAAACTTAGCACTAACTCACCTATTCAGCAAATATGTGCTAGGTGCCAATTACAGAGAAAGCTTCATTCACTCAGGGCTGCCTTCACTTGCTACAAAGGAGGTGTATCTAGAGGGATCAGAAAAGAGAGATACCACTGTCAGCAGGAGAAACCACACTCTGTCCCGGTGTTTCTCAAAGTTGAATAAAAGGAAATACCAGTCTGCAAGAGAAATGGTGCATGGAAAATGTCAACCCACCTTGTGGTCAATGAGGCTAAGTTTCTGTGAATCAATGCATATTCTAAAGACCTGTGTAGGGTACCAGGGAACTCCAGGAATCTGAGTTCAAGAGTAGTGCGAACAAAGCACTTCTCACTTTATTACTAAAGCAAACAAAACACAAGGTGATGTCTATGGTTAGCTTTAGCAAATAAAAGTGCAGCAAGATAATACACCTGGTGCTATGTCTTATCATGTTTGGTCATGTGAAGAGTCAAGAATATCCCTCACAGGCCTTTGTCTTGCCTGCACAGATATTGTGGATACGCCGTGGCATTTCCTTCATGCCCTTGCTTTCAAGTCCATTCCTTTCTCATAGTGTATAGAAGGCCCCCTTGTGGGAAGAACTCTCTGCACTCTGCCCCATCCATAGTTCACAGTAAGCTCACAGCTTTCCTTACACAGGCTCCTATACGGAATAGCTTCATTTATAGTAGCAGTACAGAAATTTCAAGAATTATGTCAGACCTCATAAGTTTGCTCTATATGCTAGATTTCCATTGCATTGACAGATACCGAAGAGAAAACAACTCAAAGTGAGGAAAGATTTATTTCATTCCCTGATCTCAGACATTATACCCGTGGATCACTGTCTCTATTGCTATTGGCCCAAGGCAAGACTGAAATTCATAAGGTGCCAAGTGTATGTTAAGGTAGCGGAGCTCTCCTCATGGTACACAGGAGGTAGGAACAAAGGGAAGGGTCAGAAATATGGCACATCTTTCCTGAGGATGCCCTCAATGACTCACACTCCTTCAACTAAATCCTGCCTCATGGTAATACCATATGATCAATCCACTAAGAGTGTAATTTGATGATTGTGTCAGAGACCTCAGGAGCCTCTCACCTTTCAACAGAGCCACTAGCTGGAGAGCACAAGTTCAACATATGAGCCTTTAGAGCAAACACATCCTAACCACAGAGCAGCACTTCATTAGTAAGATGGGGGAGCTGTTTAAATGCAGTTGCCTCTTGAAACCTTAGCATATATAACCATGTGATTCTCTGTGGACCAGAGAGGATCAGATGAGGCTCGAAATACCAAGAATGCCAAGCCAAGTGGGGTAGCAGTCCCAGCACTTGGGAGGCAGAGTCAGGCTCATATCTGTGAGTTCGAGGGCAGCCTGGTCTACAAAGTGAGTTTCAGGATAGCCAGGGCTACAGAGAGAAACCCTGTCTCAAAAAGAAATAAGAAACAAAGAAACAAAGACAGACAGACAAGAAATATCAATAATATCACCCTACATTGCTCCTCATGAAAAACTGAGTCTGTGAGTTCCTTACTCAGGATGCAGAATCAGAAGAATATGGAGGTAAAGTTGGATTGCATTAAAAGTAGGTAGGCGCTTGCCTATATGGCGCAAGGCCCTGGTTAGTCCTCAGCTCCGGGGGTGGGGGATGGAGGGTGGGGGTGGAGGATGGGGGGATGGGGTGGAGGGATGGGGGTTCGGGGTGGGGAGCTAAATTTGCATTGGCTCTTAGTCTCATTTGAACTGACAGAAAACCTAAACATTGCCCAGGTAGCATGATGTTTTAGTGACAGAAAAACGAAGCTGGCAAAAAAAAAAAAAAAGGAAGTAAGATTTGCATTTCTCATAGCTAAGCTAGAGTAAAATTCTTCTCATCTTCACCTGGTCAGGTGCTGCCTGCTGAGAGCCTGACACAGTTCAAGAACGGTGACCTTTGTCTCAGGTTGCGAACCTCGTGTGATGGATACGAATACACGGCTGCTTGTCACAGACTTTGGGAAGTCGAGGTTTCATAACAATTTACGGGTTCACTGGAGACCTGAACTCTGATTACAGTACAAGATCTGGGGTTTATTTTATAATTGTAATATTTAATGAGAATCTTTTGGATGGAGGTTTGGCCGAAGATTGTTGGTTTGAAAGCCTATGGGTGTTTTGCTTTGTTTTTGTTTCTGTCGGGGGGATGGTTTCTTGCAAACTGAAACCTGTGAGCTTGGTACAAAATCCTGTAATGTACTTTCGAATTAATAAAACAGTAATTTCATCGCAGTAAGTTCAACCCACTTTTACCACGGTCTTGTCCCACAAAAGTAGTAACATTTTAAAGTAATCAGCAACTGGTACCCCAAAGTACCAGTCAACTCAAAGTAAGTTGTCTATAAAAGGTTATTTTAAGAAAAGAAAATAAAAAAGCAAAAACAAGTTTACCTTTGGTATGCAATTAGATTAAATCACAATGTGATAGTCTAGACACACAAGAGACATGAATTTATGGCCATGTAAAAGACAGCTGCTGTCAGTAAACTGTGATTGTTACTGTTTTCCTGTTTCCAGCTCCTGTCACTTCCTGAGGCTACCTGACCTCTCACCCCTCTGCAAACTACCTCAGCATGGGCAGCAAACATCTCCTGGGTGTCAGCCACATAGAAATGTGTTAGTCTCGTCATTAGATCCTGCTCGATGTGAACGATATCCCCTCCACAGTTACTCTCAGGCCATGCCCACCCAGCTCTTGAAAACTTCAGCAGCCGTACATTCCTGGTAGGACAAGCCTTTAGACCACAAATGGAACAACAGACGGTTAGTCCTTATTGGCTGGCTTCCTGCTCCTCTCCGGCTCCCACTCTCACCTCTTTAGTCTTAGCCCTTGGTCTGTCTCTTCTTGGTTCCCTAAACCCGGATTAAGGTGAGCCTCTGAAGCTGCCAAGCGCTCCTTCCCCTCCCTTCCTGCCTCATGCCCACTCTCCCTATGGCCTCACCTTGGGCGACCTTTCCTCTGGAAGCCTTGAGTTCCAGCTATGAATTTGGAGCTCTTGTCAGGTGCTGATGAGAAGCCAAAACTTTTAAGTTCAGACTAAAATCTGACCTAAGAGTGAACTCAGGTAAACTAACGGGCTGGTACCTCACATTAGTTTCCAAGTTGACCCTCAACAAAACCCAAGCCTAGCTCCAGTCTCTCGGCTAATCCCCAACATGACCAGAATCTCCACCCTCAACAAGACCAGTGTCTCCAGGTTACAAGTCCACCCCCTGCCTAGTAGCACAGAAGGACAGAAATTAAGTTTATGATATGACTCCCAGCACCAGCCAATTATGTAAAAGGACACAGTAGCTTTCCAATTAGATGCTTGTACACATACTCACTTCTTACTGCTTACTATAAAGCCTCGCCCTGATAGACATTCAGCGCCAAAACTGTCCTGCGTGATAGAGGTGCATTGGGGGAGCCCAAGCTAGCTTGAATAGAATAAAGACCCTGCAGTGAGTTGCATCAGATCCTGTCTTTTTTTGGGGGGAGGGATCACTAACATTTCCCTGGCACTAAACTTCCATGAGAGGCTCTAAATTATTCCTTCTCACAGTGTTACTGGGATTGTGAATCTTGTCTGTCTTGGATGAAATGAGAAACCCAAGGTTAGGAAACCATACTCTGGATTTGTGTATGAGGACATCTGGGAGAGACCTGCCACCCTGGATATGGGCCTCACTGACACATAAACTGGGGGCTCAGATAGAATAGAGATAAAAACAGAAAGCACTCAGGTACAGGCACCACGTTCCTCTGCTTCTTGGCTGATGTGATGTGACCCATTCTGTTGCACCATACCTATCCCAGTACCAGAGACCCACAGCTCCAAAACTGTGAACCAAATTAAGTCTTCTCCATCCCCAAGTCAGAGTTAAGTAGTTATCCTTATCAGGTGACTTGCCTGATCCCCTACCTACACAGACCCATGAGACTTGATAGTAACTTTGACCAAGAGATATTTATAATGCAGTTTCGGATACAACATGATTTCTCCATAACTATCACCTCAAGGCTGGATACAACTCAGTTGCTACAATGCTTGCCTAGCATGCATAAAACCTGGGCCCAATCCCTGTGTTGCATAAACTGGATGTGATAGCACATGCCTACAATCCTGGGAGGCAGAGGCAAGAGGTCAGGAGTTCAAGGTCATAGCTACAAATAGGTTCTAGGACATGCAGATAAGATTTTGCTTCAAACAAAGCCAGATATGATAAATAACTATTACTCAGATTAAGATTATGTTTATTGCTGGGCAGTGGTGGTACAAACTTTTAATGCCAGGACTCTGGAGGCAAAACCAGGTGGATCTCTGAGTTCGAGGCCAACCTGGTCTACAGACTGAGTTCTAAGACATCCAAGTCTACGCAGAGAATCCCTGTCTCAAACAAAAAAACAACGAACAAAAAGATCATGTTTACTGAAGACTTGGGTGCCTGCTTTGCGAAGCAGTATGTGCTTGGAGTCTTGTGAAAGAAGAAACCTATTCGCGATCAAAATTACTGTGTGTAATCAGAAAAGTGCACGGCCAGCAAAATGACCTGATCCCACATGACGAGTCCAGTGGTTTTCCACCATCCCTTTAAGGAGCAACCTCAACCACCATCCCTTTAAGGAGCAACCTCAGCCACAGGCACACTAACCGAAAGTCAGGATACGTAAAGAAAGAAGTGCCCTGGCACTCAAGGGCTGACCTAGAAGCTGTCCAACCAGTCTGATTGAGCTCCACACCGAGCATGCCTTGTTCAGTCAAGCATCTGCGTCACCTAATGGTGAAGGACAGTTCTGAGAAATGAACTGTCAGGCAGTTTCATCCAGACCATCACCGAATGTCCTGTCATGAACCTGGAGGGCAGAGGCCAGTCACTCTAAAAGGCCTCTTATACAACCAAGAACTGTGCTCAACTCAAGATGCACGCAGCTGCTGACGGCATAACACAGCATACTGCTTCGCGGAAAACTGCCTTTTAAATAGGTAGAAAGTATGTTCTGAAATTAATTGTGAAAATATAGCATAGTGAGTGTCTGGCCACAGAGTGGGTCCATAACTTCACTGTACTGCGCACAGTAGGTTTACAATCATCGCCAAAAGTGTGTGAGTGATGACACATTGCACTCTGCTGTTAGGATGGCAAGAGCACCACTGGACAACAGGAAACTCTCCGTTCTGTGATGGGATTGTCATTGTCTGTGTGGTCTGTCGGATGAACTGTCCTTGTATGGCATTGTGGTGGCACACTGTGATATCGGGACAATTTAAAAAAAATAGTTTTCTGGCCAGGGACAGATTTCTTTCTCAGTAGTCAAAGTAGCATGACTCCAAACGTGTCTACAGATATGCAAATTAACCAATCCAGAACAGCAATTCTTCTGTCTGGTCCTTGTAAGTCAGGAAGCAGGCGTCCTCTGCCCTAACAGTCCCAGGACAACCAAGGACATGCCTAAACTTAACACCCACAGAAATGATTGAAATGAACCAAACTCACGTTGCTTGCCTGGTTCTGCCTTGTCCTTTGGCAGAGAGGTAAAGGTTCTGATCCAACCCTCTGCTACTGCATATCTCCTTCGTCCTGACATCATTTCTTTACCTCATGGCCCCCAGGGTACCATGCAATGACTCCTTTTCCTAACACCTATATGACAGACTGTTTTTCTGAGTTTCTCCTGTGTCTAATCTCACAACTATACCGGAATAACCCACTCATAAAAGATACAAAACTAACCCTGAAGTCCAAGGGAGGTTTCTACCAAATGCCAGAAGCAGGAGACGGCAGCCCTCAACTTAAAACAAGTGGTAACTGTCCCCATGTTAGACACTGGAGTGCTCAACTTACCTCGCTACACAGTGTTCTATCTAAAGTGTTCAGAAAGCCAGTAAGTGTTGAAATGGTTGGCACAAGGGAGGGACTTGGCACTCAGTTTTGACTACCAATTTTGAGAGGATCAAGAATCACCAAAGAGGGGCATAGGCAATGGCTCTGTGGCTAAAAAGAACACTTGTTGTTCCAGGGGATTAGAACTGGTCTCAGTATATACAACTTACAACCCCCTGTAACCACCAGCTCCAGATGATCCAATACCTTCTTCTGACCTCTACGGGCACCCAAGGGCATGTGTATGTACACACCCACACAGACACAAATACTTGCACATTAAATAAACTATATGTATCCCCTGGGAACAAACCCAATAGACGTATCTCTTTAGGAATCCCAAGACTAATTAAGGTAGAAGCCATGTCTCAACTGTGTTCAGCACCGTCTTAGACTGCCGTGCTTGGCAGAGCACACTGGAGAACCTTGTGCACCAGCATTCATTTAGCCCTTGTTGTAGATACAATGTAACAAACTTCGTAACAGTCCTAGCCCCGTGCCTTCCCGATTATGGAGGACTATCACATCCCAAGGCGGGTGCCAAAAGAAACCCTTCTGCAGCAGTCTGAATGAGAATGATTCGGTAAGCTCATATATGTTAATATTTGACCCCCAGCTGAGTTGTTTGGGAAGGTTCAGGAGATGCCACCTTGCTGAAGGACATAAATCACACAGTGTGTGGGGGGAATGCTTTGAGAATAAAAAGCCTCGCCTACTTCTGGTGTGCTCTCTGCTTTGAGCGTGTGTTTGAAGATGTGAGCTCTCAGCTTTCTGTTCCTGCCGCCATGCCTGCCGCCCACTGCCATGCCTGCCGCCTGCCATGCCCCATCATGATGGACTCTCGTCCCTCTTAACTAATACAGCCCAGCAACAAAGCAGCACTTCCTGTTTGAGATTTCAAAGGGAATGAAGAGAATGCCGTGAGCGCAAAGCCCAGTTGCTGTGTGCCTCGGTGAAACCTTCTCAGACTCTGCTGTGTTTCCCACTCTTGGGTTTCTCCTGATGTTGTATGTTGATGTCGGAGTCCCAGTGTGATGACTGAGGATGGGAAGATGGGTGGTTGTCTCTGCCACTGCACCTCTGAAAAGCTGCGCCCAACCAAGTAGGGATGTAGCCAGAGAGCAGGGTACTTGCTGAGCACACCGTAGCTGTCAGACACACCAGAAGAGGGCATCAGATCTTATTACAGATGGTTGTGAGCCACCATGTGGTTGCTGGGATTTGAACTCAGGACCTCTGGAAGAGCAGTCAGAGCTCTTAACCCCTGAGCCATCTCTCCAGCCCCTCTCTATTTCTTTTTGTTTGTTTTGTTTGTTTGTTTGTTTGTTTGTTTTTGAGACAGGGTCTCTCTGTGTAGACCTGGCTGTCCTAGAACTTGCTCTGTAGACCAGGCTGGCTTTGAACTCAGAGATCTGCCTGCCTCTGCATCCTGAGTGCTGGGTACTGCCACCACCACCACCACCACCCCACTCAGGATACAGCACCAGTGAAGCAGTCGTGAATTCTGGATGCAGAGGACACTGAGACACCATATTAACTACATTCAAAGCCAGGACCTAATATTCATAGCAAATTTGATGATCAAAAAAAAAATGATCACTGAGCCAGACTCACTCTTATAATGTAAAAACATAGAAAAGTACTATAAATACTCAAGTGCTGTGTGAGATCGCAGCATATTACAAGAGGTTGGAAAGTAAACGAACATCGCATGGGGTGTGTCTGTAGTCTCAGCACTTGTTGGATGCTGATAGATTTCTATGAGTTTGAAGCCAGCCTGGTCTTACACAATGAGTTCCAGGCTAGTCAAGGCTACACAGTGAAATCCTGTCTGGAAGAAAAGAAGAAAGGAAGGAAGGAAGGAAGGAAGGAAGGAAGGAAGGAAGGAAGGAAGGAAGAAAGGAAGGAAGGAAGGAAGGAAGGAAGGAAAGAAGGAAGGAAGGAAGGAAGGAAGGAAGGAAGGAAGGAAGGAAGGAAAGTAGGAAGGAAGGAAGGAAGAAAGGAAGGAAGGAAGGAAAGAAGGAAGGAAGGAAAGAAGGAAGGAAGGGAGGAAGGAAGAAAGGAAGGACAAATGGACATGTTTAGCAGTGAAAGTTTAGCAAGACTGAACCCCTGAGATGTTCCAGGGACTGCATGCAAACATGGAATGCGGTCTGTATCGAGAGAGTCAAAAGCAAGTGTGCATGTGCAGTTTCTGTTATAGGAAAGCTGGCCAAGTTAGTACACCACAACCTGACATGTTTCCTTATGTCCCTGGCTGCCCTGGCTGTCCTCAGAGGACCTCTAGCATTTTACCTGCAGAGATTGATATGATCCAGGGTTTACATTAAGACTCAGGTTTTCTACACTTTGCATCAATGCCTGCCAAAATCACATTGTCACAACATGGCATCTATTCAGCAAGATTGCTTTAACTCATTGTCTCCATGAACCATTTTTATAAATAGTCAGAAAACACAGCAAAAGAACCAAGCTTCTCTCAAAGGCTTACTCTGTTTTCTGCTGTGATAGCTGAATATCTAAGACTGGGTGTTTGTCAGCGTTTATTAGATCATGGTTCTTTGCAGGCTGGGATTGCTGAGAGCCTGGTGCGGGCTCGTGCTCTGCATGTGGTAAGGGCTTCTGACTGGGTCCCAATATGGTAGAATAAAGACTAAGCCCGGCAAAGCTGGTTCTGTAAGAAAGCCACTGCTCAGGCCACAATCAAAACAACCTTAATGGCTTGGTCACCCTGAAAGGAGGTGGCTGCTCTTTAACATCATTGACTAAGCGGCCAGGTTTCTCACACATCAGTTTGGGAGGGACGTGTTGAAACTTATGCACCTGTTAAGTGTAAAGAACCTTAAACGTGAACAGAAAGCAAGTTCTTCTCATCTTTAAGTCCCAATTTCTACACAGCTCCAACAGTGTTCTTCGGGGCACAGCCTTCATTACAACCAGAACCCATATCCTTGTTACTAGCCACAGGTTATAGCATTGATGTTAGCACTGATCAAAAGTAGATTGCCTGTAGAGTCAGTAACAGCCTCCTTTTTATTCATAAGTGGAGAAACCATTTCCTTCAGCCAAAGTCAGTTGAAGACCTAGCGCCCAAACAGATCAAATCATCCCTTGACCCATTTTCTTGTAAGTTGAGTCTTTCCTGTTGGAGGAGTTCTCCCCTAGCCTCCCCAGCCTTAGGAACAACTTCGACAGAAAAGCAGCAGTAGACATAGGCTTGTGCAAGAAAACTCTCTCCTGGCAGGGTCTGGTAGTACTTTCTTAAAGTCCCAGAACCTGGGAGACCAAGAGGATGACAAGTTCTGGGCTGCATTAGTCTACACAGTGAGTCCAAGACCAAAAGAAAAAGAAAAAAGTAAAAAAGAATTGAGCATTTTTTAAACAATGCCTAGAGACTGCCACCCTCCTCCTCTGGTCAAGGTGACAGTGCGACAGACCAGCTATTAGAAGAGAGTCTACTAAACATCAGAGTCCACCCAGAGATGCTAGATGTCAAAGCAGTGGTGACCTGAAGGAGCTCGGGGCTGAGAGGGGCACAGGACAACTGTTTAGGGTTGGGAAATGGTGCCTGCTTTGATCAAGGCCATCTTTTTTTTTTTTTTTTTTTTTTATTAACTTGAGTATTTCTTATTTACATTTCGAGTGTTATTCCCTTTCCCGGTTTCTGGGCAAACATCCCCCTTCCCTCCCCCCCTTCCTTATGGGTGTTCCCCTTCCCACCCTCCCCCCATTGCCGCCCTCCCCCCGACAGTCTAGTTCACTGGGGGTTCAGTCTTAGCAGGACCCAGGGCTTCCCCTTCCACTGGTGATCTTACTAGAATATTCATTGCTACCTATGAGGTTGGAGCCCAGGGTCAGTCCATGTATAGTCTTTAGGTAGTGACTTAGTCCCTGGAATGATCAAGGCCATCTTTACATGGGTGGGTGCACATATTAAAAAAAAAACTCACTAAACGGCTTAAAATTTGAATACACCCGTGCATCTATCTAAACCAGATCCCAAGAACAAAGCTAAGGGCAGAAGACACACACACACACACACACACACACACACACACACACACATACACACGCCCATTTTCTAAATCAGAAATGTTTTCAGCCCTTCCTTAACTCTCCAGGTTTCTGAAAGTGATGTATTCAGAAGACAGAACATAGGACCAACCTAAACCAGGAAGACAGTGGTATTGAGGCTGACTCAGCTCCTCCTTCCTGATACCTCAGACAAGGAAACATAGCTCAGAAAGAAAGACAGAGAGAAAAGGTTGGGATGCAGTCAAAAGAGACAGTCCTGACCCTCACCCTCAACCTGGTGCATGACAACATGCATCTCACAAAAAGACATTGCCCGGTGACTTTAAATCTATCGTCTGACAGCCTGACACCAGAGCATACACCTGACAAACACAGAGAGTTAGTAGCCCTGGGGTGATCATCTCTGACTCAATTCCACGAAGGCAGCACAGTGACCACTGCATGGATTTATCCCCAGGAATGTGCCAAATTACTTTCTTTCTAGTAGTGGTCCTACATTAGTTCAAATTGAAAAAATAATTCCTTTGAGGGCATCCCTTAAGACTAACAATGAGAACAAAATGACAGATCTTGTCAAATACTGAGACACTGCCCTATCTCCCCGCTTTTTCTCTTGACACAAGTACCACAGCTAATCAGAAAACTGGATCGATTGTTCTCTGCTCTCTGACTAGGATGAAGGATAGATCAGGAGACAGAAAAATTTAGATGAGCTCATTCCTGGATTTAACATTTTGACATGTGGGACATTGGAAAACCAACAGAGTGGTGACAAATAAAACTGGAGACACCACTGAGGAAAGCCAAACTGTCTCAGCTTACACCAGCACACTTCCAACCTAGGGAGGAGTCCTGAGAAAGACCCAGGGCTATGGAGCCTGAGAGGAATCTAACGGATCCTGAAAGGGAAACCATGTCCCCTGACCTGGAAGGACTTGCAACCCCTCAGGCAGCCCAGTGGTCTTTAAGGGAAAAATCTTCAGAAACCTTACTGCCTGAGCAGAACATGGATAGAAAGAACGGAGACCTCTGGGGAAAGATGACTATGAGGTTGGTTACCTGAGCAGATGACACAGGACACAACAGCATAGGCTTCACCATACCCCACAACAGGAAGAACATGGAAAGTTTTCCCCTGCAAACCTCCTAAAGACACACAGTGTAGTCAACAATGGAAAGGTCTGGGCAGATAAGAATGAACTTCGGGACAGCTCCTTGTGTGCACCTGTGGATCAGGTGGGATGACGTCACTCCTAGATTCCAACGGCAAGACAACACTTAAGAACCACACTGTTTTCTCCTCAAAAGCTCGGGGTTGGGAACCGCTAGCTAAGGGATCGAGTACATTTCTAGGCAAACTAAGGCCAGCCATCTGTCTTCAAGCATGGACTGCTGAGGGGATAGAGGCCAGGTGGCTATGGGGGTTCACACCTCAAGTCCTAGTACTCAAGAGGCTCAGACAGGAGGGTTGAGAGTTCAAAGCTACAAAAGAAGACCATGTAGCACGTAGAAGGCCCTACGTTCCACTCTCCATACCAAAGCTATGGCTTTTTTTTTTTTTGTTCTTTTTTTTTTTGAGCTGGGGACCCGAACCCAGGACCTTAAACTTCCTGGCAAGCGCTCTACCACTGAGCTAAATCCCAACCCCTTTTTTTTTAAAATGCATTGGTGTTTTACCTGAACATATGTGTGTGTCAGATCCCCCTGGAACTAGAGTTATAGACGGTTGTGCCATGTGGATGCTGGGAATTGAACTTTGGTCTTCTGGAAGAGCAGTCAGTGCTCTTAACTACACTGAGACATCTCTCCAGCTCCAAAGCAAGATTATTTTGTTTGGTTGATTGATTGGTTGGTTTGGTTTGTTTTTTTGAGATGACATTTTCCCCTGTAGTCCTGGCTGTCCTGGAACTCATTCTGTAGACAAGATTGGCCTTGAACTCACAGAGATCTTCTTGCCTCTGCCTCCTGAGTGCTGGAATTAAACGTATACACCACCACACCTGGCTCCAAAACTATATTTTTAATAAAGTGAAATAAAGTAAAGTAAAACACAATGCAGTAGCAATGAATATCCTAGTAAGAGCACCAGTGGAAGGGGAAGCCCTGGGTCTTGCTAAGACTGAACCCCAGTGAACTAGACTGTTGGGAGAGGGCGGCAATGGGGGAGGGGTTGGGAGGGGAACACCCATAAGGAAGGGGAGGGGAGGGGGATGTTTGCCGAAACCGGAAAGGGAATAACACTCGAAATGTATATAAGAAATACTCAAGTTAATAATAATAATAATAATAAAAAAAACACCATGCAGATTGGATTTCAGCCCTGCTGGGTCTCTGCTCCCTCTCCTCCTAGAGGACAATCCACTGAAGTAGCGTCAGGGGTAAGTGAAGATCCATCCTCTTTTGTGTTTTAGAGACAAGGTCCCAAGTGTAGTCCTGTCTGGTCTGGAACATTGTTGCTATGCAAACGGGGCCAGACTGCTTCTGGCATTAAGCATGCACCTCTATATCTCCCAGAATGCTTTTTATATAAATTGCTTCTCATGATCCGAGTGTCTTATAATAATAAGTGTTGTTTATGCTTTGCATTTTTATTATTGTATTTTTACTATTTAAAACAATTTTCAAATCCAAATATATTTCGATCATATTCTTCCCGTCCTCCAAGCCCCTCCACATCTTCTCCCCCTCCCTACCCAGCCAACTTTAGGTTATTTCTCAAAAAAGAAAAAAGAAACAAAAACCCAATACAATAGCAAACCTGGTCTCCTGCCAAAACCAAGAAAATAAAACCACATCCAAAAAGAAAAAGAAAAAATATCACACGCACTTCAGTCCCCATCCAAGAGATGGACCCAATACGGACACTGTTTGGATGACCAAGACACACACACACACACACACACTCACACACACACACACACACACACACACACACACACACACACACACACTGTGGAGTCCAATTATGTGTTGGTGAATTATTCCTGAACATGAGGGCTATTCCACACAGTGTCACTCCGCTGGAGAAAACTGGTTCTTCCCCTTGCTGCTGGTATAAGTAATGGTTCGCTTGTTAACATTTACCACAGTGGCTAAGTTTTTATTCTAGACAACTCATTAAAAACTGAGACGTTGAATCTGTACCTAAATAGAGACTTCATGCCTGTGTTCCAGTGACTTTGGTATAGGAACATACTCGGTTTGTGTGCTGTCAAAGAGAAATGTAAACATGGAGCCATCCACAAACCCTTTATCTACAGTGGTACACGACCTGCAAGATATGTCACTGCAATGTTGGCACAACGCTTATGCAAGCGACCGACCAAGGATTAGCTGATTTGACTTAAGGCCCCCTCTAAGAGACGGAACACATACCAGACACTGTTTTGGTGACCAAGAACCTGAGACTAGATTTCCCAGAGACCTAGGATAAAGCCAGATAGTACTGGTCTAAAAAAGAAATATATATATACATATACATATATGTATACATATGTATATATATATATATATATATGGTAATAAAATGACTCCTAGTGACATTGCGATGTACTCATAAATCAGTGTCTTATTCTGCTATCAGCCCAGAAGCAAGGCCTGAATTTGACACCCAGAAGCTTTCTGAGGACAATGCCTTCAGTCCTGCTGAGTGGACAGTAGAGATACTCTGTGTTAATTTGTTTTTAAATTTCAGAGCACACTTAAATCACAATGATAGCACATCTTGAACCACTATGATAGTCTTGATCCACATGGTGCCTTCGCCACCCGAAAAAAACATTCCCTCCAAGTGTATATAGGACAAATCAGGGCTGGGAACTCTCACGGCTAACTCCCTGGAGGAAACCATGAGCACACTCACCTGCTATTTCACATCACCTCATAAAACTAAGCCCTCTGTATTTACCCATGAAACCCAAAGGAACATCGAATCTTCAGCCCTCAAGTAACACACATGGAACAAATGACCTTTAGACATGGAAATTAAGCCAGCCTAGAGACCGATTTGCCATGACAAGCAATTCTAGATACCTTTCACAGAGTGTTTGCAAAATAGTGACCTCTTTTAATCTCCACAAGACAACCTCCAGCTCTCCCCATGACAAAGCTCACTTCTTTAAACTCAAGTGTCCAGCTAAGAGGAGCTTGTTCAGTTACAGCAGAAATCTGTGGGATGACTTCAGTAGTGACCTTAGCCATACACTTTAGAACCTAAGACTTTTAAATAGCATAATGGAGCCAGGTACATATCTATAAATCCCAGTGCTTGGGAGACTGAAGTAAGAGAATTGCTCAAAAGTTCAAAGGCAACTTGGACTATATGGTAAGTACCAGGCCAGTCAGTACTGCAAGAGACTCTCAATGTCTTAGTCGGGGTTTCTATTCCTGCACAAAGATCATGACCAAGAGGCAAGTTAAGGAGGAAAGGGTTTATTCAGCTTACACTTCCACAATGCTGTTCATCACCAAAGGAAGTCAGGACTGGAACTCAAGCAGGTCAGGAAGCAGGAGCTGATGCAGAGGCCATGGAGGGATGATACTTACTGGATTGCTTCCCCTGTCTTGCTCAGCTTGCTTTCTTATGGAACCCAAGACTACCAGCCCAGGGATGGCACCACCCACAATGGGCTGGGTCCTCCCTCCTTGATCTCTAATTGAGAAAATGCCTTACAGCTGGGTCACATGGAGGCATTTCCTTAATTGAGACTCCTTTCTCTGTGATAACTCCAGCTTGGGTCAAGTTGACACACAAAACCAGCCAGTACACTCAATAAATAAATTAAAAAAATATCTTCTAAATAGCATAATGAACATTTCTGGTCTCATGCTGATATTACCATCCTACTCCCTGTTGCGTCTTTTCATTTAAGCATTGTCATTTAAAACATAAAATAATACCGCCACAGCCTAGAACATTGGGAATCTCAATTGGAGGTGGGTGGCTGAGGGAGGAAATTCACAGAATTTCAGACCATAAAGTAACATTAACATTTGCATGCAGTACTGCTTACAGATCACTGGGAAAGTTTTCACGTGAAATATCTATTTTATGTGTGTCTGTTGTGTGCACATGTATGTACAGGTGCCTACACCCAGGATCCTACATGCCAAGGCCCAGAGGCTGACACCAAACGTCTTCCTCTAAGTCTCTCCACTGTAGTCTTTATATAGTGTCTCTCATTGAACTCAAAACTTAGCAGCAAGCGCTTAGAATCTGTCTCTGCTCCACAGTGCTAGGGTCCAAGAATTGCTGAAGAATGACACCCCAGACTCACATAGTATGCAAAAGCAAGGAGTGTTTATTCAGCTGAATTTCCTGCATGCAGGGGTCTCCCCATTTGGGAATGGAGACCCCTAGTGGGCTTTCAGGCCCAGCTTTTATTGTCAGGAGAATTCCAGGAGCCAGGAGCAGGCTTGCGCCCTTTTACTTTGATTGGTTATCTCTATCTCTAGGGATCTGACTGATTCTACAATTGGTTGGGCTCCAGAGACCTCCTGGGGATGGGGGTGGGGGTGGGATCGCTCACTCATTCTAACTACCTATTCTTACTTCAGGCCAGATGACAAGGTGTCCTCTCCGTTTGGCTGCATATGGCTTGGCTGACCACAGCTTCCTGGATCCAGGTTCTCATTTCTGGGAAAAAGAAACTCAGGCCTAGTCTCCCAAACTGCCAGTTTGCAGCCTGTCATGGAGTTGGCTTGGCTCTGGCTAACTCCGTCCCCTCAACCATGCTGTGTTCACAGGCACGTGCAGCCATACCAAGCCTTTACACAGATGCTGGGAGCTTGAAGGTTGTCTTGCTTTCATTCCAAATACTCTTATCCAACGAGGCATCTCTCCACATACGAAATCCTTAGAAGAAACAGCACGTCTTAGAAAGGGCTCATTAGGCAAAATTTGCCCCTTCTTCAAATACACTTACCTCACTTAGATACAGAAAGAATTTCTTAAGAGTATAAAGAGATCAAGGTTTTTAAATGAGATTTGGGGATAATATAAGGAGACCATACACACCCCCAACTTCAAGTGAATTGTTATCTTTTACTGTTATCAGGTAACGAGTAAAGAGCCTAATGTAAACTCCTAAGTCTAAAAACAGTAGAAGAAACATTGCCTATTCCAGGTCCAAGAGAACCAATCTCCCAAATACCCAGGAGAAAGCAAAGATGAGTGTTCATGTCTGTGAAGAACACCAGTGAATTCACTGTCCGGGTATAACCTATCTTACACACACACACACACACACACACACGCACACACACACACACACAAAAACACATATACACACACAAACACACACACATACACACACATACACACACATACATACACACACATACACATGCACACACATACACACATGCACACACACATATGCACATACATACACACACACATATACACACATACACACACACATACACAGACACATGCATGCACGCACACACACGCACAGCACAGGCACAGGCACATGCACACATGCACACACACCAATATTAGACATAATCTCTTTTTTCAATTTACATATTAGAAAAATTAGGTAGAAAGAACATTGTTGAAATAAAACTAGTAAGCTTAGGACTAAAGCCAGAGCAGCTAGCTCTCTTTCTCTCCCCCAACCCCTGCTTCTCTATTTCTTCCCTCTCTCTTTCTCTGTCTTCCATCTCCTCTCCCTCCTCTCTCTCTCTCTCTCCCTCCTCTCTCTGTCTCTCTCTGTCATTTTTTAAAGTTATACCGCATCCCCCCACCGCAGGTTTGAACCACTAGCACATGACCTGCACTGACCTGCAAGAGTTTGCTTAACTCCCCGATCAATGAGTTGAAGGGTAACTTTAGTACATCACCTTCCCAGGATTTCTGGACTGTAAACTTGTCTCCACCCATATTACAAATCCCTGGGCCTGGTTTAGTCCATATCTGAATAGAGGGTTATGCGTTTTTACAGTTGCTGAGAGGTTTTTTTTTAAGAAAGATTTTTTTAAACATTTTTTGTGTTGTTGCAGAATAAGAGTCCAACCTTACAGAATCAGCTCTCTCTTTCCCTCATGTGGGTCCCAGGGATCAAATCCATGTCACCAAGCTTGGTAGTAGGTTCTTTTACCCACCTAGCAATCTCACCGGCAGAGTTTAGTGTTTAAAATAAGGATTTCCAAACATGAAATGCCAACTTTGTTGATGGAAAACAAACGTTCCAGAACAGTCAAATGTAAGTCAAAATGGACACCTGCCTTTGATGCCTTTTACAAGTGAGTAGCTCATGATGCCTCCCACTCCTCGGGCTCTGGGCCTCTCACAGTGATGAGCCCAGGGTCCTCGTGGTCATTTTAATTTCTATTTCATTGGGATTAGCATGTCTTCGGAGGCATTGTGTCTCTTGTGGTTTTCATCCTCATCTAAGCAGTGAAGAGAAGTTGTTTTGCAATCTGGCTTCCAGCAGCCTAGGTTGAAAGGATGACCGTGCACGATTTTATCAGCAGAGGGTCAGCAAGTCAGACTTTGCACTACTATCTGGCTGTAAGAGCTCCAAACCATTCCCAACTTCCAAACATCACTCTTGCCCTCCCCGCCTCCCATTCAATACATGGCATTAACAGCAGCTACTGTTCCGTTACCTTATTGTTAACACCAGGGCCTCGATTCTGCCAACGGAATGTTAGTGGTTAGGCATAGCCAAAGATATGAAAATAAGCACTTACTTCTGGCCACCCAGGTAAGACACATCTGGAAGTGGCTGCTGAATAGACAATGGTGAAACTGAAAGTGACACAGGCAGGCTCCTACCTCACCACAGAAAGATCCCACTTATGGAAGGCAGTCCAGACCAGCTGAACCCCTACAGACTCTCAAGAGCTACAGTCTATTGTCTGATGTCGCGATGCCACAGTTTGATTTTGTATATCAATGTTTGTGTAACCACAGCTACCAGGAACATCACCTTGAGCCACTGTATTCCTGTTGCTGTCCATCAAATGCTTCCCCAGGAAAGGGGTGTAAAATGGCAAATATGTATTATCTTCAAGGTGTGTGGATGGGAGGTTTTTGTTCTCTGTTTTCTGAGGTAGGGTCTTACTGTGAAGCCCAGGTTGGTTGTGTAGCCCAGGATGCCTTGGAACTTGTAGTTCTCCTAACAGCCTCCAGAGTGGGTGGCAGGCAGGTGGCACTGTGCCCCGCTGAGAATGTAGAAGAGCCCTAGGTAGGTGTCGCTGGCTCTGGCTCAGAATATGTCATGTGATTGCAGTAGGATCTTTTGCCATCGTCCAAAGTGTGATGCAGGGGACTGAGGTAGAAGGTTTGCTTCTAGAATGGCTAGTTCACAGGCTTAGAGCAGGGTACCCCATAAGCCCTATGAGCAGGCTACCTAGAAGCCTTAACTTGAGACGTGCTCTGGAGGCCACCCCAGTATCCTCAAGCAGGACATCTTACTTTCCTCTGAGAAGAGGAACGCCCATGACTCCAAGTCTCCAATATCACATGCCCTCCCTCCCTCAGCCCTTATGACACCCATTAGGAAAGGCCAGAGACCCCAGCACTTATTCAAAGGCGGGAGAACCAGACATCCGAAATGACAGTCATGCTTTCTCCATCACAGGACACTGTCCAGCCATATGTTATACACCTCTCACCTATGCTGTAGACACCCCCCTACCAGTATACAAGTGTGCCAGCTACCGCACATACTCATTTGTCCCCAAGGCTTCCGAAGCTCAGTCCTTCCCATCCATCAGACTCCATAATCGACGTCAGTCCCAGGTGCCCTTACCTGTTGTATCTGAAATACCGTTCTCACCCTTGTAGAATCTGTGCACTAAAAGAGCCAGCTGTCCGCTCCTACCCCAGTCCCTCCAGCCAATGAAAACCGTCGGAGCCAAGGGACAAGATGTCAAGGCTGTTCGGTGCACTTTGGCACGTTTCTCATCAAGCATCTAGGAAAGGTTCCTATTATACAAGAACACACAGAGTCGCGCCTGGAAACCTGAATGCTATCCACGGTAAAAGGATAAAATGACCGTAGAGAAAATAATCAAGAGGCTGGAGAGATGGCTCAGCGGCTAAGAACATTTGTGGCTTTTACAGAGGACCCAGATTCAAATGCCAGCATCCACTTGGAGACTCACCACTGTCTGTAACTCCAGCTCCGGGAGATCCAACACCCTCTTTTGACTTCCTTGGGCAGCAGACATGTACATGTAGGCGAGAAAGATTGCTTGAAAAAAAAGAAGGAAAGGCAGGGGTGGTTGGAGGGGCATGAAATGACTTCGAACCTGAGTGGTTACCAGTTAATGCTTTTGGTACATAGTGTCTGGATTAGTCAGGGTTCCCTAAGGAACAGAGCCGAAGGGAACGAGCCTTGAGAGTTGGCAGAGCCCCCACCACAGTGTCTCTCAGTAGGGAGTTAGTTGCCCAGCCCACAAGGTTGCTGCTTCAGTTAGGTCCCAGTCTAGCACCCAAAGCCTAGAAGGTTCCTGGAGAGCTGGCCCCAGGTCCACGACAATAGCTTGGAGGTGCTGTTTCTGATACCAGTGAAGGAGGGAATGGGGAGCAACATCAGGAGAAGTTAACTTGTCGACAGTGCTCTGTGCCCCACCCACCCCCACCTCACCCCGTCATCCGGTGATCCCAGAAGGCACTGCCCATAATCTCACATCAGTCAAGGCAATCAGGACCCTGACTAAGGTGAGGCTTCCTATTTAGGTGATTCTAATTTGTGGCAAGGTGACATTAAAACCAACCATAATAACATCAGACACCAATAGCCCCAGAATTTGGAAGGCTGAGGCAGAAAGTCTGTAGGTTTAAACTCACAGTCTGGGCTACACACAGACCCTATCACAAGTATGAGTGACAACAGCAGCATTAATTGTAATGATGGTTGTTGAGGCCCACCCACCCCAGTGTAGCTGTCGCCATTTTGTTCCATGCCTGCCACCTATTTCATTTTGTTACTGTAATATGTCTGCCAGTCACCAACGCAGAAAAATGACTTAACACAGAGGAGGGTCATGCTGACCACACACCCTGTTACGTTCCATGTGTTCCGAGGTTTGTTCATCTTACGAAATTCTACAACTGCAAGTCCTCCGAGTAGGACCAATCAGAATAAAAACCAGTTAGAACCTGTTCTGTCTAGCTAGCCCAAATAGCTTGAGTCAGAGCTGACCACTGGGAAGCACGTCTTACACCTGCGTATGAGTTCATTGTTTTCAGTTTTAGCCTTTATGAGGTGACAGTGAAAGATGTTCATCCTCATGGTTCAGCCCCAGATTCTGAGCTACAGCCATCATTGATCAGTATTAGGGGGTGCATTCAATGAACCCTATCTGACTGAGATTGGTGTCCGTGTGGTTTGTGGGGTGACTCCTAAACCCCAACAGTGGTGGAGATGATGATAACGATGATGACAGTGGTGGTGATGATGGTAAGGATAAATTGACCCAGAATGTTTAAATTATGAAAAGGTTAGTTACATGATGTCACCCTTGTTATCAAAGACAATCCATAGGTAACAGCAGCCGTGGGCTAAAAGTTATTTATTCCTGCCTTCCTGTTATTATAAAAAACAACACTTTTAGAGTATACAGTTTCTGGCTGGAATTCTGCCAAAGTCAAAAAGTACCAGGTGAGTGGCTAAGGATCGTCGTTTTTCAATCATATAGAAAGTCGTTGTACTGAGCAATTAACTTCAGTGCAGAAATGCAAGCAGAAATGGACCCCAGAACTTCCGAACACTGAATTTTGTTGAATACATGCTTTGTTTACACGTGGTGACAAAAACACTAACTAGTACACATTTTAGATGATGTCAGCTTTCCACATGCAGAAATCCTTCAAAGCAACACATACAACGGTCTGTTCTTGGATAGTATGTCTTAACAAAACAAACGCATTTAGACCAAAAATATCATCTACTTAAGCCCTAAACGTGAATAGCTTGTTTATTTTCAACGGCTTTCAAATTTCCGTTTTTCTCTATGCACTTGTAATTTTTTGTTTTGTTTTGAGACGGGATCTCACTACTTAACCCTAGCTGGTTTGGAACTCTTTGCGCACCGGCTGGGCCTTGAGCGTGCAGCAATCCTCACACCTCTGCTCTCCTAGCGGTGGGCTTACAGGTATGGGCCATCAGGCCTGGCTTGGATCCCAGCTTCTGAGTTTGTTTTTGAGATAACCAAGGAACTCTAACGTCAGCCTAACGAGACTTAGGATGACCTGGCAAGGAAGGATGTTTGCAGTCCATGGTGGCAAAGGGTGTCTACCACTGAAGAGATAGGAATTTCCTTTATAAATATGAAACAGCCCTCCCCTCACAGTCTACAGTTTCATAAAGTTTCCACTTTAACTTGGTTTCAGTTTTATGCTATGCTCTCTTCCCTCTCATCCATCTGTCCATCCATCAGTCTATCCGCCCATCCAACCAACCAGTAGTCTCCATCCTAGTCAAGTCTCTCTTCAGGAAGCCAGAATTCAGTATAGTTTTGCTTTTTAGTTCACTCTGATACTTCCTGCTTGCTTTCTGTTTGCATTAGGGTTTCATTGCTGTGAAGAGATACCATGACCATAGCAACTCTTAGAAAGGAAAATGTTTAACTGAGGCTGGCTTGCAGTCCAGAGATTTAGTCCATTATCATCATGGCAGGAAACATGGCGGCAGGCAGGCAGACAGGGGGCTGGAGAAGGAGCTGAGAGTTCTACATCTTGACCCACAGGCAGCAGAAGATTGTATGTGAAGCTATTGGCCTGGCTTCAGTACATATGACACCTCCAAGCCTGTCCTCACAGTGATACATTTCCTCCAACAAGGTCATGCCTACTCCAACAAGACCACACCACCTAATACTGCCCATGGGCCAAGCATTCAAACAGAAGTCTACGGGACCTATTCTCATTCAAACCACCATACTTTCTTTTACCCTTTTAGTTTTGAGCCAGGGTCTTACTCTGTAGCTGTTTGGCCTAAAACTGAGTCTAGAGGCCAAGGAAGCTGAAATTTAAGGACTCTTCCCTGCCCTGCCCTGCCTGCCCCCTGCCCCTGCCCTGCCCCTGCCCTGCCCCTGCCCCTGCCCCTGCCCCCTGCCCCCCTGCCCCTGCCCCTGCCCCTGCCCCCCTGCCCCCCTGCCCCCTGCCCCTAGCCCCCACCCTCCCCTGCTTTAATGCTGTGATTATAGATGTGTAACACTATGCTGGGTTTCTGCTTTTAGTCAAGTTACCAAGGTGGGTAGATTTAGTTAGGCCATAGTATTATTTTTGCCTGTTTTCTATTTCATGTCTCCTGTCTTCTTCTGAACTATTTAAATGTTTCAAGTTCCAAATCAAGTATGGTGGCACACGCCTTTAATACTCGCATTTGGGAGGCAGAGGCAATTGGATCTATGTGAGTTCCAGGCCAGTCTGGTCCACAAAGTGAATTTCAGGACAGCCAAGGCTATTACACAGAGAAACCCCTGTGCTTCAGTTAGGTCCCAGTCTAGCACCCAAAGCCTAGAAGGTTCCTGGAGAGCTGGCCCCAGGTCCACGACAATAGCTTGGAGGTGCTGTTTCTGATACCAGTGAAGGAGGGAATGGGGAGCAACATCAGGAGAAGTTAACTTGTCGACAGTGCTCTGTGCCCCACCCACCCCCACCTCACCCCGTCATCCGGTGATCCCAGAAGGCACTGCCCATAATCTCACATCAGTCAAGGCAATCAGGACCCTGACTAAGGTGAGGCTTCCTATTTAGGTGATTCTAATTTGTGGATTCTAATAGAATTCTAATTCTAATCTTGAAAGACCAAAACCAACCACCCATACAAACAAACAAATGTTCTGTGGACTTTTTAAACTACCTCTGCGTTAATTTCCAATGAGTCTGATAGAGCTCTCCACATTGATTTTCGATGGGTCTGATGAAGATGTGTGTATTAATTACTCTTATCATCTTTAATTTTTTTGCACCGTACCTGGAGCAAGGATTGCACTACGTAACTTAAAATGGAGAAGCCTCACCACTGCACAGAAGCATTAACTACCCTGCTCCTTCACTCAGTCTCTGTCAAACGCAGGATCCCACTACTCTAAACCAAACGCAACAATGTTGTATTTGTTTGTTTAAACAACAGCCCACAGTACAAGAACCTAAGATGTTTCCTTCAGTCCTTATGATTTCCTTGTTTCCCCAAGAAACAATAGAAATGAGTAGCAGAGGGCAGTAGATCCAGTTTGCTCTGCAACTCAAAAAAAAAAAAAATCATTGAAGCCCACAGTTTTATTCTGTTTCTTTTTGTTTTCTACTCAGGCACCTACATCAAAACGGTTCCTGCCACAGGTTTGTCCCTTCTCAGACATGTCTCGGCTCTTGTATTTCCAGAAGAGTCAGTCCCCTAGAGTTGAACAAATGTCCTGGTAGGTTCCTCCAAGGCTTCCCAAGAGCCACCTGGGCAGGACACATGACAGAGTCTTCCCAGGAATCTACCTGGCTTTGTACCTTTAAACTCTGTCACAGAGCATAGTAAAGACAACGGATGAGAAACAACCACTTTGCTGGAATTTAATAGCCACTACCACACCCCTTTACCTCTGTCTCTCCATAGACGCTACTAAGTGCGTTGTATTTAAAAGAATTGAAAGCTGAGTTCAGAATGGAACACTGTAAAGTGTCAAGCTTGCATGCCTACAGGAAAGAGCATTGAGAAGGTTTGCATCTGTTGGCTCAAACTGTCTGACATAATTCTAGAATACCTGTCTTCCATATTACATCTGCCAGGTGCTTTAGACCCCTGCCATTTGGGTTGAAGCTTCAGTTTTAGATCATGCTAATGCTTACGATGTTCTCCTGCCTTCTTTTCATGGTTACTAATATGGAATTGTATCTAGTTGAACATTCGGTTGTAGATTTAACTAGATACAATTCCATATTAGTTACAAGGTCCACGTCTAGTCTTTCCTAAACTGAGTTACTAGCATCTGAAAAATCTGGCTAAGGTTATCCACCCACTCCATCTGGCTTCATATTCTAGTGTAACACAGGAAGGGCAGTTTCTCATAAAGAAATTGATTACTAATAGTGATACTTCAAGTAGCTTTCATCATGACATGTGTGATATACGAGGCTTCCTATACATTCTAAAGTCTCTTGGTCCAAAGCCAAAGGCAGTTGAGGGCAATTGGAACCTTACCTATGGATAAAAATCTCATTATATAGCTCTAACTGGCCTGGAGATCAAGTAAAACAGGTTGGCCTTAAACTCACAGAGAGCCACCTACCTCTGCCTCCCAAGGGCTGGGATTAAAGGTGTATGCCACCATAACTAGTTTTCTATGGAATATATTTTTAATACATAGCACACTAGTCTGCTGGATCCTAGAACAATCAGGAAATTGTAAGATTATTACCAGTGAATTCATATCATTAGGACAGCAATTGCTATTTCAAATACTACTTCTCTTACTCCTTAAACTCAGATTAAGAGATTAAGTGTGCTGAACCACACTGCTTAAACTGCATTCCAAGTGCCCACACAGTGACTCACAACTCTGTAACTTCAGTGGTAGGGAATCGGAAACTCTCTCCTAGCTTCCAAGGCCACCGACCATGTACCTACAAGGTACACACAAGGCCACCAAGCATGTACCTACAAGGTACACAAGCATGCATGCAGGCAAAGCACCCATACACGTACAATTTAATTTAAAAGCAGAGGGAGACACGAAAAGTGATAGCGCCCTATAATCCCAGTAACTCTTGAGGATGGGGCAGAAGGGTGACAAGTCTGAGGCCAGAAAACAATCCTATTTCCAAAACACAAGGGGGGAAAAAAAGGAAGAAAGGAGAAAGGAACTCAAGCTCAATCTATTGGAATTAACTAACAAATTTATACACCCGGGTTTTCAATGCTGTAGCCCAGCCCAATGTATCTATTCTACCAGAGCCTCCTCCTGGAACTCAACTTCTGGAGATTCACGATTCATTAATCGTTGTTTGCTCAGAGAAAGTACCCAGAGTTGCACTGTGCCTTGGTTTACCTTTCAAACATGAGTCACATTCTTATATTTTACACTTAAATTTAAACTTTTTATCCGATAAAAAAAATGGGAAAGACGGCATAAAATGAATCTCCCATAAAAGTCAGGAACTACGACCAGAAGCCTTTGACGCGGGAGTCCTGAGCTCCGCCCACCTCCCCATCTCTTCATTTCTTGTCAGTGTCCAGCTTAATCCTCATCGGAATCACTCGGGTGTTGCTTGCAGAAGAGAAACCAAACACAGGAAATGGGGGGTTGACACAAGTTTTGGTATGGCTGATAACAGAGTTCTCCAGACCACATGTTTAGGAGTGTTGGCCCCTGGAACGTTATTGCTGAGGGAGCTGTCTCTGAGGTCACTACTGGAAGGATTGGGTCAGATCTTACCTTACTATGGCCGGGCTCCAGTCTACAGATGGTGGCAGCTAATCACTGCCTCTGCCACATCTGTATTTTGACACCCAGAAAGGAAAGCAGTGTATAGAAAACAGATGCAGAAAACCTTGTGAGAAGAGAGCCAAAGGGACGGCCACTTCCTCCTCTAAAACACATCGGGCTACATCTAATAGATGGCGACTATATCATAACCAGATCCAAGATGCACAGGACGGTGGTCAGTCCCATTCCCCACTTTCTACCCTCACCTTTCTATAAGGGCACCAAGTCAGCAAGGAGCCAGCATCAACACAGGGCATTCGTCCCCATGTCCACTGCAGATGCTGCATCCTGGCGTACCTTTTACAAATACAGTAGACCACTTGAACCTTCTAAAATCACTCGGTGCCAGAGAAACATGGGGAAAGGTGGTGTCCCTTGGGAAATTATTTTTAGCAAATCTGTTCGATTGAAAGCCAGAGGGATGCAACTCGCGTTGCCTGGCAACTGTGAATATCAATGAAATGATTAAGCACAGCTTCCATTCATTCGTGAACTATGACTAAGCATTGCCAAATTTCCAACTCTTTGGTATTGCGGGGAAAGAAAGAAAGGAGTCTGGCCGGTGAAAAGCTCGTTTGAACCTAAATATAAAGATGACGAAACTCTGCTTTCTGTGGCTCTCATAAACAGCGGGACCCGGAAGGGATGATTTATTTCCTTCCAGGTTGCAGTCCATCAGCAGAAACTGGGCGAACACTCAAGGCAGGAACCTGGGAGCAAGAACTCAAGGAGAGACCATGGAGGAGGGCTGCTCACTGGCTTGCTCTCGGGGCTCAGTCATGCTTACTTTTTCAAACAACCTAGGACCTCCTACCCAAGGGTGGCCCCTCCTACAGGGAGCTAGACCCCGCCCCCCTCCCCACATCAATCATCAAATTCTAGAAAATGTCAAAAGTTGCCTGCAGGCCAGTCTTATGGAAGCATTCTCTCAGTTGAACGTGCTCTCCCCAGACACACACCTAGCTTGTGCCAAGTTGACCAAAGAACTCAGCAACACACTATGCCTCCCCTAAACGGACTGATTCATACTCTCTAATAAAAAGAAAAAAAAATCGAAGAAGTACCCTGTGTCTTGAGTCGTACAAAATCTGAAATTTCTACAAACATTAAGTAAAGTACTGAAATGGGGCAAAGACACCAGGTCCTAATTCCTCAAGCCTGTACATATCAATTTATTAGTAATATTATTTAATTATTTTATTAATTAAAATAATACGATTATTAGTGGCAAAAGGAAAGTCCTCACAGGTGTAACGGGGCCTTGAGGTGGAAGGATTATCTCGGCTCATCTGAGTGCTCCCTGATCACAATATCATGTGTTATGTATTGTAGAAGAGACTACGGGATTTAACCCGGAAATGGAAGAGGAGAAAGGGGAAGGACAGAGGCAGCTGAGGGGCTGGCGAAGGATACACTGCATTCAGCAGCAGAGGGTGTCATTCCACAGTGATCTGCGGGCATTTTACAGGTCAAGGACCACAGAGCAGAAGTCATTTTAAAACCTCATGACGGGGACGACACATTTGTGTTTTATAAAATGGTCTCTCTGTTGCCCAGGCTAGCCTTGAGCTCTCAATCCTCCTGCCTCAGTCTCTCAATTACTGGCGTAACTGGAATTACGAGGGTGTACACCATAACTGTCAGATTTCAGAATGTGGTAACTCTGGTCTATGCAATCCAGAGAAAAATGATCCTGGATCTAAAAGCAAGCAAAGTCTAAGCCGTAAGATAAAGGTCAAAGGTTCCCCGGGAATCCACTTTAGTTAGCTAACAGTGTCCCACACCTCGGAAATGTCTCTAAGTACTGCAGAGGGCCCTGGAGTTTCTGTTACACTCTGGCAACCATCCCTCTACCCGGCATGGAAAAGACCAATGTTTTCTTGCCTAAAACCCAATATACTATTCAATTCATCTACCAGTTCAGTTTTTGTACTATTATCTTACCCTTGGTATTCTCTGGGATCAGTCTTCCTAATTTCCTGTACACTCTGTGTTTCTAACATCCCCCTTATTCCTACAATATTATTACACTTGTTTTAATTTCTAAGATTATTTGGGCAGTTAATTCTAGCACATACATAAGTCCGTTTGTTTATTTATTTATTTATTTATTTATTTATTTATTTATTTATTTATTTTTGCCACCTGGCATTTGTATTCTTCAAAACACTCCTTCTCCTCTTCCCTCAAGGCTCGTTGTGTACCTAGACTTACCTGTGTCTCTAAATAAACCTGAGGAGAGAGAGAGAGAGAGAGAGAGAGAGAGTGTGTGTGTGTGTGTGTGTGTGTGTGTGTCAGATATAGAAATAGATACAGATAAAATACAGACATGTGTTGTGTATTTGTCTGTGTCTGTCTGTCTGTGTCTATGTATATGTTTGTCTTCGTGTGTCTGTGTGTTTGTCTGTGTGTTTATGTGTGTGTCTGTGTGTGTCTGTGTCTGTGTGTGTCTGTGTCTGAGTGTGTGTGTGTGTTTGTGTGTGTCTGTGTGTGTATGCGTGTGCGTGTGTGCATAGAGTACATGTGCACAGGTGTGCTAATCGACTTATATCGATTTATAGGTTATTGGAGGAAAACAGTTGGGTCCTCTCCCTCTGAGTTGTGTTCTTTGGAGAGCTAGCTACCCCCATTTCAATGGCTTTTACTCTGTGGGTTAGAAGACAGGAAAGACCAGGTGCTTAACTTGAAACTGCACACTCCCTTAGTGCCCTGGAGTCTCCTGCCGTCTGCCGAGGTTTAAACCGACTTTGGTTGCCTTTGGGAGGAAGCTTGGTTGGGACTGGTGCTTTCTGTTTAAAGTATATAAGCATGGCAGTATATAGCCTGATAATTTCCAGACATTATTGTCATTAAACACTCTGTGTCTGTGTGTGTCTATGTGTTTGTCTCTATGTGTCTGTTTGTGTGTTTATGTGTGTTTATGTGTGTGTTGTGTTTATGTCTAAGTCTGTGTGTGTGTATGTGTGTGTTTGTCTTTGTGCATCTGTGTGTGTTTGTCTGTGTTTATGTGTGTATTTGTGTGTGTCTATGTCTGTGCGTGTCTCTGTGTGTGTCTGTGTTTGTGTCTATGTGTGTCTCTGTGTGTGTCTGTGTTTGTGTTTATGTGTGTGTTTGTGTGTGTCTATGTCTATGTGTGTCTCTGTGTGTGTCTGTGTTTGTGTTTATGTGTGTCTCTGTGTGTGTCTGTTTGTGTTTATGTGTGTCTCTGTGTGTATTTGTCTGTGTCTGTCTGTGTCTATGTATATGTTTGTCTTCGTGTGTCTGTGTGTTTGTCTGTGTGTTTATGTGTGCGTCTGTGTGTGTCTGTGTCTGTGTGTGTCTGTGTCTGTGTGTGTGTGTGTTTGTGTGTGTCTGTGTGTGTATGCGTGTGCATGTGTGCATAGAGTACATGTGCACAGGTGTGCTAATGCCTATAGAATCCAGAGGCCAACCCCAGGTGTCATTTCTCAGGCACAATTGCCCTTTTCCTTTTAAAGAAAGTCTCAAGTGGGCTGTGAGACTGGAAATCAAACTCGTGTCCATAAGATACAATAAGCCTCTCATGAACGGAGCCATCTCTCGGACCTGTGCGCCCTCATGTCACCCTGAGACCCCGATGGGCAGCACTTGATAGAAGTCAGACACAGAGCAATGTCAATCTCCTGGCCTCTTTCTTTAACTTTAGAAAGTGCTTTATTTATGTATAAATAATAGCATTCTGACCATAAATTTTACTTTCCAAAAGTCAGAGTTCCTTTTTGGTTGTTATTTTAAGGTTTTAAAAGAAAATCAAAAATGTTGGATATGATGGTGCATGCCTTAAATCCCAGAACTGGGGAGGCGAGGGCAGGTGGATCTCTGTGAGTTCAAGGCAGCCTGGTCTACAGGTGAGTTTCAGGACAGCCAGAGCTACACAAAGAGATGTCTTTTTAAAAAAGAAGAAGAAGAAGAAGAAGAGAAGGAGGAGGAGGAGGAGGAGGAGGAGGAAGAGGAAGAGGAAGAGGAAGAGGAAGAGGAAGAGGAAGAGGAAGAGGAGGAAAAGAAAGTCGCACACTAAACTTTGAAAGGCACCAAGATTCTTCTGCTTCTAAATCACTGCTGGGCTGGAAGGAGAGGTGAATCTTTTGGGACAGATGTCACAACTTGGCAGCTGAGCATCCTCCAAAGCAAAAACAGTAAGGTGCCATTTAGGCCAAGTTTATCAACCCGGCCCACCTCCACCATCACAGCTGCCTATTAGAACGGCCGAGGCAGGTCAGACAGACCAGCATAATCAACTGTATTGTACGCTGCCGTTATGCAACTCTGAGAAGTTACTAAGCATACCCGTCCAGAACAAAAGAGACTCAGGTAGACATGAGAACAGTCAGTTCTTCACCTGACCTCCATTTCAATAACCCTAATAAACAGATGATCCCAATGCAAGGAAAATATTACATCATGTCTAATTTCACACTGGAAGACGGTCAGCTCAGCCGTGCTATGCTCACGGTTCACGTCTTCATCCACATATAAACCGTCCTGTTTGCCTGGCCTAGCACAGTGAAGCCGAATGCTGAGCCAAGACCTAACACCCACAAGGGGAGACTTTACAGGCTGCAACGTTTAGGGGGAGGCACGCTGAATCACCCTTGTCTGAGGGACCTTATGGGACCAATCAATGACTTAGGAGTCAAGTCTCCGCTTGACTCCGGTGTGCACAGGGCTGGCTGCAGGCAACACGGTCAGGAAGCGTCCTCCATGTCTATTTTTTTTCCTCCAGCTGCTTCCCTTTGCCTGCAGGCGGAGCCCGAATAAGATGGACGTTCTGCTGGACCTCTTTGATGTCCTGAACCTTCTGGAGCTCTTGGTTTTTCTTCAACCTGTTCATTCTGAATGTAGCCTGGTACTTCTGTTGGATCTCTTCAACTCTCTTCATTGCATCAATAGTTTGATTCCACAGCTCCCGCCGGTGTTTCAAATTCAAATGACCTGTCCACCGCGAGCTCCAGCTACTTTACCTGACCTTGCGTGGGTTCCTCTCCTTCTCGAAGTTTTTAGGACACTTGGATTTGCAGAATCAGAACACCTTGCAGTCATTGCGGACGAACATCATGCCATGGCCTGGGTAGATTGGCCCAGAGCAGAAATAACACTCCTCGATCCTCATGTAGACACCGCGTGGGACCCACCTTCCAGCCGTGGAGCTTGAGAGGAAGTGGTCTCCTGTCCTCTTCTTAACCCTTCAAAGGCAGTGTGGATTCAGTTCTGTAGATGAGGAAAGTTCATTGAGAGGGAAAGCATGAAGGTTATTGCTCAGGGATCAGTGATACAAGGACTCAGTGCTATTTCTGTCACCCTGCTTTCTAACCTCCGCCACTCTGCTTCACCATGTTCCCTCCCAGAATGCTTTGCGCCAGCCACTGGCGTCTCTCTGAACTCTACCTAGGAGATGGAAATTCTCATTTTTCCCCAGACTCTCACTGTTCTTCAGGCCCACAGCTTTTCAAACTGAGGTCCTTTCTATCTGAACTTCACTACAGTTCTCGCGGCCACATTCTCCTCCTAGGCTTTTTATCTGATATCAGATCATGGCAGTAACGCCTCAACTCTCAACTCTCACTCTCAAAACACCCTACCACCTAAAGCATAATACCTAAGGCCTGGCATGGCACAACTTTGCCCCAAACCAGCCATATTTCTGCCCACACTGTGTTCTTCTTACAAACTAAATACTTTATTGTTCTCCCACACACAATTTTGCAACTACAACTTTATAACTGACTATTGTTTCTGCATAAAATGGACTTCTTCTTTTCCTCATGATATCAATCGAACTCATTATTCAATACTTAGTATAAATGTCACCCATCTCACAAATCCTTCCTGCTACCCCCAGGCAGTCCTAGAGACTCTTTGTGAATTTAAATATACCAATCATAAAGTATATAGCAATTAGAGTGTGAGTCCCTCAAAATTTGAGAAAATTATGCGCCTCAATTATCACCAAAGTGGAATGTTCAGTGCCCATTTGATGTGCATAAAAATATTCAAAACTATACTTTAAAACTTGATTTAAAAAAAATTTTTCATGATTATCATAAAGAAAATTTCATGGTTTTTCAGGACAGAGTTTCTCTGTGTAACCCTGGCTGTCTTAAAACTCTCTATAGACCAGGCTGGCCTCGAACTCACAGAAAGCGCCTGCCTCTGCTCCCCAAATGCTGAGATTAAAGGTACGCACCACCACTGCTTGGCCACGCGTTATATTTTGATTTCCCGTCCCTCGGTTCCTCCCAGATCCTCCCTACAACCTTACTCACTCAATTTCGCATACTTTCTTTCACACTCTCTCTCTAAAAATAAATAAATAAATGAATGAATGAATGCCAGGCAGTGGCGGTGCACACAAAACCAGAAATCAAAATAAACAAACGACTAATAAGACCAAAAGGCCCGAACGGAGCAAACTGAGACAGAAGTCTACACGAACACCACCAATTTCATTTTATTGTTGGCCAACTACTCCTGAGCACAGGTCCTCTTGAAGTGTAACATTCCATTGGAGAAAACTGATTTTTTTTCCCTTTGCCAATGGTTATCAACTGCTGATAGCTTCTTGCGTAGGGATAGGACCCCAAGTCCTCTTCCTTCTCTATCTGGCTTGAACCGGTGCAGGCCTTGTGCATGTTGTTACAGTCTCTGTGAGTTTTATGTGCATCATGCTCGAGCTCGCTGGCACTGGAAAGGGCTTTTGAACAGGACCCCATCAGCTCTAGGACCAACAGTTAGTAAATGGGACCACCACTCGAAGCTGAAAGGCTTCTGCACAGCACAGGACACCATCATTTGAGCAAAACGGCAGCAACCTACAGAATAGGGAAAGATCTTTACCAACTATACAACTCACTAGTTAATATTATCATCAATATTTATATCTAGAATATATAAAAAGCTGGAAAAAAATCAAGAAAAAATAGCCTAATTTTAAATGGGGTACAGAGCACAAAAGCTACCAAAAAATAAAATGGCTAAGATACACTTAAAGAATACTTAGCCAGCAGAGAAATGCACATCAAAACTATGTTGAGATGGTATATTACCCCAGTCAGAATCAATAAAACTAATGACAGTGCACGCTGGTGAGGAGGGGAGGGGGGAGCACTTGCCTGTAACCAATTGTTACAGCTACTGTAGAGAGAATTTCTAGTGTATTGAGTGGAAGCATCACCTGTCAATTGAAAGCTGATGGCCAATGAGCTGAGGCAGGATTAGAAGGTGGGACATCAGCAGAGAGAGATAGGAACTCTGGGAAAAGTCAGGCATAGAAAGATGTCTGCCTGGACTCAGAGGAAATGGACGTATGAAACCGAGGAGAGATAACTAACCATGTGACCCATGTAGAATAGACTAAAGAGGTGATTGTATAAGTTATGAGCTAGTTGGGGAACAAGCCCCAGCTTATGGCCTAGGCATTTACTCATGCACACACAGCCCCTGAGTTGTTATTTGGGAACTGGAGCATGGTTACAAACTACTAAGGAAATCAGTATGGAGTCTCCTCAGGAAGCTGGAAATGGATCTATCTCAGCAAACAATTCTACCATTCATGGGTATGTACGAGAAGGACTCTACTGTAGAGATGCTTACCCATGTTCACCGAGGCTCTAGTCACAATCACCAGTCATAATTGGCACCTACCTATATACCTATCAACTGGTAAATGATAATGAAAACAGGGTCCCTTAGACAATGGAATATTAAACTGTTAAGAAAAATAAAGCTATGACATTCACAGGCAAATGGAGAGATATCATCCTCACAGGGGACCATCAGGAAAATGATTCTTCTATTATAATGACTAATTATCCCAGGGACTCTCTGTGACATTAGGAAGCTTTCTTTCCCCAAGTCTTGCCTGCATCATCTTTAATTAGCACTCATTTGACTGAGTTTTGTATGTCAATAAACAAGAGTTTAGGAAGTAAAAACAATGGAATAAATTTTATTTCATAGCCAGTAGCATGTTTAATACCCTCTAGATCAAACCAAGGAGTTGTCAGAGAAGGAATGAGTCGGTGCATTATTCTTATTTGGTATAAAATGCCCGTTTGGTTTGGTTTGGTTTGGTTTGGTTTGATTCTGATTTGTTCCTTTCTCTGTTTTTGTCTCGGGTGGTGGTTATTGAGACAGGCTTTTACTATGTAGTCCAGGCCGACCTCGAACTCATGGAGATCCTTCTGTCTCACCCTTCCAAGTCCCGGGGTAACAGGAACGCACCACCACACCTGGCTCTATGTTAAAACTTCTTAACTGATTAATTGCATACCTTTGACTAAAACAAACTAATTTTTTTAAAAAGCTATTACTCTCCGCTGACTTCCAAGTCTGCTTGTAATTAATCCTCTGATCAGTCATGAATGTCTTAGACCCCTAAAGACTTTCTAGCCTGAAACCCATCTCTTTCAAGCTAATATCTGAGGTGATAAACCACTGAAAAGAGGGAAAATAAACAATGTCCTGAGGGAGTTAACAGTTTTCCTACTATTTCCGAAAATAACATTGCATGCTGGTCACCAACCAAGCCAGTGTTTTGGATTTTCCATAGATGTATACATTCATTAATTTGACAAATTAAGAATTGTCTGCTTCGGCTCTTGTGTCACAGTAAACTGGAGTAAACTCTACATAGAAAGATTTGGGGTAGAGAGTTATTTGTTTGTTTTGCTTCTTCAGTGTCTCGCTATGTAGCCCTGGATGGCCCAGAACTTGCCATGTAAGCCAGGCTGGCTTCAAACTCATGTATATCCATCTGCCTTCACTTGCTAAATACTAGAATTAAAGGCATGAACCGCTGCACCCAGAGAGTCTATAGACTATTAAATAAATAAATAAAAAAATAAATAAATAAACAAACAAACAAACAACCCACTGAGTCCAATTTATTCTGGACTTCTTCTCTCCCCTGGAGCTGGGGACCAAACCCAGGGCCTTGCACTTGCTAGGCAAGCGCTCTACCACTGAGCTAAATCCCCACTCCTGCCAGCATTATTCTCATGGCTGTGGGGCTGTCCTCTGGGGTATGATTGACCTTATAAGGGTCATACCCTTAATGAAAAATGACTCTTCTTACCCTTGGAGTCATTAACTGTCATTAGCTTCTCAGTTGAGGTGAGAACTTGTGAGCCCATCTCCCTCTTCCTAGAATGCTGACTGGCTTGATCTGGTGCTGGTCAGGTGTAGGCAACCACAGCTATTGTGAGTTCCTGAGTACCGAGTCTTGAGATGTCGGTAAGATACTCCCGTCCCCAACCTCTGGCTCTTACAGTTTGCCCCCTTTTCTGAGATGGTCTCTGAGTCTTGGGGTAGGGGTTGGAAGCGATACGGTTGTCCCATTTGTGGCTAATCACTATACTGACACTTATTCTCTGAGCACAGCTCATTGGTAAGTTTCAATGTGGACCAACATCGACAGAACAAAGGAAGTTCTTGGATAAGGTCTGAGCCACTCTCGTCTATTGGTATACAGAGAGAAAGCCTCTCTTTGCCTGATGTATTCTAATATTCAGTCTTTTAACTATGTTCCTTCTTTCTTTTTCATTCGTTGACTCTTTAAGCTCTGAGGTTTCAGTTTGGCTCCTTTCTAGGATCCATGTTACTTTGTTAAATTTCACATCTGCGTTTCATATAGGAGTTGTGTGATTTCATTGAATTATCAATCATCGAATGTGCTTTGACGCTTTCATTTTTGAGCTATTCTTTTGGACAACTCATCAGTTTGCTTTCCTTTGAGATTCGGTAAAACCATGCTGTCTTGTATCGTCATGCTCTGTGTGTCCCCACACTGCTGCGTGTACATCTGACAGTGCAGTGGCCTGCACTGAGAGGTGGTTTTCCGAGTTAAAAGCTGACCTGATGGATGTGTCTTTGTGTAATGTTTTGAGGCTGCGGTAACAAGCAGATACTCAGTGTGTGTGCCTTAGCTTTTTTAGCTGTAACCAATGGTAGTGATATTCACAGATGGTCCAGTGACACAGACAGCAAGACCGTGGCTTTACAACACCAAGTGTGATACAGCAGATTTGCTGATCGCTCTGGGTACAACTACACAGATGAGTGTGTGGGTGTAGGACCTCTGTCCAGATCCAGCATGTTGGGGTGGGGCCATCCCACTGTATCCAGGTAGACTTGTCACTTGGTAAATAGGGCAGGGTTTCTGATAGCATCTGAGTGTCACAGAGGAACTAGGCCACATTATTGGAGCCAGATGAAATGACATTCCGTGGCCAACAGTTGCATGGGTGACTCTGTGGTGTCTTCAACTGCTGAGTTTCTCAGGGTGGTCTGTCTGTGTGTTCTGAGAGGAGGCATTTGAAACTGTTTCTTGAAGCTTCGGAGAATGGTTAGAATCATGCAAACACTTTTTGGATGCATCATGGAGCCGGGACACTGAGGGCTGTCTACCAGCTGTTCTTCCGGGTCTTGTATAGGCAAGTGTGGCCAAGCCATTCAGAAAACAATACCCAGGTGCTGCCCAGGGTCTTGAGGAAGTGAGAGCTTCTGCCTGAGGCTCACAGGCTGGTTCACAGAAGTATTCTAGCTACTTCACAAGTCTTTATACACGTGTGGTCTCGATGGCACTGTGCAACAGCTTGGTTAAAGGGAGGTCTTAACCTAGGTTGAGTTATTTTTTTCACAGTATCATGGCAGTAAAGAAAAACGAACCCACAGTTTCGTGCTTTGAGCCCAAGGCCCTTGAGAACCCCTGGGTTCTCTAGCTGCAAACATTGGCATTTTGTCTAGGCTCCGCCCCCCCCCATTACCTGGCAACATCCAGGTATGCCTGACTACTATAAAAGGGGCTGCTTGCCCCCTCCTCTCTCTCTTGCCTTTTTGCTCTATCCTCTTGCTTTTGCTCTCTCTCTCTCTCTCTCTCTCTCTCTCTCTCTCTCTCTCTCTCTCTCCATTTCCCCCACCTCTCCATGTGCTTGTGGCTAGCCTCTACTCCTCTACTCTTCTACTCTCTCTCTCTTTCTCTTTGCCTTTCTCTGTCTCCTGGTCCCTCAGGGGGAAGGTATGCCTTAGCATAGGCCTGCAGACACATCCCCTTCCCTGACACCTGTTTGCACATCCACCAAACATATTCCTTCTCTCCTATATTTTTATAAAAACACAACAGCAAATATGTCAGATGTCAAACAACACAAGAGGGAGCAGATGAACACCTGTATGAAGAAGGTGCTCCTGGATGAAGAGTAATCTTGAGAGACAGGTGTGTAAATGCTGCATGTTTAGTTCCCTTTTTAATAAGGCCACCATAGATCTCTGTTTGGATAGTCTTTGGCACTTCTCATCATCAATGACAATCTGCCCCCAACACTCTGGTGAAATAATGTTTGTTCCTCCCTGTTTTCTTCTCCTTCGTAGTGAAGGAAGACGCAGCCTAGATGCCTCTCTAGTCATCCCTCTCGATAAAATTAATCCAATAGTGTGATTGTAATATTCAGAAACCTGTGCTAGTGACCATTTTTTTTTCATGATTCTCTTATAAATCTGTATCATGGCTGTTTTTCAAATATGTTCAAGATGGGAGTTTTGGGCAGGAGAGATTGCTCGGTAGTTAAGAACACCTGTTGTTCTTCCAGAGGATCCAAGTTTGATTCCCAACACCCACATGCTGGTTTACAACCATTCATAACCCTAGTTCTAGGGGATGCCAACGCCCTCTTCTGACCTCCAAGGACACCAAGCATACATGTGATGAGGTATAAAGACACAAAATAAAATGAAAGTTTTTAAGACAGGAATCCATTGGCTTGTGGCAGACAGCATTGGGAACTAGATTTTAGGTAAACATTTGAGTAAGGCACTCAGTCCTTCTCTAATCCATCCTTAATCCTTATTTTTTTTTCAAGTTTTAGATTGGTCAGGCGATGGTGGTGCACACCGTTAAACTCAGCATTCATAAAGCAGAGGCAGATGGATTTCTGTGAGTTTGAAACCAGCCTGGTCTACAGAGTGAGTTCCAGGCCAGCCAGGGCTACACAGAGAAAGCCTGCTGAATAACAGTAACAGTAAATAAACTTTAGAACAGTGGCTCTCAACCTTCCTAATGTCATGACACTTTAGTACAGTTCTTCAGGTTGTAGTGAGCCACAACCATAGAATTATTTTGTTGTTACTCTTAGCTGTGATTTTGCTGCTGTTATGAATTATAATGTATCTGATATACAGGATATCTGATATTTGACATGTCCCCCCCAGAGGGATCACAACCCAGAGGTTGAGAACTACTGCTTTAGTGTAGCATAGTGAAGGTTCCTCTTGTTTGTTAACTTGACTAGATTTAGAATCACCCAGGAAGACTCACCCCAAGGATGTCAGCACCCTTCAACAGGTAACCCAGATATTAAAAAGGTGGGGTTAAAGGCACGTGCCTGCATTTGCTTTCCTTTCTTTCCAACGAGTACGTCTGTCATGGCTGCTTTGATCTTGCACTGACATTGAATCACTACTCTTCAGCCTTCCAACACGGACCCAATGCTAGCAACTCTTCAGAGGACATTGAGGTTTTCAGCAGCAAACTGCAACTGCAGTCTAAAGTCTCCAGCTTCTTGGACTGGGCAGTTTGTAAGTTCTGTGCCTTTCCAGCATACAGATGGCTACATATGCACACACACACACACACACACACACACACACACACACACGAACACACACATGCACTCACACAAACACAAACACACACACACACACATGCATGCACGCACACAGAGTCTATTGGGTCTATTCCTCTGAAGAACCCTGTCTGAAATATTTGCTTGCTCTGTAATAGGTCAGACTGTTACTCTAAACAGAGAGTGACATTTATTTGATGCAGATATTTCTGGTTCATTTTAAAGGCAATTGTTGTTGACTTAATCCAAGTTAAGAAAAAAAGTCAATAGATTGTTGATGCAAAAAAAAAAAAAAAACAGTTCTCTCTTCAAAGAGAATAAGAAATAATTTATTCTGGAGGTGACCTTGAGTGACCCTGGCCTGGGACGGTATATTCAGGTCTTCCTACATGCAACATTCCAACATGGAGGTAGCTTTGTGGAGTGTTTATAGCATAGAACAAAGAGAGTTATAAAGGAAGATAATTTGAAGATGTGATGGTGGGAAGATAAAATGAACAGTTACAGCAGGGTAGAAGAATCTCAACTATAGGCTTCAGTTTCACCTCGGAGCATTCGTGATTCTTCCATTGATGGAGAATTAGGATTTGTGTTAAGATACTGCATACCAAAGGTTCTGTTAGAATGTTAGACCTGATACAGAGGTGGGCAAGGAATGGCTCCCAAGGAGGCTGAAGATAGACAAAAAGAAAATGTAGTCAGTCATCTTAGGGTTTTACTGCTGTGAACAGGCGCCATGACCAAGGCAACTCTTATAAACGACAACATTTAATTGGGGCTGGCTTGTAGGTTCAGAGGTTCAGTCCATTATCATCAAGCCAGGAGCATGGCAGCATCCAGGCAGGCATGGTGCACCTGGAGCTGAGAATTCTATATCTTTGAAGGCTGCTAGCAGAATATTGGCTTCCAGGCAGTTAGGATGAGGATCTTCAAGTCCATAGCCACAGTGACACAGCTATTTCAACAAGGCCACAGCTACCCCAGCAAGGCCACACCTTCTAATAGTGCCACTTCCTGGGCCAAGCATATACAAACCATCACACTAGTCTGTCAGATCAGTAACATTCCAAACTGTCCCCAGTCATCAAAGTGTCCATCAGTCGATCAACCTGTGAAGACAGCTCTCTGTATTCCAGTCCAAAGACCCGGTGAGTTTGGAGCGATTTTTACTCATATCCTCTAGAAATTTCTGCAGGAGGAATGTTTATTTAGTTTGGCCATTCTCTGTCTTTCGTAAGCCTCTGTACCAATCAAAGTGATGTATCTGGAGCTGGGGGTTCTTGGTGAGCAGTTTGCTGTGTAAGCATGAAAGTCAGCATCAACAAAGAAATCCTGGGATCCCAGCACTGGCAAGAAGATGAGAAAAAATCCTACATGATTTCAGACTGGTACAACCATTCTGGAAATCAGTCTGGAGGTTCCTCAGAAAATTGGACATTGAACTACCTGAGGACCCAGCTATACCTCTCTTGGGCATATGCCCAAAAGATGCCCCAACATATAACAAAGTCACATGCTCCACTATGTTCATAGCAGCCTTATTTATAATAGCCAGAAGCTGGAAAGAACCCAGATGCCTTTCAACAGAGGAATGGATACAGAAAATGTGGTACACCTACACAATGGAATATTACTCAGCTCTCAAAAACAATGGCTTTATGAAATTCATAGGCAAATGGTTGGAACTGGAAAATATCATCCTGAGTGAGGTAACCCAATCACAGAAAAACGCACATGGTATGCACTCATTGATAAGTGGATATTAGCCCAAATACTCGAATTGCCCTAGATGCACAGAACACATGAAACTCAAGAAGGATGATCAAAATGTGAATGCTTCACTCCTTCTTTAAAAGGGGAACAAGAATACCCTTGGGAAGGAATAGGGAATCAAAGTCTAGAACAGAGGCAGAAGGAACACCCATTCAGAGCCTGCCTCACATGTGGCCCATACATATACAGCCATCCAATTAGACAAGATGGATGAAGCAAAGAAGTGCAGACTGACAGGAAACAGATGTAGATCTCTCCTGAGAGACACAGCAAGAATACAGCAAATACAGAGGCGAATGCCATCATTAAACCACTGAACTGAGAACGGGACCTCCATTGAAGAAATCAGAGAAAGGACTGGAAGAGCTTGAAGGGGCTTGAGACCCCATATGAACAACAATGCCAACTAACCAGAGCTTCCAGGGACTAAGCCACTACCCAAAGACTATACATGGACTGACCCTGGACTCTGACCTCATAGGTAGCAATGAATATCCTAGTAAGAGCACCAGTGGAAGGGGAAGACCTTGGTCCTGCCAAGACTGAACCCCCAGTGAATGGGATTCTTGGGGGGAGGGCGGTAATGGAGGGAGGATGGGGAGGGGAACACCCATATAGAAGGGGAGGGGGATGTTAGCCCGGAAACCGGGAAGAGGAATAACAATTGAAATGTAAATAAGAAATACCCAAGTTAATAAAGATGAAAAAAATAAAATAAAATAATTGGAAAAGGGGAAATTTTTGTTATATTAGGTTTTATTTTATTTTATGTATGTCTTGGACTTTTTCTTTACTTAAAAATAACCCTTAAATGTTTTATATTAATAAACATCAACAATACAAAAAAATCCCACATTAAGTCTGAGGCCAGTGCGGGCTACATAGAGGCTATGTCAGAAGGAAGGAAGGAAGGAGGGAAGGAAGGAAGGAAGGAAGGAACAAAGAAAGAACAAACGAACAGTTCATGCGGGACCTCACACAATCCTTTCCTTTATACTGCATGCTCAGAAATAAATAATTTCATTTAGAATTAAATGTCTTCTTTGTGGCCACCACAGTTCTGAATCTCTGTTAAGGTAACACCTGCTCTCTAAAAATGGGCAGTCTCTGGGCTCTTGATTTCTGAACATAAAATGAATAGGAAGCCACACCGTGGTGCAAACTTCCGTTCAGCCCTTGGTGTGTGGTTAAAGAAGATCAGGACTTCTACAACTCAGCTGCATGGAAAGTTTGAGTCTGGCTGAGGCTACATGAGACCTTGTCTCCAATAACAAAATGAACAGGATGTGTGTGCACGTCCTAGCTACTTAGACTCCAGCACACCCATAGTACTCTGTCCCAAAGGCTTGGGGGTCTATGGTGGAACCCAGTCTATGCTTATCAAACACCTAGCTAGGGTTCAGATTTATTCAAGGCAAAATAAGCAACTTGCGATCTTTCCTTGACTTCCTGAAGCAGCAAGCTTAGGGCAGGGTGACCTCAGCCAGCTTACCTATGGCTGCTCAGGTTGCCCCCACATCTCATCACTTCCTATGCTGGTGTACCCTTGTAATCAGCACTGTTGAAGCAGAGGCAAGAGGACTGTTGCAAGTTCAAGGCCAGCCAGATATACTTAGTGAGATCTGTTCTGCCTGGGTGACATGGTAAGATTCTCTCTCAGGAAGGGAATGGAGGTGAATTTTTAGACTGGTTGCTATATGCTGTTGGTCAGTATCCTGTTGTTGTGACAAAATACCTGTAGACTCAATTTGCATAAGCACACAGTGGGTACACAATGGGCACACAGTGGGCTGCCTTCATGAATTTCACATCCTCAGATTTAAAGAACCACAAACTAAACATTCCTTTTTTAAAAATTGCATTTGGACCGAACATACACCAAGCTCCCTGCCCCCAACATATTTTGGTTTAGGTTTTTTGAAGGATTTTTTTGTTGTTCTTTTGGTTTTTGGTTTTTCTTTTTTTGTTGTTGTTTATTTAGTTAGTTTTTTTAAAGGAAGATTCTGTGACAAGTTTTCTTAGAGCTGTAAAGTGGAGAGTTCAATGCCAGCTTTGGCTAGATAGTGAGTTTGAATCCGTCCTGGGCTATACAAGGCTCTACTTAGAAATCGATTAATTAATTAATTAATTAATTAATAAGAATAAAAAAAAGAAAAGAAAGGTGTAAGCGAAGGCTGTGGATCTTATACAAACATCTAAGTGTTGGCATTGCACGTGCAAATGTCCATTAACTTCGAAACACGGATAAATGCTCATATTGAATGAGTTGACAAGCAAGTCAAACATTTCATTTTTAATGTAAATATAATCCCCTGAGTTAAAATGCGAACCAAAACCAAAAGGAAAACCATCCACCCTCCTCGTGAGCTTCTTTTCTTTCTGGAGACCGCGTCTGTTCTTTGGCGCAGTCCCTTGGCTCTAATCCTACTACGGGTAGCTCTCCGCCCACTTATGAGAGTCCGTTATGGCAGCCAGTGTTTACAAGCCGAGACCATGTTCTTCACGTTCTAAGATGGGGTTCCAACGAACTTCAACGCTAGGCCCCATTTTTGAACGAGAGAAACAGAGATTGGCGTGAAGGGGTGCATACGTAGACACAGCACCACCACCGGCCGGCCGGTGCCCCGGGACACAGCACTCTTGTTTTGCAGTTCTCTTCCGGGCCTGGTGCAGGGACCAGGCTCCAACAGTGGTCATCTCAGAAGTGGATTTGCTCAGAGCACCAATGATTGTGATGGTCCTACCTAGGCAGAGCCCCCTACTCCCCCAGAATCTGTATCCTAGGTTGCCTGCTGAATGGATGGATAGGACTTGTGCCTTCCAACTCGGCACTGAACTCCTGTCAGAGTTGGGTTTTAGCTTGCTTTAGCCATGAGAGGGCCACTCAGACCCACACTGTTTCTTGGTGGGACAACCTCTTTCCACTTTGGTCTGGGCAGGGTTTTTTTTTTCTGTTATAAAGGACTTTTAATTGAAATGTTTCCTTGTGTATGCTATGCCTTTAAAACCTTAACAGTGTATGACACATTACTTTCTTTGTACAAGAATACACTAGCCTGACACTAGCAAAAGTGAATTGTCATTATGTGTTCTAATAAACTTGAGCTTTGCTGGCGTGTGTGTGTGTGTGTGTGTGTGTGTGTGTGTGTGTGTGTGTGTACATTTAAAAAGTTTCTTGGGCTGGAGAGATGGCTCAGTGGTTAAGAGCACTGACTGCTCTTCCAGATGTCCTGAGTTCAAATCCCAGCAACCGCATGGTAGCTCACAACCATCTGTAATGAGATCTGACACCCTCTTCTGGTGCGTTTGAAGACAGTGTACTTATATATAATAAATAAATCTTTTAAAAAAAGTTTCTTAACCAATAGCCAGCAGTCAAGATCAATTATATTTCCCACCTGCCACTCCTACTGGTTGTCTCACTTAGGGTTCTATTACTGTGAAGAAGCATGTGATGTTTTGCTGGCCTGGATGCCCGAAAAGACTCTAAGTATAACCCAATGGACTGCAGTTGATGCTGTGGCCTTGGTTCACCTTGCTGGTCTTTGTTGGGCTTCAGTGAGCTGGTCTTCACTGCTGGCCCTCTGGCATTTGCTCACCTTGCTTTCTTCTCTGATCTTCACTTGTGAGAGACAAACACAACAAAGAGCCTCTGGCGGTGCTCTGGCTGCTTGCTGCTTCGTGCTGATCAGCGGAGCCTTGCGGTTTCTTCTGGATCCAGCTGCTGTTGTCGGTTCAAGTTTGATGTTTTGCTAGAGGACTGGACTGAAGGCAGGAAGATTAGACTCACCCCCGAAGGACCACTTCTAAACAGGTCCATAGCCCCCTTGGCCTATTAACTCTCTTCCTCCGTTACCTTTGGTTGATGGGCTATAAGGGAGGTTGAAATGTTTAAGAACCCTTATTAAAGAAGGTTTTGAAAAAAATCTAAGCCTACATAGAGAGAGAGAGAGAGAGAGAGAGAGAGAGAGAGAGAGAGAGAGAGAGATAATATGTGATAAAAAATAGGCTGCTCTTTATCAGCGAAACAAGAGAGGACTAAGTCTGCCCCGCAAATTCCCTTCTGCCCTCAGGGGCCAGCATAATAAATCTTTGAGGATCCTGGCATCAAAACAGACAGCACATGTGCTTCTGGTATGACTGAGAAGAAAATTCTAGACTTTGTTCTTGTCAACAGTCTCTGAACACCACACAAAAGAATTACCTACATGGTGATTGTACTTTCTTAGGCAATGAAAGCCAACTAATGGTAGCTTAGAGTACAGGAAGATGTGTACAATTTATGCGGGGATCTGACATGCATGCAGGCAAAACGTCATCCACATAAAACAATTTAAATAAATAGTTGTCACCAAGTATCACGGTACGTGCCTGTGATCAGTGCACTCAATGACTGAGGGAGGAAGACCAGGAATTTGATAGCTTCCTGGGATACATAGAAAACCTTGTCTGTGAAGGGCAGGAGAGACTGCCAGTACTGCCCACTCTTGCCCACATCCCTGGCCCAAGAGGAAACTGTATAGGGCCTCTGGGAAAAGGAAGATAGGGGCATTCAAGCTGTAGGAGCCCTGCGGTCCAGACCTCACCCGGATCTGAAGGGACCCGGTCAAACATCTCCCTGCACCCAAATCCCATGGGAAGGAGAGCTAGACCTTCAGAGGGGCAGACACGCCTGAGAAGTCAGAGGAGGCTACACTCTGCCCACATTTCTGACTCTAGAGGAAAATGCCTAGCGCCATCTGGGCCCCCTGTGCACAGGGCCCCATAGAAGGCGGGGCAGGCCCTTCTGGTTGCTGCCCTCACAGAGAGCTGAAACACAGCCCCAAGGAGCATCCGAGACCAAAGGTAAGACCACCATTTCTGCTCCAAGTGACCTGCCTGGTGGACTCAAGACACAGGCCCACAGGAACAGCTAAAGACCAGTAGACAGGAACGACTACACGCCTGAAAGCAGAAAACTCTGTCCCATAACTGGCTGAAAGAAACCAGGAAAACAGGTCTACAGCACTCCTGACACACAGGCCTATAGGATGGTCTAGCCACTGTCAGAAATAGCAGAACAAGGTAACACCAGAGACAACCTGATGGCGAGAGGCAAGTGCAGAAACCCAAGCAACAGAAACCAAGATTGCATGGCATCGTCAGAGCCCAAACACACCAGAAAAGCAAGATCTAGATTTAAAATCACAATTGATCATGATGATGGAGGACTTCAAGAAAGACATAAAGAACTCCCTTAGAGAAATGCAGGAAAACACAGATAAACAAGTGGAAGCCTACAGAGAGGAAACACAAAAATTCCTGAAAGAATTACAGGAAAACACAATCAAACAGGTGAAGGAATTAAAAATGGAAATAGAAGCAATAAAGAAAGCACAAAGAGAGACAACCCAAAGGAAGAGACAAGGAGCCGTAGATACAACCATCACCAACAGAATACAAGCGATAGAAGAGAGAATCTCAGGAGCAGAAGATTCCATAGAAATCATCAACACAGCTGTCAAAGATAATGTAAAATGGAAAAAGCTACTGGCCCAAAGCATACAGGAAATCCAGGACACAATGAGAAGATCAAACCTAAGGATAATAGGTATAGATTTTAAATCTATATCTATTCCACAGAACTGAAAGAGATGGAGCGCTGCCAAATTCCTTCTATGAAGCCACAATTACTCTTATACCTAAACCACACAAAGACTCAACAAAGAAAGAGAACTTCAGACCAATTTCCCTTATGAATATTGATGAAAAATACTCAATAAAATTCTTGCAAACTGAATCCAAGAATACATCAAAACAATCATCCACCATGAACAAGTAGGCTTCATCCCAGGGATGCAGGGATGGTTTAATATATGGAAAACCATCAACGTGATCCATTATATAAACAAATTGAAAGAACAAAACCACATGATCATTTCATTAGATGCTGAGAAAGCATTTGACAAAATTCAACACCCCTTCATGATAAAAGTCCTGGAAAGAACAGGAATTCAAGGCCCATACCTAAACATAGTAAAAGCCACATACAGCAAACCAGTAGCTAAAATTAAACTAAATGGAGAGAAACTTAAAGCAATTCCAGTAAAATCAGGGACTAGACAAGGCTGCCCAGTCTCTCCCTACTTATTCAATATAGTTTTCGAAGTCCTAGCCAGAGCAATCAGACAACAAAAGGAGATCAAAGGAATACAGTTTGGAAAGGAAGACGTCAAAATATCACTATTTGCAGATGATATATGATAGTCTATTTAAGTGATCCCAAAAGTTCCACAGAGAACTACTAAACCTGATAAACACCTTCAGCAAAGTGGCTGGGTATAAAATTAACTCAAATAAATCAGTAGCCTTCCTCTACACAAAAGAGAAACAAGCTGAGAAAGAAATTAGGGAAACGACACCCTTCATAATAGACCCAAATAATATAAAGTACCTCGGTGTGACTTTAACCAAGCAAGTAAAAGATCTGTACAACAAGAACTTCAAGACACTGAAGAAAGAAATTGAAGAAGACCTCAGAAGGTGGAAAGATCTCCCATGCTCATGGATTGGCAGGATTAATATAGTAATAATGGCCATTTTACCAAAAGCAATCTACAGATTCAATGCAATCCCCATCAAAATTCCAATCAAATTCTTTAGAAAGTTAGAAAGAACAATTTGCAAATTCATCTGGAATAACAAAAATCCCAGGAGAGCTAAAACTATCCTCAACAATAAAAGGACTTCCAGGGGAATCACTATCCCTGAACTCAAGCAGTATTAAAGAGCAATAGTGATAAAAACTGCATGGTATTGGTACAGAGACAGACAGATAGACCAGTGGAATAGAATTGAAGACCCAGAAATGAACCCACACACCTATGGTCACTTGATTTTTTTGACAAAGGAGCCAAAACCATCCAATGGGAAAAAAGCATTTTCAACAAATGGTACTGGTTCAACTGGAGGTCAGCATGTAGAAGAATGCAGATCGATCCATGTTTATCACCCTGTACAAAGCTTAAGTCCAAATGGATCAAGGACCTCCACATCAAACCAGATACACTCAAACTAATAGAAGAAAAAGTTGGGAAGAACCTTGACACTTGGGCCCTGGAGAAAATTCCCTGAACAGAACATCAATGGCTTATACTCTAAGATTAAGAATCGACAAATGAGATCTCATAAATCTACAAAGCTTCTGTAAGGCAAAGGTCACTGTTGTTAGGACAAAACGGCAACCAACAGATTGGGAAAATATCTTTACCAATCCTACAACTGATAGAGGGCTCATATCCAAAATATACAAAGAACTCATGAAGTTAGACTGCAGGGAGACAAATAACCCTATTAAAAAATGGGGTTCAGAGCTAAACAAAGAATTCCCAGCTGAGGAATACGAATGGCTGAGAAACACCTAAAGAAATGTTCAACATCTTTAGTCATAAGAGAAATGCAAATCAAAACAACACTGAGATTCCACCTCACACCAGTGAGAATGGTTAAGATCAAAAACTCAGGTGACAGCAGATGCTGGCGAGGATCCGGAGAAAGAGGAACACTCCTCCATTGTTGGTGGGATTGCAGACTGGTACAACCATTCTGGAAATCAGTCTGCAGGTTTCTCAGAAAATTGGACATTGGACTACCTGAGGATCCAGCTATACCTCTCTTGGGCATATGCCCAAAAGATGTCCCAACATGTAACAAAGTCACATGCTCCACTATGTTCATAGCAGCCTTATTTATAATAGCCAGAAGCTGGAAAGAACCCAGATGCTCTTCAACAGAGGAATGGATACAGAAAATTTGGTACATCTACACAATGGAATATTACTCAGCTCTCAAAAACAATGACTTTATGAAATTCATAGGCAAATGGATGGAACTGGAAAATATCATCCTGAGTGAGGTAACCCAATCACAGAAAAACACACATGGTATGCACTCATTGATAAGTGGATATTAGCCCAAATGCTCAAATTACCTTACATGTACAGAACACATGAAATTCAAGAAGAATAACCAAAATGCGAATGCTTCACTCCTTCTTTAAAAGGGGAACAAGAATGCCCTTGGCAGGGAATAGGGAGGCAAAGTTTAGGACAGAGACAGAAGGAACACACATTCAGAGCTTGCCCCACATGTGGCCCATACATATATAGCCACCAAACTAGATAAGATGGATGAAGCAAAGAAGCGCAGGCTGACAGGAACTGGATGTAGATCTCTCCTGAGAGACACAACCAGAATACGGCAAACACAGAGGCGGATGCCAGCAGCAAACCACTGAACTGAGAATAGGACCCCCGTTGAAGGAATGGGAGAAAGGACTGAAAGAGCTTGAAGGGGTTCGAGACCCCATATGAACAACAATGCCAACCAACCAGAGCTTCCAGGGACTAAGCCACTACCCAAAGACTATACATGGACTGACCCTGGGCTCCAACCTCATAGGTAGCAATGAATAGCCTAGTAAGAGCACCAGTGGAAGGGGAAGCTCTTGGTCCTGCTAAGACTGAACCCCCCAGTGAACGGGATTCTTGGGGGGAGGGCAGTAATGGGGGGAGGATGGGAAGGGGAACACCCATAGAGAAGGGGAGCGGGAGGGGTTGGGGGATGTTGGCCTGGAAACCGAGAAAGGGAATAACAATTTTAATGTAAATAAGAAACACCCAATTTAATAAAGATGGAGAGAAAAAAGAAGAAGAAGAAGAAAGTGTTCTGTCCTTGTACCACATGACTGCACTTTAGATTTCCTGCAGATTGACACTCCTTTCTGGGAAGAAAACATTCAAATCGTCCATGAATTCCCCATCTGCTTGTGTAAGAACATCTGCAGGAATGTGGACTCTCCTAAATTAAATGCCAGAAATGCGTCTACTAATAAAATTATCCTCTTCAGTGTGCCACAAAGATCAACTTCGAAATGGCAATTGTCTTCAGATGTTCAAATGCAGCCATATTGAAAGACTCATTCAACACTGATAACACGTACCTGATGTTGAAAATATTTCTACACCATACTTAATTACTAACAAGTCTATTTTGGTTTCTTATGATTGTATTTTAAAGCTTAAATTGATCCTACTTTATATAAATTTTATAATGATACCCAAACAAATATCAATGTACTGAATATGTGAATATGCTGTCATAAAGCAGTTTGTATCATAAACATTAATATAATTTTTAAATACTAAGAAAAAGAAAACCTTGTCAATAGATAGATGATAGATAGATAGATAGATAGATAGATAGATAGATAGAGAAAGGAAGGAAGGAGGAAAGAAAGAAAGAAAGAGAGAAAGAAAGAAAGAAAGAAAGAAAGAAAGAAAGAAAGAAAGAAAGAAAGCAAGGAAGAAAGCAAAGTCCCAAGGGACTGTGATGGTACCCCAGGGTTTTCATAACCCTGAATATGTCGCCCTCACTCTCTACAGTTTTTTGCCTCAGTCCCTGGGTCAAAGCTTTTCACTTTGATAGTTATTGACAGAGAGTTGTCAAGGTCAAGAGAAGAAGTTTGCCTTTACCCTTGGGCACACGAGGGCCTCTGCAAAAGAAGTCAAGCAATAAAGTGTTTGCATTTGGTGCTTATGTATTCTGATGCAACCCCCAGCCACCGCTCTCAATATATATATTCAACATACGAAATTACTCTAGGTTGCAAAATTATTTGTGATCTATGTGAGCACAAAGACCAGCATTTGATAACAAAAGCAGATGCCTCTGCTCTGGTATTAAGATCTTAGGGCCCCTGCAGAACAATGGGGCACTAGCACCAGAAGGGAAGCCTTGGGAGATACTTCTGCTCTGTCAGTGAAACATCTCTCTGTGTGTCTCAGTATCTCTGTGTGTCTCTGTCTCTCTCTGTCTGTCTGCCTGTGTCTGTGTCTCTGTCTCTGTCTCTCTGTCTCTGTCTCTCTGTCTCTGTCTCTTTCTGTCTCTCTCTATGTGTGTGTGTGTGTGTGTGTGTGTGTGTGTGTGTGCGCGCGCGCGCGCTCACGTTTTGAGGAGCTTCCCATCATGCATTTGTTCATCATTACCATACTGATAGAAAAGAGGAGGTGCACAAACCATCTAATAATGAATAGATTCATTTTTGAGTGTGACCCCTGGGCCAGCAAGATGGATGGCCAGGTGAAGGAGTTTCTGCCAAGCGTGATGACTTGAGCTCAACCTCCTGAACCCACAGGGTGGAAAAGGAGAGCTATTCCCACAAGTTGTCATCTGACTTGCCTGTGAATTGTGGTAAATGGGCATGTGCACACACACGCACACACGCACACACACAAACAAACAAATAAATAAATGTTTAAAAATGTACTTGAAGGCCAATGTGGTGGTTCACAGCTTTAATCTCACCACTTGGAAGGTGGATCTCTAAATTCGAAGCCAGCCTGGTCTACAGAGACTTCTAAGAAAGCCACATTGGCCTTCAAGTACATTTTTAAACATTTCATGTCAAAGGCATTAAAAGTTATACTAATATTAATATTGGAATGAGTATCTTACTTTTGTAAGGTAAGAGGCTATTTTAGAGAACTGACAGAAATGGTAAAAGTCACAGAATAGGACAATATATGAAAATTTTATCAACATGTGTATCTGGATAAATTAGTTTAAAAGACACGAAATGCGGCCTTGCCTACTGCCCTGACCACAGTGGACTCTTCATTTCTGTTTAGACACACAAGGATTTACTTGCCACTGATCTCTTCTTCACCTGTTTAGGTCTCTAAAGAATGCCAAACAAAGTTTAAAATCTTTGTTTTCAACTCTCTGTTTTTGCCTCTGTCTCTCTGTCCCTCTCTGATGTACCCCCACCTCCCTGACAAGGCTTTGCTATTATAGTTCAAGTTGGCCTCAAACTTGTGATCCTCCTGCCTCAGCCTTTCTGATGTTAGGATTATAGGTACTTAGAACCATGCCTGGCTTCAAGATATTCTTAAAGATAAAGGCCTCCCAAGAGGTCTTTATCTGCCCAGGGGTGGCTCAGCCGTCACTGGGCCCCTCTGCCTAAATCATTAACCAAAAATGCCCTACATGTAGGACAATCTGAAAATGCCTGTACATAGACATTTGTAGAGAGACATTGCTCTTCCCATATAATCTTAGCTTGTGTGGAAGTGACCAAGACTAGCCAGCACATCTGGACATGGGTCCACTGTCAGTCTGACTGGCAAAAGTCTTCTCCCATTTTATAGGCTGCCTCTCCACTGGGCTCAACTGTTTCTTTTGCTGGAGAGCAGTCTTTTAATTCCATGATGTCCCTCTGCCCATTGTTGGTCTTTCCCTGGAACTTTATTTAGAAAGTGCTTACCTGAACCCTGGCTTTCTCTAGCTGTTTCAGAGCTTTGATCCATTTGGGGCTGGTTTCTCTGTGGGTCGAGAAATAAGGATCTAGTATCATTTTTCTAAATGTAAAAGTGCTGTCTGCCTAGCGCCACTTGTTAAAGAGGTTGTCCTTTCTCAATGCATACTCTTGACATCTTTGTAGAAAGGAAGGAAGGAAGGAAGGAAGGAAGGAAGGAAGGAAGGAAGGAAGGAAGGAAGGAGTTGTTTACAGGTTTGGGAGAGAGACGGGAGAGATTTGAATGAGAGCAAGCAAAAGCATTATTTACTTGTATAAATTGTCAAAGAACAGATTTAAGAAAGATGGCTTTAAAAGTAAATGCGTGGGGCTGGAGAGATGGCTCAGTGGTTAAGAGCACTGACTGCTCTTCCAGAGGTCCTGAGTTCAATTCCCAGCAACCACATGGTGGCTCACAACCATGTGTAATGGGATCTGGTGCCCTCTTCTGGTGGGTCTGAAGACAGCAACAGTGTGCTCATATACATTAAATAAATAAATTAAAAAAAAAAAAGTAAATGCGTGTAACCGCAAGGGCTTGTCTATGTCCCTTTTATTCTAGTCCATTCAAAAAGGGGACTTCAGGCTTGGGCTGTGTAGGCAGTGATCGCCTTGATCATCTGTCCCTGTGATACACCCTTCCAAGACAGCTGTGAGCTTCTGTATCAGACGAAAAGCACACTGTGAGGGACCTTGAACAGCGTGAAGGCAGGGGAGGGTGGGGGATTAGACCTGAGAGCAACGCTTTGCCTTAAAAGCGCAAGTCTTGCCAGAGTTTGCGAGAACTATTGAGTGGCGATGGGAGCGAAGTGAGCTTCTTCGTTACTTTTCTCGTCACTGTGACAAAACACATTTTTTAAAAAAAAAAGTGTGAGGAAGGGTTTCTTCCCACTTCCGGTTCCAAGGTACAGTCATTAAACAGATGGAAATGCTCAGGAAAATCCAGCATGAAACTATGCAACACACGAAAATTTCAATGTCAAGTGAAAAGCTCAGAGGAAAGCCAGGTAAGACCAATCACACAGGGACACATCGGGACCTGAAGCCAGCGTAAGAGGTCTGCACTGTTCAGACAAAGGCTACAGGGTCTGAAGAATTCTTGTGCCTGCAAAGAAGGTTCAACTAGAATTGGGAACCCTGGCCCCAAAACGTGTAGTTTATGGCAATTGTTAAGGATCTTCCACTGAGAATACTTAGTAAGTAGAAGCTTATTTTACAGCGGGGAGGGACTTTGGAACTATTCCTCTGAAGTGATTGTGAAGCCTTACCTTTGGGGTTTCCCAGGCAGTTTGTTGGGAGCGTAGGAAACGGGGTTGGGAACTAAGCAACCGGGAGCAAAAGCCATGCCACTATTCGGGGTGTCGGTTGGCTCAGTTATTTCCCGGAGTGTAGGGCCGTCTTTTGGATGAGGCTGTCAATACATAATGGTGAGATGGCTAATCTTGGTTGTCAACTTGATTGCACCTGCAACCAACTAAAATACAAGCACTGGGCATTCCTACGAGGGCTTTTCTTCAACAGATTATTGGCAGTGGGAAGATCCACTCTTCTATGTGGTTAGGATGTTCTAGGATAGGGAAAAAGAAGACTTTACCTTCACCTGTTGCCTTTCGCTCCTTCTGTCGAGGTTTGTCAAACCCGTTGGTGCAGGATTCCATCACCAGTATTAAAACCAGCCTCTTTGAGCTTCCAACAAGCTCAACTGAAGATGAGGAATCTTCCAGAGCTTTGGTACCAGATCGAGATTGCTGAAGCATCCAACCTTGTGAGCAACTCCTGGATTCTTGGCCTCTCCCACGTGAAGCAGCCATTGCTGTACCATATATATTTTGTATTTTATCTTTCATATACTTTTACATAGTCCTTCTATCAGTTCCGTTCCTTTAGAAAATCCTAATACAAATGGGTCGGTTGGTTGGCAGGTGGCTTCTGCCAGAGCCAAAAGTTGTTTGATCAGAGTATTATAAGTCGTAAGGAAGCCCCCTTTTCCTCCAAATAGATACACAGGAGCAGGCACAAGGAACACACAAGCCAAGTCCACGTCTAAGTCTCAGTGCTAAGTCCCATTCCTGTCTCTGAAGATCCCTATGAAGAACGTATTGGAGGCTGACATGAAATTATCTACGGAGGGCCCGGATCCCATGACCTCTGTGTGTGTACTACTGTATACCTGAAGAGTCCATGCCCTCCCCTCTTTGAATCTGTTACTGTCTGTAAGATAGCCAGCCTCTGATTGAACAAGTAGGAAATGTTGCAAATCTGGTCTAGCAGTACAGGTAGAGTCAATTGTCTCTGCCCAGGAATGCTGTCAGAGGCCTCAGGATTAGGAGCTGGCTTTCGGTAGCAAGACTGAAAGTTTGGCATAGTGTTCTGGTAACCTCTGGAGCTTGTGAGACGAGAGTTGTGAGACTCAATGGAAGGCCCTCAAGTTGAGAGTTTCCTGGGCCTGCTGGGACACGTCAGTCATTTACTCTAAGTAAGCCCCAGAGTTTATTTAGAGGCCTTTCAACCAAGAGAGCCACAGCTGCCCGTGCCCCGAGGCGAGGGACCAAACCTCGTGCCACAAAGCTAATGACTTGGAAACATAGGCACCTGAGTATTTAAAGGGCCCCAGCATGCAGATTTAAACTGATGTGACTCCATTTTACTCCTGTACACACAGAGACAAGCATTTAGGAAGAACAGGGAGAGCTAATGCAGAGGTGGAAGTAAATATAGGTTTTCAGAGGTCCAGGGTCCTTGTCACTCCAGGGTTCCAATCTAATGGCTTTTATTCTGGTCTTCTTGAGACAAAAAGGGGACCTATGGTCAGCTGAAGTGGGGAACTCAGATTCTGCAGAATCCCCTTCCGTCTAGGAAAGACCCTCATTGTTCCTATGCCTGGGACCCTGCTAGGTGGAATGAGGTCTATGTAGACACTAGAATGGCTTCTTATGCTATGCTTAGCTCAAGTTCGAAACCTGGACATTTCACAGGAAGATTCTTGCCTCTGATGGAGAAACATTATGTCCACATAAGGCAAGTTTTTGAAAAACTAGGACACTGTTTTTATCTGAACTGGGTTCCAGGCTAATAAATCATACTGACTGAGGAAAGCTACTTCCAGGGGGAAATTTAGGACATGTCTTTGCCCAAGGCCTGTCCAAACGATGTGTAGGGGGATGCTCTCTCAGGCACTCCAGTTAGGTGCTGAGTAACCAAAATGGAAGGACCCTGCCGTTTGAAGGCAAACAAGGAGTGTTTGAGTGAATGTGACTACAAAAGAAAATACCCTTAACTTCCTTTCCAACTTGGGCCTTGGCAGAGTGGCTCCCTCAAAGAAGGGTGGTAAGAAGAAGAATGACCATTCTTCCATCAACAAGGTGGTGACCCGAGAATACACCATCAACATTCATAAGCGCATTCATGGAGTGGGTTTCAAGAAGCATGCTCCTCGGGCACTCAAAGAAATTTGGAAATTTGCCATGAAGGAAATGGGGACTCCAGATGTGCGCATAGACACCAGGCTCTGGGCCAAGGGAATAAGGAATATTCCATACTGTATCAGCTAATCGTGGCAGAAAGAGGACAGATTCCTTGGAAACTCATGTTATCTCCTATAACTTGTTATAATTAATGCATTTAACATCAGTCATTTTCACCTCCTTTAATAAACAGGTAATCATAAGAGTCTAGCAGGTTCCCCACCCCGACCCCATAATCTCCTATGTCTGTGACCTGATATGACGAGCTAGGTTCCATAGCAGGACCAGCAAGGAAGTCTGGCCTGACTCTTTTATGAGTCTGAATGTCCTCAATGTAGTCACACACTGAACACCAGAGACAGAACACCTCCTTATGCCTGCAGCAGATCACTGGGACAGTAGGATTATCCTGACAGATTACATCACAAGTTACCAGGAGTCCTTTGGATTCCTTAATGAAGGTTGAGGTGGCCTGGCTAACCAACTCCACTTTGGATTGTATGTGAGGTGGATCAGACATGTAAGTAAATGGTCCCTATATCTACCCCAGAAGGGGAAGACTGCTTTGTGAGGTGAAGGTTTTTAATGTGACGTTTCTAAAAGTAAGTGTGAGAGTATGTATGCCGGTAATCTGGTAATCTGTAGGGGTAGTCAGGAGGAAGGAGGAAGTGGAGGAAACATTGGAGAACAAGGGAGAGGTGGGAGCAGAGTTGCCAGGTGGGGGCTTGGGTGGGGGAGGAGATGTTTGAGGTTGAGCAGGGGCTTGAACGTGCACAAAAGAGGGATCATCAGAGATCGGATCTGGGGCTGAGTTTCGGGGAAATTCGGTTGGGGAAAGAGAATCTAATGAGGCCAAAACAGTACAACCCCTCCCCACCGCCAGCATCCCTTACAGCTGAGGATAATGGGAGAAGACACAAAGGCTTGGGTATAAAATATCTGAGTCCTTACCTAAATCACAAGGTATTTAATTATGGGATGCAATCAGCAGAGTTTATTGTGCCATGAGGTAGCTAGCATTTCTAGATCAGGGAGAGGATAAAAAGAACCAATTTTGTTACAAATGAAAGTAAGTGTTGGGCTGGGGAGAATGCTGAGAGGTTAAGGGCAC